>NC_134407.1:131467256-132667256 GCF_038048845.1 Mixophyes fleayi
GATCCAAGTACTGTTCGGGAACTTCCGGGCGCCAAATGAAGCCAAACCGAGGCTATGACATCCAAGTCTCGCGTCGGATCTCGCGAGACTCGGATCTCATAAATGCCCCGCTCGTGGCCGCCATCTTCATTCTCCCTGTGGTTAGTGAAGAGGGAGGTTGATGTGCTCTGTCCTGCTGATAACTTTACTAAAGTGGTGCTTTGTCCTGCTGAGTGCAGTAGTACTTTTTCCAGTGCTCTGTCCTGCTGATTCCAGTGGTGCTTTTGTCCTGTATTTGTTTCTGATAAGTCCATAGCAATTTGTTAATCAGCCAAAAATCTTTAAAAAAAAATAAATCTCTAAAAAAATATTAAAAAAAAAGATTAAAAAATATTATAGAGCAATATATTTTTGCAGTCCAAAAAAGAGGACCTGCCATTTCTATTACTTTTCTACATTGCTATTACTACGTTCATTATTTCTGTAGTTCCAAAAAATAGGAACTGCCAGTTCTATTACTACGGTCATTGTTTGTGTAGTTCCAAAAAAGAGGAACTGCCATTTCTATTACTACGTTCTTTGTTTCTGTAGTTCCAAAAAAGAGGAACTGCCATTTCTATTACTACGTTCTTTGTTTGTGCAGTCCCAAAAAAGAGGAACTGCGGCCTTAATAGCTATGTTGGTGTTAGACGTCCATCCGGTGTCCGCCATCTGTGCAGTGGAATTTAGACCAGTTGGAGGAGGTAGGAGCAGACATCTGTGCAGTGGAATTCAGACCAGTTAGAGGAGGTATTGTGGCCCCGGTACCAAATTGGGTACCGGGGCCACTCCACTACGCAGTCCAGATAGCTGCGTATCAGATATTAAACTACATTTAGTGTTGGGGCCAAATCCAAAAATAATTAAAATGCACTGTCATGATCGAAAACAAGTGGTATTGACACGCTAGAACTCCACCCTCTATATGCTGCAGAGGATGGAGGAGCAGCCATATGTGCAGTGGAATTGAGACCAGTTGGAGAAGGTATTGTGGCCCTGGTACCAAATTGGGTACCGGGGCCACTCCACTACGCAGTCCAGAAAGCTACCTCTGTGCAACGTTTCGGACTAAAAACAATATTGTGAGGTGTGAGGTGTTCAGAATAGACTGGAAATTAGTGGAAATGATTGTTATTGAATGCTATTGAGGTTAATAATAGCGTAGGAGTATAAAAAAAACAAAAAACTGGATTTTAGTGCTTTTTATGCTTTTTTAAAAATAAATCAGAACCCAAAACCCTAAATCGGAACCAAAACCTTTCGTCGGGTGTTTTGGCAAAACAAATCAGAACCCAAAACCTCAAGCTAATCAGAATCCAGAACACAAAACACTTAAAGTGCCAGTTCAAGACCACGCAGCTTAATATAAAAGTGCGCCAGCCACCTTCCAGCATGAGGTCGATAACCTACTGGAAGGATGTTAAAGTCTTTACTCAGATTTACTTGGATGACATTGCCATTTCGTGTAAAACCTGGGAGGACTATCTGAATCATGTAGGGCAGGTGTTGGGGCAGATTCGGTGGGCAGATCTGACAGAGCAGACAGGTGTCATGTGGAGATGTCAGAGGGGCAGTACCTGGGACATTGTGTGTGTGTGTGTGTGTGTGTGTGTGGAGGGTAGGTTCCGAGACTGGCCCCGGCCTAAAAACCAAAGACAAGTAACGGCATTCTTAGGGACTGCAGTGTACTACAGACATTTTGTGCTGGACTTTGGTGTTGTAGCAATAACAGATCTCATTAAGAAATGACTCCTCAAGACAGAGGGACACCTGCTTGTGAGCTGGCATCATGTGAGTTCCAGTACTGATGGTGCCAAATTGTGACAATGACTGTATTATACAAACTGATGCATCACAGTGCTCAGACAGGTAGGTGCAGATGAAAGGGAGCACCCTGTGACTTATTTGAGCAGGAAACTGCGGGGCTGGGAGTTGGGATATGCTACAATTAAAAAGGTGTAATTGGGGATGGCTCAAACGTGTGTATTTTTATATGTCCATGGATGATGATATCTGCCACGGATAAGCATGCGGTCTTTACAGCCACTTTGTTTAGTTGGTTGGAGTTTAAGGAATCGGTTGAATTTAAATCATCCTTTTTTTCCCCTCCGACTCTGGTAGTTTGAGACAACGTGATTGTTCACATCAGATTTATGTCCCTCAAAGGATGGGTCCTAACTGGCTTCGCCAATCACTCATGGTTTCCACTCACTCCATAATTAAACTTGGACACCACCACTCCCATTTACACCTAGTTTCCTTATTACCCTCTTTTCTTCCCTTCCCCACTCTGATTCCTCCTGGTTTCCACCTCATTTGTTCATTTGTTTTAATCCTAAAATGTAAATTTTCTGATACAGTCAACGTCTCGCTACATATGCAGCTGATATATATATATATTGTAATATTTTGATATGTCCTTCATACTTTCTATGTAGCTCTCTATCCACCGATTTTGTATTCAGATACATACACACACACACACACACACACACATACATATATATATATATATATATATATATATATATATATATATATATATATTATATAAAAGCCTAGCAGGGTGTGTTAGTGTGTGTGTGTGGAAAAAACTACCGGGTGACAGAGTTCTCAAGCTGCAGCGCCACCTGCTGGGCGGAGTTATATACTACACTGACCTACTAAATTCTTAGCATTATCTTCTAATATATAAAAGCCTAGCAGTGTGTGTGTGTGGCGATGAAGATGACAAGAACCTTTTTAACACCTTAAGTAGCTTGATTTGACTAGAATGCATGAGTATCATGCACGGGTTAACATGTATGTATGTATGTATGTATGTACACACTGCTAATTGGTATCCTATGGGTGACGTTTACTACCGTAAATTTGATCTATACCAAATGGAATGGAACATCAAAGAAGAATTTAAAGATGGTCTTGTAGCAGTTGGTCCATATGGAGGAGCAATAGGTTGTGACAGAGGAATGGCTTGATCTTTTACATGGTCCAAGAAAATTCATGGTCTTTTGACTATCTGGTACGCAGTTTTTATTTACCTAGGGTTGCATGTTGCACATGTGTGCTACATTTTTCACCTTTGGGTTTGCTACCTATTTTAACACTTTGTCTCCTGGTGGAGGACTATCTCTGGGTTCTGGTGCAGTTTTTATACATTACAATACTGCACTATGTTATTTTTTGTTCTGTTTTTCTACATTGTCGTTATGTCTGATGGAGATTGAGAGGGACTACCTCTGAACAGGAAACCTCCATATGATCTATACTTCTTGAATACATCCTTACGGTACGCAGTTATTACATTTTCCCAACACCATATTTGTGATAATACACATTGGGGCGCCCTACTTGTTTTTTCTGTTGCAATATATATATATATATATATAATGTATGTATATGTGATTCAAAAGTCGCAGTACACCCTTTTATTTCAAAAACTCTAGTGGAATTGGGCTGATTGGCCGATTTCAAGATGGCGGCCATGTTTGGTACATACCGTAAAAGATAGACCACGTCACCCATACCTTACTGGAGTATTCAGGTTTACCAATTTCCTGTAGAGTTTTTGAAATAAAAGGGTGTACTGCGACTCTTGAATCACCCTGTATATATGTATGTATGTGTATATATATATATATATATATATATATATATATATATATATATATATATATACATACATACATACATACATACATACATACATACATACATACAGTGATTGCCAATTTTGGGCTGCAATAAAAATTCAGCCCTATCTGTGGCCGTCATTTAACTGTGGTTCGTGATTACAATTTGTTATAGTGGCTGCAACACACTGGTGAATGGCAGAGTGGTGGAGCCCAGCATCTCAAAATTAAGAGTTTCATATTGTTGACAAGCAAGGAAAGGTGCACAGTAATGCGATTTGGCTGTTTCGCAATGAAAAGTCGGGTCCGCTGGGTAACCCCAGAGACTACGGGACTAAGAGCCAAATTGTTGGCATATGGCTCAAAGGTGACCCACATGGACAAGCGAGAGAGTGTAGCAGGGAACTCCCCCACCTTCCATGTGCTAAAGAGGGTTGCTGCAGCACCAGAGAAGTTCATCTTTAGTGCAGTAGAGGTGACTGGGTTAAACACTAGTGCAATGCGCTGGGGGTATGGAATTGTATATACACTTGTGTTTTTATGTGGATTTTTTTTTTTATAATAAGTGCACTTAGAACTGTGTGACGACGAAGCGCCAGTCAGTGCCTGGCATGCAGCAATGAAAGTGTCGGCAAAATGTGTACAATAATATGTGTATTTAAAATTGTTTTATATTTAAAAATGTGTAGTTAATAAAAAGGTAAATATGCTCCGAATCCTCCCTATTGGTCCAGTGGAGTTCCAACGCTCCTTTATTATACCGCTGCTCCAGTTGCTGTTGGTGGTGACCTGAACACTGCAGTGCCAAGGGATCCCTGATCCATGGTGTTCCAGTGGAGGGCTGCAGGGGTAAGCCCTGACAGCAGCCTCAGTCCAGTGGCTGCCAGAGGTCTGAAAATTGTGCCTCCTAAATTGAAATAAATCCAGAAGACTCGGGGCAGGCTGGGAGTCCCGGCCTGCAAAGAATTACACTGGGGCTCAGAAAGCTCCAGCAGTGGTAGCCCGGTGACTGATGCCATCAATCAAGAGCGAAATTTGGCTTTAAGGTAGACCCTGGAGCAAGGCCTCTGAAAGTATTTTAGTGGGGTGATTTAAAGATTAAGTTTCCGGCCGTAGACTTGGAGGCACCAGGGGTGGAGAGGAGGCTGTGCCTTTGTCTCCCTGGCAGTTGAGGCTGATTCGCGTGCTAGCTGCATGAATCAACCTGGATTGACTAAAGGTACAGGAAGCTGGGTTACCTCTTGTCAGGTTATGTGCTCAAAATTGTTTAAAAAGAGCTGTATTGTGTATTCCAGCTCTTATTTTGGAATAACACTAGTACCCCTAATTAGTGTGTAACAGTCCTTATAAGGACCCTTTAAGGCAATAGCCATTACTGCTTTTAAGTTTGTGCTTGACGCTTATTGACTGCTGTAACCTGTGACCAACAGATAAGAGCACACACTCTAATCCATTTACAGGCTGTACTGTGTTGGAACCAGCATCTCTGTGTCTACGATCTGCCCTCTACCCAGCAGATCTGATGCATAATAAGCGGTCAGCTAGTCACCAGCAAAGAGCTGCTGCAGCAGCTAGACCAACTACACAGATGTAAGTGGTGCCAGTGAAGGTGCATGGTGGTGGCAGCACTATCTTTCTACAACAAGTGCACAGTTGGCATTTGCAGTCGGCGAGTGTCTGGAGGCAGGTGACAGCAGGAGTGGTCCGTAATGGCTGGATAGTGACGGATGGAAAGCAACGCCGATAAAGACCTCCCGAAAAGGAAGACCAGGTGGCAGAGTAAGTCTATCCATCATCAGCAGCATCTATTTATATAGCGCTACTAATTCCGCAGCGCTGTACAGAGAATTCACTCACATCAGTCCCTGCCCCATTGGAGCTTAAAGTCTAAATTCCCTAACATACACACAGGCAGACAGACAGAGACTAGGGTCAATTTGATAGCAGCCAATTGACCTACAAGTATGTTTTTCCAGTCACAAATACCTTGAAGGACTTGCCTTGAAAGCCCAGTACTACCACTGAAATGTAAGTGTACATACCTACTTGTGTGTTAGATGCTGAAGTCTCTTTTAAATTGTGAGTGGGGTACCCTTACATATAGTTGTGTTTGGAGTATTTCTGCGTTTTCAAAGACATTTGCAGTCCAGTCATGGTGTGAGAGAAATATTTATCTTTGAAAAAATATACTTGGCATCATTCCATTGAAACGCATGAATTCAAAAAAAGATTGAAGAGAGATGGAGACTGCACCTTTTTCCAGATATCCCCATTTTAGAAGAAGTCTGCAAAGCGGGCATATTTTGCTATGATCTCTGCTAAACCTAATTTATTTGGTGCACCGCTACTTTTTAAAGGACATCTCCACCTTTCTGGAATTTTAATTATTTAAGATTCGCACCATGTATAACAAATTCCGTGAGCCCCGTCTTTACCTAAAGACGAACTTTTGCTCACTGAAAATCATGCTCATTTTCTCTACAGTGACGCTGCAGACAAATTGCAATTCATAGCACTCAGTGTAACAGCTTCCATATAGCTCTTTTGTAGACGTATCATCATCACCATTTATTATAATTTGACTTTGTCCACCAGTGCGGAAAGCTAGCACACACAGACACTAATAATCATGGGCCAATTGATGTATTTAAGATCATCAACAATTATTCCCGAAACATGGTTTTATCTAATGTTTAGTTTTTACCACTTTATAACTGCAATTATAACTCTGTCCATAAGAGGGCGGAATTGTAGTGTGTTTATTTGCATGCATGTTTTTTTTCTAAATGTGCATGACTAAACTCAAGGTATGTGAATGCATGATTCAGAAAAGCTGACAAAATGTGGTTTTTAGGCAGGTTTTTTTTCCATTATTTTTAATATTGTGTGTTCGATTAATTAGATTAGAAGGTATAATGGCATTAGACAATTTAAATAATGTTATAATCTTACAATAATAAATATAAGGCCATGCTGGTTGTGGACCATAAATTTGTGTGCATTCCTGTGCAGCAAGATCTATGTTATTCCACAAATCGATAATAATCTGAGCAGATGCTAAATACTACTTGAAAGCACAGTCTCATATTTGCACTGTATGTACATATACCATTGCCAAACCAAACTTTTTATTGTGTAGTGTCCATTATTCCCTACATGCTTGTTCACAAATGGGCACACAAAAAAATAGGTGCATAATCTAGGGAAGATTTCAAAGAACCCCAACAGTAAAAATATTGTTTATTTGTAAAAATGTTTTACCATGTGCTATGAGGTGAATTAATATATTTCAAAAGTAATTTTCTATTTTTAACACCCAGTCATCCAAAAAGCAACAGAGAATGCAAGACATTTATATAGAGTAAACAAGTAATACTCTGTGTACAACAATTAAAAAAGCAAAAACCTAGCAGTAGATGGGGCCTACTTAAAAAAAAAAAAATAGACAATCAAACTTGTAAATTTATGTATTTTTGTTGCTATTTAACTATCTTTTTTTTTTAGTAGATGTTTCATATCTATTACTAAAGCGATGGGTCCTGTAAGATCGGTTGTGCGATGTGTAGGTGCAGGCACTGATTATATTTGGTATATATGGTATCTAGAAAATGGAGTCTAACGGGCACATGGACAGGAAATATTCAGGGGACACTCATGCTGTGTCTAATTAATACCTACATTTAAAACTGCTCTTTGATTTTAAATGTAGCAAAGTGTGTTTAAACTATCATATATAACATTAAAATCAAATAAATTGCACTTATCAGTTGCATATTATGTGCACGTTTAAAATACCATGGTGTACTTTTATCAAGCAAGGAATTGACATGTCTTGTCTGCTGTATTGTTGGGAAGCAGCCTTTTAATTAGAGGACACAATGACCGTTATATACATAAGAATGCATAAAAAAACAATTGGGGCTGAAGCCTCCTTCCCCCTTTGTCTTAAGGCTGCATGCACAAGCAGGCCTCTCTTCAGAGAGAGCTGGCGTCTCAGGGTTAATACTCTGCAATTTGCAGCCAACCAGAGCGGAAGCTGTTTTTTCTCTCTCTCTCTCTCTCTCTCTCTCTCTCTCTGTGTTGCTTTAAGGACAGTTTCAGTCGGCCTTGGAGGATGGGGGAATAAAAGGTTTGTTGAAAAGGACAGACAGTGCTAAATGCTGCTCCTGTGTCATGGGAATGCCATGCCTTTCTAGTTTTTTATTATTAGTTTCACATTTCTCATTATTTCTCACATTTTACATGTGCTTACTGCTCCAGCTCTGAGGAGAATGTTTTTAGAGGCCTGCAATTTTTTTTTTTTTTATCAAAGTAAATACACATAGTAACAGTTACTGCATTGTATTAGAAAGTTCAGTGTATTGTGCATGGGGCAAAGCTTGCATTGCAGAATGATCCTTGTGTGTGTGCCTGTGTGTGTGTTTGTGTACTGAGACTGTTGCTAGCTGTGTAAAGAGCAGTTCTTTGTGTCATTTTGAACAGTTCGCTCTGAAATAACCTGTAGGTTATGTGGGGAAAAGGCCTAACTTAGCCTGTCTTTTTCTTTACACAGGATGGCTCCTGCTTGCTAATGCTGTACAAAGATAATCTCTCAGGAAGTGTTTCAGCCAATGGCCTGAAGCATTACACTTGGATTCCTGAAAGCATCCAATCCTGCCTCAGCTTGTATCAGGGGGAGTCTGTTCATCAGGCTGGAGTGCCAAGCCCTTTCTGTCTGAGAACTGAGAGTCTGTCCTCCATGTTTTATGTATTGACATAACACTGTAACAATGCATCCACAGAGGTAAGCCATACTTTTTGTAGTTTATTCCCATCTCTTGGACATAGAGATTGTGCTTTTGCAGGTTGCATCTCCAATGACTTTTCGCGCCAAATAACCACAACAGCAACTGTTTTAAATCTGTTTTCCTGGGGATCACATGGGTAGGTGTCATTAGCCACTGATTGCTGCTGAAAACTGAGGTTAGAGGAAAGGTGGTGGGGACAATGGTGCAGTAACTTTTTCTGCTTTTAAAGTGTGGGTTCTGTTTTTGTTTTTTTCACAATGCCCCCCTGGTTCAGCAAGGAAGATCTCTGCATTATTGTCTGTTCCTGTGTCACATGCTGCTGAAGGGAACATGGAGGCTAACTCAGCACAGGCATTCAGCTGCTTTACAGGGAGTCAAGCAAAAGAAACTGGCAAACTGAGCTGCAGGCAACTTTCCTTTTCCTATCACTAGAAGACCAGGTTACCCCAGGAATATCCCTTTTATACCGACTGCAAGGAACTCCCACAATACTTATGTCTGACATAAATTTTGGGCCTAGCCTGCATCTATTGGATTTCTAAAATACCATCCTATTAAACCTTTTTATTTGTTTATTTTATATTCTGAGGATTGTGGCAGCCTTAAGCATTTGTGTTTTTTTTGTTTTTGCACCAGAATATACATTTTTTATTTTTTTTTATATTTACTCTGGATATATGACTCCCTTCAGCACAGAAGCAAAGTAGTATGGATATCAAACAGTAAGTAAAGTATGTGTTTTTACGTCTTAAAATACCATGTCAGCAATTTTTAATGACATTTTAAAAAAACAAATAGTGATCAAGGTTTTCTATCCACACAGATGGGAATATATACTTTTTCATTCTGTTATTTTGTTGAAAGACCATATATTTTCAAGCTTTCTTGTTTATAAGGGTATTTAAACATCTGTAGTGACCCTTGTTAATTGCTATTAATAATATTTGTAGGCCTTTCCCCCATACTGCAGAAAGGGTTATTCAGTGTTTGCTTTTTAATGTTTATCTGCTCCTGGAAAACATAAAGGTAAGTTTAGGGTATTTATTGTGTATAGTAGTTAAGAAAGCATTTATTCTATTTTATTGAAGACAAAAATGAAAATGGTTATGTTCCCTCTGCATATTTTGATATTTGTATCTGGTTAATCTGCATCTTAAGTTGTGCTTTTGCTTCCTGTCATTTGTAAGCTGTGGTATATTTTTATTACTGTTCTCATTGAATAGCATGATTATTTTTTTTTTTTAATATATAATTTTTTGTACTGTATGACATCACAGGTCCCACCAACTGGCTTCTCCATGCACGCAATATTTAGAAAGGAAAGGATGTGGTTTCTCCAAATTAGGTCGTCTTGGCAATCTCAGATTTTTATCAGCCATATAACGAGGTTTAATTTTAGTTGCTGAAATAATAATTGGGTGGCGGATCTCCCCAGCTGTGTTTCAGTTTGAGGGAAACTGTTAAAGTGTGTGGGAGATTATATTCTTAGATACTGTAAGTTAAATGCTATTAATGGTGTGTCGTCTTACCCCACCCCCCTCCAACTTCCTTTTGTGACACAAGCACTATTGTATTTGCCATGTTTGCCTGGTAAACAGGTCATTTACAAATGTTAACTGTTACTAGTTATCCCATTCAGCCTTTCAGGAATCTTAATTTATTAAACCAGATATATACACAGTGTGTGTTTCTGCACTGTACACTGTTCTCCATGACAGTGGCCACGGACAACTTTCTGGCAATGAAGGGTTAACATTTACAAAATGGAGCTGGTTTCTCTGACGTCACTAGCAGTGCAAGCTCCTCCATCTTGATATAGGAAAGTGTTAGCCAAGCAGCTGCTAGAAGTTTAATGAAAATTGAGCTGTCTCCCTGCTGAAAGCAATGTCAGAGAAAGGGTTTGCATTCTTAAGTTAATTTATTTCTCTATTCACCGCACCACAGATTGCAGTGACGTACCTGCTTCCTGCTTCTTTTTCAAGCGTCCATTGCAACGACCATTTTGCCACTTCTGTTGAACAATATATATTTTCTATCAGCAATTATAGACATGGGGGTTAGAGTTTGGGCATTATATTGTAAAAGTAGTCTGTCTGCACTATTAATATATTAGTTATCTTTTTATTCCAATCAGCAGGCAATATTATAAGGGGCTACACCCGTCAAGATGGCAAGTCATGATAGGGTAATGAATCTATTGACCACTGTAGCTTAGGTCAGGGCTAAATATATTCTCTCTCATGTTAAATTTGATAAAAGAAATGTTCTGAACCAAAGGGGTTAATTTCCCCTCTTTGGAATTTAGCCATTTCATCTACACCAATGAAATGTTAGCCGTTTTTTTTTTTTTTTTTCTGCAGCTTTGTGATGCATTATTAGGAATTGTTAACACATTTGCAGGCGAGGCACACTCTCTGAACACTGAATCCAGTCCTGTTTGTCACACACACAGACATGGTAAAAAAATGCCTGCATTGCACCAAGATGTCTGAATTCAAGGAAGGAGCAAAAGGAAAAAATCCAGCCTTTTCAGACCAATCAACTGTCCTGTAAAGCTGTATACACCAATGACAGCACAGAGCTGGTTAACAGCTGACAACTGGAGAGCTGAGAATGGCATCGTTCTGGAAGTTTCTCTCAGCGCTGCTGGCTCCATGTCAGTGATTCAACTCCTTCCAATAAGTGCATGTTTTTACTGCTGTGAATCCAGAAAACTAGTCAAAAAGTTGATCTGAAGGTGCAGTTTGAGGGAGGAAGTGCACTTATTTTGTGTATTGAAAGCATGTGAACATTCTCCTGCAGCTGACCTAGGCATGACATTTCTTTCCCATAATAGTCATGAAATAAATATAAAAATACATTTTTTACACTTATGAAACACCCCTTCTTATAGGCCGCACCCAACCACTGGACATATAATCGGAAGAGGTTAAGCAGAATCACCTCACACAGCAGATTCACTAAAGCAATTTGCCTTTGTACTGAAACATTACACACATGAACTCATTCTCTGTAAAGTGCAGCGGAATTGGTGGCGCTATTTAAATGATGAGAGAGGTAGTCTAGATGAATGAAACAGTGGTCCTTCAATGTTTGAGAGAGGGTTTTTTTTATGTTTGGTACAGACCAGTAAGCATTCAGCCTTTTTCCATAATAGCTTTGTTAGGAATGATGTTCCTTTAAAACATAAAACATCTGTGTTATCCACAGAGAAAGCAGATTTTCTGTGCTCTCATGAAAATAATATTCATTTTTTACAGTTTGAGTTACCAGGTGATCCACTTCTGGGCCTTGAGTAAAAAAAAGAAGCAAAGAAAATATGGAAGTGTGTTTCAGGCCAGCAAACTTGGTATCGGGCATACTGAGAATAATATTTTATATTGTCACGTGATTAGGGCAGACACATAGTATATGATGACTCAGCAATGGGGCCCTACATCCCTAATTCAAGGTGGGCTCTTTAACCAGACACTGCTCCTTATTGATAGAGTATATTTCGCTTTACATAAAAACAATCAATATTCTTATTACACTCTCATTTCCATGCTACTCATCTGTCATCGTGTCTTTGGATTCCCTTTTAGGTATAGGAAATATGTTGCTTATAGAAAGTGACATTATATTGGATCTTTTACAACTAGATGCATGCCGTTCAGTATAGTAATGGGTAAATGGAACAGTGGTACTCCCAGCCATGAAGGTGTCCGCTTCTCTTGTGAGACAAGTGCTTTCCCCATATACCTTCTTCCTTATTGACTACGGTTATTTTTAACACTTTATTTAGTGTTACTGTATTATGACAGCAGCCACCTCCTACATGTCACATGTTTTGGGACAGACGTCCATCTTGTGACGCAACTGTCATTTCAAGTGTGAAGACAACACTGCATATTGTAAGAAGATGGGCATGTTGTAGAGTACTATTTGTCCTCACTCTACAGTAACGGTCCTTTACTTAGCGTGTTACACATTTCAGTTATTGGTAAATATAGGACTATGATATGTGATATCACTACGTAATGGGATGAGGAAAACTGCTCTTGCTACATAATTTAGCAGTAGTATACTTTGCTGCTGTGTAAAGTCAGCTGTGGTCTGGGTAATCTGAGACTTGCAGCCCTGACAATTTTGTGCTTATGTGTCTGTACAGTTAATTCGTAACCAGATGTGTCAGTGTATAATGGTGGAACTAGCTCAAAATGGTGGGGAAATAAATCATTCTGTTAGGTGAGATCTTTCTTGTGAAATAGCAATCTGTATAAAGGAATAAAGGCGTACATAGCCTTAATGGTATATCTGTAGACAATATTTTCTGTGCCATCATTAACTCATATATAGAGCATACTTACCCACTTTGAAATGTTGGTATCCGGGAGCCTGCGGGGGAGGTGGGCGTTATGTGACATCATGATGCAAACGCGTCATTTGACAGCGGGGGGCAGGGCCAAACGCCGTTATTCACCGGGAATCGCGGTGTTTGGGACCTAATTCTGCCCACTTCACCTTCCCAGTGAAGTGGGCAGATCCAGGAGATTGCCACACTCTCCCGGGAGTACGTGAGACTCTTGCAAAATGCGGGAGTCTCCCGGACATTCTGGGAGAGTTGGCAAGTATGATAGAGAGGCAGTGGTGCAAAACCTTTTTTAGTATGAGGGCTGCAGATATAGTACTCATTTGAAGACTCCACAATAAAACTTAACTTGTTTAAACATGTAAAATGTATTGAATTTACTACAGTATATGATGTGTCTTTGCAGTTTTGCCACGCCTTGTTTATTGCATCACATTGTTAATAAGTCAATATGCACAGTAATGAGTCACATAGGAAGCAAGCAACTCACCCTCACCTCTGTTGTAACACCCCCCCCCTCACCTCCACACCTCTGTAGCAACACATCCTCCGCCCACCAACAAACCTCTGAAGTAACACCCCTCCCCCTTAACCTCTTTAGTAACACGACTCTCCCACAACCCTCACCTCTGTAATGACCAGGGCCGTAAACTAGGGCCAGTGCCGAGTGGGGGTGTAACGCTGAAGGGGGAGCGCAATTTATGATCATTTTAGGTTCATTTGGTTTAAAATTGAGGGCAAGGTAGGCGCCAGGGTTCCCTTCCTCGCTCCAGGCGCTAAAGTTTTAAGTTACGGCTCTGGTAACAAACTCCCCCCCCCCCCTTCACCTCGGTAACAAGCACATTCTCCCACAGCCCTCCCACCTGCCATAGGCAAACCGAGGGGAGGTTTCCTAGTGCCTGGAAACCCCCCCTCCAAGCTTGGGGCACTGTATAATTGAGGGTGGCTGGACCCTTGCCCCCAGCTTCACAACGGCTCTGTCTGAAAAGGCTGAGAGCTGCGTGCACCCTAACAGTAGTGAACGCAGCATTGCCCATGTATATTATGGGGATAGGAAGAGTTGGAGAGCAGCCAATCACTGTCTACAATTATAGCCAACGCCCCCCATGCATGCTGGTCACGCCCCACTGGCGGCGTGGTGTGGAAACTCCCCTCTACAAATCCCTGCGTTTGCCCTCCGCACTGCTGTGGCAACATATTGCAACATCACCCCCCCCCCCCCCCCATGCAATAACACATTTCCCCTTCATCTATGTAAAAACACATTCTTCTTTCTCTCTCTGTCCCCTGTAGCAGCACATTCTCCCCCTTCCCCCATCCCCCCACCAGAAAGCCATTGTACATTTATTACCTGTCCTCCTCAGTCTGTCTGGTGAGACTAAGCTCCGCAGTTGTACAGAGGGCATTGGCAGCGAATCAGTGAAGCTCACTGAGGCTGTGGGGGGTGGGGACATTTAGAGTACTGACACCATAGTGAGATACAGGACAGATAGCTGGGCAACCAGGATGTCGGGGACAGGAATACTATAAATGTATTTCAGACACATTGTCCTGGGGTTCTCTCTGAATCTGTTGTGCTTACCAGCGGGCCGCAGAAAATGGCCATGCCTACATACAGCATGTTGTGCACCATTGCTCTAGAGAATGGTCAGTAGATGCTGAGGGGATTGTAGTATCGTGGCATAGATACAGAACATGAGTACAATATGCTAAGTACGTAAAGAAAAGGGGTCTAGCTGATTAGTGTTTATTTCAGCAGGCCCAGCATTGATGTGAGAGGCTAATGTATCATTCCATCAAGACAAATGTTCCCTCTTCTGGATGGAAATGCAGGATTGTTATATAGTTTTGCCTGAGGGTTGGGCGGGAGAGGGTTGTCGTTTTCTCAACTTGAAACCAGACTTAAAAATACTGCGCTTGAACCTCCTTTTAAACTGTTTTATTTATTAAGGAATCTCTTTTAAACCCACCATGTCTCTAGCAAGCCTTCATTTTGTCTTTTGAAACCTGATTCTTTCGCTTTTGTGTAAATCACACAGGTAGTTTATGGAGGGAGGGCTTCCTGCTGTGGATGGGGGAAAACTCCCAGAGAAGCCAGAAGTACACATTTTCTAGATGAGTTGTGGGGGGCGTGAAATGAAGAAAGAATCTCAAACAATTTGTTGTCCTAAATGATTTTCCAGTTGGTAGGTCTTTGTTGATGGGACTACAACATTAATGCATTAACTTCAGTGTGGGTGGTGGTGACATAGAGAAAGTGATAGAAGGAATTTCACATTGGCATTGAAAATGGGACATAAAGACAAAACCAGATTAAGATTTGCGTGGGGCCCCAAGGCAATTAATTGCCAAAATGAAGCCCCGGCCATGCAAACGCTGTACTAACTGCTTTCAGGCATTACTGACTGGCCTGGTCAGAGCACCCACGTGGAGGGTTACAGGTGACATATTTGGCCAATTTCGTTTGTGGGAGCTCTAGTGCTTGTCATAATAAAAAGATGTACCGATAACATGCAGCTTGTCTTCATGCCCCACCCACCACATTAAATGACCGTATCAAAAAGAACACACTAAACTGCATTGCTCAAAATCATTTATTGTTTTAATATAACAAATAATTACAAGAATGGAACAGTAACAGTTAAACATTTTAAAGATCAAAATCAATATTGCTGTAATAGAAATTGTAGTCTGTTTTATCTTTTTATTTATGCAGTATTGCTATATATAACCCATTTATTGCCCATCCACAATCCTTTATGTCCCCTTTCATCACCAATCTCTACCACATATGCCCGCTTTCTCACCTACTTATGCCACACTCCTCCCCTTACTCCTCATGCCTCTTACCACCTTTGCCACTCCATATCCCCCTGCCACATTGTCTTCCATACCTTTGCACTCCACACGTACTGTTTGGTCGGATTGTGACTAAAAACTAAATGGCTCACACCGCTGGGGTCATGAGTTCAATTCCCGACCATCGGCCTTATCTGTGTGGAGTTTGTATGCTCTCCCCATGTTTGCGTGGGTTTCCTCCGGGTGCTCCGGTTTTCCTCCCACACCACTCCAAAAAATATACTAGTAGGTTAATTGGCTGCTATCAAAAATTGATCTCTCTCTCTCCTCTCTCTCTCTCTCTCTCTCTCTCGTCTCTCTATCTCTCTCTCTCTCTCGTCTCTCTCTCTCTCGCTCTCTCTCTCTCTCTCTTCTCTCACTCTCTCTCTCTCTCGTCTCTCTCTCTCTCTCTCTCTCTCTCTCTCTCTCTCTCCTTCTCTCTCTCTCCTCTCTCTCATCTCTCTCTCTCTCTCTCTCTTCTCCCCCCCCCCCCCCCCCCCCCCCCCCCCCTCCCCCCCTCCGTATGTTAGGGAATTTAGACTGTATAAGCCCCCACTGCGGAATCAGTGGCGCTACATAAATAAATGATGATGGTGTACTGACATACACTAGAGCAGCACCGGTGGCAATTCCTGACCTGCCCAATGGCCTCTTATCTCTATGAATTTTTTATGTTCTTCCCGTATTTGCGTGGGTTTCCTCCAGGTGCTCCAGATTTTCTTCCCGCACTCCAAAAACATACCAGTAGGTTAATTGGCTGCTATTAATGTGACCATAGTCTCCTCTCGTTCTGTGTTTTTGTTAGGGAATTTAGACTGTAAGCTCCAATGGGGCAGGAACTGATGTGAGTGAGATCCCTGTACAGCACTGCAGAATTAGTGGTGCTATATACAAAGCTGATGATGATGATGCCTATGGCCAAGTTATCGGGTTCATAGAGGGTGGTGAGAAGTGACTTGAAATATTAGCCCCTGCAACATGTGACCTAACATAGCAGAGGTCAGAGCACATGACAAGCCGATGATGGTTTAACTTAAGAACCGTTTACCCCCTTTTTTTTTTTTTCTTAATGTGTAGGTTCATTTTAACTTTCTCAATATCCACTTGTTAACAAGATCAAGATTTTCAAGTGCAATATATGGTTAAAAAGACCATAACAAGCCGCCTGTTACAAGATGCAGAATGATGCTTGTCCTGAGCAGAATCTCTTATCAGTATAAAATAATTTTTTAATGTGGCTATTTTTAAAATATTGCCTTTATATTGGGTTATTAAAAACATGACAACTTAAAATAGGATCTGGAATAAGCAGCATGAACTAGTTGGTTTTAGGCAGCAAGTACTGTCATTTATGTATTGCACTGTGTCTCAGTCAGGACCTAATTATTCAGTAATTGCTGATATGACTGACCATGCTACCAAAGATGCCATCTTTTGGTTATTTATGCTGTTTGTACATGTAGCGTTTACATTTTAAGACAATAATAATAAGGAACTTTGGTACCAAGAAATTGGGTCTGTAAAACTTTAGCAGAAACCCAGCTCATCTGTACATTAAAAATCCATTTTCATGGTTTATAAACCTTCTTTATATCCACATAAATCTTTGACCTTTGTTCTGACCGAGTGTTTGTGATGTGTAAATCATGCTAGTCTCTTCCTGTCTGAATTTTCTCTAAAACATTTGGTTTTCATCTACAATTGCTGAAATAAAAAAGCGATCCCCTTGCTTTGGTGGAGGCGGTAGGGGAGATAGCACTTAAGTCCACATATGCCCTTATTGAATAAACTGCTTCCATTTTAGCTACAGTGCAGGAATGGGGCAGTGCATTGCTGCCGAAGACGCCATTTTAAGAGCCTGCACAAGTTACATAGCCATCGATGAGTGTGATAGGTGAGTCTTTCTATAAAAAAAAAAAAATAAAACAAAAATCTAATGTTCCTTCAGCTTCAGAATTGCTAGCACCTCATCCTTTTACATGCACGTTAATATGTTGCTTTAACATTTGTATTATTCCTACTTGGTATTGTTTTCTGTATTAAACTCAAAAAGAGGAAAGAGCTCCAGCATGACTTGTATGTCACCTCTTATTCAGATAGCTTTCTTACAATCTGCTTTAACAATGTTAGATTTGTGGCATGCAAAAGTTAGTACTGAGCATTTTATTTACATCTCTGTGTGGTAATATTCATTTTTTTTGTCAGCTTTGCTACAATGTAACCAGACAAATGTTACATATAAAGCAAGTGCAAATGACCGGGTAAACAAGTATGATTTAAACATTTTAATGTCGAGAAAACCATCTACTGATGAAATGGTTAATGCAAAGCAGATGGGAATTAGAGGAATATCGATTTTTCTTCCTTTTGTTCTCTCTATATAGTATTTTAAAAAATAAGAATAATCATGACAGCTTGGCATTATTATGCTGAAATAGTCCACTTACCCTTTGCTAATATCTGCTAATTGTCTAGCTTCCAGTATTGACTGACCAGTCTCAATTGCGATATAAGTTATCAATAATTATACCATCTATAGCTGATCAGTATTTACAAGTGAAAATAAATGCACGATAAGCCTTTCCTAGACAGTCCACGACCTTTCCAGTAGATCCTTGATGTTAATGTCCGAAAAGAAATTCTTCTTCTGCTTAAAAACAAAAACCCTCCCCCCATCAATCTTACCTTGGTGAGACTGTCTCAAGCTGGTGCTGCTTTCTCATCGAAGAGGTTATTTCAAGTGTATGCATCCATATTGACAGAGAGGCTTTATGTATGACTGTGATTTAATGGTCTAACCATATGCTATGATCTGTATAGATCATATGTATGGATGTGCTGCATAGAGAGGATATTATGTATAATGTTTAGATTTGTCTTGAAGATGCCCAGGGATGAGAGAGGGTTTACATGTTTATTAAAGATCATTTTGAATATCCTCAGCTTGCTGGAGTGCTGTTTAAAGCAGACGCTCTCCTTGCAGAATCTTGCGGGGCTAGTCTTATCTCCTGAATACTGACACTGGAGGTGCAAAGTGCTGTTTCTCCTCTTACTTTCATGGCTCATATGCTGGCGTGTTACCCCCCTAAGTGTTACTGCTTCATTTATCGCTAGTTGCATGCAAAAAATGAATGGCTGTATGCTTTAATGCAGTAGTGGACTGTCCTGTTTTGTTTTATTACCTCAGGAAGCCCAGTGATTATTTATGGCTCTTCTTCCAGGGAGCAGTCACCTACATTCTAGAAATTGACACTAGTTATTACTGAGAATTACCTCATGGATATATTTTCTGGGCTCCATGCTTGGGTTGAGGCTGGATGAAAGCTGAAAGTGTGTATATGTTGACATGTCACCTACTCTTTTTTGTTTCCCACAGTTTGGCAGAGGAGGAAGTAAAGACAGAGCAGGAGGTGGTAGAGGGGATGGATGTCACCACTCGATCTAAAGGTGAGGAATATTTTGTATGGCCCTATACAAATAAAATAAGTGTATAGAATCTTACACCTTTTTCTGGACTCGACTGGCATGCAAGTTTTTTCTACTAGAGTGACATGGCATAATCCTCAGGGAAAGTGTGAGTTCACTTTCCAGCATTATCTGGTAGCAGTACCAGATGTTTATGTTCTAGCTGCAGTGCATTCCTGTTCAACTCCCTTAAGAAATGCTCACAACTTAGTAGTCTATAGATGAGGAAGAAAGCTTAGCAGAGAATGATCTATTTAAAAGCTGGACCTGTGACAATAGCCATACACTACATCTTTAATAATTGCAGAATGGAAAGTTGAATCTACTTACTGTTATACGCTTACTGAAATATGTATGTCATTTTATATGCCAGGCTGGAATTTTTCATGTGCTGTCTTTTATTACTGTAGCGCTTGAAGTGATTTATGGAAGAGAGTGTTAAAAAAAAAAAACATGGCTGCCAGAGGAGCTTCTTCTATAAATCTACAACAATGTATATAGCAGGAATCTGGACTGCATACATGTTTACTGCAGCAGTGGTTGACTGAGCACTGGTTTTTCAACCAAATAAATTTACTTTAATTATAGTGACGGTAGTGTATCCTCTTACATTCACTATAATTCCAATGAGATTCATTGGTTGAAAAAACAGTGGTCTCCACCAGTCAACACAATATAAAATGAAAGCAGTAGAAGTGGCGGTATGGATACCACTATATACACCCTTACTTTGCCCACTGTATAGATACTGTAACGATTGACTACTTGTGTTTGGTGTACAGAGTTAAAGTGATAGTATATGATAGGCAATATAGTGGTAGCTGCCTTTTATCTTTGTTTACATGTTGTTGTTTTTTTTTGTGCTTTTTTTTTTTTTTATTTTAGGGCCTGCCCCTTTAATACTGATAGGCATGCATGTATTACTTGTACAGTTGTTTCTTCCGGAGTGTTACCACATGAATAGCAAGTAGAAGCCTGCACACTGTAATCTAAATAAAGAACTCCAGTGGTTTACCTGTCCCCTTGCACGTATTTCAGAGCAGATGTTCTCTACTCTCCAGACACAAAGGGGTTGTAAACAAGTGCTGCTTCTTTCATACAAATGTGACAAGACATCATTAGGGGCTTTTTTTTTTTTTTTTTACTGTACTACAGTTTTATAAGACACACCTAAATATTAAAATATTGGTTTAAAAAATGTCAGTTTTGTTTCTGATACTTTTTTCTGTTGATTCTAACATTATGTGTTTAAATTAAATTGGAATGTATTTCCAACATAGCAACATTTTAAAAATTAGTAAGGCATATATCTGACTGAGAGAAACCAGAAGTGGAACTATTCTGTGGGTAGCTCACTCAGCTTGACTACTTCAGTGAGATGTTTACCAGGTACCATTTTGTTTATTTCACTAGCAGTGTCCTCAAAATGGTGCTTCCAGAAAATCTTGGCACAACTCTGCTGTTACTGAGTGCACTGCATACTTGTCTTAGCTGCTGTCCAGCTGTGATTTCAGCATCTGCTTACAAACTGACAGGTTGTTTTTGGGTTGAACAAAAATATCATCTAGGGGGGCAAATTATTGATAAGTGTTTTGGATTTCACCATTATGTTAATGAGTGAACTGGACTCAGAGTTGCCATCCTAAATGTATTTAAATATCATTGCTAAACAGTCATCATTGCTAAAGGAGAGAGAGGGTGGGTGCCTGTTGTCTATTAAGAGAGGGAGTCTGATTGTAAAGAATAACCACCGATTTCTGTGGAAGGCACCATTCAAAAGTAATTGAACCTGATTGAAAACTAGGTGCTTACCATTCATGGCGTTTAAGTGTTGAGCTAGTAAAGACTTTTATGTATTTGGAGGAACACAGCAGAGAATGGGTTATTTTAACTCTTCCTTCAGGCAGTAAAACACATAGTACAGCTCTCAGTAACAGGGTGTGTATCTGAGAATTATTCTGAACAGCTTAAATTCTGATTATGACATACAGCAACTTGTCAGATTAAAAGTACTGTGTTAGCTAGTTTATTTCATTTCACTTAAAGAGACACTAAATCTGAAAAGTTAGTTTATTTACATAAAAGAACTACTAATATCATTAAATTGATATCATGGATCATGGAGAAGTTATGTTTGTTTGCAATTATTCGTCTATGAAGCCAGCTACACGTACAGGTAGGAAAATGTATTTGGCCAAATGAACGATAAAATGAATGTGTCTGGATGACCACTGAGAACTGTCCATTTTTGTGACCCATTTGTCTTTATTAAAAGACACTGTATGGACCTGTTGTCCGTACACTGTAGAGGAAGTATTTCATGGTCTGAATCAATCATAGTTGCCACCATTTTATAATAATTTCATGTTGGTGCTGAGCAAGTGGATTCAAGCATATTCTGTGTGGTACATTCTACGTAAACATTCAAGTATTATCCCTAACATGGTGCATTTGTTAGACTGTGAGAATTTCATTTATTTGCATTTTCAATGGATCTGTTGAATAAGTATTAATTTATAAACTTCAGAGAATAACCATAGACAGTGATAGTGTAGTAGTATAGTGTTTTTAATATATGAAATAATAGGAATTGTAATGTGCAGATAGTCAGATGTATAGTCAAATCAAACAGGAGAACATACCAGCGACAAATCATTTAAGGACTTGTTCACACATACATACTGGAAAAATGGGTAAAAACGAATTTGCTTTTCACGAGTTGTGCTTTTATCAATGCAATCTATTATTGTAGTGTGCGTATTTAGAACGTAATAGTGGTATCATCGCCATTGATTCTCCTTTGACATACTTTAAAGCATTTTTTATGTATTTATTATGGTGTGAATAGCGCAAAATAAACAGATATAAGCTGGCACAGTCCCTGTACATTGGGAATGGTTGGCAGATATGAACCAATATTTATTGGAATGCAGCCTATGTGTTCAGGAGTAGGCTCTATATCAGTGATGGCTAACCTGTGACTACAAGCCCCAGCATGCTTTGCCAGTAGATAACTAGCTGTTAACTGGCAGAGCATGCTGGGACTTGTAGTTTCACAACACCTGGAGTGTCACAGGTTAGCCATCACTGCTCTATATAGTCCAAGCTAACAAAATGGCTGCCTCCATTGTGTTTAGGTTTATTTTAATGCTTAAAAGATGACCGCTTTCAGTGAAGTAAATACAATGACATACAATTCAATGTTGTCATCATAAGAAAACATTTTCAAAATGTCTGCTTTATTTATTAACAACTGTGTTTATACCACTAGCATACTCAGCAGTGATTTGCAATTCTATATCATGCTCGTTGGGCTTCCATCCCTGTTTATTTGTAAGAATCAGTATTTACTCTTATGGTGATGTGACATATAAAGGCATCACCAGCCTGATTGTGGAAAGTCATTATTCCTTTGGGAAGGCTGGCAGTAACTAACATGGGGAACATTACTGACCAGGTCATTCACAATTCCTTATATACCGGTACACCGTTCATGTAGGTTTGCCTAGCTGCCATGTTTTGGGTACATCAACCCAGAACACTTGCTGCCGAACAGGAACAGGGATACAAAATTACAAATGGTGCATTTTGTCCAAACATAGGGCACCATGTCTGCCTCCTGGCCTAGCTAGTATCAGTAGAACAGGTTACTAAAACCATTCTAATCCCTTCATTTAAAATGTTACTGTGCAGTACATATAAAATCATAGGGATATATCTTCAAAACCATACATGCCATTGTTCCATATCTTGCACTGATCAGAGCTGATGAGTATAAAACGGCCGTATAGAACTGGATATTAGGTTGCATCTATAAAACAATGGTTTTTGTTGCACATCTCGACAGGGACACATAAGAAATCATTTTCATGTCCACGTCCCCACAATTCCTTGAGGATTAATTACCCCTTTTTTGGTTATATGAGTTAATGCTATTTTGTAGTAGATTTACGTAAATACCTTCTTTTTAAAGAATGTTATTCCTAAAACGAGTTTGACAAGTGGCTTTCCATTTTGTATGGCCTTTGAAGATGCAGCAGTGGAATGGGGGAAGTGTGGGGGGAGGTGTGGGCGGAAGAGGACCAAGCTGTAATTTTCCTATTGCAACACATTTGGCAATCTAAGAAATCAGGAGTATTATGAGATGCTTCTTCCTTTATTACATGCACAATATTCTGTTTTATGTGCACAATTCTATTTTATTTCTTGCTGGTAAATATATATCGGATTATAGCCTTCATTTTTAGATGTGAATGTTTTTCTGCACAGAGCTTTCTGTGCAGCCCCCACTGTCTGTATCATATCTCGGGCAGAGAGTGACGTAACATTTTCCATGGCAACCTCTCTCTGCACAGAAACCGATGTGTGCCTGCTCCCCAGAGATCCTAGTAACAATGTGTCCTTTGTCCCGCTTTCATTTATTCTCTGAGAGGGAATTCTGTATATCCCACTTTTTCAATGGGTTCAGTAACTTAGATATTAGATTCCAACAAAATACGGTGTTTACCAATAACAGGATTACTGAATGTTGTAGTTTATCAGTGTATATTAGAGCTCACTCAGAGGGAGAGGAGTAACTTCAGGTCTGGCCATTCAATAACAAGTAGAACTGGTGTGACCCGTTTAGATAAAATTCTGTGTGCAGTATTTAAACATCTCAAGTGAGTAATTGTGTCACACGGCATAGTGCAGGAGATCAGCCATTTGGAAACCACATGCTTTATTGCCATTCGATGCATGGTACATGCGTGTCTGCAGTTGTACTAACGGAGCGTATTTTAAGCAACTGTTGGTTTTTCTTTTTTTTTAGATAGCTTTTGTTGCTGTAGTTGCATTACAGCTTTAGAAATATTAACCATAAGATGAAGGCAACCATTCACACTCACCACATTTATGCATAAACCTATCCGTTTACTTTATAAATGACTTCACCACTTTACAAGTCATGTTTGTGCAGTATTCACGTCCATCCATTGATCCCATATTCGTGTGTATATTGTTCTGTGCATCCTCTTTACACTTATTTGTAAGTTTGTAGAGGACCTCACAACTGTTCTCTTTTATTCACAAGACCATTGATTAATTGAACCATGGAGATGCAATATTGTCTCGTATTTTGTAGGTACAACTTCCTTCTCTACTTTCAGAAGGTATACTACCTGAGAGACAGTTTTTGAACATCAATATAATAATTATTAACAGGCATTCCCAGACTAAGTGGGTAAAGATTCCTAATTCTGTAGGATATCCCTCAAGCATAGCTCTCGGGATGATGTCCATTGCTTTAAAGTGCAAGACCTATAGTATATTCTATGTGCCCATTAAAACTTTCCATGCATGGATGACAAATCTGGGCAGAAACATAATATTGTCTCGGGTGAGGACTGTTTGGTAATACCTTATCTTGTGCCATTTTAGAGAGAATATGGAGTCATAGAGCTGTTACCACTATGTATTTGTTTAGGTATGCTCTCGCTCAGAAATACTATAAACAAAATAAAAAGTTACATTGCAATGAGTTCCCGGCCCAGACATAGTCTTCTAGGTAGTGTGATACACAAGTGTTGGTGCATTCAAGAAGTTTACACTGGTTGAACTTTACTGACAGTATATATAGAGCTACAGAAGTAGAATAACTATATTTTTTTTTCAATACCTGGCCTAGAGTGAGAGGATTGGGAGCCATTCGACAGGAGCAGGCAGGGAGGGTGGATGTGATAACGAGTTCAGTAATATATAAGTACACAACACACACATTTCATGAATGTAAAACATTTAACAGGATTGATACTATTTCAGTCTGTCACGTGTTATCAGGTCTCAAGGTCTGGAAAATGTCTGATTTCCCCTTAGAACTCAATGTAGCAATTAGCAAAAACAATTCTAGCCTAATCACTACACAAATGGCTGTTGTTTGCATTCATTGCAGAGAGGGAAAAACTATGTTAACCCCTCCTGTCCCAATACAACCTATAGCTGCTGTTTATCCTATCCTTTCCAATCATACACCTCTACAATGTGCTTTCTCTTTGTATCATTTTACTATGAGGAGCAAATCCCTAAATATAAGAGGGTAGCCCTTCCCCTTAATAACATTGTACACCTAGTAGAGATGAGGTGTAACAAAGCAACCAGACATTAACTCTCATTAGTGTAGCCTGCACTAGACTGATGAAATCTCTTACTAGTGTCTTGACAATAGGGGCCAGGTTCATCTTTTCATGTAAATTAGTTTGCATAGCGTGTCTTGGGTCAAAACAGCTCTGTGTATGCTCAGAAAGGGAACTTGCACCAATAAACACAATTGCATGCAATTCATATATGAACACAAATAACACAACTGCCTACAGCTTCTGAGGTGGAATGGGGGTTGGTAGGGTCGGATGGACATAGGCCATGTGCAGTAAGGGCACGTAGACGCATATGCAGCCGATTCAAGTCCTCATTTCAACATATTAAAATCTATACTATGCGTGGCACTAGCTAACACAGAACATGTGTATTTAAGGAAGATTGACTATATATGTATTGTATGTACAGTATGCATTAAAAGCATCTTTTATTTATGTATTATATAAAAAATATATATATTTTTTTAAATCCTTATTTTTACTACTGATCATGTTAAGAGTTGTTTGTTTATTTTATGAGGTAAAATAGGTTTTTTGTGTTCTGATATGACTTTTTTTTTTTTACATCGTTTTTATTGAGATTTGTTAGGTTAACGGGGGATACAAAAAGAAAGGAGGGGAGAGAGGGGGGGGAATATGAACACACCAATATAGTGTATGCGGGTTAAAAACATTATACAGTATACATTCTACATTCTACTGTGGCTATTTCACCTAACCCACCAGACTTGATCTGATATGACTTTTTAGTGAACAGCTTGTGCGTATACTACAGTCTGTTGTGTGTATCTACATATGGTAAGTAATATTTAGGCAGAGCATACTTACCTGCAGATTCAAATTGAAACGTATCTTGAGATGTTTTGTATTTGATTATGGTCAGTTCCCTGCTCTTTTTTAAAATGCAACTTGCGTGCAAACATGAATTAGGCCCTAGATTTTTAAAACTACATTATGTGATTATCTTTAAGAAAAATTCTGTTTGTGAAGAACTACTGTAGCAGAGTTCATATGTGCGCTATAAATCAAATAGATGATTATGAACCATTGTAATTACTGATTTCTGTTACAAAATGTTTGTTTTATTGTAATATTATGGGGCATATTCAATTCTCACCGTTTTTTCTGCGGCGTTAAAACTAATACCGTTATTACGGTAATAGTAAGCTGGATTTCAGCTTGCGGCTCAGGGAGCTGCGAGCTGAAATCCAGCGAGAAAACTACCGTAATAACGGTAATAGTGCGCACGCCACAAGATTTTTGGCGTTTCCCCAAGAATTGAATATGCCACTATGAATTTATAACATGATTGGGGGTGAACTGTTACACTTCCATCAGCAGAGTTGTCAGTGGTCAGTAAATATACTGATGGTAAAAAACATAATAATTAAGTTGTCACATATCATTAAGAACAAAGGAGATTACTAAAATTAGACACACCCCTTCCCCTTTAATACTACAAAACTCAGAAGCGTTACGCAAATGTTCTTTTGACCCCCCCCCCCTCCCCCCCGTTTTTTTTTGTTTTGTTTTTTGTTTTTTTTGTTTTTTGTTTTTTTTATATGTGTATTTCATCATTAGTAGAGACATAATGGGAAGTAAAAAGAGAAAAACAACAACAAAATTGTATGACAAACGTGAGCATAAATGTATTAGAGTATATGCTATGCAAATGTAACATGGTGTAAAGCAGAAAAAGGATGTACAAAAACTAAACAGAATTTGCATTATATAGCTATGTAGTCATCAAAAAATTAAACTATATCTAATAAAACTTAACTATAGCTGTTATTATACATTCATTAAGTGTCTCTCTGAGAAATGATTCCACTGATAACTTAGTAGCGGGAGGCAGTCATCAGGAATGGGGAGCCTAAAGGTATATAGGGGGGTAATCTGCTATCATCCTCACTCCATACCATGTGGTATATTGGAGGCACTTATGTATTTGTGTTCTGGTGGAGTCTGGTAGAGGGGTGATATTGCTCTCCACCGTTCAGTTTTAGAATCTCTATCTATGGATATCTTTAACAAATTCATCTTCAATAAGTAAAACAAATTTTCTTGAAAAAGGGTCCATAGAGGTCGGACTAGTATGAATCTGTGTATGAAGGATTGTTTTTCGCACCACTGTGGTAACAGTAAGCAGTAACCTCTTACTACCTCTGGTAATCCTTTGATGTTTCTGAAATATTCCTAGAACCGCACACTCTGGGGTAAGAGGGAGGTAGTTAATAAGATCATATAATGCGTACCTTCTGACCTGTAGCCAGATCTCTTACCATTGGACAATGCCAAAAACAATGTACAAAACCTGCATCCACATTTATAGTATAATGAGGAGGTGAATAGTCTAATTGTGAATAGATAGTGGGGGAATAGGTATGTCCTGTGGAATATATTCAAAAACATTTCAGTTAACATGTTGGAGAATATAAACTTGGCCTTAGATTTATTGATGGATGAGCTCAAGAATTTATCCACCAAAATATTCCAGTCCAGATCTGAGAATGACTCCCCCTTATGATTTTTTTCTTTGAATTTAATTCTTTAGGCAGACTAGATTATGGAAACACCACAAAAACTTTGAATGTCCAGAAACTCGGACCGTTTCTTAAGGAATTTCATTGTAAGGCTGGCTCAGCCTGACCTCCAGGTTCACTGTCTAATTTCAGTACACGCGTGGGTGGCCAAATTGGATAAGATCCAACCTGACGTTGGCGGCCAACAGTTGTGTGTGCTTGCGTAGGAACTATTAACTCTTCCCTATAAATGCTAGTAGTCCATTTCATCACACAAGTATAAATATTCCTATTCTCCGTTCTTACTAATTTTTTTCCACACGCTGAAAATTTTGTCAGGGTGTTCTGTGCTCTACTCAGATTATCAACAAATCAATATGTGTGTATTGTGTGTATAATAACTACATATAATTGGATCCGCATATATGGGTGGATGTTCAATAAAGAATTTCACAGATAAATGTCATGCTGAAGCAGAACAGCAGAAAAATAATTGGTGAAAATGTTTTATAAGGACTTACATATATGGGCACTTGTTTAACAGCTGTGGTGTATCTACTCTGAGCTGTGTTCACCTCAATCAGCACTGCATGCAGTGTTCATTATAGTACATGTAGATGGGCATAATTGCAAGACATTAGGACATGCAGCATCCATATCCCCCATTGTTCACTTTTGTGTACTGCAGCTGCATTCCTCACAGGATTGTCAAGTCTATATGCAGCTCAAGACAAATCATTATTGAAGGACCGCTCATTGTGCACTGGGGTATTGTCATGCTGAAACAGGAAAGGGTTTTCCCCAAACTGTTGCCACAATGTTGGAATCGCACAAGTCTATACAATGTCATTGTATGCTGTAGCATTAAGATTTCTCTTCACTGGAACGAAGGGGCCAAGGCCAAACTATGAAACCACTATCATTAAGAAGAAAGTAAGATTAGTAAAATCAAACATACCAGGGACTCTGTTCAGAGGTGGCATAGCGCAGGTGATGTAATTGCGCTGTTTTGAATGTCGAGTTGTAGGAGCCAATGACGACATTTGAACCACCCTCTTTTCTCCTGAGGTTTAGGGCCAGCCTTTGTAAATGCTGGGCCCTGTGCATCATACATCATGGGCCCTCCCCCATACTACTGGAGGGGTGTGACCACAATGAAAAAAGTTTTTGAGGGTTCCTCTATTTCTATGCAACAGATTTATGCAGCTGCTTAGAAGTGTTAACCAACAGAGCATGTCTGCCAGATGAGGAAAGGGAGCCCCATGATTATGCACCAATAGGAAGTCGCAAGCTCTTTGCTTACAGTTTCCTATTGGTCAGTGTGGTCACACCTTCAAAGGCTAATTGTTTAGCACTATTTTAACACGTATGTACATCTCTGGCACTCCACTTAGTAACAAAAAAACACAACAAAGATGTATTTTCTTTTTCCCCCTTTCTCCTGTTTGAAAACAGATCTATACCCACAGATCCGTCAAACATGACTCATCCCTAAACTTTATTTTATTAGTTTAGTCATTACTTCCATACTTTTAAAGAACTTGTAAACTTTCTGGAAATAAGCATGTGGTGAAATCGCTCAGATATTTGGTTGTTTGGTGGTTGTTGTGTTTGATCGGTATGAAAACCTGCACAAGCAGCCAGCACTTTTGAACACTACGCCCATCTTTCTACAAGTGAGTAACACATAGTCATTGCTGTAGTAACATCTTGGAATGCTGCATTCATCCCGTCACACAAGAAAGCTTCAGCTCTGAAGAAATCCTCCACGGTTGCTGAGTGATGATACATCTATGGCCCTACTCAACATGACATGATCCCTGGTCACAATTCCAATTCTATGGTGTTATAAGTACTCCCCTTTATTTTTTTTCAATTTATGCAAAATACAAGGTAAAAAAAGATACTGAGAGCTATTAAAGAAAGCCTAACGAGGGAAGTAGCATTGGGGCAACTGGTCATTATTAACAAAACAGTGGCCTTATTAGGAACAAACATTTCCCTGGAGTAAATCTTCAAAACTTGAGACTCCGCATATCAGACCGTTGCTAACTGTACCACAACATTAACATAATTAAACTATAGGTATTTCAAAATAGAAAGGGAAGTAGAACTGAAAAAATGTAAACATGTCCCATGAGCATTTTATACGCCCTGCATGTGTTTCAGAAGAGCTAGGGGAGGAGCTATGAGAATGTGCATTAATTTACACCCAAAATAGTGTTTATACCTTCATGTGTCCAAACTGAATCTATGTTGTGAAACCAGTTCTGTGGGACGTATACCCAGCAATACATTTTACAGTTAGTTTTTTTTACTCCTGGTCAGAATTGTTAATCCAGGTGGATTTAGCTCTGAAATTTTTATTTTCATATTTTGTTTAATATAATATTAAATCAAAAGCTCTAAAGGTCTATGCCCATTCAGTATAATATTATATGGTTCTATAATTTTATTACGTGTGTACTATTAGGGCTCTTTCAACAACTGCGATTATAATGCGGTTTTTATGTGCCAATTAGTACTTGAAACCACATTACATTTAAAATACATTATTCTCAAAGAAGGTCATTCATACCTATGCATTAAGATACACCCTGAGTTGTGTTTAAAAAAAAATATTGCATACTGCAGTTTTCATTTGGTAGCACTAGTTCCATTTATATAACTGAATGGAGTCCAGCTTAATGCACCAAAAATGCATGGGCTTTTTGGGTGCATTTCTGATGCATTTTTGTTGGAAACATGAAGCGCCTTAGTGTGAATGAGCTCTTAAAGAATCTAGCATGTCTCCCTTTATAAGGCAATAAGAGAAAATATAATATATATGGCAACATTCAGAAATAAGTGTGTGTCCTGTATACTCTCTCATAACACGTAATAATATGACATATTGTGCACTGTAATTACATTTCATATGCAGTATATTACTATTATCTGTTATTAGTGATGTCTGATCCGTGGATATATAAAGAAATTTGTACGTTGGGTACAGTGATCCTTGATCTGTTGTTGTATTGTGGGGTTATCGGCCTTAATGGAAACAGAAGCTGTCATGTTTGGCCATGTAGTGTCTTGGTCATACACTACATGGCCAAAAGTATGTGAACATCTGACCATCAGATCCATGGTATTCATATGGAGTTGACCCCCGCCCCCCCCTACTGCCATAACACTCTTCTGGTGAGGGTTTCCACTAGATTTTGGAATATGGCTGGGGATTCACATCTGTTTAGGCACAAAAGCATTAGTGAGGTTGGGCACTGATGTTGGGCAATAAGTCCTGGCTCACAGTTGGCTTTCCAATTCATATCAATGGTGTTTGATGGGGTTGAGGTCAAGACACTGTGTATGCTAGACAAATTCTTCCGCATCAAACTCAGAAAACCATTTTTTGATGGACCTGTCTTTATGCACAGGGGCATTGTTGCATTGTCATGCTGAAACATATAAGGACATTACCAAACTGTTGCCACAATGTTTGAATCTCACAATTCTCATTGTATGCTGTAGCATTAATATTTCACTTCACTGGTACTAAGGGGCCAAGGCCAAACCATGAAAAACCCCAGCCCCAGACCATTATTCCCCCTCCACTAAACTTTACGCAATTGGGTAGTGAGTGGTCTCCTGGTATCCACCAAATCAAGATTTGTCCAGATGATGAATGTGATTCACACTCCAGACAACGTGTTTCCAATGTTTCCCAGTCCAATTTATATATGTGATAAACACATATATCAGTTGTTGTTTGGGATTGCACGAGGTGATCTGAGGCTTGTGTGTGGCTGCTTGGCCATGGAAGCCCGGTCCATTAAGCTTAATGTCGCTGCTTCCAATGGCAGTTTGTAACTCAGTAGTGAGTGTGGCAAATGAGGACAGACGATTGTTACTCGCTATGTGCACTCAGCAGACCCATTCTTGTATGGTCTATCGTTTCGCAGCTAAACTGTGCTCTTAAATGTTTCCACTTCACAATAACTGCTCTTACAGTTAAACGGGGCAGCCTAGCAGGGCAGAAATTTAGTTCACTGTCTTATTGGAAAGCTGGCATCCTATGACAGTGCTATGTTGAAAGTCAATGAGGTCTTCATCACCCTACTGCTAATGTTTGATTATGTAGATTGCCTGGCTATCTGCTAGTGATGGGTGTTGCTGATATGGGCAAACATACTAATTAGAAGTGATGTCCTCATACCTTTAGCCATGTAGTGTAAGTTAAATTACTGGGCAGGAACATGTTAGTGTCCAACTCTTTCCCACAGCACTGTGTCATAATTAATGCAGTCCTCTAATAGAGGTGTTATTAACTATTATATATAAAATAGGGGCTTGTCCTATTCATTCCTTATTTTCTACAGCCAAGCCCAGCAGCATGTAATTGCAAGTACATGAGATTGTATGATCATTTTCATCTGCGCTTTCCACCATTTTTTTTGTAGGCCCAGCTGTTGCTTATCCAGAAGGATTATCACAAGAACATGGGGACAGTCAGCAATCCAGTGAGTAAAACTCATAGCTGTGTAATGAGTGATTTAATTTTTGCATTTAAATATGTTACTGTTTATTGTGTGTCCTTGCGCCAAGACCTGATATGTGATTGAAAATGTGTACATATTTTTTGTACTTAAAAACACCTTGGGCTAGATTTACTAAGCTGCGGGTTTAAAAAAGTGGAGATGTTGCCTATAGCAACCAATCAGATTCTAACTGTCATTTTGTAGAAGGTACTAAATAAATGAAAGCTAGAATCTGATTGGTTGCTATAGGCAACATCCCCACTTTTTCAAACCCGCAGCTTAGTAAATCTAGCCCCTTGTGTTATGTGAGTTAAGTTTTATATATACACAAAAGCATGTGCTTAGTCTGGCTTTTGTCCTGTCTTTCATTTTACCAGAAATTCCTCTTAAACCAGTTATCTCATTAATGACTTCCCAGAGTCCTCAGAAGCTGGTGATGTCACCACTGTGCAAGTAACCTGATCTCATCATGCTGTACCTGGGTTGAGCTCGGAGCAAACATTTCAAAAGTACAATAGAACAACACACAACCTCCTCCATTGCTATTCACAGTATAACCACTAAGTGTATAGTAGACGCTTCTCTCAGAAATGTTTCATGTATTGCAAGACATTGTCAGAAATCATTGTGACCATTCAGAAAAATGAAGCATTTATTTCCTCAGACTGATGCTAGAAATGAAACAACAGCAGCAATTGTTCTAATGACATTTTAAAGTATCTTCAACATAGGGACAGGTATGATTTACACATGTTCTGTGGTTAGTTGATTGGGACCTGTTGAGATAATTACCTCTCAGCCAGTCCCAGGACCTGTGTAAATCCTATGTCTCCCTTATTAAAGAGCCATGTTGAGACATACTTTAACAGAAAGTCAGACCTTTTTGTTTTTTAAAGCAAGAGGCAACGCTGTGCTCATGCCGGAAATGTATGCTGTCCCTATTGTATTGCACTGAATTATCCATCTCTAACTGGAGTATAGGGAAAAGGAGACTGCATTCCTAAGTAAAACATTATTATATGCCTTTATGATGTCAAGATTACAGAAAGCAAAGTGGCCACGCACTGATTATTGTGATTGGACATTTAGGTTATTTGTCACCTAATTGATCAGAGATCACTCCATTTGTGTTGCCTAATGCTGCCCATACTTGCAGCAGTATAACCGTTTGTATGCTATGAAAATTACCCCAATGCCTGATCATCATTCTATTAGTCAATAGAATATCTGGCAAGCCGTAAACAAGGTCAGAAGATGACCACAAAGGGCATGTGTATGGTCATATTTGGACAGTTCTAAAAGGCACCAGAAATTACCTGCACCCTGAGGGGAGGGGCACTGGGTCTCATCCATTTGGGGCATGTGTGGCTGTATTGTGCATTAATCCTGTCACGTGGTGCTTGCAACAAGCAATAGGTTTGGACTGTGTGTAGCTGTCCTAAATTATATAAAAAAGCAGGACAATTTATTTGGCCGATGACTGCACTCTGCATGTATGTACGTTTTTTGAGCCCTCGTGATCAGTTCAGTTTGTCCCTTCATGTGTATGGACATAGTTCAGTCATCTAGCTATGTGTTACCAATTGTCTATTATAAATACCATAAATGCTTACATTTCCACCAATATTCTAGGTTCTGACAATCAGATTAAACATGGTATTTTAATGTGTATAAACCTTGTTGGTTTTTAAGGAGTCTGCTTGCATGTTTACACGACTACCTTTTTTCTTTCTCTGTCCCAGAACCCACTTATTGTCTTAACCTTCATATCAGTCTTATTCATGTGTGAAGTTCCTCGTAGTAGAACAGCTGGGGAGATTAGGTGGACTAATTGTGCTGCAGCATGATATTAAGCAGCGGCAGAGGATTTGGTCAGGATGACGATTGTGATCTGAGCATGGTCAGGTTGTCTGTTGTTGTGGCCATACATGTACACAGTAATTTGCAGACTGTTTGGACTAAACTTACGAAATTGGCCATGGAAATTGCTACATACTATAGTCTGAAATCATATGTAGCACAGTACACAAGCTAGCACGCTGCCTACCAAATGTAAATGCTATGTCGATTATCTAAATTTCTGCCATGGTTTCTGATAACAAGTATTAATACTGAATGAACTTGAGTTTTCAGTTTAAGGGCATTTTAAGGAACCTTCTATGCTGACCAAGTAAACGCCTGAATGGCTGTAAAGAAAAATAAATAATTGAAGTATGTAGCCGCTCAGCTCCTAGGGTAGTATACCTCTAGGAAGAGGATGTATGTCTGTGCACTGACAGATATGTTTGTGATTTGATAATACAGTAGCATTGGTTGTGATACGTGAAAAGAGAGCATAAATAAATGGGCTGGAGCAAGATATCCGCTTTCATTGAATGTATAGAGCTTACAGAAAACTCTGAGAGGGCATTAAACCTTTATATTTTATTTCCAGGACTATACTCCTTAGTAACAGTGAATTGCTACCTTTATGCCATGATGATTGACAAATTATATTACATCATTTGTATAGACTAGTGTAAGAAAAAAGCAGGCTTCTGTCACCAATGAATGAGTTAACTGTTAAAAGACTGTCTTTAAAACAGAGGCAGCTTGTTGCTCAGTGTGAACTATGATCCCTGGCTTCCTTTTTAAGCCTGAGGTCAACTGCAGAGGACAAGTAAACGCTAGCTGGTGTGTTGTATTGCCTCTAGGAAAGAGTGACAAGAAACCTGCACTGTATGTAAAACACGTATCTTCTGTGTCCTCATTCTACAACATTCTACAGGTATTGAAATCCACACCTACTGACTGCACTTTGCCAGAAGGTTAAACACTTTTCCTATCAATAAGTGTTAACTTATACACATCACCAATTTTTCAGGAAGAAATCTTCAGAACCTGGGTCTGACCTTGGTAATTAGTAACTGTTGACAGATATGATATAAATATTTTTTGTTCTATTTTAGACCCTAGCTCTGCTGAGCGTCCAGGACAGAAAAGGAAGTTTCCTAGTCCTCAGCATTCATCCAATGGGCACTCGCCTCAAGATTCATCTACTAGTCCAAGTAAAAAGAAAAAGAAACCCGGAATGTTAAACAGTCACAATAAAGACCAGGTATGGAGATAACCCACAGCACCATAATATATTGCATACCTGCCTATTCTGTGTTACTGCTCGGATCAGCCACACATTGTGCCGTGTTCTGTTACAACTGAAACACAACTGATGCGTGAACAGCCTGTTTAGTTACACTGCAAAACACACCGTTGCCATTTTATTCGGTGCTTCTAATAATGCGTTGCATTTTCCCAGTCAGTATTTGTCATGACATGGACTCAACAAGTCGTAGGATGTACAGCACAGCGTGCTGGCTCATGTTTACGCAGTTGTTGGTTCTCTAAATAGCTTGCTCCATCTCGCCTCACATGTGCTGGATTTGATGAGATCTAGTCACTATTATGTTCCTACAACCATTCCAAGAGTTTCCCAGCCTTGTGGTATGAGGTAGAAAAAGATCATTCACAGAGGGGTGTGCCGCTTCTATGAAGGGATGTGACTGATCTGCAACCAGAATCTCTTGTCCTGTGGGATTTAAATATTGTTCTATTAGTACTCTAGTGTTTGCCATATATTGGTTCTCCCATTAGTGTGTTGCGTAACTCACTGCAGCTGCACCCATTTATTGCTGACAGGAGTGAGTCAGTGGGATACTGAGCTGTCATCTCCCATTCATGGCAAGGTGCTACAAATTGTGATTTCTCATATTCCTCCTTCAACACTACTGTTGCACTTGGCTGTTTGCTTGCACTAATTCTGCAAAAGTTCCGTTGGCTTCGATCGCCCCCTTTCATCAACGTCTGTTTCCAGCAACACAACCACTTTTTGCTGGATTTAGTTTTAGCAGTGGTCCACTTTCAGTACACCTCTGACACTGTCATTTGTTGTTACTGATGTTGGCGTGTCTTGTGCCAGGGCATCTGGTGTCTTCTACCATGCCTCACTCAAAGAAATGTAAATATTTTGTTATGCCCATTCTCCTCTACTTTGTATACACTGAAGTATATTGATTCATGCCTTAAAAGGCACTGCCAAGCCTGTAATTTATAATCTGTTAAATAATACTTGTTTTGTGTTGGGGTGGGGTATATAGCATTATTTTTACTATTCGAGACATGACCGATATAAGCAATGACATTAAAAGTGTAATGTTTGCTAGATTGGAAATTGCTCTGTCTATAGATTTTACATGGCAGTGACTGAACACTGTTTTTTCTGACTAGAAAAGGGCAGTAGTCATAATTGCTGAATTGCTATTTTAGTGATAAATTGGAGTGATGGGGAGCCTCTCCTCTTTTGTTACATTGCATTCCGCATATTAATAGCTGAAGCACTCTTGTGTGTGACTAGAGAGGAGCGTTTTCCCTTCACTCCAATGTGTGACTAGGGGAGCAGTTTAGCCCTATTAAATGCAGCATTCTTTCACTTGCTGTCATATAACAGAACCCTATGTGGAAGGTTCTGTTGTGCCAGATACAGAAGCAAGTAACAGAGGAGGTAATACACATAAGTAGCACAGAGGAGTGTGAGTAATGCTATGGGGACTCGCACAAAGTGCAGTAAAATACATGACAGGACATACAAGGAAGTCAGTCAGACAGTGGATAGACATTGGAGAATAGCTAGAGAGAACCCTGCCCATGAGAGCTTACATTCTAGAGGGAAGGGTGATGAGAGACAGGGTTATAATAGAATAAACCATTGTTTCTCCTATTAGAACAGTCACTATGTGAGCACTACAGCCAGCAGTGTGTGTTAGACCACCGACCACCAGTCTAACCAGTCCTGGCAGGTGTGGGCAATAACCTACAACATTTCATAATTATTGTAAAGTATTACAATTTCCTCACTCGGCTGATTCTTAATGCCACCCGGCTGGCAACATTTTCTGGGGAGAACACTAAGTGCTGATGGATATGTCTCTTACTGTCTTTTAAGGTCCAACACATTATTCGGATATCCAATTAATAGGCAGGGTTTACTTTTTGTTGAGGTACAGTAAAAGCCACAATACTATTAAAATTAAAAGCCACATATATAATCCATAGTCTCTGAATATTTTTGTTGCAGAAACTGTTAAAGCTTTATGAATCAGTAAATATCAGTAAATTTATAGCGTTTATACAATATGTCTGCCTATAATTTAATTGAATACTATGTATATTTGTGAAAGAAGTGTAGGTTTTATATTGTTTTCTATTCTATTTTTTGCCAGGCTTTGTAGATATGATTTGCTGTAAATATGTTTTATTTCTCTGTTGTATTTTTTCTTACAACAGTTTATATAATAGTATGCTGTTTAGGTGAATTATTTCTGGCACCAAGATCTTTATAGTAAGACAGATAACTGTAATTTATTTGACTTGGACATACCCTCCTGCAACTTTTACTAAATCCATTGCTTTATCTTTATAAATATTAATGATGTGCATATTCGCTTTGTTTTATGCCATCAGAATTATGTATTTTCATTGAAATGAAATACAAAACAAAGCTGGTCTCTGGTTACAACTGCATCTAATGCAAACAATCCTGCAGAGCTGTGTCCTATCTGACTGGAAAGACAATGAACAGCTCTGCTTAATTTGTAACAAATAAATTGGTAATCTGAAGGTGGGAACCCTTTTTAAAGCAGATCAGTGCTGGCAAGCAGACCAAGCTGAAACTTTCTCTGCCACAGTGAGCCGTCCCCTACAAAATATGTGGTTGGAAAGGCAGTGTTTTATATTTTATACAGATAATGTCAACATGTACAGATTGCCTCACATTGAATGTCATGCTTTAAAAGTGTATGTGCTGTTACACAGGTCAAAGGCAGCTTCGCATAAGAGGCCTGATTCATTAAGGAAAGTTTAAGCAAGAAATTGAGTAAGTTTTGTTACTAAAGTTTTCTGGACAAAACCATGTTGCAATGCAAGTGGTACAAATTTGTTTATTATTTTGCACAAAAGGAAAATATTGGCTGTATTTCCATGTAGCACACAAATACTTGATAGCTTATTTGTACACTGAAATTTAAAGTTGATCTAGGAAAATAGCCACTGTTTTCCTTATGTGCAAAATAATAACTAATATGCTTCCCTTGCATTGTAACATTGTTTTGTCCAGGAGAAAACTTAAGTAAAAAAAAATGAGTACTTTCCTTAATAAATTAGGCCCAAGCAGTTTAATTATGAATGAGTACAATATATTTATCTTTTGGCCTTTGTACATTATAGATGCTTACGACTTTATTTTGCTGAATGTATATTGAGCTGTTGACTCTTCTCTATGCACATGTGTTTTGAACCCAATCTTGTCTCTCTTGCCTACATTTCAGTCAGAGCTAAGACATGGTCCATTTTACTATATGAAGCAGCCACTCACCACAGACCCCGTTGATGTTGTACCGCAGGACGGCCGCAATGACTTCTACTGCTGGGTTTGTCACCGGGAAGGTCAAGTTCTATGCTGTGAGCTCTGTCCTAGAGTTTATCATGCTAAGTGTCTGAAACTGACCGCTGAACCTGAAGGTGACTGGTTTTGTCCTGAGTGTGAGGTGAGGCCCAATTTTAAAGGTGCTTCTTGCACTGATTTGTGTTTAATTGCAAGAAAATCAGTCTTGGACAGCAAAATTTAAATATTTCTCTCCAAAGTTTAATATTATATTGTTGGTTTGTCAGTTTTATGAGTGCAAAAGTAATGAAAACTAAGGTACATCTGTCTGCACAGAATTGAATGTCTATAATCCAAAGAGTTATCCCACACTTGCCGACTTTGTCACTGTCCTCCGGGAGATCCTGGAAGACAGGTCATGTGACAGGGGTAGGAGGGGCTGTGGTGATGTCTTTGTGTTACCATAGCTCCGCCCCCACTATAAAAGTCACAGCATTGAATAGTGGGGGTGGGGCTTAATGACGTGATTATGCTCCACCCCCCGGTATTCAATGCCGTGTTTTTCAGCATTTTTTAGGATTCGGGAGGTTTGCCTACTCGTCTGGGAGGACTCCCCGAAATTCGGAAGCCTCCCGGAAAGTCCAGGAGAGTAGGCATGTATGAGTTATATATATCCTTGCCTGGTGTTCTCTACTCCAGGTAATAGCATAATGTACCGCTTACATTTTCATATTCAGCACTCTGTAATCCACACAGAGGGTATGAATATTTAAAGAAGTTAGACATTTTTATCCTGGCATCCTAGATTACCTGTCATATTTTCCTTTTATCAATGCACTTTTTACTTAAATCACTGCTAAATGATCAATGTTGACTCCTTAGTGAATCACGCCGATGCATTTTACTTAGTTCTGCAGTGAACAAAAATTGTTAATGATGAATATTATATTATAGGTTTTTGCTTATTTCCGAGCAAATTAGTAGGTGTAAGTGAGAAGTGGTGTATGTTGGCTATGCACAACAAAAACACTATTACTTAATTTATTTAATAACAATGTTACCCCTTATAATTTAAAGGTGCATTACAATGATCTGACAGTCATGGTAATAAAGAAAGTGGCATTCTGGGTTTGCAGGAGCTGTAGGATATATTTCAGTTGTCTGTATACCGGGAGTTTGCTCAGAATGTCTGTGGAAATGTAGCCGTATCTACACCTCTAACTAATGCTGTGTCATATGATTTTGCTCTTCAGAAAATAACTGTTGCAGAATGCATAGAGACACAGAGCAAAGCAATGACCATGCTGACCATAGAGCAGCTCTCCTACCTACTGAAATTTGCACTACAGAAGATGAAACAACCAGGGGTAAGTCTGGGTCCAAAGTTTCATAGTTAAAACCTGATATTGGCTTCCAGTGACACAAATTATAAGACTTCTTACCTACTTTTTGTAGTCCCTCTTGTGGACTACCTCCCCTTAAAAGACACTAGAATATTGGAAGATGAAAGAGAAGTCAGGCCGACTGGCAGATGAGGAACATCTACAATATGTATACTGGTCAGTAGGCTATTTTGTGCCCCCAAGCAGAGGTGTGCTTATAACAAGGCTGTCCCAAGTGATGGGTGTACTTACAATGAGGCTGTCCCAAACAGGGTATGTGTATAAGAAGGCTGTCCTGAGCAAGGGTGGTTTTCAACAAGGCTGTCCAGAACAGGATGCTTACAACAAGACTGTCCTGAATAGGGCTGTGCGTACAATAAGGCTTTTGTTTGTGCAGCAGGTTTTAGATGTGGGCAAAATGTGGGGAATTATTGTATGTATTTATTTAAAAAAAGCTAATTCCTCAGGCATCCTATTTGGGAGACACTGCTCACAATGGGGCTGTGCTTGGGAGTAAGGTACTACTGAAACGAAAGAATTGTCTGGCATGCTCCTCCTCCTCTATGCCCCTGCTTGGAGGCCATTCAGGTTTTTTTAGTGCCCAATGAGTAGAGCACTTTTTTCTTTTTGTTTTATTTTACATTTATTTTGTGTTTAGGCGGTATCAGTGTTCTCTAGGAGGCAGGCACAGTCAGCTCTTCTTTGCCACTCCCCCACCCTTCAATGTTACAGGGCTCCTGGAGAAGGGTCTCCTGCACTTATCAGTGACCGGGGTCCCTGGATCTGCACTGCATCCAGGAGCTACGGCAAGCACAAGCCCACAGTTCTTCCCACTTGGCAGAGACGGGGCTGGCTGTTGTATCCAATGCCTACTAGGAAGATGGTGCCGCTGCAGAAAAGCAGAACGGATAGACAGCAATGGATCCTCAGGTAGCCATGGAAATTGTCAGGTAGGGACCACACAAGGTAAGCACAATATAAGCCCCACGCCAGGGACAGTTATGGCAGGGAAAGCAGCTGCCATGATGGCCCTTTAATCTAGGGGAGGGATGCTTTCTTCAGTAGCACCTCCCCGTTGACGGGATCCTGTACAGGAAAGACCTTCATTAATCACTTGCTCCTTACTCACCCCTGCAGTGACTAGTTGCTTTTTTGCGTGCTGGAATAGTTTTTCATTGCAAGATAGACTGTGTGGTAATGTGAATTTACTGTCCATGCAGCCACTGCATACTCTATACTGTCACTGTACTCTCTGCTGTATTATTTATTGATTACTAACTTTATTTACCACTCTGTTGTTGCTGCACTCTCCCTGGTTTTAAACATGGAGTACAGACTTATTTAACAAACTGTTGTGTCACAGTACTCTCTGTGGCTTTCCCTCTGATGTCTTCTACAGTTTCTTCCTTTTTTCTGTGTGTTCTCTTGTCACAAAAAGGGACTATTTCCAAAATACAAGACTGCCAAGGAAGATCTTGTACTGTACTTCACTGTTCCAAATGCCAGACAAAGTTACATAATGGATGTTGGGAACCAGATGCACTACTTGTGAGTCTGAGGACCAAGGTCTGGGTAAATCTGTGGGGAGATGCAACAGAAATGGTGTAGCCAGCCTGGGCTAAGACGCTAGCTCCGTTCTTCACAGAGCTGAAAATGTATACAGTGCGTCCTGTGCAGATAGGTGAATTTATCCTTCCTACTCTTCCCTTAGGGCTCCATCAGTCAGTACCCCTTCTCAGGAAGCGGTGTCTCAATTATCCCTAGACCGCATAGCAGCAGTCCAGGTACCTTCTTGGGTTTTAATCTTAAAAGGTCAGTTCAAGGACTGGTTAAAGTGTCTTCCTCCTTAGAAAAGCTGTTGGAGACTTTATCACCCACCAAGCCTTGCAGTATCAGGCTCAACTCTAGGTCCAAATTTTAATAGATTCTAAGTCTGAGCACTTCTCTCAAGATGGCAAGATCCATAGGGGGACTAAAACTATGAGGACCTGACTTAGTCCTTGTCTCTTCCCTTTTCAAAACGAAGAAGAAGCAGACAGTTTCTTTTCCATCCTCCCTGAAGTTGTCTGAACTCTTGGGTGAGGCTTGGCAGCAACCAGATTTCAAGTTACGCAAAAGTTTTGGTTCAGTTACCACTTCTCTGAAGCAGACACAGAAAAATGTAATATTCCGCTAAAATGGAAGCCCCCATTGCCCATCTTCTGAAATCCAATACCACTACTATTTCAAACACTTCTCTCTGGCTTCGCCTATGGGAGGCAGATGCAGAATCTAAAAAGACTCTGGAAGCCTGGTTCCCAGGCCGCTGAAAATCATTCCGTTTGATGGGTTTCATCCCCACCCAAAAAGCTCCATGTTGAGAGTTCATCTCTTGCTTTTTCGGGATAAGTAGATCAGGTCATCTTCAGACACATGGGTAGGGTATATCAGAAAGCTGTTACATCTTGGACCTCTTGGGGCCACCACCCAATTTGTTTCTCTCTACTCCCATCCCAATAGATAGGGCCAGGAGACTAGTCCTGCAGGGAGGAGGCATCCAGTCCCCTTTGTCATCAGGGGGTGATTCTGCCAATCTTGAAAGAACATGAGGGTTTGGATTACTACTCAAACCTATTTCTTGTACAGAAACCGGACCTATCTTTCCAGTCCATCCTTAACCTGAAGTCCCTAAACTTACACTTGGTGGTGGGCCTCCATGGACATAAATGATGCCTTTCTCATATGGCAGGAACATCACAGTCTTCTCAGGTTTGTGAGAAATCCCATTACCAGTTCAGGGCACTACCCTTTGGTCTGACTACAGCACCAGTGGTATTTACCAAAGTTATGGCAGCTCTCTTAACAACCAAAGAGGTGTCAGTTTTCTCCTGTTCCATTTGTGCCTGACAGTGGAAACACTGGAATTGAGCAGCTGGGTGATAAACTATAAAAGGTCCCAATCTATTACATTTGTCTTAAGTCCAGAGACTTTTATTGGTCTCTGCTTTGACATCAGTGTCGGATAATATTTTTTCCAGAGGAGAATATTCTGGCCATTTACAAACAAGTAAAAGCCTTGTTATAGCTCAGGCAGGTCTCTTGCTTTGAAGTGGTGCAATTTGCTCACTTCCACTCCCGTATGTTTCAGAAGGAGATTCTTGCCAGTTGGTCAAGGTTTAACCCTCCTTTGGCAGCACAGTTTTTTAAACTGTCGCTGCACACCCTTCAGTCTCTTCTCAATTCTCAACCAGGACCTTCATAACCACAGATGCCAGCCTGCAGGGGCTTGGGTCCTTAGCGGGACAAGGCTGTCCATAAATGTCTTTGAGCTCAGAGGAGTGATAAATGCTCTGTTGCAGGTCTTAGTCCTCAGTCCTCCTGGGCAGCACGGCACAGAACCTTGGTTGAACAGTTGTCGTTAGCAACCTGGTCCTTCATCCACACCTTTACCATATTCTACAGGTTCATTAGCTTTGTCTTAAAAGACACCAGGGGGTAAATGTATCATACTCCGGTTTCTTCAAGTCGCCGGAAATCGGCGAGTTGACAGCTAAAATTTAAAGCGGCGCTGCCCTGTAAAGGCAAGTTTCCCTTTACAAGGCAGCGCCGCTTTAAATTTTAGCTGTCAACTCACCGATTTCCGGCGACTTGAAGAAACCGGAGTATGATACATTTCCCCCCAGATTTGGCTGAAACATTTTGCAAGTAGCAGTGGTTTCTGAGCTTGCCCACAATTAGGGGTAGCTTAGGAATGTCCCCGTGGTGAACAATATCTCCCAAATACGATGCCTGAGAGTGAGGATTTTTGTACTAACCGTAAAATTAATTTCTCTGGATCCATTTTGGGGACACTGCACTCTCTCTCTCCTTTTTGTTTTTTAGTGGAGTGTGGTTCTTGTTTAATTATCATATCTGTCCTATCCTTGGGTATACCTCCCAACATTTCAGTTCCAGTATTGGGAAAGGGGTTGTGGCCAATCCACAGGGCTGCCTAGCACTGCACCCATTCACAGCTGCTCTGCTATGCACAGTAGCTGTGAAAGGAAGATACCACCCACAGGATAAACATGTTCTTGGGTAGCACAACAGACAGAGCCCTAAAATTGGGACTGTCCCACTGAAATTGGGACAGTTGGGAGGTATGCCTTGGTGTCTTGTTAAAAATCTGAATGGTGTGTGTGCAGGGGGCATAGATGGAGAGGAGCAGGACAGACAGTTAATTTAATTTGTGCTTTATTCCCAGCACAGCGCCCTCTATACCCCATGCTGAGCTGTATCCCTCAAATGGTTTCAGAGAAATACATTTTACAGAAAGTAAATGTATCTTTTTTTTCTTACTGCAAAATTATGACATGATGGCTTCTAAAGCATAGGTAAAGCTAATAAAGAATAAAATGATAATATTTGTTTGTTTGTATACTTCATACAAATGTATGTTCGTTTGTGCAGGAGAAAAAAAGGCATTGTTGTAGTTGTGACCTCAGACAGCAGAATGACTGGAAAAACTCTGTCTGACTCTCCATGTAAATCAAACCATCCCTATTACACGCCAAATAATTATTTTCACAGTCTAGTTTATGACAACAATAAAATTATCACCTGAAAATCATGCAGACACAGAAACAAAAGTCACAGGTGTATGTTCTATGAAAGTTACTGTCACTTAATTATGTGATCTGCAAATGGAGTATCTTCATCTTGAGGGAGCTGCCCTTCTGTTTTCAGCTACAAAGTGCATCTAGCTTCACTGGTGCTCTCTTATCACAAGTATTCATTTCTTTTTCGCAGACAGAACCATTCCAAAAGCCAGTATCATTGGAACAACATCCTGATTATTCAGAATATATATTTAATCCTATGGATCTCAGTACATTAGAAAAGGTCAGTGGCAATTATTAGCATGTATAGTGCTGTGAAACTATTGCTATGTTATTTATTGTATGGAATGGCAAGAGTTAACATAGAATTTTTATCTTGCATAAACACAATTTTAACCTTTGGACTTGAACCATCCAAAACATCATAGTTTCTCTGTTAGAGACTACCCTTTTCATTTATTGTATTATTTGCATATTATAAGTTACTTACCTCTAGTGTTCTGTAGATTATTGCTATCAATTAGCATTTATATATAGCAAGTCACTCTTTCTGATTTCTTGAATATCCGGGTCCTTCTACTTTTTTGTGCCTATATGTACATGTTAGATAATTACTGTTTCAACCTGTTTTGCTTTAATTTTGAGCTTGTTTCACACTGAACTGTTATTTTTCAACAAAACGCAAAGACCGTGTAGTACAACATTGTTCTGTCCTAATTGGTCATATTTTGCAGCATCTAAGGGCTGCTATTGATAAATGCTTGGGACATATCGGATGTTTATCGGGAGTGGCAGAAAATGCCATTGGGTGATGATTATGATCTTAACGTGTGTATGGATGTTTGGTCCAGTCTGCCTATATATATTAGCACCTTTTCTGTTTACTTGTAATTTTCTTTACACTAATTAGCAGTGGTCAGGCTGTGACCTCTGGACTTATGTGACTGTAAGCCTATTTTTTTTATCTCGCCATCTCTGTAAATTGTTGTATACTTTTGTATACTTTGTACATGGTATCTTGTGCTCTAACATGTACAAGTATTTTCCCTTTTCAAATATTAACCTCTCTTCTAATAATTTTGCATACTTTATTTAAATACACAGTGGTTTTTACCATGAAATGAGCAGTAAAACTTTGGGGCTGTAGCTTTTTTCTGAGTATAAAACACTTCTTCTTTACCCAGTTGCTTTTAGACAATTTGGAGCTGCCATCTTGGACTTGGTAACTGTTGGCATGGAAAAGCAATAATGGTTGAAAGCAAGATTACATCATCATTTTACAATTAAAGTGTCACTTACTATCCACTGAATGTTCAGACTTATATTAGATTTTTATTTTGCACTAATGCATCTGTTTGCTCACATAGTGCACATATATGTGCATTCCCACTCCCTGGTGTGTCCCTGTGATCACTTGTGGCATTACATGGTCAGAAGTACAAATGAAACCTCACTACAAAGAAATGCCTACTATCACTTTTATCATTGTAGGGACACACTCTTAATGTAAGCGCCTAAAATACTGTTTGTTTGTGGCTCATTGTAATGGGAGATCGGGACTGTCTGTATAACATTGTGATACTATAGTGTATAAATGTTTTCTGCATAAAAAGTGTCTGGAAAGGTGCTCAATGCATCCCTTTGTACTTATATGATTTAGGTAAGTTTTACATTATCTAAAGGATGTATTCTAAAAGAGAGGGAGAAAAAAAGTCTTTGTGGCCAACATTGATGTGTACTCTGCACTCCTTGAAGCTCATTTGAAAATCTTTGTCTCACAACATGAAATTTGGTGTGTCTAAGTACTCATGAGCCTTGTGGTGTCCTGATACACAAAGCCCTGATGAACAAAAGTTTATCCCACAATTACATTCAAGCTCTCAAACCCACCCCACCCCTCGTGTCCACACTGGACGGTTCTGTAGAACAGGAAGTTGATCACTTGTAGACATGACATTACACAGTGATTTGTTTTCCGTTTTAATTTGAGTCTACTCTTATTAACTACAGCACTGATCCTGTTCCCTGTATTTCAATCTTTAACATGCTGCTTGTTTCTTATATCCCAATAAATTCATGGAGACTGTCACATATGTGGGGCTGTCTTTTTAAATATTCAATTTTTAACTTTCTTTTATTTCCAGAATGTTAAAAAGAAAATGTATGGCTGCACGGAAGCCTTTCTTGCAGAAGCCAAATGGATTTTACATAACTGCATTATTTACAATGGCGGTAAGGTTGACCGGTGTCCAGTGTAATATGTTTTAGTGACTCTTGAAATAATGATCTTGAGATTCATAAATATTATTTATGTTTTCCCACCTCACACCGTTGCCATCAGTCACATTGCGTGCATAAGAATCACTTATTTCTGGGGGCTTCTGGACCTTCTGGATGCTTGCTGAGCCTTTCTTCATATTATTTTGTTTTTCCTGAGAGAACTCATAGGGGTAAAAAAAAAAAAAAAAAAAAAAAGCCTACTAACCTGTCTTTGTTCTCATGAGACATTTAGCCAGTGTTTCTTTGGGGCTGTTTTCGCCTAATCTTGGGGGACCTCCATTAACTTCACTTTAACCTTAAATTCACTTTGTTTTTTTACCCAACACTTGGAAAAACTGTTACTTGCCTTATCCTGAGTAAGTTAATGTGTGAAGAGAATTTCGATATAAAAGAATTTCTTTCTGTTTTTTGTTTCTTACAGGAAATCATAAATTGACACAAACAGCAAAAGTAATAATCAAGATATGTGAACATGAGGTGAGAATTAAAACCATGTCTGCCTGAAAACCAAATCAATCTTTCTTGCTCACATCAGGAATATGTATTGACCGTACTAGCTTCAGCTGCTGCAGTAACTGCGTACATCGCTCTCTGCACTGTAGATTGATGCAGTTACTTTGCACACAAATGATTCACCCAGTGTAGTGAGGTTTGTGTGAGAGTGACACTTGTTAGCTTACAAATGCACAGAACTCTGTTTCATCATCCATCTGCCTGTGATAGATTCTTCCGTTTTACTTGACTCATGGCCATCACCTATTCAGGGCACAGTGAGATAGGATATCCTGACACCTGCCCTTCTCCACTTCTGATGTAGTCACAAGTAACTCCATGTGCCATGTATACTAAGCTGTGTTCAGTCCCAGTGTATATGCCATGTGTACTAAGCTGTGCTCAGACCCTTTGGGTGTGCCATGTATACTCAGGCATCAGATGTGTGTCATATATACAAAGCTGTAATCTGTAGTCATTCCCTGGTTGTCTGCCATGTTTTTTAACCTGTACTCATTCTGTGAATGTGTGCTATATATACTAAGCTGTGCTCTGTCCCTGGGTGTGTGCTATGTGTACTAAGCTATGCTCAGTTGCTGGGTATATGCCATGTATACTAAGCTGTCCTCCATCCCAGAGTGTGTGTAAAGTGTACTGAGCTGTCTTCAGTCCCTTTTGTGTCTGCTATGTATCATAAGCTATGATGAGCCTCATCATGCGTGCCATATTACTACGTTGTATTTAGTCTATGACTGTGTACCTTGTATACTAAGTATGCTGTGCTGATTTCCTGAATGTGTGCCATATACTAAGCTGTCCTCAGTCCCTATGTGTGTACAGTATATTCTATGCTGTGCTCAGTCTCTGAATGTGTGCCAGTTATACTAAGGTATGCTCTGTCCTTTTATCTGTATATTAAGCTGTACTCAGGTTCGGTTATCTGCCATGTACATTAAACTATGCTCTGTCACCGGGTGCGTTCCCTGTATACTAAGCAGTGCTCGGTCCTTAGGTGTACCATTTATTTTAGGCTGTACTTGAATATGTGCCATTTATACTGTGCTGTATCGAGTCCTTTCCTTTGTGCCATGTATACTAAGTTGTGATCAGCCCCTTCTTGTTTGCCAAGTATGCTAAGCTGGGTCCCGGATGTATGACGTATATCTAAAGCTGTGCTCAGACCCTGGTTTATGCAAAAGATAGTATGTTATATAAAACGGATAAACCCTCCACAGCAACAACTTTCTGAACAGTGTTTCTGATTATTTACACTGCTTGCTCAGGGTGTGGTAGTAATCTAGAAATAGCTGCAGATCAGTGTAGAGATATTCCTCTCAATCACAGTATGCAGTCTCATCAGCATTTTCAAATGGCTTCCTGTGTGCGTGTGAAGGCTGAGGCCTGGCAGAGAATAAATTATTGAAACATTGTAAGGATCCTTGCACCACCTGCTGTTCAGTAGCTTTTACTAAATCTACTAAACTACTGGAAATGGTTAAAAATAAAGCCCACCTTCTTTTAGACCACACTTAACTTAATAGATCCAAAGGACATGCATTTTGTATTCAATAACAATCAGTGTACCTATCAGCAGCTGAAACATAGGACAGAACCATCTATATACATTTGTTCCCCATTGCTGTGTCATCTGTTTGAAGTCACTGACATGATTAAAACAAAAATACACAAGTTTAAAGACCATTGGCCAACTTGATCAGGTTAAATTAGTTATCAGTCAGGTTGTATTATTCAAATAACTGAAACAAAAAATGAGGCCTTGATGCTTATTTAACTCTTTTTTTTTTTTTTTTATATTCGATTTGAAAAATTCAGGCGCTGTTTAAATTTGTGGGCTGTGGGCTTAGTTGCCAAACAACTGACTCGTTGGCCACTGTGGTCAGGCTTGTAGTATGCCAAAATGATACACCGCAGTTATTCGGTGGCTGGGCAGATTGAGGTGCACCATGTTTCAAGCTACCCTGTGTCTGTTTAAATAATCAGGATCAAATTTTTCAACACCATAATTTTGAGTGCCACAAATGTTCTAGTTGTAGGCTAATGTGGAAATTGGATGACGAAATCTGCATGTGTATGACTACAAGACATTGAAAGTTTGAAAGATAGTTCTTGACTCTGCTCCTGTTAACGATCCCGTACATTGCAGTCAAAGTTATGGACCACTGAAATAGAGAATCTCAATTAGTAAAGTGCTATTTTTTTTTATTTGAACAAATTAAATTACAAGCATTGATGATAACAATAAATAGCAGTAACTGAGTTAACACATAGTAAGTGTCCTCCGTGAAACAAGTATCAGAGTGGAATTCCTTCTACAGGCAGCAGGAGAACAACATGTTCCTGTATATGTTTCCATTTTGATGGCCCCTTATGACATTTTAGATCACCATCCCAATCCTCATGAGAGCTAAAGGTGTCTTGTCAGATCCAGCCATTTTGCCTAAATTCAGGACGGCTAGATCTTAAATAATTGGCCAGACACATATATGGATGTATGATGGATTCAACCGCCTCTTTGATCAGGGTGAGTGGTCAGATTGTCCTGTGTATTCCCAGCTTTATTCAGTTAAATATAGATAGTGTACAAATTTCAGGTGGTGTAGTGCCAGTCGTAGCCTCTGCTTGCTGGATACAACCTATCTTGTTTTATCTTTCAGATGAATGAAATTGAAGTCTGCCCCGAATGTTATTTAGCTGCTTGCCAAAAAAGAGATAATTGGTTTTGTGAACCGTGTGTGAGTATCTTATCCCAGTTCATCCACATGCAGTTTGTAACATTCACAAAAACAATAATGTTTTTTTTCATTAATTTGTTAGAATTGAGACATTGTGTATTATTTAAACTTTTTATCAAGATCAACAATTTAAGTTATCTAGCATTGGTTCCTGCTGTTTCTCACAGTTAGAGCCACTCACAAAGACAGATGTAGTCCAGTATTTAACATTGTTCACATAAATGCATTATATATGATCATATAGGAGTAATTTGTAGATCTAACTAATTGGAATGACACGTCCATCTTAAATTTAATAGTATAGATCAGAGTCTTGGGTTATTATGAATATATAAAATGCTTGCTTCCAGTGTTCCAATACTGGCCGTTTTCTGTATTATTAGACGGCTTATGTATAGTAATAGGTATTAAAGTCACCAAAAGTCATATCTGAGCCACAAAAAATGAGTATCTGCACTGCTTTATTTGTGCCTGTTAGTCTGCTCATTTCGAGGTGCATGCCCACTAGTGGTCTTTGGAACTGCTCCCAGAAAATGAGCCTGTGCCTAGATTTACTGAATCTCCTAAAAACACGCTTGGTGAAAAGAGTGTACCATCACCAATCTAAACCTTTTACCATCTCCTTCATTCACCTCAACTTGTTTCTACTAAAGAACTGTTCGGTTTAGCCACATTTATATATTAACTCAATTATGAGAGCCGGGGTCATCAGATCTGTTTAAAGTACATTATTACTTTTTTGTGTTTGAAGGCTATTCTTACATTGATGAAAGTGTGCCTAGAAATGTGCTTTTCTACGAAAATGAAAGGGAAAAGTTTGTCAAATTATAAGTATATGACCAGAGCCGATCTCTGGGACTTCAACAGGACATGGATTTATTCAAGCATTTTGTGGGGAGAGAAATTCTGTACATTCTCACACAAACTGGTGAACTCTCACTTTATCTGCACTGAGCAAGATACATCCGTGCTTCTCTTAACTCCTTCCATCAGACGGCACAAACTTTTGTACCCCCATAGAGTCAGCTATTTTGGCTGTGTTCTGATAGTGTGCACCCTAACAACACTCAGCTATGCAGATTTTGCGTGTAAGGGGGAACTGTGTAGCCATTTGGGGCTCTGCTTCTACTAACAAGCCACTCCTCTAATGTTACTTAAGATTTGTCTAGTGGAGGTTCTGCAAAACACCTGGGGTTATATGATCCTGTATTATATGTGGGATACACTGTATACAGACAATTGCAGTCTAGCCAACTAGTGGGAATATCATGTGGTAAATAACCAATATGAAGACCCAAATAACAGTTTTTACTCTTGCTCCGTTTAATCCTATGTCCTGTCCTCTTTAGAGCAATCCACACCCGCTGGTCTGGGCAAAATTAAAAGGATTTCCTTTCTGGCCCGCAAAAGCCCTGAGAGATAAAGATGGTCAGGTAGATGCACGTTTCTTTGGACAGCATGACAGGTGAGAGCTAACATGGATGCAGATTTTTAAATGATCTCAAAAAGTTATTAATGCCCAGAAAACCGATAATGCAATGTGTCCTTAAATCTGTGGTTTTCAGATTGTCTGTAATAATTATTAAAGCTCCATTTACCTCTAATGTGTCAGTGTATTGGTGAGCTTGTAATGAGCAGTAGACAATATATTTGTTTCACTTACACGCTAATAGGAGATGACATGTTTTTCTTGTGAGAATTAAAGGGAAAATATCCGGTTTTAGAAACATAGATTAGCTTCAATCTTATTTTCTATAAATGGAAGATACAGGCAGAAGTCATTGAACACACAGATCCTCATTTATGTTTGTTATGTCTTTATTACCATTACTGGAAGCTGTCTTTCTGATTTCTGAGTTGCAGACATTGAAGGAGCACTGCCCCCCAATGGCTACTTTAACACATATATTGCTAAAATACAACAATATAAAGTCACAACATCAGCAAGGCACAGATGTTATACATCCATTCCCTAGGAACTTTTATTATTAATTAATTATTTATAGAATGCCACAATATTCTTCAGACCCATACAAATGGGGAGTTACGCATTATAAATATATAAAGTTAATTTTACCTAAAATAAGAAAAATACTGTACAAACATAAATTATAATATGTAACAAATACCTGGCGCTTATCTTGGTGAGATGTTAACGTACACAAAAACAGCAGGGTAGAGGCCCTGCTTAATGAGCTAATGAAATAGGAGGTGTATGCCGACACAGGCTAGTCCTGTGGGAGAATGGTAGGCTTTAGGGAAGTGTTTGGGTTTTTAAGGAGCGTATAAACCTTTGAAGAGAGGTTGATGGGGCATAGTAAACTATTCTATAGGTGGTGAAAGGCCCAGGAGAAATCTTACAGGCAGGAGTGGGAAGTGGTAATCAGTGGGCTGGGAAGGAGATGTGGTCAGATGTGGGGCGGTATAAGTTGAGGGCTTTGGCTTCTACTCTGTAAGGTTTGTGGTGACGGAGAAAAAAAATAAATCTTGCTGTGTCATTGAAGGTGGATTGAAGCTGGGAAAGATGGGTGATATGGATTCCCAAGAAGATTACTATATTTTAGGTTGGAGATAATGTGAAAGTGGAAGAAAGTTTGTCTACAGGGTGACACCAAAGGGTTCATTTTGGACATGTTGAGCTTTCATAGGTTTCATTGGGACATCCATGAGGAAATGGCAGAAAGGCAGTTGAATACATGACATAGGAGAGATAGGGAGAGGTCAAGTGAGGAGACGTTTATTTGGGTGTCATCAGCATATAGGTGGTATTGGAGTCCAAAGTAGCCAGTAGCTTGTCAAGGGAGGACATGTACAAGAAGGAGAGCAGAGGGGGCGTGGATGATGATTTGAGAGATCCCCAACAGAAAGGAGAGGAGAGGGTAAGCTAGCACTAGAGAAAAAGTGCTTGTAAGTGAACCAGGAGTGAGTAGCGTCTCCTGTAACATTATAGAGACATTTTCTGCCAGTGGTGTCACTGGTTATTAGTGATATGATAAGCTGCATTCTCGTGAATATTTTTTCAGCTTACAAAATGGATGTCCGCACTTTGCGCAGGTGACAGGTGTATTTTAAGCAGAAACACTCCTCGAGACAGCAGAAGTGACTTCAGTGAAGCTACTTCAACTTCCCAAAGCATGGCATGTTGCTTTGCTTCACCTTCACTGCTTTAAGTCAAGGGTGATCTCCTTAGAGCTGTACAACCTCTATTTGTTTGACACACTCCAAGGGTAACCTCTCAAGATCTACCCATGAATGTGAAATAGCTGGGACTATAGACTATCTCACCATCTCAATAAATCACCTCCCTCAAACTTGGAACAACAAAGTGTTGTTTCATTTCTAATAATAGGATGTGGTGTTCACACAAATGAACATCTCACTGATTGTAATTTTCAAACGTGATTAGAAATTTTGAGGAATATTCGTCAGTGCTCTATGATGTTTTTATGAAATGATCATCCTTCTTTTACCTGTAATAGCTTATTCCTTCTATGAAGATTATCTGTTGTCCTGTGGACCAAAAAGAGATATACAAAGCCCTCTTGTTTTGTTGTCTTTTTTTGTTTGCTGTGAAGCTGACAAATCCTTGCTACTTTCTTTCAGGGCCTGGGTTCCAATGAACAATTGCTACCTCATGTCCAAAGAAATCCCCTTTTCTGTTAAAAAGACAAAAAGCATCTTTAACAGCGCCATGCAGGAAATGGAGGTGTATGTTGAGAACATCCGGAAGAGGTTTGGAGTATTTAACTATGCTCCCTTTCGGACACCATACACACCCAACAACCAATACCAAATGTTGCTGGACACTGGCAATCCAAGTGCTGGCACAGCAAAAACTGACAAGCAGGAGAAAGTCAAACTGAACTTCGACATGACAGCGTCACCGAAGATCTTGATGAGCAAGCCCATATTGAACAGTGGCGGAGGACGGCGGATTTCATTAACTGACATGCCCCGTTCTCCAATGAGTACAAACTCATCTGTGCACACTGGCTCCGATGTGGAACAAGATGCTGATAAGAAAGTAGTGTCCAGTCACTTTAGTGCAAGTGAGGAGTCCATGGACTTTATTGATAAGAGCACAGGTGAGGAAACCAGAGTGGCACAAAGCTGATTAGATTTGTTATGGGTGACATAAAGGTTCTGGTATTAACTATACACACAGGAGTCTAATTTATGGTCAGTCTCGTGGATATTTTGCCTACTCCTCATGGTACGTCACTGATTGCTGCAGTATAATGACTGAAGAAGAGAGAGGACAAGAAGGAGATAACTGTCCAGAATATGGTAGAACAGATCACAAGCACGATATAGACCATACTGGGGAGCAAGTGAAAACAGTGACACCATTGTTACTGAGAAAGAAGGGTATATGGATCTGTTGGAGGGAATAGTCAGGCAGATAGGGGCAATAAAATAAAGCGGATACATTGAAAGTCAGACATAGTAGGTAGAATGGCAGATATATAGGCAGCTTATAGGAGGAGGCTAGGACTGTAAGGAATGAATTAGAAAGAAAGGAAAGGAAAAATAGAGAAAAAAAATAGCTTAATTGACAGTAATCACATTGTTAAAGGGATATTAGTGAAACACTGTTCAAAACACTTTACTAAAACTATTTGTCTAGTAAGAGTGGAGAGATGTTCGATTTTAAATGGTGGTTTATATTAAATAAAGTTTAACTTTTTAAAAACAAAAAACAAGAAAAAACCCTTCTTTCCATACACAAGGGTACCAAGTAAACAGTGTGTTACGGGGTGAGGTATTTGGCACATGGATCTTCCACTATGTTAGCAAAATGCAGTTGGAGACACTGAGCTGGCAATTTGTATTTTGTTTTATAGCCTCTCCTGTATCTACAAAAACAGGACATGGTGGGAGCATATCGGACAGTCCCAAACCTTTCTCTCCTCAATCTTCCACACCGGTAACATCTAAACCAGAACGAAACACCAGCACAGGCAGCATACTCAACCTCAACCTCGGTCAGTGATTACGACTCTTACGCGCTATGGTTTTATGAAATTTTAGATACTAATGTTACATATGCTATTCTTTCTTACTTGATAAAACTTGCTTGTGCTATACAGAGGAATGTTATCAATATTCATCAGCTGTGATATCAATCTGCCATCAGGAGCTGCATGTATGGCCCTCTAACCTTTAAAAGAGCTGCACAGTACCCTTCGTAATAGGTTAAAATAATACTCTCACCTCTCTTCCCTCTGCACATCTGACCACAAAAAAACCCTAAATATATATTGTAAATGCACAAAAAGCCCCCAAATTACCTTCACACCTCGGCATGCCAACACTTGCCACAAAATGCCTCCACTTACCCTCACAACAAGTTAACAGCTAATACCCACTAAGTAACAAGGCCACTAATTACTAATTAATTGCCACTAATTAAAACCACAAGATTTTGTGGAGATCCAATTTGCTCACACTGACAATGGAAGGAACACTTGCAATTCTGACAAGGGTGGTGGATGATTATATATATATATATATATATATATATATATATATATATATATATATATATATATATATATATATATATATATATTTTTTTTTTAAAGGTTGTTGAAAAGGTGGAATATGTAGCCTTTTAAGCAGGCAATGTTTTTCTTAATACATAGCAGCAAAGTACATATGCAAGCAATTCCATCTGCAAAAAGTATTTCTGTTCATGCAAGAAAGATTACTGCAGACAAGTGATCTTACCAGTCACTACTAGAAAATTGCAGCTCATTAAAAGTCTTGTGGAAAGAGTCACTACACACAAGTAAAATATGTCTATGCATTTCCTACACATCTTAACCAAAGTATGTGGTTTTGGTTTTGAATGGAGTTCAGTAAGTCATACTAGGTCCCTAATAATACTGAATGTTACTTATCTGCAGTCCATCTTTTCCCATCCCCAATTCCTGTGAAGGTCTAGCACTTCGATTTAGAGAGGCAAGCCTCTTTTAAACTGAATGTCGTATCGTCAATTGAATATTCTATTTGCATAAGTAGGAATTTTACGGAATAGAGGTATCGACAAAATGGTTGACAATTAAGTATTGGCAGGAAAAAGTACATAACAGGACTATTACCAGAAATGCAGACCCTAGGTTACTAGCAGTCCGTATTCTAATTGCAGTTCACCCAAAACTAAGTTTTCAGGTGACATGCTGGTCAGAAAAAGTCTGTAAATTGTGATTTCATTTGAAGTTATATTTTATCATACTAAATAATATAAAATTTATGTAATGTAAATTAACGTGCGTCTTAAGTATTTCACAATTGAATGTTTGCTAAATTAATGTGAACTTACATTTTTAGACCGTAGTAAAGCGGAAATGGATTTGAAGGAGCTCAGTGAATCTGTTCTTCAGCAGTCTACACCCACCCCGCTCATATCTCCCAAGAGACAGATCCGGAGCCGGTTTCAGCTCAATCTTGACAAGACCATAGAGAGCTGCAAAGCTCAATTAGGTATCTCCAAATTTTTATCGCTTCTCATGCAAATGGACAACTAAAACCTGCATGGTAGATTGTTTGATTTACTGGGCTGGTTTATCATCTCTTTAAATCCAGGAATTAATGAAATTCCGGATGATGCATATACCGCAGTGGAGCACAGCGATTCAGAGGAATCTGAGAAGACTGATTCTAGCGATAGCGAATATGTGAGCGACGAGGAGCAGAAACCAAAGAATGAACACGATGAAGACGACAAAGAAAGTGTGAAGGTTGAAAAAGAAATCTCTGCTTCATCCTCGTTAAAGAGGAAAGTCAAACCATCAATTCCAGCAGAAGTGAAAGATGAAGCCAAAAGCACGTCCACTGCAACAGAGAAAGGGGACAACCTGGTTAAGGAGAAGGTGGCTTCAACTGTAGAGAAGGATGTTCCAGACAAAAGCAAACCACTGGCACACTCTGCTAAAGAGAAGCTGCAAGGGAAGGACGAGACAGACTCCCCCACGGTACATCTTGGACTGGATTCTGACTCCGAGAGTGAACTAGTGATAGATTTGGGAGAGGATCACTCAGGACGAGAGGGACGAAAATCCAAAAAAGAGGCTAAAGAAACCCCAGCAAAGCACCCAGAAAGTATGTCTGTAATTTCTATCATGTATCAAATGAAGAGTACATCTTGTTTTAGAGATTCTAGCACTTTTTTATCATTCCTCTCTTTGGGGACAAACATTTGTGGAGAGAGTAGAATCTATTTACTGCTTTTTGCCAAACACACCAACTTATTTGTGAATAGTAGACATAAGGAATATTAAAACAGATTTGTACTCGACTTACACAACTAATAAAATACATGTGACGTACACATAAGGTTCTTTAAGTGTACCCTTCACCTACACATATAGAAGCAAGTCATGTTATAAACTGAACCAATATTTTTGACAATATGGCCTACCAATTGACTGAGAACTCATGCAATCACTGGGGCATAAGGCAGAAGTTCCTAGCAAATTGAGCGGTTGAATAGGCTCAATTCAATTTTATTTTGTTTTCTGGCGGTGATGGTTCCATTTTAACTGTTCCCTGACATAGGCTTTAAAGCAGAATATCTAGTAGTAGGCAGCATAATGCTGGACAGTGTAAGTACCATACACTGGACCAACAACCAACATTTCTGGTAATGATAATGAGATCTCATGCACCTTTCGCCATCATTGTTTGCATACTTTTTATTTGTAATAGGGAGTTCTTTATAAACACAGGGATATCTATCCAAGCTGCAGATTGTCCATTTTACTAGTACTTGTAAAATAATAATCTGTGAATGGTTCTCTGTGCAGCTAAAGTGTCAGCTGCAGCCAATACCAGCAGCCAGCCACCTGTTGAGACCCCCATCATGACCCGATCTGCAGCCCAGGCCATCCCTGCAGTGGGGGTAACAGTGACCACCGGCGCAATTGCAGCTGTGACTGCTCCAGCTGCAGCTACTGGCAGTCCAGTGAAGAAACAAAGACCCCTACTGCCAAAGGAGACTGTCCCTACCGTGCAGAGAGTGGTGTGGAATTCTTCCAGTAAGTTTCAGACCTCATCCCAGAAATGGCACATGCAGAAAGTTCAGAGACAGCAGCAGCAACAACAGCAGCAGCCTCCACCTCCCCCAACCACACCTGCACCGTCACAATCTCCGCAAGGGACAAGATACCAGACACGGCAGGCTGTTAAAGGTATAAAATGCGGATACTAACTTGGCAAAGTAGGTAGAGATTCCTGTCATTTCAATAATTTAATTCATTGGTGCTTGGTGCCCCTCCCCTTCCCTTATGGAGCGCAAGGCTCCCACATTCCTCAAGACATTCAACTTTCCTTTTTCTGGTGTATACTGAGAGTATATCCTGGCTTTGAAGACAGCATAAAATACTTATACAGGTAGCAAATGTGTTATTGAAGACTTTACAGTAAAGGACTATTTCCAAATAACTATAATAAATAAATGAATGTACAATTTCCTGTAGCATTTTTCTAAAGTAATGTGATATGTTATTATAATACTATTTATATATCATTTTGCTAATTGCTGTACATTTTACAAACAGTTACATGAAGAGTATTGAATGTAATTTTTACATGAAACGAGCATCCTCGCAGTCACTATTAGATGCAATGAAATTGTTTAAATGGAAGTGGCCTTTAAATAATGCAGGATTAACGGAATTAAGCTTTTTGGGGCAAGAAATTAGAAAGTGCCGGGAGCAAATAGCAAAAAACTACAGCTCCAAAACGTTGTTTTGGAATACTCTTGAGTACATTTAGATTTGTTGTAGTGAGAAAGGCGCAAGAGAGTATATGAAGTTCTAAAAGTTCCTTCTAGTAATGAAGAGACTTGTTGTATAATGCTGACAAATCTTCTTATGATTATAGCAGTGCAACAAAAAGAAGTAACACAAGCCACTACTACATCCACCATAACCCTGGTAACCAGTGCCCCACCACTAGCTGTGGTGACCAGCCCGGGACAGTCTCTAACCACATCAATCACTAGTGACCTTCCTATCGCCACCGCCTCTGCTGATGTCGCTGCTGACATTGCTAAATACACTAGCAAGGTAAGTGTACGAAATAGAACATATAATATGCTAGTGTTTCATAGACATATCCCACGCCTTTTCTTTCTTTCTAAAGTAAATGCCTTTTCATTCCATTATAAATAACAATGTTTTCAAATGGAAAGCTCATATTACTCAAACTTGTCATATATAAACCATAGCTGGTAGTGGCGAGCACTTCCTCGGTCATGTTTAAAATGGGCTATTAGTAATGGACTAAGTATCTGCTTGTTGTTCAGTAACTATTTGGCTCAGTTCATGCCCCTCCAATCTCCAGGGGCAAAGAGAACTCTAGGTGCTCAAACAAAAGTCCTAGATCAGTGGCTTGCATTGGTAACCAACCTGGAGCCGTCAAGATGACATCAGCAGGGATTGCCTTAGTTGTTGGGAGGACCTATAGAATCTCCTCTGGCACTAACCAACAGTTCCAGAGTAATCTGGGTCTCTTTTCAGCTTACGTATGAGCTACTATTAGGTCCAGATAACACTGGATCTAATTATGCTGGTGTGCATGAGAGAGTCATCAGATCCTACCTCACTATAGAGTTTACGCAAACTAGAAAAAATCTATAGAATGTAAACCTTACAGTGTGTCCTGGAAGTATGTTTTATATAATGTATGCATTTTGGTATCGCTATAGCTGAGTGACCTATTCTGTTAAATTTCAGGTGGATATTTTGTTTTCTATGTTTTTCCCATCTTAGCTATATTATTTATTTTTTTTGGGGGGGAGGAGAATGTTATGTTTGTAATACTGGACAGACGCACTACAGTATCTTAAATGATACTGAGTAATTGGCCCTGAAAAAAAAATCCTGATCACATATTTAGACCAGGTTAGCATGTTTTTGCAGCCATCTCCTAAGTGATACTGCCTGAGTGCTGATTGGTGGTATATGGATCAATTTGGCTACTAACACAGTCTCTCTCCTCAAGAGGAGTGGCAGGATGACGGCGGCACAGTGTAGTTCCTACTTGCACTGTGTGTGTTGTTGTAAAACTTTATTTGTTCACTGTCCAGGACAAAGGACCAGTGGAAGCAGGTAGCAACAGATTTCACAGGATACAACTCTGGTGTAATTATGGTTTTCCTGTATTAGGAAGGCGTGTATTATAACCACATATCCTAATAGAGAGATATTTATACTTCTGTAAAAAGACAGTTGACAAAAGTTGGTTTTCAGAGAGTACAAATGCTCCTTTTCCCCTCCCATTCCCATTTCTCTACATAGATCTTGTGTTATGGGCAGGTTTATTATAGGATGTGCTCAACATGTTTAACCAGTAGCTAATAGTACTAGTTTGTGCTCCAAGGGGGTTGCTTCCAGCAATCGTAGAGTCTATGCAGATGAACAGAGCAGGCATTCTGTTGTGAACAGATGCAGATTTCACCAGTTAGTGATGCTGGATTGGAAATGCAGTTTCCTTGGTTACAGGCATGTACTTGTCTGGTATCTGAGATAGACTTCTGTGATGGAATATATATGGTGGTTGTATCTTGGGAAATACATAGAGACCACTGGCAACTTGTTGGAAACTTCTGTATAATCACCAAGTATTTTCAGAAAGAATTATGTGTTCAGAGAAAGCCAAGTAACTTACTATGAAGCTTGGTGGATGACTGTGATTCTCGTGTGTTTACATATGTGTAGACAAAAAAGGACAGATGGAAGCAGAGATTTGTACTGGGTCTGTAGCCAATATCTTTCACTAAACTCTCTGTAAGAATGTCTTCTCTTAGATTAAGCTGCGATATCTGAAATCTTTATGAAGGAGTCTATAAGGCCTCCTATCCATTAGCGTCAATTTTGCTGCTTTTTTAATCACTAGTAGTACACATGCAAATGTGTCTGAATATAAACAACATTGTATCCAGTGACCCCATACACACAGAACTGGCACACAACCTGCTCTACTCACCTGCTTTTACTACATATGAATACATACCAGGCCTTACAATGCAGATGTAAGAACAAAAGGGAAACTAGTGGTTGTTAAACATAGTATTAAATCTCCACCTCTTAAAATAAGTTAATGAAAATGGTATGAGTTAGACTTACAATGTTTTCCTTTATCATCCTCTATTGTGTGGAGTTTGTATGTTCTCCCCGTGTTTGCGTGGGTTTCCTCCGGGTGCTTCGGTTTCCTCCCACACACTCCAAAAACATACTAGTAGGTTAATTGGCTGCTATCAAAATTGACCCTAGTCTGTCTGTCTCTCTAAATGGTGATGATGATAGCATGCTATGTATTTCTCTAGTTCAGGCAAGGTAGGAAAAATGTTATTAATTAATCCACGTTAACAAAACAGAACATCTTTGTTTCCAGTAAAAGTGCTAAACAGTCTCCTTTTATCCATTTACAAACTTGGAAGAGTACATGTGTGGAAAATATAGAATTTCCAGTGTAATGTTTTATAATTAATGCTCTGCAAGGAGTGGCTGTATCCTTGGTATGTAGTTTAGTCAACTCTGCAAATATAAATAATAATACGATCATGGCTTTCTCCTTGCTTCTAGATGATGGATGCAATTAAAGGAACTATGACAGAAATTTACAATGACCTGTCTAAGAGTACGACGGGGAGCACCATAGCCGAGGTATTCAGTGTATGTCTGTCTTCTGGCTTCATGTGTTGTTCCATTATATGAAATCATGGCGGCAAATCAGATCATATGATTTGCTTGTGCATTATATGAAAAAATAGTAGGTTGTGCTGTCAGCCTGTCATCTGAATTGTTGCTCCTCCTCATAGATCCGACGCTTACGAATTGAGATTGAAAAGCTACAGTGGCTGCATCAGCAGGAGCTTTCTGAAATGAAACATAATCTGGGTAGGCACTGGGCCTGAGACTGAGTTGGGGGTATTCATCCTACATTGTGTTCTGTACACTTTTCATGTATATTACACACCGTAACACAACTCCATGCTTCCATTCTTTGATATACTCTTCTGTGGGACACTACACACACATGTATGTGTATAATATCCTAAACTAGACATCTGTTTTGACTTCTGAGGTATTTTATTCTGATGTAGAACTTACTATGGCTGAGATGAGGCAGAGTCTGGAACAGGAGAGGGACCGACTGATCGCAGAGGTGAAGAAACAAACTGAACTGGAGAAACAGTCGGCAGTGGATGAGACAAAGAAGAAACAGTGGTGCGCCAACTGCAAGAAGGAAGCAATTTTCTACTGCTGCTGGAATACCAGCTACTGCGATTACCCCTGCCAGCAAGCCCACTGGCCTGAGCACATGAAGTCTTGCACACAATCAGGTACTGGGTCATGTAATATGCCTGTGGGCTGACACACAAGAGGAGGGATGCAGACTTTATTCTCTTCAGTATATTAGTGTGGCTTGTGACCTTGTTATTTACAGGCCAACAGTCACTGTTTCCTATAATACATTATGTAGTCTAATTGAGTTGGAATAGTCTTCCTAAAACTGAAGTGTCATTATAAACAATAATAATGGTATCTATAGTATATAACAGTTTATGATCATAGCTATTTCTCTCATTCTTGCAGTTTCTTAATTTGTACAACCACATTGTCCTGTGTTCCTTATGTATAGTATATTCACCTGTATTAAATTTGCAGCCTCTGCAACTCAGCAAGAAGCCGACCCAGAAGTTGGCACAGACAAAACTGCACAGTCCACAGCCAGCATTCAGCCACAGCCCACTGAAACTGCCACCACACCAAAGGAAAAGGAGAGTTCGGCAGAAAAGAGCAAGGAGAGTGTCACTGTACGTATCGCTGGTCGATAGCTTGCCCACATCCAAAGTGAGTGAAGACAAATCTGTGTGTGTCTGCTGGGGACAGAAGCTTTTCGCTTGCAGTCCATTTCTGAAATGCTTTGTTTGTTTCCCAATAACTCATCCATGCCGTATCGGGAGATAACGCATCTTATTTCATGTTTTGCACTGTCTGATGTCTGCAATGGTGGCTTCAGGATAAATCCCTTGTTTAACTGTACTACCTCTATGTGACAGAAAATAATACTTCACTTGACATTTTTCATTTCTTTGAAAAGTGCTGATTTTTGAAGTAGAAAATTATATTGTCATTTCTCCTATTCTGTGTTCCAAAATTAGTAATCCCTATATTTCCAGCCCCTTACACTTCCATAGTCTGTTAACCAATCCTGAGGGTGTAGCTTGTATAAAACTCCTTCAATAATACTAAAAGCTTTAAAGGTATATGTTGTGAAAACCATAGACATTGGATATAAATTAATCATTTAAATAGAACCTGTCACCAGTTTTTGGATTAGTATTTTATTTGTATGCTCTAGAACACCTTTTGCATAGTTGCACTACTGCCTTTGCCTAGGACAGTGTTGGCTAACCTCTGACACTCCAGGTGTTGTGAAAGTCCCAGCATGCTTTGCCAATATATAGCAGCTTATTGCTGGAAGAGTATGCTGGGACTTGTAGTTTCACAACACCTGGAGTGTCACAGGTTAGCCAACACTGGCCTAGGAGCTTACCCTGCATTGGCTTCCAAGTTGAGCTGCATGTGTGCTCTCCAGGATAGCTTTTTCATATCAGCTCCGCTGAATCGCCAGTTGTGTTGAGACCAAGGAAATATATGGAGGAAGAGTGCACTGCTTTACAACCCCTCTCCCACATGGGGCCACAGTATTTTTATTCTATACATGCATAGACATTAATTGTAAATACCATACATGGATAATAGCTTACTAATTGCAAGCTAATTTTAAGATTTTAGGACACAAAGGCTCATTCTTGTGTAAATCTACCTGAAAGCTCACAATATCTTTGTGATTAGCTAACTAGTAAAAGTCTCATATACAATTTCTGTGGCCTGGACCTCCATCTGTAATACCTCTCCATGTCATACATGTCATGCATTTCATACTTGCCTACTCTCCCAGAATGTCCAGGAGACTTCCATATCTCAGTGAGTTCTCTTGGAATCCTGGGAGAGTAGCCACCTTCCCAGATCCCATACCACTTTCTACAGAAGAGGGCGAGATGACGAGATTCAATGCAAATCGCATTATCATGGCCAGCTCCCGTTGCATGATGATGTGAATTGTGTTTTTTGCACAGCAGGGGGCAGAGCCATTTTGACGCAAATCAAATCACCACGTCTGCAGTTGTCCCTTGGACCTCTGTTCCAGGATATCCAAGAGGGGAGGTCCAAAAGTAGGCTACTATGGTCCATGTTCTACCAATATAACAAATGGTCATGCTTTCCGATCATGAAAATATTCCAAAAATAGAGCATGTGGGCAGGAAGTGACTGAGGCGTTTCTATCACAGGAAGATGGTGAAGAAAGGATATTAAATGTTAGTGACACATGATCGATCTTCCTCACTCATTGTGTTTTAAACCATATTATTGAATTGCTTTGTGAATCTGAGGTACACAATATTTCACAGCAAAGCAAAATGCCCCCTTGGTAATAAACCCATATTGGTCAGTGTTAGGAGGCATACGTACGTGTATGGCAGCAATCACTGTCCTCATGGTGTAGCCTGCTATCTAAGGTTCCCTGTGCTGTCCCTGCAGATAGCAACAGGTGTGACAAGCAGCCAGCCTATTAGACTGGTCCACGTGCCGCAGACCACTGCCTTTATCCCAACTACTCAACCCACAATTGTAAGTACCAACACTCTCATCTAGTCTGTTGTTGGCATCCAAGTAGCGTAGTAATTCAGTGTCTCCTTTCTTTGTTGCTTCTGCAGTATGATTTCACCAGTACCACCACCCTGCACTTCTGCTTTCGCATCGCTCTGAGATCTCACCTGCTTTGCTCTGTCACTTTTACTTTTCATGCAGTGTTTCTCCCACATTATTGGCTGAGGCATGATAACCTTGTAACATACATTTCTCTCCTAAGGTATAAATAGCAGTCATCTTGCATGTTCAATTGTGTATATATCATATATTTGTATGCAATTTGCCACATTTAGATGTGGGTTTTGTGCAATTTAAACAAATCCCTAAATATACACTCCCACCACATGAAAGGACACAATTGAATGAAAAAGATAAAGGATGTGCAGCTTATTTCTAACCTTAAATTGTCTTTTTAGAAGACCTTGGTAAAGCTATTTATTAGTATATCTTTTTTAATATATTTTAATTGTTCATCAGCAGAATGTGTTCTAGGTTTTTTTTTTTTAGAATTAATTTAACACTTTTATTTTGAACCTCTTTTAGGACAATATGAGGCCTACTATAGAGTTATTTTATAAAAATAATCACAAGGACTTTCCCCAGCAGAGGTATTTGGTCTTCTCCATGGTAGCACTATTACACCATGTAAATAACTCTATGAGATCCAGTTTACATTAAATCTTTAGTGAGAGAGACCCATGAAACAAACAAGAGTCTACCCAAGTTAATAATAAGAATTAAAAAAATAGAAATACAAAGGGAGAAAAAAATGAAAATATTGTTAGGGCAGAGTACAATTATTGAATAAAATTTAGAATAAATAAAGTTAGATTAAAATAGAATCTTGTTAAAAAGTGCCCCTACAAAGCAGTCTCTGATATCTGTATCAATATATAAAGAAGGTCTTATATTTTTGGAGTAAAACAATATATTAGGCAAATAAAACCAAAAGTTATTTCCAATTAAACAGAAGCACCCCAAACCTTTTTTTTTTTTTTTTAAAAACACGGTCATTATGGGGGGGGGGGGGTGCAAGGTAATGAATGTAAAAAATGTGACTTATAAGAGGAATTTCAGTGGCCAGCGCTCTGTGTGGGTAATCTGTGACCCTCCAGCTGATGATGGAGTAATGGTTCTTGAAGCCTACTCTATTGTATCATGGTGCTGTCCTGTACACAATGAGATATTGTCCTGCTGTATATGAATCTGTATACCAGGATCTGTACCTGCAGATTTGGTGGGGGCCACAGTCCCTGGGAGCATGCTGTATTTCATTATGTTGCTCTCCAGCACACTATCAGCAAGTGACAATAGATTTTGTCACTTGCTGATAATGTGCAGAGGTAGGTAACCTGTGGTCCTCCAGCTTTGGTAAGAGTATGGTAATGGTTCAATGAAGTCTGGTGTATTGTATTGTGGTTCTCTCTAGTATACTATGAGCCAGTAACAATAGATAGCCCTAGTGTACATGAACCTATATACCAGAGGTCGGTAACCTGTAGCCCTTTAGCATTGGTAGGAGTAATGATCCCTGGGTGCCTGCTGTGTATTGTGGTGCTTTGTAATACACTATGAACCAGTGACAATGGATATTGTTCTTCTGTGCATGAATCGAGCAAGGGAAGCATTTTTCCTCTTACAATAACACATTTTATCTTTCATCAACAGACCATCCCTGTGGTAGTGAGTCCAAATGCTGGAACTGTGGCAGTGAGAGCAGGCGTTCAGTATGTACAAACCACCATGCCTGTCCAAATGAGGAGAGTGATCTGAAATGCCAATCCAGACCCTGCGCCATAGCATTACATTAATGAACCAAGCAAAAAACACTACAATGTGACAGAGTATTAACTAGGACCTTGTTCACATCTACCAAAACGGCTCATTCTGTTTGTATATAATGTACAATTTGTGGATGTGATTAAAATTAGAATACCATCTTTTTATATTTGTATTCACTTTAACTTATGAACTTTTATTTGGAATGATTATCACAATGTTAAAAAACCATTGGTGATTAAGCCAGAAACTGCTGAAATCCTGAAAATCGTCTAAACACGCAAGGGGGGTCTGCGCTTCTGTGCCCTGTCCCAAACTCATATGCAAAACTGAGGCAACTTGTGGACCTTCCAAATCTGGATAGAACATGTACATATACAGAGATTTTACGCCCATTAGTCTGTGTACGAAGACATCTTAGATGGAATTAATCTACAAATTCCATCTTAGTGCTCATTCAACAACAAATACTTTTATTTAACAAAATAATTTGACCATCTAAAGAAATAAAGTTTTTTGTATTTTATCTTGGGGGGGATTTAAAGCAAACAAAACAATACAATAATATAAACAACCAGATTTCAAAATGAAGAAATGACAGAAAAGAAGTTTAATGCTAGACAGCATGTGTATGTATGGCTGAAAGCAGAGTTTCTGTCAGCGCATGAAGAAATAATGTTTAGAAAAGAGAAAAAAAAAAAGAGCATCATTTATGGAAAACACCTCTTGTCTGTTACATGTACTCAGTAGTTTCATTTTGTATGTTGTGTAAAATGCAAACATTGAACAAACCCGGATATGATGTATGTATATAAGAAAATTCACTGTATGATATCATTCCAGTACAATCTGTTGTAAATTTTTTGTCTTGTTCATTTTTCGCGTTGTTCATAAAGGATGTACATGAACCAGCAATATATGATGGAGACAAGACACCACCAATAATCCTAAGCGAGAGGAAATATTTCTGGTTAAACCGATTGGGCGGTTACTCTGGCTGGCCTTCCTTGTCAAACATAATTGCTTTTAGCATATGGAAGTATTTTTTCACATTTTCTTTGTATAAAATTTGTATTAAATCCCGAAATTTCCTTTTCATTATTTTGTTTCTGTCCGTGTGAAAAAAGTATGCGCATGATTTTCTTTTATTTATTTTTGCAACACAGCTTTATTTTTTGCCTATATTGCACATACCAATGCAAAGGAATCAGTGTTGAGAACCTAACATAAGTGGTGCTCAGTGTCTGTACAGCTTAACCCAAATCGTGGAGATTAAGTGCATCAACCTAAATTCTAGTCAACAGGTAGCCCTGGCATGTATTTTCTTCCGGCAAAACCAAAACACAGCTGTATATTAAAGTTAGTAGTTGTGATGCAAATCACCATAAAACAATATAGAACTACCACTATGCCAAAAATAGAGCTAGGGTGAATTATTTGTAGCATAGAAAGCTGTGTGCACACCAAAATAAGAAGAAGAATATTTGAAAAAAAATAGTGCTTTTCTATACATTTTTTTTCTCTGCAATACTACAGTAATCTTCAACTATGAAGAATCTTAGAGAAATAGAGCACAAGTTATCAGAATTTTAAATATGTGGTTGTTTGGTCAGATAAGAATTCTGGATGCACAAATGATCCTACTGATTTATTATTTTTTTTATAACATGCCAAAACCATAAATAAATAGACTTCATTTTGTTTTAGGCGGTTTAATTCAGTATTGTAGTTTTCCTGTTGTATTTCTTTAATCAGGTGTTCTTAGTCACAAAACTGAACTTGCACAAAGCAACCATGTAATTGACCAGAAAAAATACAGGTCTAGTTCTTGACTACCAATCTGGTCCCCAGCAGCCATCCAGCAAATTTCTGTGGTGTTATATTTTTTTTTCTCTTTCATCCAGTCTGGGGGACACTGTTTACCATGGGGGTTGTGGAGGGAGCTTGGGGAGTTGGCACCTAACTAGTTAACTTTTAGTACTGCCGACAGACCCCTCCCCTCTACAATCCCCCTGCCTCTTCCTCTTCCTGTCAGTTTTTTTAGGTGTCCATGGAGTTGGGCAGTGTTTTAGTACTGTAGGTCATTTTTAACTTTTATTTTATTCTTTTAACTTTTTTTTACAGGTAGCAGAGCTGGAGTGTGTTCTAATATAGAGAACACACTCACAGGAGAGCAGCGCAGGTACTACCCTGTCAGAGGAGAGCCAGCGGCTCTCACTGACAGGGACAGGAGGAGATTAAAGAAATTGGTGCCTGAATTAGGAGTGACAAGCGGTCTCACGGACCGCTGTCACTCCTGGAGCCTCCCCGATAACCGGCGCTGCCACTGCAGGCATAAAGCGCCGGTTATCGGATACTGCATTGACGGCGGCCATCTTGGATTCAGAGGAGAGGAGAAGGGGGCTATACCAGGATCCCCCCTTATACATAGGAGGGGGCATCTGGTATTATCCGCTGCGGATACCTCCCCTGGAGGTCTCCACTACTCTGCCACATAATACTTTTATGTTTTTATTCAGACTCAGAATCGTTGCTGAGGCAGCATTACTGAAGGGGGGGGGAGCTAACACATAGAGCTCCCCCTCCTTCCAGAGAGAGAGAGAGATGGTTTATCCCAGTCTTCTGGCGCCAAGGAGAAGCCCTGGAAGAGAGAACAGATCTGAGGGAGCAGGCACCAGGATACTGCTGTTGGACTTCTCCCCTGTTTGGCCTATGGGCTAAGTATCTGATTTATTTAAACACATTCTGTATTGCTGTGTTTAAGTGGGCTAGTAGGAGTTATATTATAGTTCTCCTACTTGCTTAAGTATTATTTCGTGTTTAAAATTTTACAAGTACAACTTTTATATCTAGATTAGTTGATTACTTGTAGTTTACACTTTTCTCTCCACACATTTATATCTCTCTCTCTACTCAGATAAATTTAACAATTTAAGTCTGTGTGTTTGGTGTGCCTTCCTTTATTAAGAAATGTCAGATAAGGGAAAGGGCCCTATTGCAAAATATTTTACATGTTCTAAATGTAATGTAAAATTACCCTGGGGGCAGAAGGACCCGTTGGCGCTCTGCTCTGTCTGCGAGGCAGGGGTCCCCCCTGCGCTAGCCCAGCATATTTCAGCCCCGCTGACGGAGGAACCGGCCTGGGTGACCGCCCTGTCACAGTCGGTTTCCTCTTTAGCACAGATGGTTTTTCAATCTAATCAATTGCTATCTACTGTGGCTACTTCGGTGGCTAATAATACTAGTACTCAGTTGGGCTTCCCTGTTACCACAGGTTCTATTGGAACATCTATACCAGGACCTTCCTCTTCTCATACAGACCAAGCCCCTGTTCCCACAGAACCTGCAGGGTCTGCAGCATTTATAAAGGGTTTGGATAAACTAAACCAGTTACTTGAATCCCCAAACATTCCACCTTCTAAAAGAAGGAGGCCTAGATCTGATAATACCCTTATGGTCCTTTCAGACTCTGAGGATTTTTCAGAGGAAGAGGGGCGAATTAATTCTGATCCTGACCAGGTTCAACCTTTGGAACAGGAAGAAAGCTCTAAAAGCCAATTTATTAATGATTTGGTTTTAGCAGTGAGACAAGCGTTGGACCTCCCAGAACCGGAGGATACTACTCCTAGAGACAGAAGTCTATTTAAGAAGGCCAAAAGAAAGGCTATCCGTTTTCCCCCTTCCGTAGAGCTTAAGGATATTGCAGAAGGAGCCTGGAAACAGCCTGATAAGAGGTTATCTGTTCCCAAAAGGTTCTCTTCCCTGTATCCATTGCAGGAGGAAGATGTGGTTCGCTGGGAGAGTATTCCAAAAGTAGATATTCCAATAGCCCGATTGGCCAAGCACACTTTACTTCCAGCTCCAGGTTCTGCATCTCTGCAGGATGTCAATGACCGCAGAGTGGAATCCCAGCTAAAATCTATATTTGCGGCTGCGGTTTCTTCCTTTAGGCCCACATTTGCTTCAGCTTGGGTGGCTAGAGCCATGGAAGCATGGGCAGACCAGCTGGCAGAGGCCTTGCAGGACTCTGATTTACTTCCCCTGGCTTTGCATTTGAAGGAGGCATCGGGGTACCTTTATGAGGCAGCCCAGAACTCAGCGGCTGTATCCTCTTTTATTCAGGCTGCATCTATTTCAGCAAAAAGAACGTTATGGCTGAAATACTGGGAAGGAGATGCGGAATAAAAAAAATGAAAAAAAAAAGTCAGTGGAAACCATTCCTTTTTCAGCAGCAGGTTTGTTTGGCTCGGAATTGGATACCCTGATCTCACAGGCAACGGGGGGCAAAAGCACTTCCTTGCCGGTATTCCCTAGCAGGAGCCGAAACCCTCGGGTCAGCTCCTTTCTTCAGCCCTTTCGGGGGACCTCCTTACCTAAAGGACAGTCCTTTAGAGGCAGACAGCCAAATTCTTGAGGCTCCTCTGCCAGGGGGAGATCCTCGTTTGCAGCTAGGCGCCAGGCCTCCAAGACCCAGGAAAAGCCTGCGTCCTGACGACCACCCTGTTCCGGAGGGGGCACCAGTGGGGGGACGTCTGTCTTTGTTTCAGGAACAGTGGGCAGCGTCCTCCCAAGATCCTTGGATTCAGGGTATTATATCAGAGGGGTACAGGATAGACCTGCTGGGCCTGGTCCCACATCGTTTCTTCCTAACTCCGCTACCCCGAGATCCATCAAGAAGGCAGGCAATACAGGATTGTGTCCCTCTCTTCTTTCTCAAAGAGTTATCTGCAGGGTCCCAGATTACCATAAAAGGTCTCAATGTGCACTTAAGTGTGAACAAATTTCGGATGGAATCCCTAAGGTCGGTGATAAACGGCTTGGAGAAGGATCAGTTTATGGCGTCTATAGACATAAAAGACGCATACCTCCACATTCCCATTTGGATCCACCATCAGTCTCTCCTAAGATTCTCGGTGGGATCCTTCCACTATCAGTTTCGGGCCCTCCCCTTCGGCCACTCAACAGCGCCGAGGGTTTTCACGAAGATCATGTCAGTAATGGCAGCATGTCTTCACCTTCAGGGAGTTCAGGTCGTGCCTTATTTGGACGACCTGCTTATCAAATCCTCCACAGAGAATTGCTTACGTCATCACTTATACCTCACCTTGGCGGTTCTTGAGGGCCATGGATGGCTAATAAATTTAAAGAAATCCCAGATGGTTCCGTGTCAACGCATGGTTTTCCTAGGGCTTATTATGGACACCAGCCAGCAAAGGGTGTTCCTACCTGTCGAGAAGATCAGTTCAATTCAGAGTATAACAACTCAGGTCTTGTCTTCTTCCAACCCTCAATGCACTTGTGCATGCGGCTGCTGGGAAAGATGGTGGCCTCCTTCGAGACCATCCCCTTCGGTCGAGCCCATTCTCATTGTTTTCAGTGGGATCTATTGACAAAATGGTCAGGATCCCACCTACGTTTGGATCTCAAGAGGATCTCTATCTCCAAGGGCGAGAGAATCGCTTCAGTGGTGGTTGATTCAGGATCACATGACAGTGGGCAGGTCCTTCGCGCCATGGATCATAGCCACGACGGACGCCAGCCTGAAAGGTTGGGGGGGGGGGTAATTCTGCACCTCCGGCTCCAGGGACTTTGGTCGGTTCAGGAATCGGCCCTATCAATAATCGTGCTGGAGTTGAAGGCTATTGGTCCTCCGGGGGGCCCAGTCCCTCCTTCAGGGCCACCCTGTCAGAGTTCAGTCCGACAATGCCACGGCCGTGGCATATGTCAACAGGCAAGGAGGAACCAGGAGTGCAGCGGCAATGAATATTGCAGCTCAAACTTTGGTTTTGGCAGAACAATTTGTTCCAGCAATATTGGCAGTTTTCATTCCAGGAATAAAGAAATGGGAGGCCGACTACCTAAGTCGACACCAGATGATGCCGGGGGAGTGGTCACTCCAGCCGGAAGTTTTCCAGTCTCTGGTTCAGAGGTGGGGTCTTCCAGACATAGATCTCATGGCCTCCAGACACAACAGAAAGGTTCAAAGGTTTTGCGCAAGGGCAAGAGACCCCTTAGCGGTGGCAGTGGACGTTATGACAATGTCATGGGTGTTCAGGTTGGGATACCTGTTTCCTCCGATTCCCATGCTTCCTCGCGTACTCAGACGAGTAAGGCAGGGCGGTCTGCCAGTAATACTAATGGCTCCCTTATGGCCGCGCCGAGTCTGGTACGCAGACATAATCTCTATGGCGGAAGGACAAGGTTTTCGTCTTCCGTCTCGAGACGACCTTCTTCTGCAAGGTCCCTTCCGTCACCAGAATTTACCTCCGCTCAGTTTAACGGCATGGCTGTTGAAGCCAGCCTTTGCAAGGCTAGAGGTTTTTCCTCAGCGTAGTGAATACTATGATGCGAGCCAGAAAGCCAGTTTCAGCTCGCATCTATCACCGGATTTGGAGAGCCTACATCAGATGGTGCAAAAATAAGACATGTCACTCGTCCTCTTTTCGCCTCCCTCGCTTGTTGGCTTTCCTTCAGGATGGCCTGGAAGCAGGGCTTCGGTTAGGTTCTTTAAAAGTTCAGGTTTCAACTCTGTCAGTATTTTTTCACCTGAAATTAGCGGATTTACCAGATATTAGGACTTTCCTCCAGGGAGTCTTGCATATTCAGCCTCCCTATGTTCCGCCCACAGCACCATGGGATCTCAACCTGGTACTGGATATGCTTAAGGGGCCTCCTTTTGAGCCATTACTTGTGGCAGATTTGAAGTGGTTGACCTGGAAGGTCCTCTTCCTTTTGGCTATTGCATCTGCACGTAGGGTTTCGGAATTAGGAGCTCTATCTTGTCGGGAACCATATCTGGTTTTCCACGAGGACAGAGCGGTGTTAAGAACCCTCCCTTCCTTCGTTCCAAAAGTAGTTTCGGCTTTCCATGTGAACCAGGAAATTGTAGTTCCGGTCTTCTCATCTACTTCCCATTCGGATCAACAGTCTATGGAAAAGTTAGGTGTGGTTAGGGCTCTCCGCATTTATGTCAAGAGAACTTCTCAGATTAGACGTACTGATTCTGTTTGTTCTTTATGATTCTAGTAAGAGAGGCTGGCCAGCCTCAAAACAGTCCACTGCAAGATGGATTACGGCAACCATTAAGCAAGCTTACATAAAGGCTAACCGTCCTGTGCCGGAGAGACTTGCGGCCCATTCCACCAGATCGGTAGGGGCGTCGGGGGCAGCGAGAAATGGGGCTTCTGCAGACCAGCTTTGCAGGGCAGCCACCTGGTCCTCTGTCCACACCTTTACAAATTTTTACCAGTTTAATGTATTTGCATCTGCGGATGCAAATTTCGCTCGTAATGCTTTATGAGCGGGATTTTTAGAATAGTCCCACCCTTAGGGGGCTGCTTTAGAACATCCGCATGGTAAGCAGTGTCCCCCAGACTGGATGAAAGAGAAAAAAGAAATGATGTACTTACGTTAAATCCGTTTCTCTGATTCCGTCTGGGGGACACTGCAATCCCTCCCTTCTGCTTTTCTTCTGTGTGCTTTTGGTTGATTTGGCCTTTTCTCCTTGGGGCTTTTTAATTAACTGACAGGAAGAGGCAGGGGGATTGTAGAGGGGAGGGGTCTGTCGGCAGTACTAAAAGTTAACTAGTTAGGTGCCAACTCCCCAAGCTTCCTCCACAACCCACATGGTAAGCAGTGTCCCCCAGACGGAATCAGAGAAACGGATTTAACGTGGTTTTTTTGCCACCAATTAAGCCTGTTTTTTTTTAATAATAATATACCTGTGTTGGTACACATTGATAAGGTTTCGATGAACACAAATAATCAAAGAGCATTCTTTTTGTTTTTTGGTAACTTTTTATTTAGCAGGAACCATAATAAAGAACAAATGATAAATGTAGGAAAAATCATATTTTCAACAGACACCGTTCATTTTACATTTTAAAACTATTGAAACTAGTATAACAATATCTGGACTGTTAGGGGGAGGGGAATTCGGTTCTGTGCTAGCAAACGGTACCGTGATCGAGCCCATAGGGTGGCCCCAGCTGCTTCTAATATTTATCTATCAAACACTTAGCGGTGGACAGAATATGATTTGCCAGTTTGAGTGTTTGTTTCTGAGTGGATAGCATAGTAGAAAGGTTGAATGGTCTTTGGATACTGGACAAGGGTTTAGGAGCTTATAATGTATATCCTAGAATGGAACTATTTTTGGTCATGACCACCAAATATGCATGAAATATCCTTTTTGGCCACAACCCTACAACAATCAGAGTTTGTATTATGAGAGACATCAGGGCTATTTTTATCTTGGGTGTGATACTATATATAGTATATTTTATGCATTCTCTTTGATCAAAGTTGAGATTGATCTAGTGGCTATTTTATTTCGAATAGTTTCCCAATGTTCATTTATTGGGGTGGCACAGTTCCTCTACCTCGTGTTGATTTTGAGAAACAATGACCAAATCCAGTAAGATACCATAAAGAGAAGAGATAATTTATTTTTGTAAGGGTGAAGAAATGCAAAGTTTCCCATGGTATGTTAATTCACTTTTGAGGAAGTGATCTTAGAAAATGGCTAATTTGTAAAATAAAAAATGTAACGTGTAATGCAGGATACTTTTTTCATAGGAAGTCGAGAAATCCACTTTTCTTTATCTGAAAGGTTACAGACAAATCATGTCCCAGATTAAAATTAAGACTTTTAATACACCTGAAATAATACCATTAATACATTGAAGAGGAACCCAGAGGGAAATCTGGGTTTTCCCATAATAGTACAGAAGGAGAATATGAAGTATGAGATAATACCTGGATCTTCCAATTTCCCAAATATTAGCAGAAAATGTTAAAGTTGGGAAGGTTCTAGAAAGGCTGCTACTAAAATGGCCCCAGAGGCTAGAGAAGGATGTCCGATTGAGATATTTTGTAAAGTCTACCCAAAAAAGTTTGAATGGCGAGGAAGAGGAAGCAGCCATTTTTTTTAATTTTTTTTTTTTTGTTAAGTAGATTAGGGAGAATATTCATCTTAATAGCAATGATCCTGCTAAACGATGAGGTCATTATAGCTCTCCACGAATGTAGGTCTGATTTTCATTTCAGAATAAAGTCGAGGTAAATTCTCCCTATTGAATGAATCATAGAATGGGGTCAGTTGCCATTTAAAATCATATTGAGACATGATTTGTTGCTTATCATGAGGAGGATATTTAATAACATGGCATCTAATTTAAAATAGTTAATCTTATATATATGTCCATAGTTTTACATAAAATTAGTAATGATAGTGTAGGCTGTAGAAGGGTCAAGAGCACATCATCTGCAAAACTGGATAATTTGGAGTCAAGATCCCGATCCTCCCTTTATGTCTAAAGAGGTTTTAATGGTTGCTGCTAATGGTTCTATAATAAGAGCACATAAAAAGGGTATGAGAGGACATACTTGTTTATTTCCATTTCTTATAATAGGGTCTGTTGAAGTGCCATTGACCAGGACTCTAGCTGAAGACTGATTATTCATCACAAAGGTTTTTAACATTTGAAATATAAAAGAGATCCAGTTGAGGGCTTTTTCAGCATTTAAGGATATTATTATTGCTGGAGATTTCCTAGAGTATATTTTCTGAATAACATTAATGGCCTTCCTCATGTTATTCCTGGAATAAAGCCTACTTGGTCATAGGTTAACTTGTGCAAAACACCCAGGTCTACAATGATGTTCAGTACCTGGGCACATATCAGGGTGTACTTTTCCCTAACTACTCTTGATGCACAAATCAGATCAATTAACAGTACTCTTAATTAATGCCAATGGACTTAATATTGCTGCCAGACTTCAGTTGAGGGAGCGTAAGTCTGGCAAATTGACATTGCATTTATTCAAGAAACTTACTTCAAGCTTGAATCTCCCAAAACTTAGCAACTACTACAGCCCACATGCATTCTGTAATAATAGCTCTACAAACAAATCCCTGAGAGTACACCATATCTTAGAAAAGGTAGGGATCATATGCCAAAATGCAAGATATTTAATAAAATATTCACTCTCCTATACAATATCTATCCTGTTTTCTGCCCAGAATGGGGTTTGCTAGTTGTTAGTGGTGACTTCAACTGGACCCTTGACCACGAGATGAATTATGCCTCTACTACAGCACAAATGCACTGGCACCATAAGGCACAAGGAACCCACTACCCCCGGGTAAGAGACTACACCTTTTATTCTTTACCACAACACAGACATTTACACCTGGGGGTACATTTATAAAGCTGAGGGTTTGAGAAAGTGGAGATGTTGCTTATAGCAAACAATCAGATTCTACCTGTCATTTTGCAGAATGTACTAAATAAAGAACTAGAATCTGATTGGTTGCTATAGGCAACACCTCCACTTTTTCAAATCGTTGAGTGATAAATTTACCCCCTGATCTCTAACTGCACAGTAGGCCAGATTACCTTGTCAGACATGCATCAATTCAAATAAAGTTTGAGTTTTACACTTCTCTACCCAGACATTGGTCTTGGAGGCTTAATTGGCTCCTACTCCCAGTCCCTGCATCAAAGAATGTATTCTATAGATGAATATATTGCTTTGAACATTTCAGGCAAGATCACTGTTTGGGAGGCACATAAGTGTGTGATTAGAGGGAAGTGCATTCCTTAAAAAAAATAAATGAGATTCTAAAAGTGCAGTAGGTATATTGAGTGTCTATACATGAAAGAAGGGCTAGATGAAGCTCTAGCATCAACCCCCAATAGAAAGAGCCTGTGGGGTGGGGTTCCAGTTATTTATTATAAGACCTTTAAGAAAAACTTATGCCTTTATTTTTTACAAGCTTGCAACTAAATATCCGGTGAGGGTCCTATTTCCCCTCAGTTCTTGGAGGCATATATAACAATCATTCCCAAAGTAGGGAAGGACCCATCCCAGTGCTTAAGCTATATGTCAATATATTTAACAGATGCCTGTTAAATATAGATCTTAAATAGTATGCAAAATTACTTGGTAATTGCCTAAAATCCCTTCTATCAGGACCAGGTAGGATTCATGCTGTACAGAGAAGCTAAAGACAATACCACAAAGGTAATTGATTTACCCTGTTAGTCAGGACTGATACCATGTGGTACATTTGTCAACGAATGAAGAGAAGGCATTTCATAGGGTCGATTGTCAATTTATATCGGGCTTACTCGAGCACATGGGATTGGGACTGTAAACTTTTGCTGATGTCCCTCTAGCTGGATTTATGGGCTTGCTACATGCAACCATTTTCTAAAACAGAACCAGCAAATCATTTCCATTAGTCACTTTAAACAAGCAGCTTAAGGGGAAGGGTGAGTTAGATGTCCAATATGAAGCCGTAATCTCTTAAATGCCATTTATGATTTGGTTCTCCAGTTCTTACACACCCATATCCCCACCCCTTGTTTTTGACAGGGTTTTGAGGAGCATTGTGCATGGTACAGCCCCCAGGGCTCTGGTTATTGCAAGGAACATGTTAGTAGCAATTTATAGTACTAGTGTTAGTGCAGATTTAAATGATTAAATATATTCAGTATGTATATTAGCCCGCACATTGTCAGAGAGCCCCCAAGGCTGTTACTGTATGTGGTGTACGTACAGGGCCGGACTGGGACTAAAAATCAGCCCTGGCATTTAAAGCACACGGGCCCACCTCTGTTGATGAGCAGGAAAAAAAACACGTGCCACAGCGCATTTGGTGCGCCGCCAATGGCGTGGCTACATTATGTTGAGGGCGTGGTCAAAATGGTGCATTGATACATACATTATAATAAAACATTACATTTATCAGGCCCTCCCCATCCACATTACGTCACACCCCCAGACACATTATGACACCCCCAGCCCACTGTACTTATCTATGCTTCTAATGCTGCTGACATTCCTGTTGAGTGAGCAGGGAAGCTCTTAGTCTCACGAGATTAATAAAGCTCATGCAACTTAGATCTCCTCGGCTTGCTCTGCAGGCTGTGTCCTGCCCTGGACTGGGAGCACAGTTTCCTCCTGCTGACCAGAACTGGATTAAGGCTCGGGGGGCCCGGGTACTTAAGTCAGGGGGGCTCCTATGATGTAATTTGGCTATTAGACACATTTTTGACAAATACACAGGCAATACTGTGTGCACTACTGTTAGGTGCACGCAGTTCTGCCTTAACAAGCAGTACAGTGTGAAGCAGGACATATCTCCCAACTGTTCTTGTAGTCAGACCAAATCCTGACTAAGCGGGACAGTCACCCACCAAATTCAGAACAGTTGGCAGACTGTCCTGGTCTCTCCTACCTGTCTTGTCATTGTCACCACTTGTGGCTGCTGGTGTCTTTATATCAGTTGCTGCTTGTCTGGATCCTGGAATGTTGGATGCCCTATTTAAAAAAAAAATTGAGTACATGAAATTTAGCCCCGGTGTTAAATCAATATAGCATCCACGTTTTAAAATTAGGCCTCACTCCTGCCCCAACATTAAAATACTAGTATTCACATTTGATAAATACATCAATTTCTCTCCAACTAGCCCTGACATTAAAAAGTATTCCCATTTAATAAATAAAACTATTTACCTCTCTCCAAACAACTCCAGCAAGAAATTAAATAGCATTTACGTTTAATAAATATATCCATTTCCCACAACCCCCCCAGGCATTAACTCATAATCACATTTAATAAATAGACCTCATTTTCCCCAAATAGCCCCACATTCAATTAATAGCTCCCAAACCACCCCAGCATTAAATTAAAAATCCAATCACTCCATCTTAAATTGTTAGGCCCCATTATTAAATAGCCCCACCATCACCTCACAAAAAAAATAGCACCCAATAATTAGCCCCTACCTGCAATTCACCATTAGATTAATAGCCTACCTCCCACATTATATTAAGACCCTCCCCCCTCACACATTATAGTCATACACCGGCCCCCACACACATACAGTAGTCATACCCTGTCACACACATACACACTCTATAGTCATACCCTGTCACACACAAAACATACTATAGTTACACTGTAACACACACATTCTAGTCATACACTGGCCCACACACACACTTTAGTCATACACTGGCCCAAACACACACATACTATAGATCCCCTGTCGCACACATACTATAGATCCCCTGTTGCACACATACTATAGATCCCCTGTCGCACACAAAACCTACCATAGATCCCCTGTCACACACACAAAACCTGTCATAGATCCCCTGTCACACTCACAAAACCTGTCATAGATTCCCTGTCACACTCACAAAACCTGTCATAGATCCCCTGTCACACTCACAAAACCTGTCATAGATTCCCTGTCACACTCACAAAACCTGTCATAGATTCCCTGTCACACTCACAAAACCTGTCATAGATCCCCTGTCACACTCACAAAACCTGTCATAGATCCCCTGTCACACTCACAAAACCTGTCATAGATCCCCTGTCACACTCACAAAACCTGTCATAGATCCCCTGTCACACTCACAAAACCTGTCATAGATCCCCTGTCACACTCACAAAACCTGTCATAGATCCCCTGTCACACTCACAAAACCTGTCATAGATCCCCTGTCACACTCACAAAACCTGTCATAGATCCCCTGTCACACTCACAAAACCTGTCATAGATTCCCTGTCACACTCACAAAACCTGTCATAGATCCCCTGTCACACTCACAAAACCTGTCATAGATCCCCTGTCACACTCACAAAACCTGTCATAGATCCCCTGTCACACTCACAAAACCTGTCATAGATCCCCTGTACACAAACTACCCCCCCTTACCTTGTGCGCTCCGCGGCGCGCTCTGTAGTGTCTTCTATCACATGGGACGGCACTTATCACATGGTGCACGTCCCATGTGACAGTCTTCGGCAGATCCATTCATTTCATCGGAGGGGAGGAGGGGACGCGCGGCAATCAGTAAGTGTAGTGCTGGCCCCATTGCTCAGCGCACAGACTGTCATGCCGAATTCTGGCATGACAGTCTGTGCGCTGAGCAATGGGGCCGGCCAGCTAGCAAACGGCCCATCTGGCCATCGGCCCTTCTGGCATTTGCCAGAAGTGCCAGATGGCCAGTCCGGCCCTGTGTACGTATAACATGAAAAACACATGTTCATCTGTAATTAAATCAGGAACAGAGGATGCTGCATTCCTCACATTCCTTACCATCTATACTGCTCAATTATACATCAACCTGTTTCTAATCCATGTCACGAACTACCAAAAGTATAATTGTGTGTAAATTCCAACAGATGCTTGTATTTTAAACCATTGAGAAGCACATTCACTAACAGTGCTGTAAAATGAGACTGAAATATAAAGACATTCATCCTCTGCACTAAATGTTATTATTGTTATTCTAGCTACTTCAAACTGTACTCTGTATTAAAACAGGGAATGTTAGTTAATATAAGCTGACCAACTCACGCAAACGTCTTCCCTTCTGGCCAGTCCTACGCTGAATAAAAACATAATTTCAATCTGAATTTTAACAAGATCATTACTATGTTTTTTAACTGGGTTGATTCTTACCTGCACACAGCTTTTAAAGGTAAGTACTCCTCAAGCAATAGCAATTACTAGACACCTAGTGAATCACCTGACACAAGTTGTATAAGGAGAGGGGCTATAATAAGGTTTGTAGGGAGTGCCCATCGTGGTGGGTCGGAGATGGTTTGCACTGTGATAGAGCAGTTTAGAGGCAGCAGTGTCAATAGGGTTATCCATGGCATTGTTGAGATTACCATGAAGCAGAGCGGGAAGGTCAGTGTATAGGAACGGAGAGACCAAGCTGCAAAATTATCAATGAATGGGGGGGGATATAGATGGCTGCAATGCAGAGATTGAGCAGAGAGAAGAGATGGATGGCTAGATTTCAAGGAAGTAGAAGGAAACAGATCTTCAGGGGAATGACTTGGAAGGTGCAGTCGTTGGAAAGTAGGTAGCCTGCTGTACCAACTTGTCGGCCACCTGGTCCAGGAGAATAGGTAAATAAGAGACCCTCATAGGAGAGAGCTGCACGTAATGCAGTGTCAGAGGGGGAGAGCAGGTTTCAGTAACGCCAAAGAGGCTGAGGAATAGGACATGGATGGATGTGAGCCTGTTGCAGAAAGATCTAGCACTCCAGTGTACGAAGATAAAGGGGCGGAGAGGTATAAATGAGGTCAGGAGAGTTGGCAATACTTTGTGGGTGAGAAATTTTGGGGTAGAGGGAGAAGCGTGAGTGCATAGTGTGGACTGTGCAGGGCCCAGGGTTGAAGAATATGGTTAAGAAAGATAACTAGGGAGAGTGATGTATGGATGTGGGGTTTGTTCCAACTTGTGTAAGTTGGAAAGTGGGGAGTGTGCAGAGAGCTTTTCAAAGGTGCTTCTTTAAATTATTTATGGATACAAATCCTCTCAAACATATCTCACTTTACTGCCTCAACTATTTGTTCGTGCTGACGTGTCCTGTCTGACTTGAGTAGTTGGAATAAGCTACACGTACCAAGTTACACAACAGATGAACATATTAAAGATGTCACCAGACAAAAAGCTGGAAAAATACGCTTTATTTCTACACAAATTATTCATTACATGTAAAATGCAAGAAGAAACACTTCAAGATTTTGATGCTGCTATCATTTTCTGTCTTTAGTGCATAATATATATCCAAGTATCTTATCCAGTTGCTGGAGGAGCGATAGAAGCAAAGACACATTGGCACTCAGTATTCAGATTATATTTCACAGCCGTGGGATGAATGGTGTCTAATGAGCCTAAACCTGCCGTAATTTTTATTCTCCTTTTCTCTGAGGGAGTGGTGGAGGAATCTCTGCTGTGACACTTTTGGCCTTCGCTTGGACAATTACTCCACACTATTGGCAATCTATGATTTGCCCATCACTGGTAGATTGACAAAGGAGTTATGACACATTATGAGAATAGAAGCACTTATAATAAATTGTCAGTTTTCACCTGCTGCTTGATGAAGTTGGATGAAATGTATGGAAACTAACAATTTTAAAGCTATTAAGTACTCCCAGATATCCTCAGTTCCAGTGACAACCAGCTATGTTGTGAAAAAAGCTCTTAAACACATGAACACACCACCTACTTTCCCACTTCTACTTTTCTTTGTTCTTCCTCCTTCCTTAACGCACCATTTTTGAGAAATTTTAAGACTTCATGGGGTTCCTTCCCGATATATTTCCTAAAAGCCTACTCCAGGTCAATCTATGTATTAGCATTAAGAGGATTGACTGCTCATCCTTATATGTTCCCATAAGGGGACGATGAGCTGTAATGTGACTTGGATTTCTTTGTACTATGCAATGTGTACTGCTTAAATGTCAGATTTAAGGCCTAAATGCATGCAATGCTTCTCTTTATTTGTAAAACCTTTAACAGCTTAATTAATGTGACCACTTGCAATAATATATTTAAAACGCATATGGCTAATGTCCTTTTCCTTCACGCACCTTACCAACCTTCGTACCTTAAAAGTGTTACTTAAACTAATGAAATAGAGACACAGACACGTATAGCTACTTTGGCAAAAGGTCGCAGTTTTTATTAATCGTAAACCAATTAAATGAAAGTCACCTGGTGGTGGCGAGAGCAAACTGCAGTCAACTAAATAACTAATCATCTAACCAAATACTGCAATGCCCAAATGGCATTCAAACTAAACCAAGGAATACTCCCTTAACATTGGCCGGTGTTAAACAGGCGTCAGCATGACTGCTCCATCTGGACTCAACATTGACGGCCACGCAAATTACGCGAAGGAATCCTCCACTCAGAAGGATCAAGAGTAATGTTACTTGAAAGGGGCAGTGACGTGCGGCCAAATATCCTAACCACCGTTGTGACTAGTCGTTGACTGCACTGCTCTCCCACCAACTGCGCCTCCTCTAAAAAAGATTGTTAGAACCAAACAATAACTAGCTTGGCGGGGGAGAGGCATCCGTGAAATCGCGGGAAGGAAAGATCTAGAAGCCCATGGGAGTTTCTAATGAGGTGACTACAACCACTCCCCATGGATTCTATTGGCTGGGAATGAAACAACTTTAACCCCTAATGGGTAAGGGCCTGAAAAACATAATCCATGCATTTTAAGTGCCCTCAGCTAAAATGGCTTTGCTTAACATAAAACGCATATGGCTAATGTCCTTTTCCTTCATGCACCTTACCAACCTTCGTACCTTAAAAGTGTTACTTAAACTAATGAAATAAAGACACAGACACGTATAGCTACTTTGGCAAAAGGTCGCAGTTTTTATTAATCATAAACCAATTAAATTAAAGTCACCTGGTGGTGGCGAGAGCAAACTGCAGTCAACTAAACAACTAATCATCTAACCAAATACTGCAATGCCCAAATGGCATTCAAACTAAACCAAGGAATACTCCGTTAACATTGGCCGGTGTTAAACAGGCGTCAGCATGACTGCTCCCTTCTGGACTCAACATTGACGGCCACGCAAAGCACGCCAAGGGATCCTCCACTCAGAAGGATCAAGAGTAATGTTACTTGAAAGGTGCAGTGACGTGCGGCCAAATATCCTAACCACCGTTGTGACAAGTCGTTGACTGCACTGCTCTCCTACCATAGCTGGTACCCTTTAACGGGTTCCCAGCCCGCCACCACGAGAACAAAACCACGAACCTAATTGCTCATAAATCTCCCTGATGAAAAACCCCATCCCCTCTTTATTCAAATGAACACCGTCCGGCCGGAACAGGTGTGTATTATCCGCCTTAATGGATGGGTGGAAAATTTCTACCCCCCCCCCCCCCCCAATTCTCTAACCAGTTTCCCTGTGACGCTATTAATTTTTCTTAATAATCTTGTAAGTGTAGATGGGCGAATGGGAAACCTCCAGTATAGACGAGGTATAATGTTGGACCAACAAATCCTAATTGTAGGCCATCGTGCCCGCAAAGCACGTAAATCTTCTCTAATGCTTATTATGAGGGCCAATGATTTTGTCTTCCCCACCTCATTCCCCCCGAGGTGTAAAACAAGAATATCAGGAGGTTGTGATTTTGCCAATTCCTCTTCTAACCAAGAAACCAGGAATGACCAGCAAAGGCCCCTCTTCCCCATCCATTTTATATCCACCAGGCATGGGAAATTAGACCACTCATTCGCCAAATGATGTTTTGAAGCCCAATACGCAAATTAGTGTCCCATTATCCAAATGTTTATCTTCAGGCCTGTAAACCGAAGATAGAAAGAATTGGTGATCTGGAGTAGCACAAATATTCCAAAATATTCCCTGAGTATAAACCAGGGTCAACACAGGCCCTGTATCCTTTACTTATTACTTCCTATATGCATACATAACCCAAGGCACACCAGCTCTAAAGAGCAATGACCCCAATCCCTGGATACTTTAAACAATTGTCCATATTTGAAACCAACCGCAAAGGTTTAATATCAACATCGTATAGAAATGTGGGACAGGGGGAGGGGAACGGACCAACCAACCGGTTTATATGACTATGTATATGCTAGAACTGCTTATATACTAACTCAGAAATCTAATATGGCCAATTGATGAATAAAATTGCTTAAGCTAAAGAGAGGGGAACTAAATGTGTGAGGCTATAAATACCAACCTATCCGACTATTATTTAAGGGGAACACCAATATAAGAATTACTTAGACCACCCTGATGAGGGGGAATGATACTAAAAATATATATGCTCAATGGAGATGCGATATGACGCCTATACGTGCCTTGTAAACATACCAACCTTTAGAGGTTTAACAGGAAGTAGGAAATTAAGTCACGCTTTACCGTATGTTACACCAACATGACAATATATTAAATTCTACGGTTCTATGCCTGCGTGGTTTATAACACTGACATGCAAACATACCAACCAATCATGGTTTAACATAAGCTATGAGGTACCAACCCATACGGTTTAACACCCCCTAGAACAAAAAAGTACCAACCTAAACAGGTTTAATTAAGAAAAGAACGGAAGGAACGGTAACCCAGATGGTAACCCAGATGAAGGTGAACCAACCCAAAAAACCCCAGAGGCTCACCACTAATCAGGCCTTAATCCGTAGGAGAAATTGGGAAAAAATCCCTCCATGCCTCCGCTGAACACGGCAAGCAGCTTTCACCCTGGATTACCGAGGAAAGGGGGAGGGAGGAGTAAGGAGGAGAAAGGACAAGGACCAGAAAGATAACAGTAAAGACAAGTGAACAAAGTGTAGGCAATAGAGAAATAACATATGCAAAAACATGAGCATAATGTACCTTTTATAATTATCGGACTTCCATCGCCCCAACAATTTAATATCTGGAACGGAGGCCCCTCCTATGGCAGCAACTGTAGCTGCTCCAATACGGAACAAAAGAGTTCCATAAAATTTTGGGTCTAAACCCACCTTTATCACCGCACTTTTAAAAATGGCATTAAACTGAAACTTGGACAAAGGAGACCCATCAATGTGTACTAACCAAGCCTCGCTATCCCTAAGCCTTATTCCTGCATACTTAGTACACCAAGCCACCGGACATATAGTCGTATCATTGCAAGGAGACAAGATGACCCAGTGACCCCTACTAAACTGATCCGTTTTGGATCGTGCAATTTTTACGGAGACCTGTGTACTAGCAACTAAAGTATATTTTCCCAAAAGGGCTGTACCTAGGGAAACTCTCGATTTAGCCACAAGTTCGCTAATTCTAAATGCTCCGTGAAACGCCATATAAAGTGGACTCATAGGAGCTAGAAGTGACCTCCGCAAGCGACACAATCAACTGCCTAAGCAAGGGAACCCTAATAGGACGCCTAGAGTCAGGAACCGACGGGCGGGTTCTAGCCCACCCTTTCATAGCCTTGGAAATAATAAAACCTCTTGTGGGATCAACTATTGAATGTAATTGGGCCATGAAAGAAATGCCTGCTAACGCTGAGGCCATGGCCACCTTTTTAACACCCGTGTTATATTTTTCCCACATAAACTCTAAAATCTCCTCCGCCTGACCTGATGTACTTGGGGCCCTGGATTGCAAGAAAGCCTCCCACTGACCCCACACTGACTGATACGCTCGTCTTGTGGATTGCGCCAAGGATGACTCCGCCAACTCGATCATTCCGACTCGACCCACTGCAATGCATAGAAAGGACAAGGGATGCCGGTTAATTGAGCCAAAGGAGCTAGCTCCCTAAAGCGGCGCCATTGGAAACGCGAAAGCGCATCTGCCACCTTATTCACCTCTCCGGGTACATGTCTGGCCCGGAAAATGATATAATTTTCCAAACATTTCAGAACAAGTCTACGTAACAGGTTCACTGCTGGCAATGATGTAGCGCTCTGGCGATTGATTGCCTGCACAACCCCAAGGTTATCACACCAGAAAACAAAATTCTGGCCCGCTAACCTCTGACACCATAGATCAATGGCTAAAACTATTGGGAATAACTCTAGAACCAGCAAATTTGACACCAAACCGCTCTGACGCCACCCCTCAGGCCAAGAGGCTGCACACCACTCGTCCTGAAAAATGGCCCCAAAACCATTCGCCCCAGAGGCATCTGTGTGTAATTCCAACAAAACATTCGAGACTTGTCTCTTAGGCCATATCCGCACTCCATTGAAAGACTGCAAGAATGTGGCCCATACTCTCAAATCTCCCTTTATTTCCGCCGATAGGCGTACTCTGGCATGAGGCCTTTTTAAGCCTGATGTGGCCATTTGCAATTTTCTAGAAAAAATACGTCCCATCGGTATCACCCTGCATGCAAAATTGAGTGATCCAAGAAGAGACTGAACCTGACGCAAGGAGCTACCCTGTGAACAAATCGCCTCAGAAACCGCTGCCCCCAACTTGTTTATCTTTTCCTCAGGCAAACGACAACAACCTGCAATGGTGTCTATCTCTATGCCCAAGAATGACAAACATGTGTTAGGCCCTTCAGTCTTGTCATGCGCCACTGGGACCCCCATGATTGTGAACAATGCCGTAGCTGAAAAAAGCGTGTCTGCACACACTGAAGATGAAGGGGGACCTATGAACAAGAAATCATCCAAATAATGGGCGATTCCTTGATGACCCGTTCCTGCTTGTACACACCAATGCAGGAATGAACTAAACTTTTCAAAAAGAGCACATGACACTGAGCACCCCATGGGGAGACAGTGATCAATGTAGAAACCGTCCTGTAGCCTAAAGCCCATGAATCTGAAAGATTCCGAGGCATTGTTATATGCAAAACATCTGTTCTTACTGTTTTGGGGAGTACTACGCCTCCCCTGGCTCTGAAACCTAGGTACCAAAGGGGGCATAGAATCTTTGGTTGGCAGCATCAGCGCCATCCATGACTCTACGTCCTTACACTCGAATGGGATAGTATGCATTTTGTTTGCCTTGCTACGAAAACTCTCATCGTAACGCCTCCAAATTGTACCACCCGCGTTAATCCACAGATCATTAATCAGGTGTAGGTACCTCCACACGTCCGCCCGCGTGTCCGATCTAGACTCCACATAAATGGCAGCGAATATACAATACCCCCTCAACCAGTTTGGAAAGTTCTGTAATTTTCTTCACCCATTCCACCCTTCCCACAGGCAGCCAGCAACTCTTTTTAGGCTGCAGAGGTGAGCATAAACAAATCAACATAGTACCCTTTATCTATCCTATCCTTTGAACTGCGACGCACGCCTCTTAACAAGGCTGTATTATCGCACTGAACCATAGGAACTTCTAGCACTGTGGGTGGTGCTACGCCTGAAGGGGTCACCCTAGTGGGCTTCGCTTAATGCTCTGTTAAGATTTTTAAAAGCTTGCGCGGACCCTGACCTTCCTCATCTGATTCTTCGCTAGTGCTAGCTAAGGGAGGGCTGCGTGTATGTGAACGATGTGTCAAAACAGATTCACACTCACCTCCTTGCGTAGATGTCCCTGGTAACGCGAGTGCTTGTGTTGATGCTTCTCCTCTTGAGGCCGAATCCGCTGCTGACTCTGACTGTAAGGAAGAGCTCCCCGTCACCGTTAGTACTTCTGGCAATGGAGCGGGCACCCCTCCACCAGATGCTGCAGTCACTGAAACAGAATGGATGTTAGCGACTTCAGACACAACCGACTGGTTAACCCTACATGCTGAAATACTGTCCAACGACTCTATTGGGACAGGCGTACTAAAAGCAAAACCTGGGGCTGGTGGACGGGCCAAATCTTGAGAAGTACCCCCATAACAGGGGGGGATACTATGAACAGGGACGGGTATGTTTCTAATGTTTGCATTTAGCTGATTGGTATAACTTGGGCTATAAGGAGGTGGATAAGGTGCCATCCAATTCTGCGGGGTATGCTGGACTCTATCTGTATTAATAGGAGGATACGGTAATGACCATGAGGGCGGGTTTCCATGGGACGGTTCTACCTGCATTCTCTCTGATCTTATCCCTTGGATGATGCATTATGTTTGGTATTTGTTGAAAACCCCCTGACTGAACCAAAGCCGGGGGATGACCCCCAACATTAATGGAACCGCTATATGAAAGGCCCTACTGAGGAGCATTAGCAGTTTGAATTGGAGATACGAGATTATACTGTATAGTGGGAACGGTTTGAGGGGATGAGTGCCCATATAGTTGAGGTGGTATGATAGGCTGAAGACTAATATTATGAGCCACCGGAGGGCGCCCTCTACCCCTGATCCATCCCTCAGGCATGAGTGAAGGGATCCTGTTAAGGGGGGGGATACCATCCCCACTACTGCTGTGCAACCAGGGCCTAATATGTATGTCATCACCAGGGCCTTGCTGTGACACTGAATCTGCCTCACTGACCGGAATAGTTTGATGGTACACAGGGGAATTATAAGAGGAAGCCAGGGCCTGCAACCCTCTCCCCCCTACCCTGGAAGTGTTATGACCTCCTCTGCTGGAAGGTGGTGTGCGAGGGGAACGAGGAGTCTGGCTGGCCCTAACAGAGGAAGGAGAAGGAGATCTCCTCCTCTGCTCTATCTGCTGCCCTGTAACAGCGTCGCTACCAGAAACGGCCAGCGCCGCTGACCGCTCTGGTGCACGGGACCTGCGGTGACCGCCCCTCCCCCCCTGCCCGGATCTCCGCCGAGACCCGATGACAGGGGAGTCCCCTTCTGCAATGTTAACCGCGCTGGGACGCCCGCTCTCAGGCGGAGCGTCCAGCGCTTCACTAGTGGAGGCAGAGCTGGCTGAGGTAACAGGCGGGCGCAGACTCCCGGCCGGGAGCTGCGACCCGTCTGACAAACGTGCAGGGGGGCCCGCTGATCTCCTAGGTCTGGACATAGTGACAACAAGGGCAAGTACTGGGGAAAAGTGAAAAATGGAGGGGGGGGGGAGGAGGGAAGGTGAATGGAAAGGAGGATAGTGAAAAGGAGAAATTGAAAAGAGAAAAATGAATAAGGAGTAAGAAAAACTGAAAGGAGATGAAAGGAATGGACAAGAGATAAGGCTGAAACAGGGAAACAATGAAAGCAGAGAGAAAGAAAGGATTTAAAGCTAAAAGCAATAAAACGATCTTATCTGTCTCCAGGGAGCTCCTGCAACCGTGAAATCGCGGGAAGGAAAGATCTAGAAGCCCATGGGAGTTTCTAATGAGGTGACTAAAACCACTCCCCATGGATTCTATTGGCTGGGAATGAAACAACTTTAACCCCTAATGGGTAAGGGCCTGAAAAACATAATCCATGCATTTTAAGTGCCCTCAGCTAAAATGGCTTCACTTAACAAAATTACAAATGCAAGATTATCAGTGATATTTATTCACATTTCTGAGGTACCTCATTTGCATCCAACATTTCTTTCCCTAGAACATAGTATGTATCATTTCATCTCTGCAATGACTATTTGTTTTATTGTTATGTTTATTATTATTATTATTATTATTATTATTATTATTATTATTATTATCATCATCATTAACTTTATTTATAAGGCGCCACAAGGTTTCCGTAGAGTATAGAGCGAAGGGGGTACAACACTACCTATTTTTTATGTATAAGCTATTTTTGTAACCAATTGTAATTATTGTCTCTACAACCTATGGTACAAATACAGTATGTATCGATAGACTTAAGGAGGCCGTCTATGTGATTGAAATGAATGTTACTACATGATAGAATGGAAAGAGTTCTTTTGGTAGTTTTTCTCCTTTGGAGTTAATTAACCTTTACAGTTGCATAAGACAATCAATTGTCCATAGAGTAAGTACATACACCTCTCACACTACCATTACTTTTTGTATATTCTCTCGCACCTTCATAAAATGTTGTTTTTCTGGGATTTGGGGCTTTTTCAATAAAATATATATATACTGATGAGCCACAACATTAAAACCACTGAATTACATTGATTACTTCAACATAATGGCACCTGTCAAGGGGTGAGATATATTAGGCAGCAAGTGAACAGTTAGTTCTTGAAGATGATTTGTTGGAAGTAGGAAAAATGGGCAGATATAAGGATCTGGTTGACTTTGACAAGGGCCAAATTGTGATGGCTAAATGACTGGATAAGAGCATCTCCAAAATGGCAGATCTTGTTGGGTGTTTACGGTATGCAGTGGTTAGTACCTACCAAAAGTGGTCCAAGGAAGGACAACTGGTGAACCAGTGAGAGGGTCATGGGCACCCAAAGGCTCAGTGATGTGCATGGAGAGTGAAAACTCATCCGACTGGTCTAATCCCACAAAAGAGCTGCTGTAGCACAAATTGATATAAAAGTTAATGCTGGCTGTGATAGAAAGGTACAAAAGTGGAAGCTGCTCAAATCAATTTATAGGCCATAACAGGTGCTTGAAAGGGTGGGGTTATCCTGCAAGGAAACTACACACAACATTTTTTCCCCCAGCACACTGCTATAGCCAGCAACAGATCTGCCATTTCTACTGTAGATAAAAATGCAAAAGTCTTTGTTGCACACATTTGCAAATGTATGTTTAAGGCATCCGCCACGCCAAGGCGCTTTTGCTAATAGGATGGTCCTACTCTAAACAATGAGAGTCCCATATATTTGGGCCATACATATGTGTTTTTAAATTGAGAGCCAACTTACCAAAAGCCTATTAGCAAAAGCGCCTTGGCGTGGCGGATGGCTTAAACATACATTTGCAAATGTGTGCAACAAAGACTTTTGCATTTTTATCTACAGTAGAAATGGCAAATCTGTTGCTGGCTATTGCAGTGTGCTGGGGGAAAAAATGTTCTGTGATAGAAAGGTGTCAGAACACACTGTGCATCTCACCTTGTTGCGTATGGAGCTGCATAACCGCAGAGTGCCCATGCTCACCCCTGTCCACCACCGAAAGCGTCTACATGGGTGCCAGAACTGGACCATAGAGCAATGGAAGAAAGTGGCCTAGTCTGATGAATCATGTTTTCTTTTACATCATGTGGATAACCGGTGAGTGTGCATCATTTCCCTTGAGAAAAGATGGCATCAGGATGCACTATAAGAAGAATGCAAGCCAGTGAAGGCAATGTGATGCTTTGGTACTGAAATTCATGTGAATGTTACTTTGACACGTACACTATATGGACAAAAGTTTGTGGACGCTTGACCATTACACCAATAAGCACCAACAAGGATCAGGGCCGGACTGGCCATCTGGCACTTCTGCCAAATGCCGTAAGGAACGATGGCTAGTTGGGTCAATCCAGCCGGCAGCATATCAGCATACCGTCCCATGTGATTTTAATCACATGCGACGGCACCTGTCATGTGATTACTTGCATCGGCCGCACATCACTGAAACTCTGTTTGCAGAGCAGCGCACAGGGGGTTAACAAGGTAAGTGTGTGGCCGGCCATGTTCATATTGAGTGAGTGAGTAGCCATGTTCATATAGTGTGTGTGTGTGTGTGTGTGTTTGGCCATGTTCATATAATGTGTGTGTGTGTGTTTTTGGCCATGTTCATATAGTGTGCGCGTGTGTCCGCAGTATTTTAATATAGTGTGCGTGTGTGTGTGCGCGTGCAGTTTTTTAATATAGTGTGGGTGTGTGTGTGCGCGCAGTATTTTAATATAGTGTGTGTGTGTGTGCGCATGCAGTATTTTAATATAGCGTGTGTGTGTGTGTGCGCGAGAGCAGTATTTTAATATAGTGTGTGTGCGCACAGTATTTTAATATAGTGTGCGTGTGTGTGTGCGAGAGCAGTATTTTAATATAGCGTGTGTGTGCGCAGTATTTTAATATAGTGTGTGTGTGCACGCAGTATTTTAACATAGTGTGCGTGTGCAGAATTTTAATATAGTGTGCTTGTGTATGTGCACAGTATTTTATATAGTGTGCGTGTGTGTGTGCGCGCACGCAGTATGTTAATAGTGTGCGTGTGTGTGTGTAGGCGCAGTATTTTAATATAGTGTGCATGTGTGTGTGCGCGTGCAGTATTTTAATATAGCGTGCGTGTGTGTGTGCGCGCAGTATTTTAATATAATATGTGAGGTAAGGGAGGCTCTTAATATAGCGTGAGAGGTAGGCTATTTAATTGTGGAGTGTAGGTGGGGGATAATTATTTAAGGTGAGGTGGTTTAGGGCTATCAATTGAATACGGGGCTGATTTTGGGGAGGAGGGTTATTTGTTGAATGTGAATATGAATTATTTATTGTCGGGGTTGGTTGTGAAAAATGGCTAAATTTATTAAACATTAATGCTATTTAATTTATTGCTGGGACAGTTTGAAGGGAGGGAATTATGTTTTGAAAAAATCATCATCATCATCACCATTTATTTATATAGTGCCACTGATTTCCTCAGCGCTGTACAGTGAACTCATTCACATCAGTCCCTGACCAACTGGAGCTTACAGTCTAAATTCCCTAACATACACACATACACAGACAGACAGAGAGAGAGAGACTAGGGTACATTTTGATAGCAGCCAATTAACCTACCAGTATGTTTTTGGAGTGTGGGAGGAAACAGGAGCACCCGGAGGAAACCCACGCAAACACGGGGAGAACATACAAACTCCACACTGATAAAGCCATGGTCAGGAATTGAACTCATGACACCAGCGCTGTGAGGCACAAGTGCTAACCACTAGACATCAGCAAAAAGGACTCTGGGCCAGGCTTTGTGGTGCCGCTGGAGGCAACCCTACCAGGACAGGGTTGGTGTGAGCCAGTAACTCAGGCTGGGAGACACCATAACTGTTTTGCTAAACGATAGTGGTAATATTGCTGGATGATAAGACACTGAAAGAGACCGAGATTATTACTTTGGAGTGCTGATTTCAAGAGGCTGCTGGAGGATACATGCTACCATTTACCCTGTAACATCTGTGAACGTCTTGTGATGTTGTGCTGTCGTAATAAAGTCTTATTTTGGATATATTCTGGTGTACCCTAGTGAGTTGAATCCCACAGAGGGTAACTGCCATCCCAGCTAAGGGTGGTATCCTCACATTTGGGAGGATAATCCCCATAGCGTGGGAAAATCCCCATAGACTATAATTAGAACTAAGCTCATTGCGCATCTGAGCACCTACTGTATAGAAGCTCTGATACGCAACTTAGTTCATTGCATTAGGTCTATTTAAGGTATTAGGTATATGTTGTATATACTTGTATATACTTGTATAGCTACCTTGTATCCTGCTGTTGTTAATTTCAGACATCCTTGAGAAAGCAAGAGAGGTGTCTATTCCCACTCACTTACTTGCTGGTGTGAGAGGGGTCCCAAGTATAGCGACGGGCAGCTGCCGACCAGTGAGCACTGACAGAGCTCCAAGCAAATCAGCGCTGAGGTAAGATGGTGCCCGGAAGAACTCCCTTGCAACAGGAGAAGCTGTGCCCTCTCTAGATACCCCAGAGGACCGTAGGCCGTCTGATAACACTTGTGGCATTCTAATACATCCAACCACATTACCTTTTGTGGTAATTATTCACATTAAGAAATGCAATTCTATGTATAAGGATCTTTTGCAGAGTATTTGCAGCGGAGACATCAGCGCACACGCAGTCAGGTCTGTGATAAAACACTCTCCCTATTAGTTCTAACTAACTGAAATATCTTACCCTGTCAAGTCCATAGAAAACTTGTTTGAAGGGATCTGCATCATCCTCTCTCGGATGTCTCTCGGGTCAGCACAGTGGTTAGCACATCTGCCTTATAGAACTGGGGTCATGAGTTCAATTCCCAACCATGGCCTTATCTGTGAGGAGTTTGTATGTTCTTCCTGTGTTTGCGTGGGTTTCCTCCGGGTGCTCGGGTTTCCTCCCACACTCCAAAAACATACTGGTAGGTTAATTGGCTGCTAACAAATTGACCCTAGTCTGTGTCTCTGTCTGTGTCTGTCTGTCTGTGTGTGTGTTAGGGAATTTAGACAGTTAGCCCCAATGGGGCAAGGACTGATGTGAGTGAGTTCTCTGCACAGCGTTGCGGAATTAGTGGTGCTATATAAATAAATGGTAATAATAATAATAATAATGTCTGTGTTCAGAGCTGTGTTGGACCGCACTTGGAACATACTTGCGGCTCCTTATTTGACTCAGTCCTGGGATGCGGAGTTGAATTGCTTTAAAACCTTGTTCTTTGTGGTCCCATAGCTGGCACTCAGCCAGAGTTGATAAGGCTGAGAGCCGCGTCCTGGTCACCCTGTTTCCAGAGGCCTGAAATGTGGAACAGAGGGGAGCCTCGATGATGCGGGCTCTCCTGCTTTCGTTGCTGACAAAATGTGATGTGCGCGTGCTGGAGATTGTGCCGAAATAGGAGGTCAGTAGCAGCAGCCCCTGTTAACTGCAGCCATTAGAGTTGACTGCCAGGTCACGCCCCGATATGTCAACATTTAAAAAACCTGACAGACTTCCAATTGAAAATGCATCAAACTTTGGAGCACTTTTGTCAGATTATGATCACTGCTGTATCTAGGGAGCCTGAGCAGATAGAGCCGGTGGCTTTACCACCTGTTTTTGACCCTGTTCCATCCTCTGCTCAGGTGACTCAGAGGCAGTTGCGTTCCAACACTTCAAATATTGGGCCAAGCGGAAAACAAATTGCACAAAACACAATGATTTTGGTGAATCACTTTTGTTCGTGAGTTTATTTTATTATTATTATTATTATTATTTTATTTTGTTTGTTTCACTAAATACACTGTTTAAAAAAAATCTGGGTACCTTATTTATTGCAAGCATAAAATGTAAACTAAATAAAAAAAGTACTTTCATCAAAGGTAGGTTAAAATCACATATGTCTTGAAGACCGAATAATCTTGCAAATGTGAAGCACCTGGATCAACATCATCTTCCTGCTGGCCAGCAACCTTGGCCTCTTCCACCCATGGAACCCCACTCTGGATAGCAATATTATGAAATATCTCACACAGAGCTATGATGTAGCACACAATATCAGGTGCCTATATAAAAGCTCCCCCAGACCAATCAAGGTAACAGAATCAGACTTCTAAAAGCCCGAAAGTCCATTCTATAACCATCTGGTAGACGTATGCACGGAATTGTATGCAACCTCTTGCTCTGTCTGTGGATGTAAAATTGGAGTGAGGAGCCAAGGGCAGGAAGGGTAAGCGTTCTCTCCTTTGAACAAAAAAGGATATAAAAAAATAACATTAACGTGGGGCACAATTGTATATAAATGATTTACAATCTTTTTCATTATGTTAAACACCAGTCAAGACATTTTGTAAAAACTACACAATTATGCAAACAGTGTTATCGCAATTTGTAAAGGTTAACATCAACGCTTTTAATAGTAGAATTTTTAACTATATTTTGTATGTATGACAAAAAGTGGGCTTATAATAACCAATTATTTTAAAATAGTAAGTACTCAATAGCCACGGGTCTCCATATGTCCTTTGTGCCTCCTAGCCTAAGTTCTAATTTGCTCCACATTCCTGGTTGCCTTAAGGCAAAAGAATCATGGCTGCTTCCAGGTCACTTAGCAGCCAGGCATTGAATCTGGAGAGATGCATCACATGTAGCCTGAACATTTATTGAATGGGTATGTTTTCTATTTCTAAAATTAGCTTAATTGCCATCTGATGGTATCAGGGTTATATGTGTACCAACTACTGCCCCTATAATATGCTGAAAGCCGGCTAGTATGGCAAATTGTTGCTTTATTGGCACAAGGGACTCTTCATGGAGTCATAGAATGATAAACTGATGGATGCATGTACAGGAAAGCCTGCAGCACACAACTAAAGATAGGATGGAACAATCCTGCTGCAACACCCAATGTGGTCTGGATGGATCACACATCTTGCAACATGAGGCTATATGTAAGATAAGGGGAGGGGGGAAATAAATTACCTTATACATCGAAGATGTTTGAGGGCTATTTAAAATTTCACATTATATACAACAAATATTTACAAGTAGCACAGCTTCCATATTTTAATAATACTATTTTTCAGATTCTATGTTGCAATTCAGTGTAACAAACGGTGTAATTGGAAAGTCTTTGTTAAAAACAAATATACACGTATAAAAAAATTCTGTGCTAAAGTATAAAAAAACATTTAAAAAAAACAAAAAACCTGCTAATGCTTATGTATGCAAATGCTTACAAGTAAAGATTTGCTTTGTATGTTGCTACTGAGACATATGTGTGAAAGTTTCACCTACCTCTTTAAGAAGGACTGCAAGTGTCTCTGTAATACAACAAAATGGCACAATAGGTGTCCCCAGCAATGGTCTCATATAGTGTTCTTTGATCACATGAGTGGTGTCAGGTGTGCAGGTGAATTTGCAATCACATATTTGTTGGTCAATGCAGTATTTGTGGAACAGTTACACCTGCTGATCCAGATAGCTTTAAGTGTTCCTCCTTGGTATCAACATCATCGTGGACTCAGACAAGCGCTGTTTTTATGGGTGTTCTTTCTTGGTATCAACATCATCGTGGACTCAGACAAGCGCTGTTTTTATGGTACCTTTTGTAAGGGTTTTTAACCTTGTTTAAAAAAAAATGGCTGTTTAAAAGATTTCACACATGGGTGGTTGTCTTCTCGATGTGTATTACCTTCACAGAGAATAAAGGGATTATAGTGAGAAATTAAAAATATATAGGCTGCTTTCATTCAATAGTATCATTGATTGTACATTAATTACTACACCATGAGCGCCCTTTCTCCCTAATTTTCAGTGCAAAATGTTCTTCTACTACATTACTACTGCAGCTACTTTTTTGTGTGGTATCTCCTCCCTTGTACAACATAACTTGCCCTAACCTCAAAACTTCTAATTATTTCATAAAAATCCACATCTTTAGGTTAGCTTATTTCATGCCCAAACCACCTTTTTAACCTCCATATTTTTAATCTGTTCTGTATTCTCGATTTACTAAAAATGTCTCTCTGACCCCAAACTAACCGCATTTTTCCGATTGCACTCTGTCTAGATTAGAACAATATGTAATATGTATGTGGAAGTGGACCTGTATCAAATTACATCAACATATCATTTCAATTTAGGCTTGTCAGTCCCTACTTGAGGGGACTGAACTGTCGTCCCACTAGTAGTCACGTTTGTCCCGACGCCGGGGAAGTTGCAAAGTATGTCCCTGAGCATGATGGAAACTAAGCACATACCTAGGGATGTAGCCATGCCCCTATATGATATGGCCATGCTTCTTTTGTGTGAACTGCTTCATCCCAATTACCTCTAGTAATTGGGAGCTACGTTCAAACTCCTATTGTCCTATAAATTGTAAGCTTATGATCAGGGAGCTCTTTTTTCGATCTGTTTGTAAACACACAGAGGAATATTTACTAAATGGCGGGTTTGAAAAAGTGGAGATGTTGCCTATAGCAACCAAACGGATTCTAGCTGTCATTTTGTAGACAAATGATAGGCAACATCTCCACATTTTCAAATCCGCAGTTTAGAAAATATACCCCATATTCTTGTTTTATTACTGTATTTGTTCCCATTTGTATGTTGATGACATTTAAATTAATGTTAATGATATATGTTATATAGTGTCTGGTATATTTGTGACTTGTGTATTAGGGTGGCAGATGTTTGTACAATATATGGTAAATATGGTAAATATAGGACATTTGTAATATAGTGTCCAGTATGTATTGTAACAAAGGGAGGCATTTATCTGACAATATGCAAAGAAAACATACAAGCAGAGTAAGACATTGGCGCAGTTATGCACCTAGATTCAGGTTAAACCAAGTAAAGACTTATGTGTAGTTTAAAGTTGGTTAACTTACATGATTTAAAAGCTGCTTCCTCTCAGCAAACAGACAGGGTGTGTCTGTTAGTTGAAAAGAGAAGGTGGGTGTGTCACCTGTCCATCAAGCTAAGTCTGGGGGAGGAGTATCATGTATAAAAGCTTGTTTGTGCCATTTGTTCACTGAGACTAACGCTGGGAAAGCTGGCTAGTCCTGAGAGAGAGCTGGTCTATGTATAGCTAGCGTTTAGAGTATCCATGATTGCTGTGCAAGTATACGGTGTCAAAACATTTACCATCCTGACAATAAAAGTACATAAAAAGGAAGAAGTTGTTTGCGTGTGCTTCTGCAGTAGCGGGCTCTTGCCACAGTATATTACTTCTGTAATATACTACTAATGTGTCTCTCTGCCATCTCATTTTGGATGTCCTCTCGCCAACTCAAACTCAATATCTCAAGAACAGAGCTAATAATATTCCCACCAACCATTAGAAGTTATCCACCTGACCTTTCTATTGCTGCTGACAACATGACAAAAATCCTAAACCCCATGATCGCTGCATAGGTGTGAAACTTTACTCATATCTACCCTTTGTTCTGCATATTCTCGTAAATCTAAATCCTGTTACATACATATAAGAAACATTTCCAGAATATGCACCTATCTCACAGAAAACACTGCAAAAACTTTAATGTATGCAGTCATCATCTCCCCCGTTGACTATTGCAACATGACAATAAATCGCTCCTCACTAGCTCACTGCCTGGGTGGGATCCTTGACTCAGACCTATCCTTTGTTCCCCACATCGACTAAAACATACATTTCTGTAATATGCACGTCTTACGCAAGACATTGCAAAAACAGTAGGTTATGAGAAAGTAGGCAATGACACCATCATCCTCATCATGTCGGGGTAAGTGGTGTCAGAGATTTGTAAGTCGTTATTTAGTACCCAACCCCATTGCTGTGTTACTGGATTATATTGCTCACTAAGGGGCATATTTAATAAAGCACGATAGTGCTTTTAACGGGTAATTAAGGTCCCACAGTGCCCTCCGCAAATTTATTAAGGGGGCATCGCAGCAGATATCATGGATATCTGCTGCTTTGCATTCCTCTTCGTTTTTGGGAGCAGTCACCATTCAACAGAATGGTGACTGCTCCTGGCCGCAATCTAACAAGTCCCGAAAAAACATTTTTTTCGGGAACTTGTCATGTTAATGTACGCCAGCTGAAGCTGGCGTACATCATCCGATTTGAGGAAATCTAATGCTGTCAGCTCTGCTCCGGAGAGCAGAGCTGTATAGCGCATGTGTGGAGGGATCACATGATCCCTCCCTGTCACTCACAGCTCTCTCTCTGCAACTATCGTAGCAGAGACAGAGAGGGGATCTGTGTGCGCATGTCCAGTTCTTGGAACTGGACATGCGCAATTGAAGAGTGAAGAGAAGACCCGGAGACAGCGCTTCCGAAGAGGGGGGTAAGTATGATTTTTTTTATCACTGAAACAGCAGTTTTTCGGAACTGCTGTTTCTGTGCACGGCTGTACATAAATGTGAGAAGTAGTTCAATCCTTATCATTGCGATAAGGATTGAAAACTACTTTTCACTTTATGTGAATATTGATAAATGTGCCCCTAAGTTCTTTTACCTTTGCAATCTAACTGGATCAATATGCAATATGAAGCACTTGACCTCATGTATCAAACTCCCATGATCCTGTAGATTTTAAGCTTGCGAGCAGGGCCTTCTTAACTCTCTGTCTGTCTGTATCACACAGTATTGTTTTATTACTGTATTTGTTCCCAATTCTAAAGCACTACAGAATATGCTGATGCTATATAAATAATTGTTAATAATAATAATAATAATAATAATAATAATAATAATATAGTGCCTGGTATACATGGTATTAGAGTGATATAATTCCTGTTATACAGTTTATAAGACTTGTGTAACATGATGTCTTGTATACACATTATTTATATAATATAGTTTCTGGTTTATATAGAATATAGGTAATATAGTATCTGGTATGTATAGGATTTGAATAGGTTTTGCTCTTGACTGTTGTATTTAGGATGTCTCAAAATAATGCCCTTTATATATAAGAAATATGGAATATACTGCCTGCTGTATACATAGTATTTTAGTAATATAATTCCTGGTATATATAGGATTTGTATAATATAGTTCCTGGCATACTTTTCCAGTTGGAAGCTAATGTCTAATTTTATATTATGTGTACAAAGCTGAATTATCTGTATCATGTGTAAAATAAGAATAAGAATAAATAAATTAACATTATCCACCAGGGGGAGACATAGACTAAACTAAACAAAAGATTTGGCATTTAGCTTTTCACGTGTGCAAGTAAACTTCACCTGTCCAAGATTTTCAACTGCACAAATAAATATAATACCATAGATATAAGCTATAACTACATTAATTGAAACATACTTTTTCCTAACAAGTGCAACTCTCAGATAAGTTTTTTCTTACTGCACTTTATATTCTTAACCCCACAAATCAATAATACTTTAATAATAGGATATTATTAAATAACTTGTTCTATCAGACTATCCCTTAGCCGTATAGCTTCCAACGGTCATTGAGACCCCACCTGTTTAGAAAACCCTACCAGTCCTCCATTTAACCATTTCACCATGCAGTATGCCTCAACCTCTTTCATCCTTCATCTCTCTCATTCTTGCTTCTTGCCCTCAGATCTCCTTACATTGGCTAACCCCCATCTGTCAACCATTTGTCTGCCCCTTTCGCTTTAGATTGTAAGCTCTTGTGATCAAGGCCCTCTTTCCTCCTGTTCTCATTAACTATAACTTTTGCTCACCAGCTACACTGCACACCTCCTCTATGGACTCTCTGCCTATTGACTCCACTTCTCTATTGTCTTTTTACCTTTTTCCGTAGATCTAAACCTGTTAGTTGTCGCCCACACTAATGGGCACAGGTTTCAGCCTGTGCTGAATGTGCCACTTGCACCCCAGTAGCTGTGTTGAGAGTTGTAATGTTGTTTGTTTCCTTTATTGTACTGTTATACCATGTACTGTCTTGTTGTTTGCCCTCTGTACCACGGTGCAAACCCCATGTGGCACCTTATAAATAAGGTTTACTACTACTACTACTGCTACTACAACTACTAATAATAATGTCTATTTATAGGTGTAATCCTATTCAACATATAGTTCACATCTTGTGAAGTAATTAAATCAAAGTGTAAAGAGTGCAGAATTGCTTCACTAAAGGGTGTGAAGTCATGTTACTGGGAATCTTCAAGTTTAGTTCACTGATCCATGTATATTTTGTTTTGCTTTGTTCTTTCTTTTTGGGTGTTTATTTTACCTCATTTTTACAAATGTGTAATTTTTTTCCTCAGTAATGATTTTCTGTGTCTTTTTACAGAGTTTAACACCAGAAAACATAATTTATAAAGTAATTTTAATATCCCATCATACAGAACTACTAGTTGCAGATAATGTAGCACAGAATGAACTTTGAAGTGAAAGGGGTGTTATGCACGTTTTGTCGCTATCCAATAACGATTGTCGAATCTTGATTTGTGTTTCCAAAGCACAAAGTAATTTATTATCCAAAAGTAGCAGAATAATTCAAGAGAAATAAAATAAGTACAGCCGTTACTTATCGCAAGAGTCCTGGATCCATTGAACAGTCATTCAGGTCTGAAGTCTGTGGTCAAGGAAGACTGGTCACTAGATAAAGAGCTCCTGCTTATATGCAGTAAGAAATACAGTAAAACAATGCAGATGACGTGGCTTGCTTCTATTGGTTCAGGTTTCAGGAAGGTCCAGGATGTTGCAGATCATAGGCCAGTTCAAATCAAAATATCCAAAGGTGGGGGTCATCTCTCCAGGGGATGTGCTCCCACTTTCCCGCCAAGAATCCAGTTTCAACTAGTCTATTAGCATTTTATAGTCAGTATCACTTTAAACATTTATTCCCTAACATCGCTAACTAGAGTATGCAATGTGCGATCTCTTCGGCAAAAGAACCAGACAATTGCTGATGAATAGGGGATTAATATGATACCAGACATGACACATTTCCTATAACCTGAACCTTATGTTTCACTAACATGCATATAACTTATAATATTAAACATAAATACTACTATATTTCGCCATAAATAACTATGTGTTGCAACTACAATTAATGTGTACTAATTACAAATGTGTGTGTTTGTGCGAATGTGTGTAAAAACTGTTATTGCCACGTGTTGTGGCTGGATACGCCCTTCCACGCCGTAGCGTGCTCTACGCATCTTTTCAGACAAAGACAACCAAGTTTGCTCGATATTAATTGAAATGACTTTATCCAATTTGCTGACTTCGACAGCTGGCAGGTAAGACCAGAGCCAGTACAACCATTAGGCAAATTCAGGCTGTTGCTGAAATACTGATTGAGTAACTTCATGTCATTCGTTTAGTGTTTTTATTTGTCCCTGTAGACCCCCATACTGAGCGCTGGCAGCACTGGGGATTTAAATGAAACACACCATTCCTTATTGGCTGACAATGGGGAAGAGGGCTGTGCTTAATAATTTAAATGAAATTGAGCCGATTTGCACACTTTTTACCTTACATAATGCAGCTGTTGTTGCTTCTCCGTGTCAGCTAGTAACAATTCTGCTGTAATGTCATATCGCAGTGCCACACTCTGTTACTAACACAGGAAATGGTGAGGGGGGTGCATCTCCTGAAGAGGTGGATATTCTGAGGGGAGCTCCGGAGTAGTGTAGCCACACCGAGTACCCTTCCACCACACTGGCTAAGACACATCAGCCACCAAAGCTGTTACCCACAGCAACAAAACTAAGCAGGCTTACGCCACAGATAGCCAGGCATTTCTGTATCTTTTTAACTAAAGTCCACATGTATCATGTTGTAATGGTAGATGTGTATTTTTTGACCTAATAGATTTAGTGGAAGCTACTTGTTGAAAATGTACATGTTCTTTAAAATGGTGCTAAATTAACTTAATATATTATATAGTTGGGGCTGATTTGGGGTCACATGCGTCAGGATAAAAAGGAACAAACTGACACCAGGGGCTTCATAAATCATAAAATTTAAGTTCCACCTATGGCACTCTGTATATATGAAAACCATGCATCAAATGTTATTGTTAGGGGATGTGCACCGGCCACTTTTCGGGTTTTGGGTTTTGGGTTCTGATGTGTTTTGCCAAAACACCCCCTCAAGTTTTTGGGTTTTGGGTTCTAATTTTTTTTTAAAAAAAGCATAGAAACTACTAAAATCCTGTTTTTTTTGTTTGTTTTCACTCCTACGCTATTATTAACCTCAATAACATTCATTTTCACTAATTTCCAGTCTATTTTGAACACCTCACAATATTGTTTTTAGGCCAAAAGGTTGCACCGAGGTAGTGCTGGACTTATACTGCAGGATCAGTGAACTTAGTTATATAGCAGTACCACTGGACTTATACTGCAGGATCAGTGAACGTAGTTATTATATTGCAGTACCAATGGACTTATATGTAAGGTCCCTAAAGGAGATGTGCCTCACAGGGCGACTACCTCCTAATACCTCCGCTTTTACCACGATCCGCGTGGATGACTGGATCCCACCTCGGTCCCGGTTTGGGTTTTCTCCGGACGCCCGCAAGTAACGCCTAAGAGGGAAACACACAGTTAAACCGAGTCTACCAAGTAAGGGCTGTCCGAGACTACGGCAAGGGACGAAGACACGGTCAGTCCAAGCTCCTTGCCGCCTCCTCACTTTGTTCTTGCCAAGACGCGGGGGACTACAGGCACTGAAGGCCAAGACTAATCCGAGGACTAATCCCGCCTCAAGTGCCTCACACACCTGCCGGTGAGGGCCTAACCGAAAGGAGGAATCGAGCGTGATACTCACCGGGACTCTCCCACTTCCGATCCGGTTCTCCTGCACCTTCCCGACTCCTGCGGATGACAAGACACACAGCCTCCCTCTACGCTCTCCGTGAACTAAGATGGCACCCACAAACTGGACTAACTACAACGGCGACCCGACCCTAACAACGTTCTAATGGTCGGCAACGCAACTAAGTCAAACACTAGGACTAGCTAAATGTGGTGCACTAACGGAACTACTAGTTACACGCTACGGGGAACACCAGCCGGTGTTCACAGCCTAAACCGGAGGGCGGTTCCTAACCCCCTCACCCAGGTCTTACCAAGAAGCTGCCTTCTTGCTATGGAGTCACACACAGGCCCTAAGTACGGGTTCTTTAAGCCCGGCTGAGGCTCAGTAAAACAGCACACTAACCCGCGGGCCGACTGCCGCACGGAACAGCCGATCGAACTGAACCGCCCGACTGCCTGTACTCGGGTATCTCACACGTGTCCCCACGTCCGGAACCACAGGTCCACCTGCACGGAACCGGCCTTGAGGACCCTTGATCAGAACCACGGCCGCCCCTGGAACTGCCTCAAGGTGTGCTGTACTGCCACCAACTCACTCAGCCACCCCCCTCTGGGTACCAGTGTGACCCCGGGGACCTAAGGGACAGGAAAACTACATGTGTTCTCCCCTGACTATGTGTATGCTGGTACTTACACTTGTCCCCCACAGCACGGGTTAGCACAGGAAAACCACAGGAAACAAGAGCCTACCTTTAATGGGGGCCTGACGTCTTGCCCCTGGACACAGCTAGAAAGCACACCAAAATACTGTAATGTAAACTACACTCGCCACACAGACAGAATAAATACAGTCTACAGTACTTTGCCGCTACTTACCCGAACACACCGCTGCTAGCCAACCAGCAGGTTGCTACAGCACCACGGGAGCCTACGCTCGACCGTACCTCCTAACCACGTGTGCTCACCTCACACAGGACCGCGCCTACTCTCACGAGGCTCCCACGCCTCTACCACACACCACCAGGGCCTTATGCCCTACACACCATGGGTCTCTGCCCAGCTAAACACAGAGCCTTCTACTCTGACTAATGGGCCTCCGCCCCCTCTCTAACTCAGGGCTCTGAGCCCACTCACTAGGGCCTTATGCCCTACTACCTAGGGGGTCCTAGCCCCTGCCTGAGGCCTGTGGCCTCTCTAACTAACTGAGGGCCTTGTGCCCTTAATAACCTACAGGCTACCAGCCTCTAACCAGGCCCTCTGGCCTTCCTATGGCCTCTAGGCCCCTAACTACCTAAGGGCCTTGTGCCCTTGTACACCTGGGGCTCTGAGTCCCCCTTTCTAACTAACAGGGGCTTGTCCCCTTTATATCAGTATACTAATGGCCTACTGGCCCACTACTCCGTTGGGGCCTAGTGCCCAGGTCCCTGGGCCTTGTGCCCCTACTTTAGAGTGCCAACGGGCCTTGTGCCCGACTTTATTATATGTACTGCGGGCGTGGGCCCGGGAGAGGAGTTGCCTGGCAAGGCCTTACCTGGGGCTGTCTTCGGGGAGCTTCTCCTGGACTCCTTCCCCGCCTGCCGCTGCTTCTCTGCTCTGCCGCCGGCTTCTGCTTTTGATCCCGCCGGTCTTCAGGCAGCAGAGGCGCTCTTAGCCCTAACAAGGGCTCTCTGCCGCCACTGCTGGTCTCCGCTGTCTTCTGTTCTTGATCCCGCCGGTCTTCAGGCAGCAGAGGCGCTCTTAGCCCTAACAAGGGCTCTCTGCCGCCACTGCTGGTCTCCGCTGGCTTCACTTCTGGTCTTGATCCCGCAGCTCTCCGCGACACGTCCTCTTCTGACTCTCTCCGCCGTCGAACTGAACATGGCGGCGCGCGCGCCGACTTAAATAGTCGGCGCCGCGCTAGCGTCATCACGTAGCGTCGACGCGACGCCACGTGATGACATGGCGGGCCCGGATTGGTCCGTCGCCATGTTTCTTTTTGAAATGGCCGGGAGGTGAGCCCTGATTGGCTCACCGTCCCGGCTGAACGGAGGGGACCGCCGCCCGAGGGAGGACGACGGCCCCGGACAGGTAAGTCCTCTACATTTCCCCCGTTTTTAATGTCGGCAGTCCCTGCCGACAAAACCCTGGTCCACACGAAATCCGGGTCAGTATAACGTCCTCCAGGCTGGCCCAAGTTTGGCCGCTGCGATCTTCTGGGTTGAAGCGGCGGTGTCGGAAGGTCCAGGTCCACTGGAGTAGCATCTGGAGTAACAACGTCGTCGGCGGTCATTGGTGCCCACCAATCCACCCCCGTCGGGGCGGGTATAGGATCTGGCTCACTTCTCTCCTGGACGTCGGAAGGCAAATCCAGAAAACCACAGGGACGTAACATATTCCGATGTAGCACCCGCGGTCTTCCAGTCCCTTCCGCAGGAAGCACCTCATACAAAGGAAGGTCAGGAGCCATGCGCCGTTGCACTACATGTGGCAACACTTCCCACCGATCGCTGAGTTTATTTCCCAACCTCTTAACTCTTACCAGTACCCGCTGACCCACTACGAAGGGGGAAGCCGTGCTGTTGGTTGGCCCGTGATGGACTTTGGACCGTAGCTGCCCCCTCACCACGTCCCCGGCAATCTTCAGCTTCCTCTTCTGCTCGGTCACCCAGCCGCTGGGAGTCCATCTGTCCGCTTCTTCGGGGACGGACAAGTCCAAATCACGCCACTCCCTTCCAGGCCGCCCAAACAAAAGGAAGTACGGGGTATAACCGGTGGTACTATGTACCCGGTTATTGTATACCCACACCAAGTCCTGCACGTACTCCGGCCAGCGGTTCTTTTGCCCAGCCTCCAGAGCCCTGAGCATTTGCAGCAAGGTCCGATTAAACCTTTCACAGGCGCCATTACCTTGAGGGTGATAAGGAGTGGTCCGGGACTTCTGTACCCCATAAGTGTCACACAGACCCTCCATGAGGCGTCCCTGAAAACAGGCTCCCTGATCCGAGTGAATCCGCTCCGGGCACCCATATCTCCGAATGAAGTGCTCCACAATGGCGCGCGTAGCTGCTTCCGCCGTCTGATTTCGTGTGGGCACAACGACGGTGAACTTTGTAAAGTGATCGGTCATGACCAACGCGTAGCTATGACCACTACTTGACTCCCCAACGAGGACGTAATCAATCATAAGCAGCTCCAAGGGTCGCCCCGTCTGAATGGTTTGCACGGGCGCATGCTGCTCTCCAGCCTTACTTACCCCACATCGTGGACAGGCTCGGCAGACCTCTTCCGCCAACGCCTTGGCGCCAGGTACGCAGTACTGTCTGCGTAGCCATTGATGGGTCTTGGCCGCCCCGAGATGAGCGCCTTTTTCATGGGCTTCCAGTACCAAGTCCCGCGCCATGGACTCAGGCACCACCACCTGCCATACAGGACGGAGCTCTTGCTCCAGGTAGGCTCGGCGAACTAGCACCCCTTCCCTCACTGCCAGTTGATCCCATCTGTGCAATAGCCGTCGTCCGGCTATGGACAGTCGACGCCGTTCTTCACTAGAGGGCCAATGTCCCTGTTGCTTCCATCGGCGGACACACCGCAATGGAGCATCCTGAGCCTGCCGTTCGGCCCAATCTACGGTCGTCTTGGGCACACTCAGAGCACAAACAGGAGATGTCAACTGGGTCAGATCCGGGATCTCCTCCCCTTCTCTGTCCTCATCACTAGGCCCCTCCGGCCCTTGCAGGGGATAACGGGACAACGCATCCGCATTTCCATTAGCCTTTCCGGGTCGATACCGGATCTTATATTCGAACTTGGCCAACCGAGCCATCCAGCGCTGTTCCAGCGCCCCTAACTTGGCCGTGCCCAAGTAGGCCAAGGGATTGTGATCGGTCACTATGTCGAACTCAGCGCCGGTCAAGTATTCCGTGAACTTTTCGGTTACTGCCCAAACCACTGCTAACAACTCCAGCTTAAAGGCACTGTAATTATCGGGGTTTCTTTCTGAATCTCGCAGGCTCCGGCTTCCGTAGGCAATGACCCGTTCTTTGCCGTCTTGGACTTGTGCTAGCACGGCCCCCAGGCCCTTGAGACTTCCATCAGTATACAGAACGAAGGGCTTTTCGAAGTCAGCGTACGCCAGCACTGGAGCCGTCGTCAGGTCTTCTTTGAGCGTCATGAACGCCTTTTCCTGAGCGTCTCCCCAGGCTATGGCTTGATTCTTAGCCGTAGTGGCAACGCCCCTCAATAATTCGTGTAGCGGGCCAGCCACCTTCGCGAAGTCTTTGATGAATCTCCGATAGTAGCCCACTAACCCCAGAAATGCTCTCAGTTCCGTCACCGTTCGAGGGATCTTCCAGTCCAACACCGCAGAAACCTTATCCGGAGTGGGGCTCACCCCATCCCGGGACACAATATGTCCCAGGTATTCCAACCGAGATTTCAGAAGATGACACTTTCGCGGCTTCAACTTCAGGCCGAACTTCTCCAAGCGCTGTAGGACGACGTCGAGTCGATCCAGATGTTCCTTGACCGTGGGAGCGAAGATGATGATATCATCCAAATAGATCAGGAGAGCGTCGAAGTTCAGGTTTCCCAGACATCTCTCCATTAACCGTTGGAAGGTGGCGGGAGCATTAGTGAGCCCAAACGGCATCCTACAGAACTCAAACAGACCCATTGGTGTGATGAAGGCCGTCTTCGGCCGGTCCTCTGCCGCCACTGGTACTTGCCAGTATCCGCTGGCAAGATCCAGAGTGGAGAAATATCTCGCCTTTCCTAGCGCAGCTAGCGATTCCTCAATCCTGGGCAATGGATACGCGTCGCGGACAGTACAACTATTCAACCGCCGATAGTCCACACAGAACCTGATAGCGCCATCTTTTTTCCGTACTAAGACGATAGGAGCTGCCCACGGGCTCTTACTTTCGGTAATCACGTGGCTATCCAACATCTGCCTAATCATCAGCTTGACCTCTTGGTACAACTTGGGCGGGATGGGCCGATATCTCTCCCTAATGGGCAGACTGTCTCCGGTACGGATATTATGTTCCAGTTCCTCCGTGTACCCAAAATCCTCTTCACTTCGGGAGAACACTTTCTGTCTGGCCCACAATATCTGCTGTAAACGGGTAACATCTCGAGGCTCGATCCCTTCCAAGGAAACATCCATTTGTTCCAAAATGGTGTTGCCGTTCCACTCGCGGGACAGGCTATCGTCACCCTCCACCTGGACCGCCAGGCCCCCTTGTTGTCCTGACGCGGGTTTGAGAAGTATCTGCCGGTCATCTCCAATCTGTTCTGCTTCTACGGCGATAACTCGAGCGACAGTCGTACCAGGCCCCATCGTCTGAGTATGGTCCTGCACATTACATAACCGCACGGGTACCCTTCCTCGATGTACCCTGGCCAACGCACGGGCTACAAGAGGTCCTTCCGCCGTTCGTTCCGGACTGACCGGTTCCACCAACACCACTCTTCCCTCTAATCTCCGGTTTGTCCTCACTTCCATATATTGCAGCACCTCCTGACCAGGGGGTACTTCGACCGTCTGTCGATAGTTGGTCCGTAGGTAGCCAAGGAGCTCCAGTCCCGACTCAGTCGGTTCTTCATCACACCGTCGTACCATTCTCTGGAAAACCTGCTGCACGGGCCGGGGTACGTCCAACTCTCTCCAGTATCGAGCCCCTTTGGCGTGGAATAAGGCCTGATCCAAATTTTGTAGGGCGTTCATCCCCAGGATCACCGGGCCATGACGAAGCTCTTTTCCACCAACCACCAGAATGCCCTTCTTTCCCAAGGTCTGTCCGCATACTTCAATTTCCAACCAGACTACTCCCACGACAGGGATGGGCAAATTGTTGGCGGCGGTCAGCTTAATCCACGTTTGGGCCCGGCTCTTCTGCAGGTGAGCGTAGTTTTCCAGGAAACACCGCTCCGACATAGTGGTCACCTGAGACCCCGTATCCAGCAGACACTGTTGTGGTTTACCCCCTAACGTGGCTACTACGGTAGGGCACTCCCCCACCAAATCAGCAGAGTTGGTGAAGTTGGGGTTTGCCCCCATCTCCCCCGCGGGTGGCCCCTTCACCGCGAGGGACTCTAGTTTAACGGTGCCTGGTTTGGAGGTTCGGGACAGTTTCGGGCATAATGTCCCACGCGTTGGCATCTCCAGCAGCGAACGCCCGGTCTTGGGCCCTGCTGGGACCTGGGGGCGCTTCGCCGTTCCTCCATAGGTCCCCCTTCACTTCGGCGATCCCTCGGCCGACGGACTTCCTGCCGCAGTTGGGCGACGTCTTCCTTTATGGCTAAGAGAGCTTCCTTTAGATCTTTCACACAACTCTCCAACGGTTGGGCCTCTGCTTCGGACGGGCTACTGGTGAGCAGGACTTGCTGGGGCGCTACCGCATAAGGCCCGTAGTGATCATCTCTGTCCCGGGACACAGCCTCCGCTTGTATTTCCTGGAACGCCAGGTGAGGTTGGTCCCGCACCTTGTCCAGTAGAATGTGCCGGAGTGGCACGTTCCAGAGCCCCAGGGCAAATTGGTCTCGCAGTAGCACATCCGAGTCTCCCATGGCGGCCGACCCCCGTGGGTCTCTCTGCCAGAGTTCTCCCGCCAATTCTAGGAGAGCGTTGCCAAACTGGGTTAGACTCTCGTCTTCTCTCTGCACACGCCCGAAGAACCTCTTCCTCAGAACTGCCGCAGAGGAGGTGTCACCGTACAATCCTCCCAAGATTTTGAAGATGGCGTCCAGGGTGTCCCTATCTGATTTGGGTCGAAGAAGAACCGTCTTCCTGGCATCCCCTTCCAGGGCGTTCAGAGCCAGCTCCACCTTCATGGCACCGGTGATATGATACAACCGGGCAGTGCCATGCAGCCGTTCCTGCCAGTCGGCGAAAGCAAGATTCTTTCCATCGAACTTCGGCAGGTGGGACAACGCGGCACCCACAGCCATCACATTAGGCGGGTTGCGCTCGGGGGAAGGCGTGGTTGGTCGTGAATCCGTCATCACGAACGCGGATCCTGCCGACTACGCCAAAATGTAAGGTCCCTAAAGGAGATGTGCCTCACAGGGCGACTACCTCCTAATACCTCCGCTTTTACCACGATCCGCGTGGATGACTGGATCCCACCTCGGTCCCGGTTTGGGTTTTCTCCGGACGCCCGCAAGTAACGCCTAAGAGGGAAACACACAGTTAAACCGAGTCTACCAAGTAAGGGCTGTCCGAGACTACGGCAAGGGACGAAGACACGGTCAGTCCAAGCTCCTTGCCGCCTCCTCACTTTGTTCTTGCCAAGACGCGGGGGACTACAGGCACTGAAGGCCAAGACTAATCCGAGGACTAATCCCGCCTCAAGTGCCTCACACACCTGCCGGTGAGGGCCTAACCGAAAGGAGGAATCGAGCGTGATACTCACCGGGACTCTCCCACTTCCGATCCGGTTCTCCTGCACCTTCCCGACTCCTGCGGATGACAAGACACACAGCCTCCCTCTACGCTCTCCGTGAACTAAGATGGCACCCACAAACTGGACTAACTACAACGGCGACCCGACCCTAACAACGTTCTAATGGTCGGCAACGCAACTAAGTCAAACACTAGGACTAGCTAAATGTGGTGCACTAACGGAACTACTAGTTACACGCTACGGGGAACACCAGCCGGTGTTCACAGCCTAAACCGGAGGGCGGTTCCTAACCCCCTCACCCAGGTCTTACCAAGAAGCTGCCTTCTTGCTATGGAGTCACACACAGGCCCTAAGTACGGGTTCTTTAAGCCCGGCTGAGGCTCAGTAAAACAGCACACTAACCCGCGGGCCGACTGCCGCACGGAACAGCCGATCGAACTGAACCGCCCGACTGCCTGTACTCGGGTATCTCACACGTGTCCCCACGTCCGGAACCACAGGTCCACCTGCACGGAACCGGCCTTGAGGACCCTTGATCAGAACCACGGCCGCCCCTGGAACTGCCTCAAGGTGTGCTGTACTGCCACCAACTCACTCAGCCACCCCCCTCTGGGTACCAGTGTGACCCCGGGGACCTAAGGGACAGGAAAACTACATGTGTTCTCCCCTGACTATGTGTATGCTGGTACTTACACTTGTCCCCCACAGCACGGGTTAGCACAGGAAAACCACAGGAAACAAGAGCCTACCTTTAATGGGGGCCTGACGTCTTGCCCCTGGACACAGCTAGAAAGCACACCAAAATACTGTAATGTAAACTACACTCGCCACACAGACAGAATAAATACAGTCTACAGTACTTTGCCGCTACTTACCCGAACACACCGCTGCTAGCCAACCAGCAGGTTGCTACAGCACCACGGGAGCCTACGCTCGACCGTACCTCCTAACCACGTGTGCTCACCTCACACAGGACCGCGCCTACTCTCACGAGGCTCCCACGCCTCTACCACACACCACCAGGGCCTTATGCCCTACACACCATGGGTCTCTGCCCAGCTAAACACAGAGCCTTCTACTCTGACTAATGGGCCTCCGCCCCCTCTCTAACTCAGGGCTCTGAGCCCACTCACTAGGGCCTTATGCCCTACTACCTAGGGGGTCCTAGCCCCTGCCTGAGGCCTGTGGCCTCTCTAACTAACTGAGGGCCTTGTGCCCTTAATAACCTACAGGCTACCAGCCTCTAACCAGGCCCTCTGGCCTTCCTATGGCCTCTAGGCCCCTAACTACCTAAGGGCCTTGTGCCCTTGTACACCTGGGGCTCTGAGTCCCCCTTTCTAACTAACAGGGGCTTGTCCCCTTTATATCAGTATACTAATGGCCTACTGGCCCACTACTCCGTTGGGGCCTAGTGCCCAGGTCCCTGGGCCTTGTGCCCCTACTTTAGAGTGCCAACGGGCCTTGTGCCCGACTTTATTATATGTACTGCGGGCGTGGGCCCGGGAGAGGAGTTGCCTGGCAAGGCCTTACCTGGGGCTGTCTTCGGGGAGCTTCTCCTGGACTCCTTCCCCGCCTGCCGCTGCTTCTCTGCTCTGCCGCCGGCTTCTGCTTTTGATCCCGCCGGTCTTCAGGCAGCAGAGGCGCTCTTAGCCCTAACAAGGGCTCTCTGCCGCCACTACTGGTCTCCGCTGTCTTCTGTTCTTGATCCCGCCGGTCTTCAGGCAGCAGAGGCGCTCTTAGCCCTAACAAGGGCTCTCTGCCGCCACTGCTGGTCTCCGCTGGCTTCACTTCTGGTCTTGATCCCGCAGCTCTCCGCGACACGTCCTCTTCTGACTCTCTCCGCCGTCGAACTGAACATGGCGGCGCGCGCGCCGACTTAAATAGTCGGCGCCGCGCTAGCGTCATCACGTAGCGTCGACGCGACGCCACGTGATGACATGGCGGGCCCGGATTGGTCCGTCGCCATGTTTCTTTTTGAAATGGCCGGGAGGTGAGCCCTGATTGGCTCACCGTCCCGGCTGAACGGAGGGGACCGCCGCCCGAGGGAGGACGACGGCCCCGGACAGGTAAGTCCTCTACATATATACTGCAGGAACAGTGAACGTAGTTATATTGCAGTACCAATGGACTTATACTGCAGGATCAGTGAATTTAGTTATATTGCAGTACCACTGGACTTATGCTGCAGGATCAGTGAACTTAGTTATATAGCAGTACCACTGGACTTATACTGCAGGATCAGTGAACGTAGTTATTATATTGCAGTACCAATGGACTTATATACTGCAGGAACAGTGAACGTAGTTATATTGCAGTACCAATGGACTTATATACTGCAGGAACAGTGAACGTAGTTATATTGCAGTACCAATGGACTTATATACTGCAGGAACAGTGAACATAGTTATATTGCAGTACCAATGGACTTATATACTGCAGGAACAGTGAACGTAGTTATATTGCAGTACCAATGGACTTATATACTGCAGGAACAGTGAACGTAGTTATATTGCAGTACCACTGGACTTAGCAGGACAGAGCACAGGACACAGCACCAATGGACTGAGCAGAACAGAGCACAGGACACAGCACCACTGGACTCAGCAGGACAGAGCACAGGACACAGCACCACTGGACTCAGCAGGACAGAGCACAGGACACAGCACCACAGCACCACTGGACTGAGCAGGACACAGCACAGGACAGCACCACGAGAAAGAGCAGGACAGAGGACACCTAACACACCCTCCCTCTTCCCTGATCAATGCCCGAGTGAAGATGGCGGCGGCAAGCGGGGAATATAAAGAATCCGGATCTCGCGAGATCCGACGGTGGGATTATGACGTTAAGCCTCATTTTCAGTTTTGCGCTCGGCGGGAATACCCGAACAGTGCTCGGACTGCACTGTTCGGGGGTGTTCGGATTGCGAGAATCCGAGCCCGCTCATCCCTAGTTATTGTCCAACATAAATATCCATATACAAATATCCAAAGTTGACAAAAACTCATATTTATGATATGCTATAATTTATTTCTTTCAGGGATTGTTTCACTCACTTGACTAAAGAAGCTCTCGTAATACTCCTTCATGTGCCCGCAGGCCTCCATAGATTCTTCTAGCTCCTCGTGGTATTCATCCATATGTTTGCAGACTTCTGTAAATTCTTTTATTCGCTCTTTAATTCGCTTTCAAAATTCTTATGTGATTTTCCAACCTTAAGAATGTTTGTGATTACAATGTTTAATACATTCTCTCTAGGTCAGTCACAATTGTATATGATGTATCCAGGAGATGCTTGAAATCTAGTTGACTCTCAAAGTATTTCTTTCTGGTAAAATAACTTATACATTAATAAATATACAGTCCAATCATAGGTGTCAGGGAAATCCCACTTTATTTAAAGATAAACTGTCAGCGTTTTAGCATTGCTCATAGATTTTTAGCCAAAGGGTTCGGACACTTTCCCAGCTCTCTGTTTAAAGACTACAGAAAACACAATCATTAAATTGCAGCCTAGCTGCAGAGAGATTGGTAATTACATAAGTACTACTGTAACCAGGGTAAACAGTAAATCCTGATATAGGAGGCGTTTGTGCAAAGCGATGGATAATTACTCAACAAAGCTAATTATAAGCCTAATGTAGAATGAAGTTCATTACATGGAATGTGAAAAATAAAATTAGGGGGTTGAGGGATTTAATAGCTGGAGGCACATTCACAGCTGAGCTGTGTAATCTCTGCCACAAATAGACTTGTCAAAGTGTCAGTCAATGTGATAAGGGAGCCCCTTACCTGGGGATTTAACCAATGTGTAGCCTGGGAACACCTTACCTGGACACTTAATGCTTACATGGCCTAAGAACGCTTAACATAGGTATTTAAATCTTTGGACCCCCTACCCGGGAATTTTACCCCTTTATGAAGACCACATGACACTGTTTAGTGAACTAAATTAGTTTATTGGTAAATAAAGCATATACTCAAGCAGCTAACTTATGATTCTTAATTTTGCTTAACTCTAATGAAAGAGTATAGCTTAATAAGACCCACTAATAGATTTCCGCTAAAGTGCATTGATTTGTTGAGCAGTGCAAAAATTAGAAATTATTTTGGGCAGGAAGATTACTGATTGAGATAATGGGAGCTGGAACAATTTTCTGGGGGTAGGCACCTTGCTGTGCAGAGGGGCACATGGCCATATTCTTTCCCCAAAAGCACCAGCTATAAGCAGATAGGCCTTGTCCTATACTTTTAATGGGACCCATTTTACTCCTTCCAGTTGCTATTCAGCGGAGAAGCACTTGTCTACGCACAGTCTGAGCAATGCAATTAAAAAGCTTCAAACACGCAAAAGTTTTACATGTCATAAAGTCATGGGGCTAGATTTACTAAGCTGCGGGTTTGAAAAAGTGGGGATGTTGCCTATAGCAACCAATCAGATTCTAGCTTTCATTTATTTAGTACCTTCTACAAAATGATAGCTAGAATCTGATTATTTGCTATAGGCAACATCCCCACTTTTTCAAACCCGCAGCTTAGTAAATCTAGCCCATGATGTCCCCTCACAATCATATTGTTAGCTATACAGGAGGCTTCTCTGAACAGTAGTCTAAGAGAAAACTGGAAAAGTATTAGGTAGTGAAAGGGGTGGTTATACAGCGACAGGAGTTTGTTCACGCTTTTCACAGTGTACCTTTTCTGAATTTTACAGCTCCACACAAACCTAGGTTCACTTGTAGTTTGCAGAGGCTGTGGCAAGAGTGAGAAGGAGGTGTGCCCCTTGATATCTGTTGGGTGGACTAGGTGCACTAGTGCCAAACTAGAGCCCTTTGTACATGAGGTTCAGTGTATACAAAAGACATTAGCACAACTTTTATAAAGTAGAAATGTAACCTATTTAATCCATACAACATTGGAGGGTACTACGTATTTGTGTATATTTAAAGTCGTTGGCTCACAAACCTTGTTGCTTCCCATTAACTGCAGAAATTAAAATAACAGACTTCTGGAAATTTGATTATTTTCTGATTTATGATGTATGTAACATCAAATGTCTCTTGCTATACTACAGTGCTCCCTCTTTATATTTCCAGATTAAAACACAGATTTGAACAGGCATTCTAGCGAGGGTGACCTATAATGGATTTAATAAAGGGAAACATTATAAAGAGGCTGTAGTGTAACATGTCATACTGTATATGCCTATTGGATATTCATTGCTACAACTCCCAGCACTCAAGAGACACAATATTGTTTTAGATAGACTAATGTTATCTTACAATAAACAACATATTTTAAATGGTAATATTCCTTAACATTTTTAACACAAAATGTATATTTTAAAAAGTGAATTTTTTTTTTCTTCCTTGATCCCATAAATCTTAAATGTAGCCCCTTGTCACTGTGTGTAGAGTTGAGGTGCACAGTTTAGGCAGTGCAGCTCCTTCTTAGCCCTAGCTCCTGGGCATGGATGTAGACGACCAGAGGGTCCCCACACATACAGGTTATTTTTACAGATTCTCTGTGAATATATTGGGACACAGGTTATGTAACTAGGTGGTGCAGTGCAATCAGATATCTCAATAATTTGGGCGCCAGATCATCTTTATATTGCAAAATAAACTCTTTATTTACACTCTTTCTTAACTCCAGCACATTCTTAAACGGTTGCAGTGATAAAGTAAATATGTACAGTTCCTATATACATCTCCTGTCTCCTCCTGCACAGCAATATTGACTACATGCACAGAATATTAATGGGACAGTCACATTTAAAATTAGTGCACATTTCTCTCTCACAGCAGTGTTCACTCACCCCTCCTCTGGGGTTATATTATCTCTCATCCCTCCTCTGTGGGGGTATTATAGCTCTCCCCTCCTCTGGGGTGATATTATCTCTCATCCCTCCTCTGTGGGGGTATTATAGCTCTCCCCTCCTCTGGGGTGATATTATCTCACATCCCTCCTCTGTGGGGGTATTATAGCTCTCCCCTCCTCTGTGGGGGTATTATCTCTCTCCCCTCCTCTGTGGAGCTATATACACTGCAACCGCATAGCGGAATAGCAATATACACAAGGCACGAGAGCTAGAGCCAAAAAATGCAAATGAGCTACAAATGTGCGCAAACGCAAAAGAGCTCTAAATACCAAACAAAAAGAGCTATGCTGCGCACAACTGCAAAAGAGCTATATATAAGAGCTGCACTTGCAGCAGCAAAAAGTGAAAGTGTATTGTCTATAACCTGCCTGCTTATGAGTCTCCACTACTTGTCCCCATACCACCCCATCCTCTCTCTCCCCTACAGGATCATCAAGACTACAAACAAACCAAACAGAAAGGCAGGAAGAACCACAACGACACCATTCGACAGACTACAACTGGTATAAGGTAAGCCAAGACCTATCTACAGCGACATCGACACCTTCTTCCAAGACACTAATAACACCTTAAATATCTCTTACTATACCCCAAGTTGCACCACGGAAACACCCCAATACAAACTAGTACCCACAGACTCGGAACCCTGTGAAACCTGTGAAGGCAGCAACTGCCACAGCACAAACTAATAAGTACAGACAACCAAGGGGACCCCCATAAAGGTTTCCCTAACCCCAAAACTTTCTTGGTGTGTCTCCTCTGGGTCCTAGTGCCGAGCTACACATTAAGTCACTGGGAGGTGTGAACAGCAACACCAGAGGAGATGTTACATTAACATTCATTGTTCTGTTACTCTCTCTCCCTACTATGCCTCCCCGCTCTCACTCCATACCCATACTCTCCCCCCGCCCTACCTCTCCCGTTCCTCCCCGCCATCCCCCGCGCGCTGCTCATCTTGCTAACCTCATCCCCATTTCCCCCCTCTCCTCTCCCCCTTTCTTCTGTGCCCTCTGGAATGCCAGATCCGTCCGCAACAAGCTGACTGCTATCCACGACCTCTTTCTATCCAACTCCTTTAACCTTCTTGCCGTTACTGAAACCTGGCTCTCCGATTCTGATACTACTTCCCCCGCTGCCCTCTCCTATGGTGGCCTCTCCTTCACCCACTCCGCCAGGCCTGGTGCCCGCCCTGGCGGTGGAGTTGGCCTCCTCCTCTCCTCCACCTGTACTTTTCGTGTCATTCCCCCTGAACCCTCCCTCTCCTTCTCCTCTTTTGAAGCTCACTCCATCCGCCTCTTCTACCCCATCCATCTCCGCATCACTGTCGTCTACCGCCCCCCTGGCCCCACCTCCCTCTTCCTTGACAACTTTGCTAGCTGGCTTCCTCACTACCTCTCCTCCGATCTCCCCTCGATCATTCTCGGTGACTTTAATATCCCCATCGACAACCCCACCTACCCTGCTTCCAGCAAACTGCTCACCCTCTCTTCCTCCCTTGGTCTCACCCAATGGACCTCCTCCTCTACCCACTGCCTTGGTCACTCCCTTGATCTTGTCTTCTCCTACCTATGTAATCTCTCCGACTTCTCAATCTCTCCCTTTCCTCTATCCGACCACCATCTTCTCTCCTTCTCTCTCTCCTCTTCTCCTGCTCCCCTCCCCCTGCCCAAACCTACTCTGTCCATACGCAACCTCGATGCTCTTGACCCTGCCTCTCTGTCCTCCTCTCTCGATACCCTCCTTTCTCCCCTTTCCTCCCAGGCCTGCCCCAACCAGGCGGTCTCCCTCTACAATCACACCCTCACCTCCGCTCTGGACGCGGTCGCCCCTGCCCACTCCGTCCACCCCCGCTGCTCCAAACCCCAACCCTGGCACTCCAAATTTACCCGCTTCCTCCAAAAATGCTCCCGTTCCGCCGAACGTCACGGGAGAAAATCCCGCTCCCTGGCTGACTTCCTCCACTTTAAATTCATCCTTTCATCCTACAGCTCTGCCCTCTCACTCGCTAAACAATCTTTCTTTAAATCCCTCATCTCTTCCCAGTCCTCTAACCCCCGCCGCCTTTTTGCCACCTTCAACACTCTCTTGGCCCCCTCCCCTCCCTCCACCCCCTCCTCCCTGACTGCCTCTGATTTCGCCTCCTTCTTCTCCTCTAAAATCGAGGCCATCCGACTTGAAATCTCCTCCTCCACTCTCTCTTCCACCCCTCCCACTCTTCTGTCCTCCCCCCCCAACCACCTTCCCCTCCACTCCTTCCGTCCCACCACTGGCGAGGAAGTCCACTCTCTCATTTTATCCTCCCCCCCCACTACCTGCCCCCTGGATCCCATCCCCTCCCACCTTCTTCGCTCCCTTTCCCCCACCACCTGCTCCCACCTCGCTCACCTCTTTAATCTCTCCCTCTCCACTGGCATCTTCCCCTCCTCCTTCAAACATGCTCTCGTATCCCCCATTCTTAAGAAACCTAATCTCGACCCCACTTCTCTCTCGAACTATCGCCCCATATCTCTTCTCCCTTTTGCCTCCAAAATTCTCGAGAGGCTCGTCTGCAGCCGTCTCACCTCCTACCTTTCTGAATACTCCCTCCTTGATCCTCTCCAGTCTGGTTTCCGCCCCCTCCACTCCACTGAAACTGCCCTGGCTAAAGTCACCAATGACCTCCTCTCTGCAAAAGCCAGGGGCCACTTCTCCCTTCTCATCCTCCTTGACCTCTCTGCAGCCTTTGACACCGTTGACCACCCCCTCCTCCTTCACACCCTCCAGTCTTTCGGCCTCTCCGGCCCAGTCCTGTCCTGGTTCACCTCTTACCTTACTCACCGTTCCTTCTCTGTCACCACCTCTGGGTCTCTCTCCCCTCCATCCACCCTTCCAGTCGGGGTCCCTCAGGGCTCTGTTCTGGGACCCTTACTCTTCTCTCTATACACCTCCTCCCTGGGTGAACTCATCAGCTCCTTCGCCTTCAGCTACCACCTTTACGCTGACGACACTCAACTATACCTCTCCTCTCCTGATCTCTCTCCCTCCCTCCTCTCTAGGGTGTCCGCCTGCCTCTCTGCCATCTCCTCCTGGATGTCCTCTCGATTCCTCAAACTTAACCTTGCCAAAACTGAGCTCATAGTTTTTCCTCCCTCTCATACCCCATCCCCTTCTGACCTCTCCATCACTGTCGACAACACCTCTATCTCCCCTGTCCCCCAACTTCGCTGCCTTGGTGTCATCCTCGACTCCTCTCTCTCCTTTGGCCCCCACATCCTCTTTCTTGCTAAATCCTGCCGCTTCCAGTTACGCAACATCGCTCGCATCCGGCCCTTCCTCTCCCAAGATGCCACCAAATGCCTTATCCACTCTCTGATCATCTCCCGCCTGGACTACTGCAACCTCCTCCTCACTGGCCTCCCCCACTCTCATCTCGATCCCCTTCGATCCGTCCTTAATGCTGCAGCTAGGCTTATTTTCCTCTCTCGCCGCTCCTCTTTTGTCTCCCCCCTCTACCTAGCCCTTCACTGGCTCCCATTCCCCTTCAGAATCCTCTTTAAGCTCCTCACACTCACCTACAAGGCCCTCGCCAACTCCACTGCGCCCTACATCTCCACCCTCCTCTCTATTCATGCTCCATCCCGCCCTCTCCGTTCTGCCTCTGACCGTCGCCTCTCTTCCCCCCTTATAACCTCCTCCCACGCGCGTATCCAAAACTTCGCCCGCGCTGCCCCCCTCCACTGGAACAAGCTCCCTCCCTCCATCAGAACTTCCCCTAATCTGTCCAGCTTCAAACGGGCCCTAAAAACCCACCTTTTTCTTAAAGCCTTTCTGTCTCCCACTTAACTTCCTACCTTATCTTCTGCCTCTGTCCCCCTACTCTCCCTCTCTCCCCTGCGTCTCTCTGTCTGTCCACCCCTCCCCTTATATTGTACGCTCCTCTGAGCAGGGCCATCTCTCCTCCTGTTTCCACCACTTCTAACTCTGCTCTCCAGCTACTTAGCCCTCCTCCTCGAGGGTCCTCCACCCCACGTCCACTCTCGCTCCCTCCTCCCCCCTGGGGGTCTCCCTGTCTTCCGCGCCCTCCTTCTTGGGCCCCGTCGTTTGCGGATCCTCCCTCCCCCTTCCCCGCCCTCTCTAGCTGTGCATTGAGCGTACTGAGTTGCTGTGTTTACTGTACTGTGCTGTCTCCCATTGTATTGTGATTTTGTTTGTCTCTGTACGGCGCTGCGGATGCCTTGTGGCGCCTTATAAATAAATATTAATAATAATAATAATAATAATAATTCATTGCGTGAGAGTGTATGTATATATTTATATAAGGCGATTCAAGGGGATGTATTCATGTTTCAGGTGCTGATGAAAAGAAAATTAGGACAGAGGAAGAGTAATAGTAGGGGGAAAACAAAGCCGTTTTATTTTTATTTTAAACCAATTTCAGCGGATGTAAATAAATTATTTATGTCTAAACACAAATTCTTGTGTGAGTGTTGCTGTGTATTGCCTTTAGTGCAGGGCTGTCACAGGATCACTGCAGGCTGGGGAGAGATAGCTTAGCACGTCCTGACTACATTATAGATACTCTCAGCAGCTAAGGGTCACAGGCCCTGGAGGCATTACTTTCAAGTGTTCTGTTAATTCCCACGCTGTTAGCCATTACGCAACTTATAATATTATTGTGATGGACACCTCTCACCAGCCTCTAACCCACAGGGTTATTATTGCTTGTTGCATTTACATTCTGCAAACACATGAAGTCATATTACTTTATAATTCTGCTGTCAAAGGTCCAGGCATTTCCAAGTGATAGGTGATGTGGACAATTCTGGGGTATCAGCCAGGCTGGTATTACATCAGTGTAGCCTATAGACAGGGCCGAATTAAGGGAATGGAGGCCCCTGGGCTAAGGGGGTCTCCATTCCCCCTGGTGAGCCGAGCCGAGCCTCCCACAAGGCACTTACCTCCTTCTCCTGGCATTGCAGTCCTTCCCCGGTGCGCTGTACGCTCTTTACTGAGGAGATCTCGTCAGAGTGAGACTCACGAGACCTCCTCAGTAAGGTGACTACAGCGCGCCGGGGAAGGACCGCAGTGAAAGTGCTCAGCAGCATTGATCGCGCCGGGGGGCCCCCGACCGATCAATACTGCTGATGAGCACTTTCAAGGGCCCCCTGGATGCCTGAGGCCCCTGGGCTGTAGCCCAGTTAGCCCTAGGGTTAATCCGGCCCTGCCTATAGACACAAGACTTTTGGCATCCTAAACCCAGGTTATGAATTGATCATGCTCCTTTAACATTTTCCTGATATAAAGAAGTGCATATTAAGAACAAGGGTGAGGAGACTATTATAATAGACATTTATATAGAAGTTGTATCATTGCTTATCATCTTTAGATATAATGCTTAAATTAGTTAAAAGATAATTACATAATGAAGAAAATAATGATTAGTAAACAAAATGATCCATCCCTATACCATATATTATTCACAACATAGAATTGAATGTTCTCTGCATTATGTAGTATCAGACAAAACATGTCATAGACATGAAATGTAAATAACTGTTACGATGGCTTACATAAACATTATTTTTAAAAAAACTTTATCTTTTTAATAATAAAAAACAGTGAAATCCACATTTGTTATGGAGTATCTTTTATGATGTTTTAATTATTATTATTATTATTATTATTATTATTATTATTATGATTTTGAAATGTTACATATTATCTAAATCAACTTTGTTACAGAATAATCCATGGGTAAATTGGTCCCCTTGTAATATTGGCCACATATGGTAAGATCTTGTCACAATGGCCCAAGCGTCAGCATTAAAGAGTTAAATTTGGCCACATACTTAGATAGCCAAATGAGACAAAATCTGTCTGTTTGGCACTTGTACCAAGCCAGAAAATCTCTTCCAGCATAACCAGGGAATGTTAGTCTGGTCTGAAGTTGATTGCACGCACCAGCCAATGGAGATCATATTTCTACTACATTTATCAATATATGATGGTAATGATCCGGCCAATTGCCTGATATCAATGCAGTTATAGCAGTATATGCAGAAGATATCATCATCATCATTTATTTATATAGCCGCCAACATATTCCGTAGCGCTTTACAATTGGGGACAAACATAAACTAATAAACAAACTGGGTAAAACAGACAAAGAGGTGAGAAGGCCCTGCTCGCAAGCTTACAATCTATATCATTCATTCCTACAAGATTCCAAGTCAAGATTAGATTTGTATCTGGACTTTAAGGCAAAAGATGATGATGATGAGAAGTGGAGCTAGTTGGAATATGGTTTTCCCCTCCACCCTTTGTACGCAGTGATCACATTCCAATTGGCAAAAGTTACAGGAACCATTATCATTTATATGTACATTAGGTTTAATAACCCGCTACCAAAAAAATGGTCCCACATTAGTATCAGAACTGTGTTCACCCCTAAACAGCGTTTAGGGGTGACAAACCCCATTTTGTAACATTTGTACTGCTTTAATTTTTGAAGGCATGTCTGATTTTTATCCAGCTGGGCCAGTAATTTCACAATGAAATCCCCTGTTTAAGGTTCCTGTATATTAGGGAGATACGAAACTTCAAACATTTTATTAATAGTTACATGTCTGCCCACCTCCTCAATGGTTCAAAGTAACAAGTCTAGTGGGCACCTTTTAGCAATGCAACATCAGCCATGACAAAAGTCTAGGTTTATGCATCCAATAGCAGGCATAGTCCTTGTGGTCATTTTTTTTTCTTTACAAAAGTAACTTATAAATATGCCATGCAAGGTCCAATCAATTTCTTCTTGTTTAAGCTTGCTGACTTTTGATTTAATGTTACAGGATGCTCACTTACTGAAGATGCTATGTTTTGTGGCGGAAATAAAATTATATTTGCATCCTCCTCCGAGAAAAGCTCATTACTGCACTCTCTTGGATTAATGTCAGCAAATATAGATAGTATATTAAACTGGATCTCCATGCCTTCTGTGCCCTTGTTAGAAAGTTCCACACATATCAAACTGATGTTAGTGTTTCCCAAAACAACAATAACTTTTTTTTGTTCTCTCTTCACACTTTATTTTGTTAAGTTGCAATATAATTATATTTATATTTTCTGACAAGGGGAGTGATTTTCCACAGGCATCTAAGAGAGGAATTAGGTGCCCAACTGACAGTCTGCAGTAAGGGCTGTAAACAGGGTTACACACATGTACATCAGTGCACCTAGGTTAAAGGTATACAGGTGTAGGACGTGTGACAAAGTAAAAGTATAAAGTGTGATTTGAAGTACATGCTTTGAAATGGTTTGAAAGTGTTTTTTTCCACAGCTAATACCAAAGCTGATGGGGTGTGTCTGCAGAGTAATTACAGAACTCCATTTAAAGGCAGGGTGTGAGTGTCACCTGTCCATCAAGCTAAGGCTGTGGGAGGCGTGTGAAGTATATAAACCTGTATTGTGTACTTGTGAAGTGCGACCGATACCAGAGAGATAGTGGTCTTTGACCAGACAGGAAAATTATGTCTAGTCAGTGTTCGGTTGCTTGGTGTCATCCTGACTGAAGTGTATGCCATCTTATTGTGATGGAACATTAAAAGTACTACATACATACATACACTATATGGACAAAAGTATTTGGACGCTTGACCATTACACCAACGGGAACTGTAATGACATTGTATTCAAATACTTTAATATGGAGTTGGTCCCCCTTTTGCAGAGATCACAGCTTCCACTCTTCTTGGAAGGCTTTCCACACAATATTGGAATGTTTCTGTGGGAATATGTGCCTATTAAATCTGCAGAGCATTTATGAGGTCAGGCACTGATGTTGGACGAGAAGTTCCTCCCAAAGGTGTTTGATGTGGTTGATTCCTTGCACTGGAGCACAGTCATGTTGGAGTAGAAAAGGGCCTTCCACAAACATTTGACATAATGAAATCAGGTAGGTAGCATTCTCCTGGCATCTGTCAACCCCAGACTTGCCCATATGACTGCTAAACAGAGAAGCGTCATTCGCCACTTCACAGAACACATTTCCAATGCTCCACAGTCCAGTGTCAGTGTGCTTTACACCACTTCATCCGATGCTTAGCTTTAGCCTTGGTGACATGAGGCTTGCATGCAGCTGCTCAGCCATGGAAACCCATTCCATTAAGCTCCCGCTGCAGAGTTTTTGTACTTACATTGCTTACAACTCTTCAGCTATGGTATCAGCAGAGCGTTGGCGACTTTTACGCACCATGCGCCTTAGCAGTCATTGACTCAACTCTATGATTTTGCGTGGTCTTCGTGACAGAGTTGCTGTTCTTCCTAAACACTTTCACTTTCTAATAATATCACTTACAATTGACCATAGAAAATCCAGCAGGGATGAACTTTCACGAACCGTCTTATTGCAAAGGTGGCATCCTATCACAGTACCACGCTTGAAGTCACTGAGCTCTTCAGAATGACGCATTTTGTATCACAAATGTTTGCAAATGGAGACTGCATGGCTAGGTGCTTGATTTTATATACCTCTGGCAACGGGTCTGATTGAAACACCTCTTTTACTTCATCTGGCTCACAGGGCTGAACAACAATAATCTGAGCAGGCCCAACTGCTCCAATGTATTCAGGGAGTAGTTCACTTTAAGCTTCCTTATCTGTCTCTCAATCCATGGCCGTTACCACCTCCAGAGCTATTCTACCACTAAAGTTGCTTTTATCATTTCTCTGCTCTTTGGACAGGCTCTGGCTTGGGCTTCTCCCTTATGGGAATAAACCGACCCTCTCCAACAGAACGCCTCATCTTTCATCAAATCTTTTTGCAAAATATTTGATGTGCCTGGCAGGCCGCACAAAGGATAAATTTATGTCCCGTAAACTCCCTGCTGACCTTGAAACCCTCATTTCCCTGTGCAACAGAATCGTTCTCCACTTTCGGGAACAAAGTCAAGAAGGATCTTTTACTAGACGGTTTGTTCCATGTCTTGCTCCTCGTTTTCAGAACCCGAACCCAGTTCCTCCTGATGAACCCATGCAGATAGGATGATCTTGGCTTTCCCCTGAAGAAAGAGAAAGATGCTTCAGGCAGAACATCTGCTTATATTGCAGGGAATTCGGTCACCTATTGTCTACTTGTCCTAAGAGGCCCGGAAATGCTTCCTCCTAGCCGGTGATAGAGAGGCCGATCTAGAAGTCGTCATATATACCACTCCCTATACCACCATGAAACCCGATTTCTTGATGTCAATTTCTCTGGATACTCCTGACAGCCCCTTTGTAACCTTTGCTTTTATGGACTCCGGCTCCACTGAGAATTTCATCTCAGCCACTTTGGCATTGCAACTCCATATACCTACCCGAACCTTGCCTCAGCCATTGTACCTCACTCCTGTGAATGGAAATTGTGTCATCAATGGTTCCATTTCCAGGGTCACTTCTTCTATTAGGCTGATGGTAGGGGTCTTGCATATGGAATGGACCTAGGTTCTGGTCTTACCCCAGTCCATCAATTCCATCATTTTGGGTCTCCCATGGCTCAGAATTCATGCACATCAGTTCGATTGGAGTTCTGCTCAAGTTACTTCTTGCGGTCCTCAGTGTTTCAAGAAATGTTTCCCTTCTGTGAAGCTGAAAAAGCTGAGAACATCCACTATTCCTTGCTGGGTGATTTCTTCTCAACCGGCGCTTCCAACACCTTATGTTTCCTTTACGGACGTCTTCTGCAAAGCAGCATTTGAGATTCTTCCCCACATCATTCATATGATTGCCCTCCTGACCTGATACTGGGTAAGCCAATCCCTAGTGGCCGGATTTATCCTCTCTCACTCCCTGAACATCAGGCGATGTCCCAGTACATCACCAAGAACCTCCAATGTGGCTTCATTAGAGAGTCCCCATCTCCTGCAGGCGCTGGTTTATTTTGTTAAAAAGTAAGATGGTACATTATGCCCCTGCATTGATTATCGGCAGTTAAACGCCATTAAAATCAAAAACTGGTATCCTCTCATTACCAAACTATTAGATTGTATTAGTGGCTCCAAAATTTTCTTTAAACTAGATCTATGCGGAGCTTATAATCTAATCCGTATCCGCGAGGGAGACAAAATGGAAGATGGCACTTTTAATGGACACTATAAGTACCTCGTCATGCCCTGCAGGCTTTGTAATGCTCCAGCAGTGTTCCAATCTTTTAATCAACAAAATATTTTCACGGTGGTTGTATATCTGAAAGATATTTTAATTCTCTCCTCTGACCTCACCTCTCACCGTTCTCATGTGAAGGAAGTCCTTTCTCACCTTCGTCAGAACAGACTTTTGTAAACTTGAAAAATGTATATTTGAGGTTTCTCAGATTCGGTTCCTAGAATATCTGGTCTTCGGTTTAGGATTGCAATTGGATCCATAAAAACTTTCTGTGGTCATTAATTGGCCTCAAACTCTGGGTCTTAAAGTGATACAGCATTTTATTGGGTTTACCAATTATTTTAGGCAGTTTATCAAACAATTCTCCACACTGATTGCCCATATCACAGCTCTCACCCGAAAGTCAGCCAATCCTAGGAATTGGACTTCGGAGGGCATTTTCGGCATTTGCCTCTCTGAAAGAAGCATTCTCATCAGCGCCTGTTCCGGTTCAACATGACCAAGAGAAACCTTTTTTCTGGCAGTTGACTCCTCTTCAGTCGCAGTAGGTGCCATACACTTGCAGGACTCCTCCTCTGGTAACCTTCGTCCTTGTGGATTCTTTTCCAGGAAATTTTCTACCTGAGAGCGTAACTACGGTATTCGTGACAAAGAATTACTTGCCATTAAAATCAGCCTTAGAAGAATGGTGCCACCTTTTAGAGGGAGCTCTGAATCTAGTCACAGTCTTCACTGACCACAAAAATCTAATCTATTTTCAAGATGCTCGCTGCCTGAACTCCTGTCAGGCTAGGTGTTTTTGTTTCTTTTCCCGCTTTAACCTAAAACTCACCTATCGTTCTGGTGCTCAAAATTCCCAGGCGGATCCCTTGTTCCGGTCATTTGAGGAGACTAATTTAGTTCCTTCCTCTGAACCTTGTCACATACTTGAACCCTCCAGCATTATTGCCCTAATTAGGTCTTTCTCTAGGACACCTCCAGTCGGATGTTCTTATCTTGATCCTCATCTTTGCTCAAAGCACTCCGCTGGGCCCATGCTACCAAATTTGCTGGCCATGCTGGTTTTTAGAAGACATTCTCTTTTTGTCCCAGCGCTATTGGTGGTCTACTCTTCAGGCATATCTCAAAGAATTTGTCACTTCCTGTAAACTGTGTGCTTAGAACAAGATCCCAAGGCATCCTCCCGCAGGTCTACTCTTGCCTCTGCCCATCCCTGAGCATCCTTGGGTTAGCCTTTCCATAGACTTTATCACTGACTTACCTCCTAGTGGTTGTTTTAACACTATTTGGGTAATTGTGAACAGATTCTCGAAGATGACTCACTTTGTCCTGTTGAAAGGTCTTTCCTCTCCCTCCAAGCTTGCACAAGTTTTTATTAAGGAAGTTTTTCGGCTCTATGGTTGTCCGCAAAAAATAATATCTGATCGTGGGGTGCAGTTCATATCATGATTTTGGAGAGCCTTCTGTAAAGACTTGGTGGTTGATCTAAAGTTCTCCTCTGGCTATCATCTGCAGAACAATGGCCAGACGGAGTGTGTAAACTAAGATCTTGAATTATTTCTCCGCTGCTTTTCCTCCGGTAATCAGACTGATTGGAGCGATTTACTCCCATGGATCGAGTTCGCCCATAATAATCATATCCATGATTCTTCTGGCTCCTCCCATTTCTTCAAAGTCTATGATGCCCACCCCATCCCACCCGACTTCTCGCCTCCTCCAGCACCTACGGTTTCTGCTACCCACTGTCTGGTATGAGGTTTTGCTTATGTTTGGGCCTCAACTAAGGAAAATCTATTGAAATCCTCCCAGCAGTACAAACACTCTGCTGACCATCAGCGTAAGTTGGTCCCCAATCTCCACCTTGGGGATAGGGTGTGGCTCTCCAAACAGAGCCTCCGTTTTCGGGTGCCCTTTATTAAATTGGCCCCATGTTTTATTAGGCCTTTTCTAGTGATTCAGATCATCAATCCCGTAACATACAGGCTCAGTCCTCCCTCTCTAAAGATCCACAACACGTTTTATGTTTTCTTGCTCAAAATCGCTGATTCTCAATAAATTCTCTCGCACATCCTGTCGTCCGGAGCCCATTTTGATTGCAGCTGGCAGCAAGTACAAGATTGGTCACATCCCAAATGCTCACAACTTGCAGGGATGTTCCCAATAATTGGTCCGTTGAAAGGGCTTTGGTCCCGAAGAGAGGTCGTGGGTGTATGAGGAAGACCTCCATGCTCCTCATCTTCTGGCTTGTTTTCTTAAAGAACCTTGAAGAATGCATCTTCCAGTGGAGAGGGGGGTTACTGTCAGGTGCCATCACCACACGCACATTAGGTATTTCCCCCGCTAGCGTGTCCCCTTGCTTGACAATGGAATGCTTCTTCCTGTTCTCTGGGCCCAGCATTGCGGGCGCATGCACAGTACGATTGCGTTTCTGTTGCTAGGCGACAGGACACTTGCTGTCTTTTCCTGCCGGTGGTCAGCTGTTCCTGACTGCCAATCCCACTGCCATCAATCAGGAGTCACCATATACTATTTAAAGTTGGCTCTGCCAGAGTATCTAGGTCTCCATATGCTCCAGCTCTCGTTTGCTTCCTACCATCATGCCTGGCTTCCTGGACTTTCACTTGGTTCTGCCTGACTCTGCTTTTGGATCTCCCTTTGGTTTGCATACATCTCCTGGTTTGATCCCTGGCTTCCTGTCTATGTTTTTGTCTGCTCCTTCGGTACCTAAATTGCACAACATTTCAGTTACTTTGCTGGTCGCTAACTGGGAGGGCCGCGACCTGCACATCACTTGCAGCGAACCCCAAACTCCCTTGCGGTGGTCCCTAGTGAAGACCAGAGGCGAGTTAGACTCTGCGCCTCCTAGCTTAGCAGCGCTAGTTCCAGCAGGTAAACCTTCAGTTCTAACAAATCTGTGACAATATATATTATATATATATATATATATATATATATACACATACATATATATATATATATATACATACACATACTCACTCAAATACAGACACACATTCGAGCACCCTTGGTCAAATTTCATGTTAATTCTTTCTCTTGTTAAAGCCTCAATATCTGGACGATTAATTAGACCTCATATTGAGGAAGACAATTCCAGACTCAAAGTGAATGTTGTGTTCCTTCTAACCTTTCAAAATATTGGACCCACTCTCAGCAACCATAGGCTCCAGCTAACTGAGGACTTGAAAACAAAGCTGATTGACTGTTACAAAACAGGGAAAGCCTTTTTAAAAAATATCTAATTTCCACTGTCAGATATATCATTAAAAATGGAAGTTAAGGAGAACTGTAAAAGACAAGGCAAGGCTGGAAGACCCAAACCAATCTCTGGTAAAGCTGCTGGTTAGATATAAAAGCATAATCCATATATCACTGTACAGGACTTGCAGAAAGGATTAGCTGACATGGGAATAGTGTTCTCCATATACATAGAACATCATTGCTTACACAAACATTATCTGCATGGTAGAGCTGTCTGAAGGAAACCTTTCCTATGACTTCAATACACCAGACAATGTCTGAAGTAAAACAGTGAAGAACAAAACATCTTGCCAACCATTAAAAATGGTGGAGCATCTATTGTACTTTGGGGTTGAGTGACAGTCAGTGGTCAACAAATCTTAGATGTTAATGATGCTTAGTCAGTGAAAATACAGAAACTGAAAGAGGTCGGATAGTTCAGCATGGCAATGCTCCAAAACATATCTCAAAATTGACCATGCAGTACTTACATAAGTGAAAGCTTAAGAATCTGCACAGTTTCCAGTTTAAATTTGTACCCTGCAGATTAACTTTGCTTCACTGATTCAGTGAATCATGCAATTTGACCAGGGGTGTCTACATTTTTGCATAGAACTGTGTGTATACTTATATATGTATAGCTTAAATCCAACCTAAAGTCATATGTAATGAATGAAGCATTCAGATACTCAGTACCAGACGTGCATGGCAACTACTTTAGCCAAACACGGCCATCTACTGCACTTACTTATAGGAGCAGTTAATTGTACTATACTATATTTCTCTGTAAAGAGCTCTGTAAACAGTGGCACTATATAAAGAAGCATATAAATACAATTTTAACTAAGGCATTTATATTGGAAGGAGTGACCCTTTAAGCATCTCTTCCTTTTGTATAATTTGACTGGCATGGTGTACCTGCAAGGTTCTCCCCATGCATTGGAGAATCAAATAGACAGCTAGGCAAGTGGTACATTTATCATTTGTGTTCGACTGATAAAATATATTGATTGTATGATATAGTAGATGCTATGTAGTTGCATACATTCCTGGAACTATTACATTATTTTGAAACAGATTTTGATGTAGCCTCACAATACATGGATGTAAATATAAGGACACAAAGCAGGTGTAACTTCCCCCAAAATGTAAACATAGTTTTTTATTTAATGCCTTTCATTCATGACAACATACTGCTTTTATAGATAAAAAACAGAGATGGTCGCATAAGGCACAGCGCAGACACATGCGGAGTCCACATACCATCTATACAAGTATGAATTATAATCATCAACCAGAACTAATGTACATAATGCAGCTAATCTCAGTTCTTGCCATGAAGAAAAGATTTATTAAATAAGATCCATGTACACCTGTCCGCCCCATCTGACAGGTAAAAGGGGCGGAATAACAGGACAAAAAAAATGAGACAAGTCCATAAATTAGACAAAAAAAATACAAAAAAATCAGCTGTTTGACTCCTCTGTCCATAATCATGTCCTATGAAAGGTAATTGAGTAGTAGAGTGAATCAATCAAAGTGGCCTTTCCTCGTCAAATCTGTAACAAGTCTGACCCGTGAAATCAAGTCTCTTTGTGCTTATAAGTAGTCCGAGTGGCAAAGAAACAGCCCACTTTTAGTCCGGGTTTAACTATAAGCATTTAATTAAATAATCAACTGCAGGATCCAATGGGGTGACACCAGACAGGCCGTGCCCGTCAAATGGACATAGATGTGTTGTCCTGGGCTATTTTAGATAGGAATGCCCCCGGGCTCCTGTGCTGGCCATCTGCAGTCAGCTGACGTGTTTGAGCGCCCGGTGGAGATCCGCGAGGAGAGCGTGCTACAAGTACTCCAGCTCCAGAGCATGTTGTAAGGCCTCCAGGTCAGCATGGCAGGAGATTCGCCAAAATGGCATGTTGTGCTGTTAGGAAAGGCAAACATGTCAGGAATAAAATTCATGATTGGCACATCGATTAGACATAAGCAAGATAGGAATGAATGATTATCTCTCTAATGAATGCATGTTAAGGCATCTAATACTGAACTACAGTAACACAATGGATCATTTTGCAGTATTAATTCACCCAGAGAAATTGTCAAATGTCTCTTCCTAAAGAATTCCAATACTTCTTCCTAGAATCTTTTATTAGCATGATATTCACTGTCATTTACGCTGTTTGTGACTTTTCTGCTAAATTTTCACTCTACATACTTTTCCTGTATGGTCACATACTTCACAATGAAAATAATTGGTAGATTGAAACATTTTATTTTAAAGGCTGCTAAACGTTATTAGAAGTAGCTCATAATAATATTCAACTTCTACTTTTAACAAAGGAAATACAAATCATTTTGGATGTAATGAAAGAACACTTCAACAAACTATTTAAAAAAAACACTTCTGTCCTATTTATGTCAGAGATATATTCATTATTTGTAAATTCTTTGTTAAATAAAAAGTTGTTACAGCAGAGATTAAAAACACATGTAGGGCCTTAGTCATTAAGGAGAGCAAAGCATATAAAAGGAGTAACTTTGCACCTGGGCAAAACCATGTTGCACTAGAGGGGGAGGTAAATTTAAAATGTGATGGTAAATTTATAGTTGGGGTAGGGCATGTATTTCAGTGTAAAAATAAAGCTATCAAGTATTTGTGTGCTAGATGAAAAAGCAGCCAGTATTTATCTTATGTGCAAAATAATAAACTAATTTGCTCCCCTTGCACTGTAACATGGTTTGTCCCAGAGAATATTTACTCCTTTTTTTGCCTTACTTTCCTTAATGACTCAGGCCCGTAATATTTTACTATATGGAAGATATTCTAGAAAAGTGGAGGATTCTGGAAATGTTCTTAAAAATGGTGGAAAAAAAGTTTTTCTAGTTATCGTTATATTTAGAATAGGGGTATATGTGGCAGTGTATTATGGGTCTGGAGAAACATCTGTTTTCCCAGTTAATGGAAATGTAGGCACAATTTCACTTTTCACAGCAGAACAGTTAGGTCTACTTTTGTATATGGTGAAATAATAAGTTACATGACCAGGGGAGGGCTGGCAAATTTTAGCCCGGGGAGGCAAGACTCGACTCAGCAGCCTATAAAGAACATTTTAAATGGAAACAAATGCAGGTGGCTCAGTGACCCAGCCCAAGTTAGCCCACTAAAAGATCGGCCCGGGGGGGCAGATGCCACCCTGCCCCCCCCCCCCATCCCAGCCAGCCCATGTACATAACCAAAGCAAATGGTTGAGACCCTGACACCAAAAGAAAATATTTCTTAGTTAATAAAATGATTATTTCTGAACCAGCCTGACCTACAGGGAACAAGAAAAGTCATAGGGGTATATTTACTAAACTGCGGGTTTGAAAAAGTGGAGATGTTGACTATAGCAACCAATCAGATTCTAGCTGTCACTTTGTAGAATGTACTAAATAAATGATAGCTATAATGTGTTTGGTTGCTATAGGCAACATCTCCACTTTTTCAAACCCGCAGTTTAGTAAATCTAGCCCATAGGCTATTTACGTTAATAGTTTAATAATTTAATTACTATACCAGAATATCTCCTTTAATAGACTGCTGAAATAGGGGAGAGTTATCTAGGAGAAAGCAATATTATTTGGATTCTGGACTCAGGTGTCAGAGTCATAGACAGGTGATTAATGTTTGGCATTGATGGAAGAGCAGAGAAAATAGCAAGAAGTCTTTAAATGAGCATATTTAAGGCAATAAACCTTAATATTATTAACGGTCAAATTGCAGAATATATTTTGATATGTCACTCTGAGGTTACAGAAAGTGATACAGGCAGGAACCAGCACTGCTTGGTGAGAACATAAAAAGGATGCAATATTGAAAAATAAAAATAAATAAAATGATGGCCAAAAATGTCACTTTGTAGAATGATAGGAAGCCGGCATATCCTCTCCACTCTCAGCAATATACTAACAGAATGCAGCTAAACTGGAGGGGCTGGTTGAATCCATATTACTAATAAAATTACAAATAGGGTTCAAGGTCTATAGGTCATAATATATTGTTTAATAAAACCAAACATCCCCAGCCAGAAAGAGAAGTGAACTTTGATGTTGCTCAATAATGTAGCAATTCAATGTGTTGTGATGCGTGTGGGGAGCAGTAACAGAACACATCAGTGTAGTTTAATCATGCCAGGGGGAGCTGCCATAATGTTTGTAGTAATACCGACTCTTGTACGTGTTTAATAATAATAATGTTTTTTTGGGAGGAGAGGGGTAAGTTGTGTTTTGGGACACTGTGAAAAGTACCTGTTCTATTCTGGGAATGGCTATGTAGGAAACGGACGTTATCAGGGGACAGCACAAGGAAAGTAGAGGGATTTGCTGGAGGAAATTACTCAGGATGCTTCTGGAACTGCTACTTTTTACAACAGAAGGCACCAAATAATTATGTTTCAGGCGGAGGTTAGAAATGAAAGTTTATCGCTACACAAGATCACGTGGGTGAAAATTACCTTTTTTGCTGCCTGTTCCTCTTCTGCACCATCTCCAATTACAACATACACTGCTTTTCTTCCAAATCTCTGCATTATCCTCTCGAAGCAGCACTCCTTCCCTGCACAGACAGATATTTCAGCATTTGTGGAACTATGGAACTATTTCTAAATGCACAGAAACCAGAGAATCAGGGCTATCACACCAGCTCAGGTTATACACACTCAGGGGCGCACGCAGGATTTTTAAGGGGGGGTTCCCTTCCCCAAACAAAAGCAAAAGAAAGGCGAGAGCATGCGCCCGCGCGGCAGAACTGTACTATCCAGAAGCCACGGCGCTGTCAAAGAAGCGTCCGCGGCTGTGCTGTATACAATACAGCACCGCCGCGGACGCTTCTTTGACAGCACAGCGGCTGCTGGATAGTACAGGGGCACTTCCCGTGATATGCAAACCCAGGTGTAGAACAAGCAGAGGGTGCAAGTTTAACTTTTTTCTGCCCCTTAGTTTCTATACTTTTTCTCTACTGACATCATATGTTTTTCGGAGATGACCTATCAGTATATGTACTGTCTCCCTTTATCTGTCACCATGGGTGGCTGAATGTGAATGACACACCCCTTACCTGTCTTTGTTGCACTGTAAATATTTTCGATGGGAAAGACGGCGCCCAGGCCGTACAGCAAAACTTTGGCAATGGCCGGTATGAGCTGGGTAGTGGTGACTAGCACATTCACACAGTTTGGCCTGAAAATAAGAAACAAAATAGATGTAAAGTCATTCCAAAATATAATATCTTCAAACCTACAATACCAAGTCCCATGACAGAACATAATTGCCTGAACTAAATCAGGCCTCAGTAATTATGCTTGTACAGCAGAAGTAAGAAACTTGTGGCTCCGCCATCCTTTGGCATACGGAGACTTGCACGAGTTACACGAGAGCTGTAGGGTCACGGGTTGCCTAACACTATCCTACAGCATAACATATTATTATGACTGCATGCTATAGATGTGTATAGTTTTTCAGGGCTCAATCCTGCTCACCTTGAATGTATGAGATTCAGGGCCTTGAGAGCGTGTGTCAGCCATAGATCAGTCAGGGCCTCCATTTCTGCCCGTAGCTGGAGCCATGTTTCTCTCTTGGGGGCACCTATTAAACCTAAGATGACAGAAAAATGGCATTTTAAACCATAATTACCACAATGTAACCAAGTTAATAAAATCAAATAGATTCTGCAACTTGTAAATACCCTTTATAACTTTTTATATAATGATGTGTGCACACCCAGCTTGCCTTACAGTGTCCCTCTCACTAGGATACTTTATTTCAAGCAGACATCTGCCATAAAGCTGCCTCAATTTTTCTTCCTAATTCTGTCAAAGAATATCACATATCAACATCATTTTACCTGAGGATTCCAGTAACATTTGCTACATGAATTTCAGACAGAAAAAAATGTACAGCTAGCTGGCCCTTTAGACTGGCGGCTCTCCCGGTCTTCTGAGCAATTCCATTAGACTATATGGTACATTGGTAATATTTTCTTTGCCTGCAGTATCTTACACTCTCCAAACATTTTTTACTTCTATAATAGTAATCAAGCTATTGTTCTTCAGGTAGTGGTAAAGTTAGACATAAAAGGTTGATGTTAAGGGTTAATAAATGTAGACAGACAAATGAGACTGAAGGGGGATGGATAATCCCTGTAGCAGGGCAGTGGCGAGAGCTTGGTGCATGTGGTAATGCTCGTTTAGAGCACCATGAACGCAGCAAATCTTGGTAAAAGCCATTTAATATGCTAATTAATGGACGTCAACCGCTTCTTTGCCTGCTAATGGACTTATAGCTTCCAGCAGCGAAATCTCCAACCCCTGCACCCTAGCCTAATAAAAACCATCATTCTTCAGATTTTATTTCTTTTTTGCAGATGACCCTTTGTTGTAAATAATAGCCCTTCAAATCTAAAAACTTCACAAAGAAGCAACTAAATTGTCTTTTTGGCAATTAGATGCAGCGTTTAATGTGTACTAGAGACAAATGAAATAAAATCTACATAGGTTTGCAACATATGTGAAATAAAAATACATGGAACCAATTAAACACAATAATTACATTGTACGTATTTCTGGAGCTTTTAGAGCTTTGGCAAAGTAGTTATAGTGTTGGCAAAAGCAATTAAACATAGTAAAACTGAAGCCGATCACTCGCTGGTATAAACAATGTCAATCTTTAGAGATGTTCCATGTTCCTAATTTTATTACAGGGAAAATTACCTTCTTTACTTAAACTAGATGAAATAAATGAAATAATTTAATAAAGTATAATTTGCTCGTGGTGGTAAAAAAGATAAAAAAGTACAAATAGTGCACCTTTTTTAGAACTATTGCTGTGCTGTAGTAGCTGCAAGTGATATAATATATAACCAGTGCTGTGCTGCAATAGCTGCAAGTGATATAATATATAAGCATTGCTATGCTGCAATAGCTGCAAGTGATATAATATATAACCAGTGCTGTGCTGCAATAGCTGCAAGTGATTTAATATATAACCATTGCTGTGCTGCAATAGCTGCAAGTGATATAATATAGAACCAGCGCTGTGCTGCAGCAGCCAGAAGTAATATCGTTTATAACCAATGCTCTGCTGCAACAGCTGGCAGTAATATCATATATAACCAATGCTTTGCTGCTGCAGCTGGCAGGGATATCACATATAACCAGTGTTGTGCTGCAACATCCAAAAGTAATATATATATATAGCCAATGCTATGCTGCAACAGCTGTCAGTTATATAATGTATAACCAATGCCAGTGATAAAATATATAACCCATACGATGACGGCAGTCATAAAATTTAACCCCTGTTGTGCCTGCAGTGATATAATATATAACCCAAGAGATGCTGGCAGTGATATAATAATAGACAAACCAAAGGGGGGTTTCCTAGTGCCTGAAACCCCCCCTCCAAGCCTGGGGCACTGTATAATTGAGGTGACTGGACCTTGCCCCAGCTTCACACGGCTCTTCTTGAAAAGGGAGAGCTGCATGCACCTAACAGTAGGGCACGCAGCATTACCCATGAATATTATGGGGATAAGAAGTGTTGGAGAGCAGCCAAGCACTGTCTAAAATTATAGCCACGTCCCTATGCATGCTGGTCACGCCCACTGGCGACGTGGTGTGGAAACCCCCCTCTACAAATCCTGCGTTTGCCCCTGATAATATACAACCAATGCGGCCCTAAAGCTGTTATAAAACATATAATCAATGCGGCTCTAAGCCAGTCGGCAGTGATACCAACGAGTAGTTGGCAGTGATTAGAGATTTTATTATCATGTAATGTCAAAATCACATACTTCAGTCCAAGTGTAAAATTGTAAATATATTCAGACAACTATTGTCTCCTATGAATTAAAGAGTACTGTCCTGTAATTACTACTTGACAGCAGTCAATTTCCTTTAAGGAACTATATAATTGACAAAGCAAACTGTAACAAAATTCCAAAATATATAAAGTCAGTTTTCCTCTTGGTAAGGATATAATGAAATTAAGGAATATTGGAGATAATATAAAACATATCAACTAGGTATCTCCTATCCTTATTCCCCTTCTCTGCTCTGGTGACTAATTACACCTGTCCAAGGTTTTCAAAGAGGGAGCATTAAATATTTATCTAAAACACAAAAAGAGCCTCACAGACTGATAGCATTAAAACATTATATGACATCATTAAAGGTGTTTGAAGTTTATCTGAAGGCTGCCTCAGCTTGCCAGTAAACCCGCGTCCAGCCTTGATACAGGTCTTTATGGACTGGCTCTGAAGACTATAAAAGCAGACCCCCGGTCCAGGACTGATGTTAGATTATTGACTAACATGTGAACTAGGGCACAAAGAGAAAATATACCATAGTTAAAATAGGTTCTTAGAACATTGCTGCCAATTTCTGTATAACACCCACCTCCGACATTGTTTTTGTAGGTGCTGTACATCTCCTTCACTCTTCGGTAGCGAAACGCTAATTTCCTCATCCAGTCAACTCCCCCATGAACCCCTGATCCTAGACAGAGATTTGCTCCAGCAGCTGAACTGTGGAAACCATCTGCAGAAAAGTTATATGTGCTGAGGAGAGAAAATGGGGGGGAGGGTGTTAGTGCAATTAAAATCCAGACAGAGTGAATGCACATTCTCTGAACGCCATCTAGAACGATAACAAGGGTCTAACAATGCTGGTATCACACCTCACTCATAGCCGGAGCTCTATGACAATTCACCGACATGAGTTATAATCAGATGTACAGTTAGTGGACTGAAAAAAAGTGAAAACACCTGAGTAAATGAGCGTCACTAAACATACTGAAAACACGGGCTCCCACACAAGTGTGACTCACGCATTCATTAAGCAAACAACTTCCCACCATAGTCAGGGTCAGGTATTAAATTGCTGGACTGCCTTGCTTGCCTATAATTATGGCTAGCATGGCTACAAGAGGATACATCGGTGACTTTGAAAGATGGGTGGTTGTTAGGAGGCTTTTGGCAGGAGCTACAGAGACTCAACTTGCTACGGTTTCACAAGGAACAGTATCTAAGGTGATATCACTGAGGGAAAAAACATCAACAGCAAAAGGCAGCAGTGGTTGGAATCCCCTACTCCAGGGTCGAGAAATCAATAAAATAATTCAAAAGGCAAAACAGGCGAGCAACAAATGCATCAAATGACTGCATATGTCAACCTGTGGTGCAAGCACGCCACAGAGCATATATCATAGGCGGGATGTAGCACTATAGTCACAGGCCGAAGAAAGAAGAGATATATGTAGACCCTTAACAGCCATTGTTCTGTCCAGGAATTTGCCAATTATTATTTTAGCTTTTGAATAAAACAAGTGATCAAAAATAAGAATAATGTTGGAAATGTGACAAGGAAAGTGGGTCAATGCCGTAACATTTCAGGAAAGACATAATGCGAGATTTAGAATGAGTGTGAGTGACAATATATAAAACATAACACATTCACACAGACATCTTTGCAGCAACATCTATGAAACTATCTGTGTGATATAATAACCCAAAACTGCATCCTATTTTTTCAATAGTAAAGAAAATCAACCTGTTTTATATGAATTGGTGGAAAAATTTGTTTGCATGTTTAGGAAATGTCATTTCTTTTAGGGAACTTATTTCTGGACGCTGATTTATTTGCAAACAATTGAAGATGTTATTTTTAATAATGAAGCATAAGGAAGCATTACTATTATATTTAAGTCTCTCACCTCAAATCTTGTCCATTGTCATCCGAAGAGACATCATCTATATGTATCTGGTCACATTCCTGGAAATAGGAGGCGACAAATTAAATATAATACATGTCTATTAATATATATTAGCAATATGTATATATAATAATTGTATCCTGAATAGAGAGTGATAAAGAAACATGATCACACATTTGTGCAAATTATACGTCTATGTCCATATAAACAAAATAATCCTAACATCCATGCACTGAAAAAAAATCAGTAAAAAACTACTTCATTTATTTGCATATTTATTAGTACAAATCAGAGCTGATAGCGCTCAATTGAGCTCATATGCAACAGAAACCGCCATTATTACATAATGGCAAAATATTCTCTTGCTCGCTAAGGTTTGCTTTAATTAGCTACAAATCATACATTTATATTTTTATTAATTATAATAGTAATTTTGTATAATGTCTTGTTAAAAATAAAGGCTTAAGTATGAGAAATCTAAAGATTTGACCACGTAATGCTAGATTATCTTAAAAAAATTATAGTAAAAGAGGAAGCAGATATTATTACATGGGAACATGTGTAACCATATTTATGCACTTGGAAAACAGCATTCAGAGTTGTATTTAAGCAAAATCACTTTTTTCAGATTGTGGTGATACATGTTCCCCTACTCCCAAGGGGGCCTTGGAAGATTTTAGGAGACTTCAGCCGTTTTACCTTAACTCAAAACTACAATTTTCTGTATCATTAGAAAAAAAGTATGTACAGTGAAAACAAGATTTTACAAAGACAAAAATAGGTTAAAGACATAATGGTGTAATTAATATAAAAATGACAAAAGAGACAATTGTTAAATAAAAGCACGTAGAAATTGACATGTGTAATAAACAACGGGTATCTCTGAAACACATATGGTCACTGAGTCCGGCGGGAAGTCAACCGCTAACTGATTGGAGCTGTGGGCTCTTTATACAGCTCTGGCATATGCACCATTTTCCTGGCTGCATTATGTAAAGGGAAAGGTATTTGTGTGGACAGCAATCTGCTTTTCTCATTTTCAATTGAATTGTTGAACATACTAACGTGCGACAACACTAGCTATCACATATCCGGGTTAATAGAATACCATGACACTTGGTGAGACGCTACCTCATAGCCCACGACTGGCCCTATCACGTTACCAAGTTAAACACAACGCTGGATGTGGTTGGACAGAGTCATTTCTCATGTGTACAGTGTGGCTGGAGGATTGGGGGGAAAACATCTCGTGGTTCGGTCTGGTAAAGCCATGTTTATAAACTAGAGCTTGAGTATCAACTCTGATACTGTAAGAAATACTGATAAATGTTCATTGGAGAAAAATACTGAAAATGTAATTGAATTAGAGGAACTCTAAAATAAAGAGCGGATACAAACATACAAAAATATATAGCCAAAAGTTCTCATGACATAACTTGAAATTCTTACATTTGCTTTGCAGCTGAGTACAAGCTATTGTTGTTAGTTATCATCCATTTCAGACAGAGGGGCCCCATCTGTCTTTTAATAGACTAAATATGCCTATACAATCATATACAGAACTCAACCAAAGTGGATTTGTGTCCAATTTGGCCACTGCACTACATCTATGTGGCAATTTAATAAGCCATATTGGCCAGTTTAGTCCAAATTATGTGTGATCTTCAACCAACCCTGATTGATGGCTAAGAACAATTCATGCATACCTGTTAATGGACTATTAGTAATCCTTTGCACCAGCATAATGACTGCTCCCTGGCCGTGATGATAGCAAAAAGTACATTATGTCTTATATAAAGTATAAAATCTCATATCTAGGTGTGTTTGTCATGACTGACTTTTGTGAGTTGCATCACAGAAAATATTCATTCCTTTAGCATGTCTCACCCCAACCAATGGCTGGAGGATGAGGTGGACATGACATAGAGATAATTAATCTAGAAGTTTGAGAGAATACTGCATCTATATTGTACATGGGTTTATAATCTCCAATAGACTGCACCTCTGTCCATTTATATGTAAATCATTTCTCCTCTTTATGTCACTCAGAATCAAAGGCAATTGTTTAATAATACGCTGCAGAAGATAACCATCAATCCTAGTGACACATGTGTACTCTGGGGAGTGCTCTTGGCAGCCAGATCCCTGTGTTATTCTTGCCAACAAGGGTAATTTCAGGAGACAATAGTGTTTTGGTAGCCAGTAATTAAAACGTCTCTGTAAACTGGCACAGAGCCCAGAGTAAAGCTGTTCCTGCAGGTAGCGACTGCTATGTAATACACAAAGTAGGTGCAATATGTCTTTAGAGGATAGAAAAAGGGCAGGAAAATGTTTCTATTGCTTGGAAAACCATGCTAGTGTTCTACACAATACGTGAGCAACTGATTACTTGGTAAAATATACCAAACAAATCTGCCCACAGGGTGGCAGTGTTTCACTGACGTGCATCCAGAGGTTTTGCTGTACGTTTAGGAAAAAAGAACAAGACTCATACTTGTACATGGGGTGAGGGAGTCATTTTGTCTTTAAGAAGAGAGTGTAAGTTAAGGATGGCGTTACTCCTAGTTATGAGATTTACTAGGGAAAATAATATTGTTAAAGTAAAGTTAATTTGAAGCACATAATATTTTTATTTCTCTACTTCAGATTTATACAAAAACACAATCCTCTCAATTCTGCAGTTTTCTCTATAACCTAATGCAGTAACCGGGAACCTGACTAATTTAATAAAGTGAATGTGCAGGTCATTATTGAATTACCCTGCTCACAGCTGTTTGTTTAAAGAATGTTAACTCCCCGCTGGTCAGGTCTTCATTGCAATTACATTAAACGTGGATACATGTAGCAGGGCTTAACTCCCTCCATGCTGGAGTGACCTGTCTCTTGTGTTGCACTTTACAATAATAATTGGATGTAGAGTAATGACATGTGATCTATGATCATATAAGATAATTTTATATGTGCATAAGTCACAATATTGTTATTAAAAGGGACAATGCACTCTGTTTAGAAGTATGCTTTTTTCATTTATTTTCAATAAAATATATGAACATTAGATATACAGAGGACTATATTTTTGTAAATTTTTATTTAACATTCCTGATTTGCACAAATATGTCATGGCCAAACTCCAACCCAATCCATCTAAGACAACACCCCCATTGCCCATGAGGCAATGCCCAAACCATGGTTTGGATTATGACATGGCTCCCAGCTGTTGGGAAGTATCATTCTTCTTGTTGAGGAATACTTAATCTTACCAATAGATAGACATCAAAAGAACAGTGCTATATGGGGCTATATTATTATGAAGATGGTAGAGTGCTTGCTTGGCAATAACTATTGAAAACAGTTTATCTCAGGGACACCGGTACAAAATATTGAGGTTCACAGCAAGTTATAGCTCAGAACACGCCTTTAAACCCATCATTGACATACCACGGGGACAGAGAATTTTTTGGACCAAACCAATATTCATGAGCAGGTAACATGAATTAACCAGGAGCCAGTGACAGAGGAATGAGAAACAAAGTGGGCAGCCTGCTCATTAATATTGGCTTAGCCACAAGATGGCTGCTTCCACTGTGTGAACTTGCAGATAGCCACAAGCTTTGTGTTCAGCATGCAGGAAAGCTGTTACAATCACAGCGTATGAGCCAGTACTCCAGCCACATAACAGAAAACATCATCCATGAACTCTGAAAATCTTTTTTCTTTTTTTTTTCCACCCACCTATAACATTATTGAACAAATAACAGGAACATGCTGGCTGGCTGATATCATATGCAATTAATTCACATCACACTTGTTGTTAATTGGCCCTATCCCTCAATCCGCTGGAAATCCTATTTCCACAAGTTTTTACAGCATCAGCCCACACATCTGTGTGTACGCTCTCCCAGTTGTATGATGCAGGTACTTGGCACTCACACACGTCTGCGGGGCAGATGTCTGGACAATGTCTTTAAGGAATTAGGTCTACTAGAGCACAGGCATTTTCAGAGTCCAACACAATGTTATTCCACACGATGGAGCTCTTCCACACCCTTACTAAATCACCAGCCAGATCCAAAGTCTTCCTTAAACCGTTCATTCCTAACAGAGCCCTCTTTGGCAGATGTATACAGCAACTAAACCTGACCTCAGGCATTCCTGAAAGTTCACAGGTCTAGTTGGTAAGATTTTGGGTTATATGTTGGCAAAGTAAGAAAGAGCTTAAAGACTTTAACTAGGGGAAAAATCATAATGATGTAAAGTTTATTCGATAAAATAGCAAGTGCCAAAAAGTTACAATATAAGTCTTTTTTGGCCACATACGAGCTACAGTTGGGATGACAATTATAGAGTTTTTAATTTATTAACAGACAATACAAAGTGAGAGACTATTGTCAAAGTTATCCAAGAAATACAATTTAAAAAGACACAAAACAAAAAAAACTCAAACATTGGAATGTATCATGAAAACACATAAACAATGAGGTTTTATCATTTTGTTTTCAGGCATTGAAATAATACAGTGTCCAACACCAAGGAGACTTCCTGGATACTGTCCAAGACAAAACAGCGTAAATACATAAACAGACAACCGCGCTAAAACAAAACAATTTGATTGGTGTGTGCTCTGTTCAGAAAACACTGCCAGGAACTGTCTTGTAATTTGGCATTTCTGTGATCAGATGTCCAGTGACTTAGAAGAGATATTTTCAAAGACTATTTTATCTGGAATTAATTATCAAGAATTGGGGAGCTAAAAACATAAATCACAGTTAAGATTATGGGGGGCTATTAACAAAATAAAAGTTCACTTAAACAATAACTCCTGATTGCATTTAGTGTTTTAGCAATCACTAGGTCTTGTGGCTGTTTTCATGTTTTCTGGGAAAATTGACTGCATAAATTGTGGCTGGAAATTTCAAAGCAGCCGCTGCCTTTCTAAAGTCTACGAGGATCTTAACACAGGGACTACCATTATTCATTGGAAAGACATAGGGACACCGCACAACGGTGGTTAATAACCTCAGATCTATGAACCAACATTGCCGTACAGACCGATGCCGACTGCCTACAGTAGTCTCCACAGTACATATAGTTTAAGTATAAATTTGATTTATTTTTAAATAACAAGTAAGGTTTCTGCATCATTGTGTCAACATCAACTGATCTAAAAACTAGTAAGAATTACCAACCAATGAAACATGAAGGAAGTGGTTTCAGAGACAGTGGAGAAGTCAATTTGTCTTCATCTCAACTAGGGATGTGCACAGGCCACTTTTGGTGTCTCGTGTTTTGTGTTTTGGGTTCGGATTTGTTTCGCAAAACACCTGACGAAAGGTTTTGGTTCGGATTTAAGGTTTTGGATTCGGATTTATTTTGCAAAAAACATAAAAAGTGCTAAAAACCAGTTTTGTGGGGTTTTTTTTTCACTCCTACGCTATTATTAACCTCAATAACATTCAATAACAATCATTTCCACTAATTTCCAGTCTATTCTGAACACCTCACAATATTGTTTTTAGGCTAAAAGGTTGCACCGAGGTAGCTTGAGCACATAATGCCAAAAAAAGAGGTACAAGATGGAATTGTTCTGGGTCCTCCCTCCCACCACTCGCGAGATTCGACGCGAGACTTGGACGACAGAGCCTCGTTTTCATTTTTTTGCCCGCCGGAAATATCCGAACAGTGCTCGGATCCCGTTCGGATCCGCACTGTTCGGGTGGGCTCGGATTAGCGGAATCCGAGCCCGCTCATCTCTAATCTCAACCATGTATCTAGGAATTAATGGAGGGTGAGAAGTGAAGACAGTTGCTTCATTTGCAAGTTCTGGTTAAAAGGGCACTGTAATAGTCTTTATCCAATAACATGGGATGACCAGCCTGTTTAATATGAGCTTGTAAGGTTATTGTATAATGAAACATGGTGGAAAAGAAACCAATAATCTCCCACAAACTTTCTGGAACATTCAGAACCAGATTAGTAAATTGACACCTATAAAATGTGACATTGGTGCCGGTGAGCCTCGCTATTAATGGGCTGGTGTGTGCTCCCAACTTTTGTTAAAATAAGCTATTCAGTCTCTCAGCCGTTCTACTAAGAGAGTCTTGACTGCAGCCATTACGGGCAATGTGTTACATGCTTTTATTTTCTATTTTGTTACTGATTATTTACTCAAAGTTTAGTGGAACCTCATAAGTCTCTTTCAAAATACTGGTTTCAAAATAATGTGAGTTAGAAACAGTGAGCAAACAATCTGCAACAGTATATAACACCAAACTGTGAGTAGAGAATGATCAGTCTAACCTTAACACTTGCATGTTAAGTATGGATTATATTTGGGTGATGTATATTACTATCAGATTATGTTTAGTACTGATTTAGTTCTCTTGAAGATGTGATTTTACAGGCTTCTTAACTTAGATTCCACAATGGGATCATTTATTCATTATATATAATATAAAGAAGTCAATTTCTCTTATACATGTTTTATTGTTATGGAACCCATGATTATCCCAGGTGTGTTTATATTAGGTGGCCCATATGTAACTGTACTTTGGATCTTCTCTAGTTTTGAATGTCCTTTATATTCTGTAAATCCTGAGTAATAATTGCTAAGTCTCAGGTATACATGGCACAGTGCGGAGACATGTTTGTCCTGTAAAGCTCTGGGCAGTTTAAGACGAAGGCTGAGGCCAGCCTCAAGTTCAACTGGGAAGGAAGTTGCAGAGTTTAGCTGTGTAATTACAAATAAATTGAGAAGAATTGTGGTGGAAATGAAAAATACAGGAAATATGGTTTTCTAGCTGTGTTTTCTTAGCACTGGATAAACATCAGGTTAATTGACTGGTGAATCCCTGTGTCTGCACAGATGGTCCAGCTAAGACTTTTCACCTGTACAAATCATTAACCTTCATTTCCCACAATTAGATTCTACTCAGCTGTAATTCATTTCTCCCACTCCTGCTCCTTCAGTATGTATGACTCACACATCTAGCACTAAAATCTTGTTCCTGACTTGGGTTGTCGGGCTAGACATTTAAAAATGAACACCTTTAAATTACATAAATTGCCTGGATCATTGGGCATTTGTGCAGCTGATAGGAAGCAAATATGCAGCATGCATCTGGTATAGATCTATATTCCATATCTGTCCTGTTATTAATGACACTGCATTGTTCACACAATTTACAAAAATATAATCTTCCACTTAATTATTGTAAAATGTTCTTTAAAGCAAATGGATGAGTCTTAAGCAAGCAAAAAACAACTAGTGAACTCTCTGCATGCAACTCTTATTGCAATGCTGCGTGCTACCCCACCAACAAGGCTACCGATCTTTCAATGTTGCATGGGATCCCAATGACAAAGCTGCATGCACTCGGCCTACAATAATGCGTTCTACCCATCTTGCAATGCTGCATGCTACACTGCTCATAACCTGCTTAGCAGAACAAACACATTATGGATTGCATTCAGAACAATGCAATGGTCAACACACTTTAAATCCTGTACCATGTGAAACAAGTGCCGTGACATGTAAGAAAGGAAGACAGACATCTTAAGATAATACACCTTGGGGATTTTCAGTTAGTCAGTCATGATTAATGACTCCGTGTCAAAATTCCTTCTCCCAATAAAAACAGATGCAGGTGAGCAGTTGGCAAGAACTTACCTCCAAGTCATTAAAGAACAAATGAGTATCAGCAAGGTTGAAGATCATCTCCTCCATCATCAGACCTATCCTCACCGATGTGGTGGTGTCCTGAGGAGACACACAGAAAAAAATCTAATGTCAGCAAAATCTAGGAGGTTTTGGAAGCAACTGTAGGACCAGAGCTGAGTTATCCCTTCAGTAAATTAGACCAAGATAACCTATTTCAATGTATTGGAAATGCTAATAGTAATTGTGATTGCAGTATTCAAAACCATAAACATATCTTTGTAACATTTACATGGAATTTACAATCTAAAAACTACAGTCTAAAAACATTAAAGAGGTACAGTTGTTATTGGGGTACAAAATACTACCTGTTTTATCATTTTTAAAACTAAATTCCACAATAAGAGATACATTTAACATACTTTCTAATGTATTTATTTCTTTTTTACAAAAGGATATAAGAGCCCAAAGTTAAGTTAACCAAGGGACTAGAAAGACAGGACAAGAAACCAGTAGGATGATGGATGGAAAGAAAAAGAAAGAGAAAGATGTATAATAAGTAGAAATTAGTATAAATAATACTAACTAATAATCATATATAAATGTTGTCATAGCTATCCACCACAAAAAATATAAACAAGTATAAATTAATCAGATAATAGCCTGGGGTCAAAAAGTTGCAGGTTAGCGATGGTCCCCGATCTGCCCGAGAGATATTTTATTAGTATATTGCGGCACTAATTGATTTTCTATCACTGTCATAAATGGTGAATGATAAATAGGATCCTTGCACTAGATGTCCTGTTAAAGGCAGTCACAAAGAGAGTAATTACAATGATACCAGCTACAAAATCACAAGATTAGCTATACAGTAGATAAAAATGTAACTGTTCTAGAGTACCAAATAATACCACATAAAACTCACATTCCCAATGTGGGAAAAAAATGTAAGAGTAATGTTGGAAAGTACACTAAGGGGGTAGTGGATCATCATCATCATCACCATTTATTTATATAGCACCACTAATTCCGCAGCGCTGTACAGAGAACTCACTCACATCAGTCCCTGCCCCATTGGGACTTACAGTCTAAATTCCCTAACATACATACACACACAGACTAGGGTCAATTTGTTAGCAGCCAATTAACCTACCAGTATGTTTTTGGAGATGTGTGGTATATGTAGTGGAACAGTTTTTTTACACTGCACAATAATATAAATCTTACAGTGATAAAACCATGATTGATTAAAGCAAACCTAGGGGTAAATTTTTCAAGCTGGGGGTTTGAAAAAGTGGAGATGTTGCCTATAGCAACCAGATTCTAGTTTCCATTTATTTAGTACATTCTACAAAATGACAGTTAGAATCTTATTAGTTGCTGTGGACAACATCTCCTCTTTTTCAAACCCACAGCTTGATAAATTTAACCCCTTAGGTTCAAATAGTAACTGCGCAGATTAGATAAACTGGTGGTTGCTGTCACACATAAAAGCGGATGTGTACCAAAATAGAAAGCTACAAATCTATAGATAAATGCAGCTACGTAAAATAATTATTGGGTCCTGTAAAGTATTCATTTAAATATACAAAGCAAAGATTTGTCCAGATAAATAACCCATATTTCAATTATTATGTCTGAATGCAATCTTTATATCTCAACCATTTGTTTCATGGTTTGTATAAATGTAAGAAATAGTTATCTCACAAAACAGAAGGAAATAGTAAAAGATGAAACACATTTATGAATATATGCATAATTTATGTGACAACTGAAAAGGTCTATAATATAAAAGGTCTACAATACAGCAGATGTAGTCACTAGTCGGTGCAGCAGAATAGGGTTTCCAGTGCACTGTGTGTGTGGGCAAACAAATCAAGCTGTATATTTCCTCAGATATTTTGTAGCCATGTATCCGATGAGTGGGGTCACCAGAGAATTAGCCCCGTATGTTTCAATCAACCTCTGTGGCAGACTCTGCTGATACGCCGAGTATATACTGCACACTAACCTAATTATTACGCATTCTTGGCGGAGTGAGCTTTAATTAGAGAAGAATGGTTGTGATTTAAGCATATGGATGAGTCACAAAGACTGCGGTGAACAGCAGAGAGGAAATCATACAGGTTCTGGGGTTGGAGCAGGAGACACGATTTCCACTTTAATTACATTCTTACAGCCTTTTAGAATGGTAACACAAGTTAGCTCCATCTTTTCATTGACACCAAAAGCAAACTACAAAGATTTTACTTATATTATGGCTACAAACAGCAGAATGTGCCTTAGAGGCAGTGGCTGGGAATGGGAGTTCTTGTAGACATTATCAGGCTTATTTACCAAGCTGAAAAAAACTCTATCTCCGGCAAAAACTAGTCTTCTCAGAGATACGGCTTCTCCCTATTTATCAAAAAGTCACTGCCAGCCATAGTAGGGCTATTGCTGGCAGTAGACCCCACCAGAGAAAAGATTTGCTGGGTCTCTCCCGAGAAAGCTTCCCTGTGCTTTTTAACAAAGATGGTAATAGCGGAAGATAGGCAATATAAAAAGTTTTATTCTTTAAACAAAGCATTTTTTCAAGTGGTAATTCTTTCAAAATAATTACTTTTTTTGAAAAAGTAATTATTTGGTAAAAAATTGTTTGTACCTGCTTTTGACTTATTTTTTAGACATTTTTTTTGCTAAGTAGAATTGAAAGCACAAGTTTTGGCTTCCATTTCCAAGCATGCGTGAACCGTCTAGCCAGGTACATTATTACAATAGGACATTTTCTATATTTATAAATAAACTAGCCCTCCAGAAGAATTCTCTTAAAACTACAACCTAAAGAAAATCGATATGTTGTACAGCAGATTAAACTTCTCTTGTTTTACCATTCCTTTATAATACTAGCTCTGGGATTGGTAGTTCCATAGCAGATGACCTCTGACCTATACAAAGTATATACAATAGTGAGGAGACTCCGGGTGAACAGGTACAATATGTAAAGGTGCCCAAGTTTTGTGTAGTGACACAGCAGGAGAGGCAGTGAGACTGGATCCTACATCCTCTGTGACAATATGGTGCTGCTCAAAGGAACTCTAGTTCTCTGCAGTATATTTTATCAAGCCTGTTTCTTAGTCTGGAGATGCATATTTGACATTATTTGCTGGAATCATAGTTCATTTTGTACAGTTTCATAGTCTTAAATACTTTGTCACCAGATTTCACTATAAAAGGGATAGGAGGGAGAAAGTGACTGCTATCAGCCTGTGTATGTGCTCATCTTCTGACCACACCAACAGGACCTGGTGATCTTGGAAGTGCAGACTAGTGACAAACAGCCACTTTTGTCGCTCATTCGGCTCTGCAATGGGGCCAACTTTATCTGTGTTACTTGTACCAGAAATTGAGTAGGGGATGCGAGTAGAATGCCAATTCCCAACCATCTATAAAAGGCAACTACACTGTCAGTACTACGACTTATATAATGGAACATACATTTTAGATTTAATGTTCCAGACAATGGCTATAGAACCCAAAATCATCATCATCATCATCATCATCATCATCATTTATTTATATAGCGCCACTAATTCCGCAAGTACAATCTGATTATGTGGTGTGAAAATATACACATGTATATATGGTAATTTCCATGCCACGACAGGAGTTAGATAGACCGGGTATTTCAGTAATGTCACAGATGGACACTTGTGTATATTTGCTTGCTGAATTTTTTTGAGTATATTGTCTGATTATTTCTGTAGGACACACAGTCGCACTCTCCCTGACATTCTGTGTACCAGCTCCAATGCTCAGACTTGCTCGTGGTGACTGAGAGGCCGGAGTAGTTTCAGCAAATATGCGTCCCGTTGTCTGAATTCTCTCCTGTTTACTTATGTTCCAATTACTCTGACATTCAAATAGCAAGGACAATACGAGATAAGCCCACATCTTGGATATGCTTTTAAAACCATTTCAAGCAACTACCCCCTTTTTTATTCTCTTGCCAACTACCTGTTGAGTATGTGAGCAAATAATGACACTGCCACAAGGATGAAGGTATTAATTATGTGTATTTATTAAATCAGACTGCTATTCTGTGGGGTTTATCTCCTGGAAATGTCAGCCAAGGGTTAGAGACGGATTAAGAGACAATTGAGGGCTTTCTGTGTAAAAAACCTCCTACTTGCGGTTTTACCTGCACTAATAAAAGTGCTGAAAATCACAGAGAATGTCATGTATTTAATTGCATTTAATTACTTGGGAACTGTTAGACAATAGAAATGTCTGTCTTTTTGGAATATACAAGTTACTAACACATGTTAAAAGATAAATTTATTCATGTATATATCATTATTTTAAGTATAATTTAAAAAAAACAAAACTTATCAGTACACAAATTTTAGTATACATTTTTTAATTGGTGCATTCATTTTATTTTGGAGAAGTCATTACATTGTATCTGTAAAATAATTCTGAAAAAAAAGACATAAAACATTACTAAAAAGGCTTTTTGTAACTAAAAAGGCTCTTTGTAAAAGAAACCCTATCAAACTGACACCCCGAATGTAATAATTTGTATATATTACAAAGTCTATGAAATTTCCTCCAACCAATCAGGTAGATAATATATGTAAACAAAAATTCTGCAATGGGAGCTCTATTGGACTCAATGCGCTCAATGTCGTGTTGTGTCTGTGGTGAGATTTGACTCAAAGTGAGGACAAGAAAAGAGTCAAACTGCAAGTTGTCTGTGATTTGACTGAGATTTGTCGTTTGTGACGTATTAGCAATAACCTGAGGCTAAAGTAATGGAAACAGCTAAGCCAGTCATTTCCACACTCTTCATGGTGACAGGTTGATTATTGTTGTTAAAGGGGACCAATTAAAATAAACAGATTAAATACATTTTCATTTTTGTTTTTTTTAAAGAAAGAAAAAAGTTCCTCTAGTTGATAGGGTCTGCTATATGGTTCTCCACCCAGAACTATTTTTATTTGTATTGTGTATGGAGCTTTTATGTTGATAAAGAAAAAAATATTTATATTTACCCTTTAAGCGCCTATATTCAGTAGCTTTTCTCTGCAGTCCCCCTATTTATCCGCCATGAAAGAAAGCAGCTGAAGAATGTATCTGTTTTGCTTTTTTTTTAATATAAACGCTACATCTACAAACAGTTTTTGGCAGACAACCCCTTAGGGTGTTTTAGTATAAACTATAACTTAGTATAACTACTTTTGTTTCAATGCCATCCTGGAGGTTATACCCATCGTACATCACTGCATGGAATACATGGGAATGGCAAGACCACTGAGAAGCTCAGGGTGGTCGAAACAGTCGAAACACTGTGAAATACAAATATATGTTTTGTAACGAGGCCAGAACACAGATTTTAAATCTATGTAGTATGTTCACAGACTACAGGGGTGGTTCAGTCGCTGACCAGCTGTAAATTCTTACCATTAATTCAGTGTGGACGCTATAACTTACAACTACACAAAATGCTACAAAGCAGCCAGCACAGGGAGGCCATAGATAACATTTCCCATTGATTTATGCCATGGCTTGAACTCCAAATATTCCTTAAAAAGCATAATTAATAAAAAAAAAATAAAAGGGAGAGAAATAGTTGCTTTTTAGGAGCTTGGTTTTTGAGCTTGATCCCAGTTCTAGAAAAGTGCTTTTTGATTTAGTTCAGAGAAGTTTGCAGTTGTGCTGCCCATTAAAACACACACACATAAAGTTGAGTGACATCTTCCCGCTACATTCCTGCAAGCTTCTTGCCAAGAGATAATTTCACTCGATGTTTATGGGACGGCAAGCTTTGGGACATCATTGACACCCTGCTAATGCACTCTGGCAGGTAATGTTTGACTTTTTGGGCTGGCGGCTGGCCAGGAGAATACTTTAGAGCAGCAGTACTGAAAGAATGAATCTCTGCCCGTGGCATTTCACAGTTTAAAGAACCACTTGTGGCTCCTTTGACAGCAATTTGGTATGATGGGGGAGATAAGGAGAAAATGTACAGTTTAATGAATGTATATGAAATCATTATCAGGCTCTCACATGTAGTCTGATGTATGTTTAACTTCCATCTTCTTCCTTCCTGGTAGTAATATTGTAAAGTGTGTAGGTTTTATGTATAGTACAAGCTAGTTATGGCTGCTTAGTGGGGTCAGTACTCTTTTTATTTAGTATGTGATGTGTTTTACATACTAGTAAAACACGATATAACAGATCCTAGGCTGTATTTCTTGCAGTGTCCTATCCCATCACATCTTTTGCGTATAAATGTTGTAATTGTGTGTTAACCTATGAGTAAGAATGATTATGAACACTGCAGGTCTGTGACTCACATTTAGTCTTTTTCAGATACATAAAAACGAAAAAGAAAAAAATAATTACAAGCTGTGGATGAGGATGTAAGAAAATAAAAGAAAAGTACGAGTGTTCTGGCTGACTAGATTGGCCACACAAGCTGTAGACGGAATCAGAGAAAAAAGCTTTCATTGCACCAGACATGTTTGATGAAAAGATTTGGAGCCTCTGCTTCTTTATAAGGTTTAATAATTGAATATAACATTATAGAACTGGAAGTCTCCAGCCATTAGGATTAGTAAGCAATAAGTGCAGGATCTCAGAAGATCCAAAATAGGTTGAACTTGATGGACTGGTGTCTTTTTTCAACCTCATCAACTATGTTACAACTATGAATGTAGTAAAATGATGAAACAAGAGGCACACGGAATTTTGCCAGCGTTAGCCTGTATAGGCCTAGACAGGTCCCCATGGTGGTGCATAAAGATTGTAAAGCGCTACGGAATTTGCTGGCGCAATATAAATAAATGTTGATGATGATGATGATGATGATATATCAAAGCACCAGTAACCGTCTTGTTAGAGTATTTAAGCCCCAATAACCACTGGAAAGCTATTCCATATTGTGCTGCTCAGTACAGCAGTACACTCAAATCACACAATCACATCTATAGAAGAATCAAGGGAACATAAACCCTTCTCAGACATAATGATATACTTTGCCCTTTAAATTACATATCCAGATGACATACTGCACTTGAATTGGTTAAACAGGGAGGTGTAAATCCTATTGTTCTTCTTACCATCAGGTAATGTGCACACCAGAGGATTAACTCAAATGTTTTCCATCCATCACAGAGATAAGATGTGAGCAAACAAGAATTATTCCAGACCTGGCCTCCACCCATTTAAGGGAGAACAGCCATGTTTACAGGTATATTTAGCTATGAAAGTCTCATGCACACAAGCACTGTTCCGCTCCTGATCCAATGTGTGTTCCCTGCTGAACATGGACCAAGGTCTGTGCAGTTTTGGACAATTCTCCATTAGAAAACAGATAATAAAGCAGGTAACCTGATGGAAGATTGGACTGAAATGGTACAGGCCAGTGTCCACATACAAAGCACATTGACAATCATATGCACTGCATTATTAATAAAACCTAAGCTGGACTTTCCTCCAGAGAATAACCTCATTTTCTTTCATTTAAGCATATTTGTGGCACACTGCCTATCTGCTGTTGTGTATGTGTTTTTAAATACTTCACTGACACTTACTGATTACTCATTGCCAAGGGACCTAGCTAGACAGCTTTATCTTATATAGGTAACAGTAGGCTGGTGAAGTAACTTGTGTAGGCAGCATGGACAACAACAGAAAGCAGAAATCAGGATGATAACTGTTAATTTTGTAATGACTTCCTTCAGATACTAAAAGAATGTACAAAAATGTAGAGAAATACCATTTTGTGACATCACAAAACACCTACTTTTATGAAAATGCATCCCTTTACATAAAGCACTCCTTGTTATAGGTAAATGCAGAAACAGAAATGTAACAGAAGTGTGGACAGCAGGGCAATAGTCCAGGTGTTTACAAGACAAAATGGAGAGGGGTGCAATATCACAGCAGAAGAGGGGATACTAGAATGACAAAATGTAAAATATTAAATTACAATGTGGTCCGTGCAATGTGAAAAAGGGGGGTGGCGTAACATTTTGAGGGGAAAGGTGGGATTGTAATTGCAAAGTATTGCGGCACAAAAGGTCCTAGTTATACCTGTGGGTAAGCGCCATAAAAGTAAGCACCGGCTTGTGTGAGAATTTGAGCAGACAGTTGGCTCTGCATTTTTACAGCTCATAAATGACCCTTAAGGATAGACTCTAGAAAACTAGTTAGCAAACTGAAGAGGAATAACAAAACAACCAAACCATGATACATTTTGTCTTTCCTCCCAGAATACTCATGATTCTTATACAGCATATTTTGTTGACTGTTTTCCTGTAAAAACATGTATGATCAATTTCCTGCTGGGAGGAAAGACATGTAGACTGTGACATACAAGCATTTTCATTTTGCACACCTAACTCCCTGTGTTGCAGTACAGCCGGACCTCTTATTGATTGAAACCACTAAGAGACTATTTTGCAGGATTACAGAAAATAAATGTTTGAAATTGTACACACCCTTCTCAACTAGTTCACTACACTTCACCTATATATCTGTGAATTAATTTTCATATTCTACTTTAGGTTAAATGGCCCTAAAAGCTGCCATGGTTAAAACAACAATTTAAACTGTATACATTCCCAATTCACAAATTACTATTCACAGTTTTAAGGACACATTTATACAGCATGAGATTTTCCACATATTGTCTCCCTCACAAAGGTGGTTAATATAGTCCAAAATATGAACTAAAGCTCTGATCCCTGTTTCCTATTGGGTCTTGGAAAAATCATGTTAGGCTTAGCCTACAATATACTTTAGATGTCAATTTACCGGAGTACTAAGCTGTATAAAATGAAATGCACATTGACTGAACAAAACAAGATCAGGAGAACAGCTGAACAATAAGTGGACGGAAACAGTAAGACAAAGAGCATGAGCTCTGGTGAGCTTTTCAGGAAAACATGTAACATATTTGTCATGTGAAGTAATTGGCTGTTGTTTCTCCTTCTATAGAACTTCTCACTTTATTAAAACTTGCAGCAACCCCATCCCAAATCAACTTACCTCTCCATTTTAACAAAACACTTCCCCTCACACACCATTCAAACCATTGTGTTACCGATACAATTTATGCTGGGATCTAAGTGGTTAGTGATTGCACAGTGTGTGGCTCTGTCCTTAACAATCAAACTGTAATTGGATTTGATCTGCTGTGATCTAGGTTGGCTGATGACCTCCATTGTAACTTCACTGGCTGACCCAGAATTGGTAGGTGAACATGTGCAACCAATTTCTATTATAAACCAATCATTCGTCCTGTTGTCTGAATGATCAGATCTGTACTGTACACACCTGGGCGCTTTACATAATGTGTGCACAAGAGTCAGGAGTTACACAATTACAGACTGTATATAATGGATGCCATTTAATATTGCAGGCCAGTCATTTAAACCCAAATAGTATAAAGAACACAAATTGTGTATCTGTATCAGAATGAAATCAGAGGTGCGTTTGTTACTGTGGAGCATTCATGTGAGCTCCAAAGCAGTATATTTATCTTGTATTCTACGAGTGTCAATAAGAATTATTTAGAAACACCCTGAATTGACAAGCAGGAAAGGAAAAATACAGCCAACTTTATTTAATGTGTTGTAAAAACGTCTTCCATACGGGCAAAACATTGCTGCTTAGAAATCAAGGGTCTTAACGTCCTTTTGCCTCTGGTGGGGGAAGATGGCAGCTCTCTCAAGAGAATTTAAGCTGTGTACTTGGCAAACCAAGCAGCCTATTATTCTTATTCCAAAAACCATAAAATAATGAAGAGGTACAGGATCTGTAACCTGCTATTTAATGCACAGGGGAATTATCCAGGTATGCAGAAAGAGATTGAGGGCTGGACTCTTATCCGTGACCAACACTCTATTTAGAAAGCACAAAAGCAGTCTTGCTCTCCAAACAAGCAATTTGCTGTACGTTCTCAGCCGACATTTAAATCACACTTATTAATCTTAAGAGCCCCGCAGAATATAATTGAAAGGTACTTTGAGTAAGTGGGGAGGATGGTAGAGCCAAATGCTTGACTGAGTGATTCTCTTGGCATAGTATAATTAAGACTTCAGAACGGGTTCTTAGGGCTCTTTCATAGGAAACTTTTTACATCCACAGATTTCTATGCTGGGAGTGGTGGAAAAAGTACAATGCATTTCTGTAAGCAAAAATTAACACATTTTCTAGTTTTATAAGCATGAAATTAACCGGAGTTTTAGCGTTCAAATGTACGTGACCATAAGAGACATTTATGAAAGTGCAAAAACCTATGAAGAGCAGAACTGAACAGCACATGTGTGGAGGGATCACTATAGTTGCAGAGACAGAGCCGAGATCTTTGTGCGCATGTCCAGTTTGCAGTAAGAGGAGAAGTGAAGAGGATGAGGAGGAGATCCGGAGACTTTGCGTTCCGAAGAGGCAGTGGTAAGTGTGATTTTTTTATCACAGAAACAGCAGTTTATCGGAACTGCTGTTTCTGTGCTGGGTTGTACATAAATTTGAGAAATAGTTCAATCCTTATCAATGCGATAAGGATTGAAAACTATTTTTCACTTTATGTGAACATTGATAAATGTGCCCCTTAGAGAGACAGCCTCATCCCTAGACCTAAAATGGGATGTCTTCCAATTGCATATCTGTGGGAAAACACATTTCTAAATGCATTTTCACCAATGTAATAAAATCAGTAAAAAACACATGGGGCCTGATTCATTAAGGAAAGTAAGGCAAAAAAAAAATAGTAAGTTTTCTCCTGGACAAAACCATGTTACAATAGAAGGGGTGCAAATTAGTTAAATACTGCAATCAAAAACATTGTTGGTCAGTTGATAGCAACGGGGAGCCAGTCGCTAGTCTGCCTGGGTCCCAGAGTATTATGCGGCAGACAGGAAGCCTCACAACACTCCCTGTCTGCCTGATGTGAGGAGCGATGCTGGCCAGCTCAACTAAAGGTAAGTGAGCAGGGCTGCATATTCTAAATTATGGGGGATGCTGCCTATTCTAAACTATGGGGGGGCTGCCTATTCTAAATTATGGGGGGCTGCCTATACTAAACTATAACGGGGACTGCCTATACTAAACTATAAGGGGGACTGCCTATACTAAACTATAAGGGGGACTGCCTATACTAAACTATAAGGGGGACTGCCTATACTAAACTATAAGGGGGACTGCCTATACTAAACTATAGTGTGGGGCTGCCTATACTAAACTATAGGGAGAGGGGACTGTCTATACTAAACTATAGGGAGTGGTGGGGGCTGTCATACAAAACTATAGGGAGAGAGGTGGGGGGCTGCAATACAGAACTATAGGCAAACCGAGAGGGGTTTTCTAGTGCCTGGAAACCCCCCTTCCCCATCCAAGCCTGGGGCACTGTATAATTGAGGTGGCTGGACCCTGCTCCCGCTTCACACAGCTCTGCTTCAAAAGGGAGAGCTGCATGCACCTAACAGTAGTGGACGCAGCATTGCCCATGTATATTATGGGGATAGGAAGAGTTGGAGAGCAGCCAAGCACGGTCTAAAATGATAGCTACGCCCCCATGCATGCTGGTCACGCCCACTGACAGCGTGGTGTGGAAACTCCCCTCTACAAATCCTGCGTTTGCCCCTGTCTGCCTATATTAAACTATAGGGAGATGGCCTGCTATAATGTGTGAGGAAAAATAGGTGTATGTTGCTGTAATGTGTGAGGGAGTGAGGGGTCTTAATATATTGTGTGATATGAGAGAAAGGAGGGGGCTGTCTTGATAGTATTTAGGTTGGAGGTAAGTTGTTAATATAATGGTGGAGTTTAGGTGGGGGCTAATTATTTAATGGGTGCTATTTTATTTGTAGGATAATGGTGGGGCAATTTAATTTAGTGGTGGAGCCTATTAAATTAAGATGGGGTGACAGGACCTTTAATTTAATGCTGTGGTGGTTTGGGGATATTAATTGAATGTGGGGCAGAATTTAGGGAGGATGGCTATTTATTAAATGTGAATACTAATTATTTAATGCTGGGGATGATTGTGGGAAATGGTTATATTAAACATAAATTATATTAATTCATTGCTGGGGCTGTTTGGAGGGAGGGAAATAGATCTACTTATCAAATGTGAGTACTATTATTTTAAATGTTGGGACTGGAGGGAGGCCTAATTATTAAATGTGGCTGCTATTGATTTAATGCCGGGGCTGGGTGAAGTTTTCTAAATTTCATTTACCCATATTTTTTTTCAAAATAGGGTCTCCAACATTCTAGGACCCAGACAAGCAGCAACTGATCTAAAGAAACCAGCAGCCACAGGTGGTGAAAGTGACAAGAACAAGTATGAGAGAGCAGGACAGTCTCCCAACTATCCTGAATCTGGTGGGACAGTCCTGAATTTGGGTGATTGTCTCGCTTAGTCAGGATTTAGTCTGACTACAAGGACAGTTGGGAAGTATGTCCCGCTTCACATTGTACTGCTCCTGAAGGCAGAGCTGCGTGCACCTAACAGTAGTGCACACAGTTTGCCTGTGTATTTGTCTAAAATGTAACTAAAATGATAACCCTCCTGCAGGGTCGGACTGGCCCGCCGGGGGACCGGTCTATCCACCGGTAGGCCCCGACCCTGATCGCTTCCCTCTTCGTTGGTGGGTGGAGCGAGTAACTGAAGGAGAAAAAAAAACAAAAAACAAACCTCGCGTGACTGCGGCGCCGGCTCCGTACGCACTGAATGCCTGGCGTGACGTCATCACGCCCGATATTCAGTGAGCAACGCCGCAGACAGAAGACAGAAAACAGAAGAGAATAAAGTAGCAGATAGAAAAGGTAAGTGAGGGAATGGAAGAAAGAAGGGAGCATGATGGCAGAGTGAAGGGGGACATGAAGAAAGAGTGAAGGGGGACATGATGGCAGAGTGAAGGGGGACATGATGGCAGAGTGAAGGGGGACATGAAGACAGAGTGAAGGGGGACATGAAGGCAGAGTGAAGGGGGACATGATGGCAGAGTGAAGGGAGACATGATGGCAGAGTGAAGGGGGACATGGTGGCAGAGTGAAGAGGGACATGATGGCAGAGTGAAGGGGGACATGAAGGCAGAGTGAAGGGGGACATGATGGCAGAGTGAAGGGGGACATGATGGCAGAGTGAAGGGGGACATGAAGGCAGAGTAAAGGGGGAGCATGAAGGCAGAGTGAAGGGGGAGCATGAAGGCAGAGTGAAGGGGGAGCATGATGGCAGACTGAAGGGGGAGCATGATGGCAGACTAAAGGGAGAGGATGATGGCAGACTGAAGGGGGAGCATGATGGCAGAGTGAAGGGGGAGCATGATGGCAGAGTCAAGGGGGAGCATGATGGCAGAGTGAAGGGCTAAGCATGTTGGGGCTGGAGGAAGGCCTAAGTATTAATTGTTGGTCCTATTGATTTAATGACAGGGCTGGTTGGAATCTTCTAAATGTACTCATTATTTTTTCCAAATAGGGCCCTCAACATTCCATGAAGGCTGAGTGAAGGGGGACATGGTGGCAGAGTGAAGGGGGACATGAAGGCAGAGTGAAGGGGGACATGAAGGCAGAGTGAAGGGGGACATGATGGCAGAGTGAAGGGGGACATGATGGCAGAGTGAAGAGGGACATGATGGCAGAGTGAAGGGGGACATGAAGGCAGAGTGAAGGGGGACATGATGGCAGAGTGAAGGGGGACATGATGGCAGAGTGAAGGGAGACATGATGGAAGAGTGAAGGGGGACATGAAGGCAGAGTGAAGGGGGACATGATGGCAGAGTGAAGGGGGACATGATGGCAGAGTGAAGGGGGACATGAAGGCAGAGTAAAGGGGGGGCATGAAGGCAGAGTGAAGGGGGAGCATGAAGGCAGAGTAAAGGGGGAGCATGAAGGCAGAGTGAAGGGGGAGCATGATGGCAGACTGAAGGGGGAGCATGATGGCAGACTGAAGGGAGAGGATGATGGCAGACTGAAGGGGGAGCATGATGGCAGAGTGAAGGGGGAGCATGATGGCAGAGTCAAGGGGGAGCATGATGGCAGAGTGAAGGGCTAAGCATGTTGGGGCTGGAGGAAGGCCTAAGTATTAATTGTTGGTCCTATTGATTTAATGACAGGGCTGGTTGGAATCTTCTAAATGTACTCATTATTTTTTCCAAATAGGGCCCTCAACATTCCAGGATCCAGACAAGCCGCAACTAAAGAAACCTGCAGCTACAGGTGGTAAAAGTGACAACAGGTATGACAGTCTGTCAAATATTCTGAGTCTAGTGCAGGCTTAGCTAACCTGTGGCACTCCAGGTGTTGTGAAACTACAAGTCTCAGCATACCCTTCCAGCAATAATCTGCTATATATTGGCAAAGCATGCTGGGGCTTGTAGTTTCCCAACACCTGGAGTGCCACAGGTTAGCCAAGCCTGGTCTAGTGGGACAATCCCGATTTATGGTGACTGTTCTGCCCAATCTAAGGGGCAGGTCAGACTGTGTACTCTTTATACACACACTGCATTCTTTATATACTACACTATGATGCTAGCTGTCCTTCCTGGGCTGACCACTCCTCCTCTAGCGTCTAGTCTTGCCTCTATGATGGCTGGCCACACCCCCTCTGGTGGGCCCCTAGCGTTGCAGTCCCCCGGTGGGCCCTTCATGCCCCAGTCCGACACTGCCCCCCTGTCTTAAGTGCCCCAGGCCCCCCAGAGCCTTATTTCAGTTCTGGTGATGCTTTAGTGGTTCTTACATTGATTACATTGCCTGCCTTCTACCTTGCTCTGGTCCCATTCTCAGATCATCATCATCATCAGCTATTTATATAGCACCACTGATTCCGCAGCGCTGTACAGAGAACTCACTCACATCTGTCCCTGCCCCATTGGAGCTTGCAGTCTGAATGCCTCAACACACACACACATACACACATACACTAGGGTCAATTTGATAGCAGCGATTTAACCTACTAGTATGTTTTTGGAGTGTGGGAGAAAACCGCAGCACCCGGAGGAATCCACGCAAACACGGGGAGAACATACAAACTCCACATAGATAAGCCACTTTGTAGAACATATGGCCAGCCACCATTGCACTGACAATATTATTAATCCTTCCTCCTTTGTACTTAGTATATCAGCAGCAAACCCTTGGAATAGCTCTCCCCTTCACTTTTGCCAATGGCTGCCAACCCTCCCTGCACTGTTATTAATTCAAACCACCAATCACTGGGCACATTTAGGGCTCATACACAATTGTTACACAAGCAGTGTTTTCGTGCAGATACTTGCAAAATATCATCTTTGTGGTGATTGCACTGGATAGCCATTTATTATAAGGATTATTTTTAATGCCTTTTTTTGAAACACATTTCACAATTCATGTATTATATATAGAGAAATTTGACTGGTAGTTTGCATCTCAGGACGTCAGCGAAAGATGCAATGGTGTTCATATGCTGCTCTGGCAGACTGATCAGATATGATTGTGCCAACATGTTTCATAATAGTTAAACTTATTAAAGAAAGTCAGATATGTTTCTATGAAGGGAATATTGGAAGGATGTGTCGGTGGCTAAGTGGTTAGCACTTCTACCTTACATCACTGGGGTCATGAGTTCAATTCCCGACCATGGCCTTATCTGTAAGGAGTTTGTATGTTCTCCCAGTGTTTGCGTGGGTTTCCTCCGGGTGCTCCGGTTTCCTCCCACACTCCAAAAAACATACTGGTAGGTTAACTGACTGCTAACAAAATTGACCCTAGTCTGTGTGTGTTAGGGAGTTTAGACTGTAAGCCCCAATGGGCAGGGACTGATGTGCGTTCTCTGTACAGCGCTGCGGAATTAGTGGCGCTGTATAAATAAATGATGATGATGATGTGTTAGTAGGCAACTAAATAAGTTTGAGCACATTGGTATAAACCAATCACAAATCATCCAATAGAAATCATGTATTTTTATAGCACAGGATTGTCAGTTTATTCCCTGCTTTGCTTTAGAAATGACCCACTGTGTCTTAAGTCATCACATCCAGGAGTTACTACAACCAAATTCCAGTAGTTCTAAATCCAGCCTACTTTTGTGTTGGCCCCACCTCCATTTGACTTGGTCCCACCCACTTGAGGCAACTTTTTTTCCAGGGCCACTTTAAGTTCCCAATACGCCCTTGGCAACATGGTTTTGCCAACGTGCAAAGTTACTCATTTGTTTGTTTTACTTTCCTTAATGAATCAGGCCCATATAGTCCTGATGTCCTCTCGCTTCTAGGTTTTTGACATAAAAACCAAAAGGTCTAATTTAATAAAGGGGTGATTCTAAAGTAGATTGGACTTTGTATAGTTTTTACCGTTTCAACCACCATATACATTTTCCAGAGCAGCACAAACCTACAAGTATAAGCACGGATTAATCTTGTGAGATGTTTCCATATACTGGGAAGTAGGTGTGCACCTTGATAAAATTAGTGCAGGTCTACTTTTATTTGCAGTAGATCAAAGCATACCTCCCGATTTTACGCTATTCCAAAGGGGGACAACATGCGCACACCTCTTCAATACTATATGCACCTGCTGCTGGTACACACAATATGAATCTGCACCCATCAGACAGTTCTCCCAACAGCTCTAGAATAGGGACAAATGTCCTGGTCCATGGGACAGTTCTGTGAACTCAAGACAACCATACCTAAAGTAGGTGGTAGCATGTCAAAGAGCCTTAATAAGTGTGTTATTGGCTGCTGTGGTTTCAAGCAAATTTTGCACCTAAATGCAAAAATTAGTAGCAACAATTTATCCAAAGTAATGACTATTGTGAGAGATAGAGAGAAAAAGAGAACCTGTATATAAATAATCTCTACTTTGTAAATAGCCCCCCTCCCACTAAGAAGAAAAAAGCAGAATGGAGATCTATTCAATGATATTACTTAAAGGGAAAGAAACTGACATGCATGTCATTTATTTGTAGTACAATTAAGTGCAGATGTTCTGGAATTAATGGGTCAAAACATTTTGAAAATGATTAATAGAGGAGTAAGTGGGATGTCCAGCGAAAGAGGAGACATAAGGTTGTGTATGATTCAGGTTTAAAGATTCACTTCTTCTAAGGAAATCAATCACCCCTGCATATATGCAAGGGCAGCCTAAAGGAACCATACTTCCAGTTATTACAACCAGTGGTGTCAGGATAGAGGGGCCTCACATTAACCCCCTGTGGCCTTTGCTTATGTACATGTAAGGATAAACAACAAATGCACCAGGCACCAGTACTATAGGTTCAATTACTGGCATTGCTGGACATGACTACACAATCTAGCAGTGATTGAGGGAAGGACAAGAGAGAAGCAGGACAACCACTAGGCCCTGCGTCAGACTTTCAGTACCGGTGATCACTGTGCATGGCACCGCACCACTGACAGCCAGTTCTGTTACAGAGAGCTGTATGATATACCTCTGAATCTGGGTTGGGGTAAGAGGACTTTAGTTATAGATAAACATATTAGTTAATTGATTTAAAGTAAATTATCTTGTAGATAAAATATTTTGTACACTTGGTATAAGCCTGGAGGTTTTCGGATACAAATTGACAAATGTGTTCATGTCACAGACTTATCGGACCACTAAAGCCCTCTACTGCTATAATATCGCTACAAATAGTGAGTTACTGTTGTAAAATGATAGACGTTCTGCTATTAAGCCAGATCACCGCAAACATGGTCTTTACCTGCTCGCTTTTTCACCATAGTTGTCAAGTTTGTGCTGTTACCTAAACAGTTTAAGATGACCATAACTGAACTCATGAAACTTTTTTACTTGAGAACAGGACGGAACAGGTTAAGGATTTAAAATAATTTTAGGGACCTTAATGTTTGCAATTTAGGTGTACAAAAATTCAACATATCTGACATATAAAATGTCCCAAATGTTTCCATTTAAATTACAATAAGTAGTAAGCTCTAAATGGATGAAAATCATGATTAGCAAAAGTATATGCAACGTCTGCTATACAGCAGATCTTATTCTCCAATTTTAAAATATACAGCAAGGAAATAAGTTTGAAAACTCTGTTGGTGCAAAAACTACGTTGTCTCAAAAAAGAATGCAACATTTATGAATGATTAATTTGTTCACCAAGCTATCTTGTGTAAATCCTGTTTTATTATCTCCAAATAAAATGCTTATCATCTCCAAACCTGTGGTGTAGTTAAATGTCACAAAACTGATGAAATCATTATTTTTACCTGCAAAAGAATGAACTGTTTTATATTTCCTGTCATACAAGAAATACCCTCGGTGTGTATAGAAAAACCTTAAACTTCCTGGAAAATCCTTTCCAAATTGTATTCATCTTGACCTAATCTGCAATCTAGTGAGCGAATTAAGCCATATTTGTTTTTGGAGACCTGTTTCTGTAGGAGTTTGAGGGGCTGTGTTTTTCTACGGAAGGCCTTACCCTGACTTCCAGGCAAAGCTGAGGCCTGAGCAGGCCGGGGGTGTCCCCAGGTACTCAGCACAAAGTAAATAAACACAGCTGAGAAAGGAGGAACTTAGGAGGTTTTCTCATCAGAGAAATAAAATAAACAGATGTCCTTAAGCACTTTGGCCTGTGTTTGTCAAAGGGATTGAAATGCTTAGATGTTTCAATAACAGAGGTGAGACAGGGCTACATCTCCAGGAGGCTTTATACAAAGCAATCCCACTGCGCTCAGAACAGTCCAGTGACCTTGTTGCAGACATCTTCCTATATCAACCCTGAAGACGCCACAACCAGCAATAAACAAAAAGTTTATCAATATTTTAAGCTGGAAAAGCACCTATATAGGATTGACAGTAATGCATAAAGTTAGATTATAAACAACACAGACCCTAAAGTCATACAGCCCCGGAGAGAAGTCATGTGACAGGGGGTAGGAGGGGGCGTGTTGACATTATTGCGTCACCATAGCCCCGTCCCCACTATAATATAATGACACAATGAAGTCCCACCCCCGCCATTCAATCCGGAAGGTTTGCCTACTCTTCCAGGAGTCCAGGAGGGCTCCCCGAATTTCGGAAGCCTCCTGGGAATTCCGGGAGAGTAGGCAAGTATTGCTGTAAAACTAGAAAATTTAAATCTGTGGTTCTATAGGTGTATGTTTAAACACTGCTAGAGGGTCATTTAATAACTTTGCTCAAGGGTGCAAACCAGCACTCAACCCATAGCAGCCATTCATCAACTTTTATCTGTATAGTGCAGGTCAGACAATTATTATTAACCTTTATTTTCTCTAGCGCCTACATATTACACAGCGCTTTAGAGAGAATGTTTTAATCATTCACATCAGCCCCTAGCTGAATGAAGCTTACAGTATAAATTCCCTACCATACACACACATATTAGTATAAATCTCGTACAGTTAATTAACCTTCCAGTACATATTTTGACTGTGGGAGGAAACTGAAGCACACGGAAGAAACACATGCAAGCATGGAGTAAACATACAAACGCCACACAGATAGCATTCTTGAGCAGTGCCAAACACTGTGCTAGGGTGAACAATTCATAAGTAACATTTTCTTATATATTTGTGAGACGCAAGACAATTCTGACTCAGGAATATATAATAAGTATTTTATGTTTTCCCATATGTTTTTATTTTGTTTCTGATATTTTTACAATATGATCGGCTATTTAGTATACAACAAACACCCTTGTCCCTCTAGCATGTGAGTAACTGCAGCATTTCTCATGGGAAGCACTGTAGTTTTTATTGTCGTTAAACCTGACATGGCAGGTATTATATGCGAAAGACATGTCTCATATTCTCAGTGTGACAATAAATACTCTGAGAATGTCCCTCTAAATTGAGCATTATCTCCTGGTAGAGATTATTCCTGTCAGCGTCACTAGGTTACAAAAGATGACAATGCTTCAAGTGTTATTGCAGACAAATAGTAGTGTTGGGTTACATGTACACAACATAATAAGCCTTTTTATCGCTTTTGGGATGTGAAAAAGGTGGTGCTCTCTTTTGCACAATATGGGGGATATGGACAAGGCAATTTTAACCCCTTACTACCCATCACAGGGGCAGGAACCTCTACACCACTTCAGAGTACTCCCAATGTTTTTACAGTTTTTCATATTGAAAAGCGCTGCAGTTGGTGACTTATTAATAAAGGATGATAAAAAATAATCAGTCTATAAACTGGAATGTGACAGAATACATTTCAGTATTAAAGTAGGTGCAAAGGTAAGAGTACTTTTCTAAGTTTTACTTAAAAACAGTTGTGACACAAAGCTTCCTTCTAAAATGCATATATTCATGCTGGAACAGAACAGCACATATTGTTTATCAAGAAGCTGAACACAAAGTCATACCGGGGTTACAAAACGCTTCCTTTGGATTTTGTCATCTACAAAGTTTGGACTGTGCTTAGCTCATAGTTCCAACTTTCCACAGGTTTATTATTCCACATGTTGTTGCTGTTCCATGTAGATAAATTGAATTTATCTTATGAACGGATTATGGTGCAGTAACTACAATTTTTGAGTCAGACCCCGTATTTCGGCTACTGAAAAACGTAGTAGAATTGGGGATGGGCGGATTCACAGCTTCCAGGTAAACATTTCATGCTGACCTAGGTGATGAACCATCAGCATGTACGCCCATTAGTGATAAGAGACTGAATCACTGCATGAACCCTACCACCACGGTGCAGAAAGAAACACCAGTAAACTCGCTCAGGATAAGTGCACCGGAACTCAGAGTCTATGTGTAAGAACAAGAGGATCTATTCATATCTATTCTGTTCTTTTGTTTCCTCATATGAAAGAAAAATACACATTCTAGCAAAAGCCTACAAACAGGTAATAAAGATAAATACAAGTATAGTGTTAGTGTATAACAAAATTATTAATGTACCATCATACGTAAACATTACTTAATTTATAAAGATCATTTAGGACATTATTAAAGAGATGCAGGTCAAAAATATTGCAGAACAGCACACAAAAGTTGAATGGAAAACACTAAAGATTTATGGACTGGACAGCTAGTAAAATGCAATCACTGAATATTTGAAATGTATGTGACATAAAAAGTGGCTATGGTTATATGTGACTTTTTGCTCTATATTTATAACACACAAATTATTCATACATTAAAAAAATAAATATCCAGCACTAAGGTTATAACTCCTATTTTGCTTCTGTACTCTACTAAACGAGTATTTTCACCCTATACCATGCTTGCCAACATTCTCTCCCCACTGGGATCCCCGAAGGGGATGTCAAGTGGTTACTGTAGTGGAGGGTGTGATGTGGAAATTCATGTCATTTTAGCTTTGGGACGAAGTGCAAAACCATTATTGCATCACTGTGCCACGGCGGCTGGGGGATGGGGGTTGGGGCAAATGCTGGCATTCAGCACAAATCAAGTAATTTAGGCAACTCTCCCACCCACAACTAGGAAGAGGTCAGGACGCAAGAGGCTGGCCTGCTTTCAAGGTTCGGGGGAAATACCTTAAATTTGGAGGTCTCCCGGACATTCTGGGAGAGTAGGGAAATATATTCTATACATCAAGAAGTCACTCCCTGGTAATAAATTCACCAAGGACTCACAGGTGGAAGCATATTTAACAAAGATGTTACACTTTATTGGCTGAGTCATTTTTTATTCATCTCAGGATAGCCATAACATAGGGAAAGTAATGAAAAAATGCTTTATTATTAAAATATTTTTTTTTCAATTGTGAATATTTTACTATTACAATTTTTATTATTTTTAATATGTTTTTTAACTTAACCCTTACCTGCTCAGGCCAGTATCACAGAGGCAGCTGAGTATCGTTCCTTTTAATAAACAGAGCCCTCTGAACTCCCTAGCAGGTAAAACAAGGGTACGCCTGCCTACATCTGAGAAATGCTTTGTTTAAAAAAGGTTTTCCTTGGTGAAATCATACAAGTATTTCCTATGCCCCATGATAACTTGGCTACTAGAGGCCATTTCATCTATACATATATTACTATACGCTAAACTGGTAAATATGGTGTACGTCTCTCTGCAAAGACTCCTTATGTCCTTAAGCTTGTTATACAGGCCATTGTATGTGGTAAGTACATGTTCCTTGGAGCAGCGGCCAGGTTTCATTCTTACACTCACGCTCCTGGCACCTCTTAATGTACATGCAGGTTTTAATGAAGTGTTAGTATCATGATTCATTTGTTTCAGTTTGGTTTTTCAGTCTATAAATAGACACTCGTACCCTTTACGGTTACGAGCAGTGAAACAGCTATATTAGTGTTTTAATTGATGGCTTGTGATGATAACAGCAGACATGTTACCCATTCAAAAAGCTGCTAAGCAGGATTAATTGGAAGCTGTTAAAATAGGAAATAAGTCATCAGACTTTATGCACTTGACTTAAATACAACTGGCACAAAAATGCAAGTGGTAAAAAAAAGCACACATAATAATATTATATATATATATATATATATATATATATATATATGAATGAATAGTTTAGGAATCTCCTAGCCGAAATACATGGTAACTGCTTTGACCCTTTTTTTATTTTTTTTTATAGTGTAGCATTCTCTGCAGCACTGTCTGTGAGAAAACAAGTTGAAACATAGGTACACAGAGCTGGATTGCTGAGTAAGAGGCCCAACAGAAAATCAAGCTCTAGGGTCCGCACACTGTTACAAATTTAACATCTATTATATTTATTGTGAAAGACACAATTACATACAATACAGAATTATCTGTAGGATGCCTTAAGGGCTTCAAAAGGCCACATAAACACAGTGTTTGGCTTATCAACTGGGGAGAAACAAGTCACATCCCTATGGGGCACTTTGTGCCTCATGCCTCAGCGATGACGCTAGGTCCTATTGAATTGGCTAGTTTCATTCTCAACCCACAAACTTGCTGTAACTATGTGTGTATGACACATCCGCTTCAAATTAAAATAAATCCACTTTTTCCCCATATTTTGCTTAACCAAATTATACCAGAGCGTAAAGAATGATAATGAAGACTCCCGTTCGGGCGCTGAAGTAATTGGAGAAGTACACAAGCAGGTTTGTAGCACCAGTAAATAAATATGGGTTTCAGGGTATAAATGATCAAAAGATGAGAAGCCTCTGTATGTCAATGCACATGGCGATGAGACAGCAATAAATATATTATTTTTTTTACATTAGTTGGACTTACCTTTCCATATCTGGTGGCAAAAGTTCCTGTGAGTAATGAGTGGAAAATAATTATTGTCTCATCCAAATCCCACACGAACACGCGCTGTGACAGGAGAGAAAAGGGCACTTTAATACAGGGGCGAAGCAATCCCTGTGTTACGCATGTTGCATAAACCAGTCACCCAAATCTGGCAGCTGGATGATTGATATAATCAAGACGCAGAATGCAGGTTACAAAGCATTATTTTGCAATGGAGTTTTAATACATCATACTGGCTAATGTTCCCCAATCACCAGTGAGACAGCTTAGCTATTAGACAGGGTGCAGGCCAGACACATGTTAGCAAAAATAAATAAATATATATATCTTTACACACACACACACACACACACACACACACACACACATATATATATAAATATATATCTTTACAGTGCTGATTTCATATTTCTGTGTAAATTAAAAAAACAAAGAGTAAACTCCTTCCTAACTAACTGCTGGGCCAGAGACGGTCACCATTGAACATTAGGGCAGTCTGTATAGATAACACTCCTTCCTTATAGTAAGGTGCTGTCTTCTCCATCATGCATGTGCATTTAAAGTGAACTACGTAGAACTTGCTCAATGAGGGCTAACATAGAACTATCAGGGGCCAGCCAGCAGGGTGTAAGTCAACCAGATAACATTTAGTTAAGGTTGTTTTTTGAAAACGGGAAACAGCACACATTTGTCATAACTGTATATGTATAAGCTATGTGGTGTTCTATCCTGGTATAACTAAGTATATCTGATAAAAAGATTTGAAGCTTGTCTTAGTAAATATACCAGAGAATCACAGGTTATTTCATCATTCTATATTGGAGCATTGGTAAATAGACACCATAAACATGGACTTTCCCTCACTAGATGTTAATCTGAAATGTCCTGGGTTCTAATATGTTTTGTTGAATGTTCAAAAATGAGAATGTAAAAAATGATAAGGGTGAGTTCTCATCATAAGCGAGAGATTAAAAGTACATTGAGCAGTTTATCATCTCTTGGCTAACGGCTTCACCCGGGGCTGAGATCAATGTGCATCCACTGAATCCTGACACAGGGAACTCTTCTTTTTGAGTCTGGCAGATGCTTCTTGTGTTTGATTGGCCTGTGAATCCACATTGTTATATATAGGTCATGTCAGGTACATCCTTAAGCAATTAACCAAAAAACAATATAAGGAGAGTAGAAAGTACTGATACATTTTGGTGTTAAACTCTCAGAATATTTACAATGTATTCTCCTTGATCCTGTGTACTCTGCAGTTACCAGAATACCAGGCATAGTATATAAAATTTTGTTACATTTTATAGGTTTGGACAAAACAGAAGAACAAGAATGCCAAAGAGAATAGTATGTTGAACAGAGCAATCATATATTTTACTTGATGGGAAATAAATAAAATGCATTACAATGTTACCACATATGAGGTTAAAGTAAACAAAAAATGTTCATCTAAGGATTCCTCTCATATAACATTTGAATTTAAGATGACATGTTAATGCACAGTATTGTGATCACGTGATCTTCAGATAGCCATGGAAAGCACTGAGAGATAGTAACATGACACTACACTATTCGAGCAGTCATTTGATTAAAACAAATGTAAATTGTTATTGCTTCACATCCACTACAAAAACCAAAAACAAACAAACTTTCAGCATGTTGCAGAATCAATTGAAATAAGTGCAGGTAGTAGGAAAAAAAAGTAGGTTCTTTTTGTAATCTTCACAACTGCCAAGATAACTACAGGACATTTATTCAAATACGTTCAAGGCTTTTCAAGCCATAATATATTTAAAAATAAAAATCCTTTGTTAGCTGGCCAATTTTTTGTAAGCTAGTTTGCAAAGCCTTGTCTACAAAAAAGTTAAACATCCATGTGGAAAACCCATTAAGAAAAATGGGATTAGTTTGATGTAATGACAAACTGCCTCGCTATACTTTCTATTGTCTGTGAAGCTGATGTATCACACTGTGTCTCATTTTATATACTAGATCTGTGGAAATAAAGTGGAAACATTTCTATGCAGAGTCACATTTATGTAGAAAGATGTGTAGATCCTTAATGGCAATTTAGGTGAAAACTGTTTCTGTGACTGATGGAGCAGAGACACATGGCTTACTGGGAAGGCTGGGAGGAGGCAAGCAGGTCTTGGGGAGTGAGCCATTGGCAGAATGTATAAAACCATGTGTCCTGAATAGCACTCAAGTCAGCAGCCCTTGCTCAACATATTCCTAAATATCCCTGATAATCAACTCTAATATCCACTCTGAACCAGCACAGAATGAAATCTAGATACAGAATGGTTGTAATTAACCCCATAGTGGACTGACACACAGCGATTTCAAATCTTGGCATTAATAAAATATTATTATATATATTATTATATTAATAAAATATTGGACACTCACACATGGAGCGCACTTTCTGGCAGTTTACAGTTATTAGTAACAGCACACACCAGAAAATGATTTGTATACAGTAAGTTAGTCCTCCTATTCTAGCTACGTCTTGTAACTGTAGTCCTCCACTTATTAAATCACAATCCACACCAAAGCATCCAGTCCCCTAGGTTGTAGCTACTTCTGCTAGTCACATATAGTACAAGGCTGCCACACATGGAAGTGGACAAACTGGATGAGATACAGCTGCTCTGTGCTCGGACTGAGCAGCTGGCTTTTCTGGCATCGCTGGACCTGTTAGTGCGGTTAGATGTCTGCAGACAGACATAGGCCAACAGCATTTTGGATTTGGATTTTTCATTAAACTGTTTTTGGTCATTGGGGTAGTTTTCCCAATATTGTTGTAAATGTCGCAGTGTGCAGGGCTAGCTTAAGGAGGCTGCAAATTTTAAACAAGATGTGTCATGAACCGACATGACAACAATCACTGGGGCTACAGGTCCGACAGCCTGGTTCTTGGTTACACTTCCTACAGGTCTTTCTGCGCACAGGTAGTAAAGTATACTTAGTTCTAAGAAACAAAGTTAATATAGCAAATAACCACTGTATCACATAAAGCCCACTTCAATCTAAGTCAATAGTGGATAAGGTAAGTCTCACATGGGTCCTCATCTTCAACTGTTGAATTTGCCCAAATTTCCCTGCAAGGTCAGTAAATCACAGCTTATTATTTGTTTTTGTACATTTCAGACATTGCTCCGTATCCCTTGTAATCCGGAACATCTGGACTGCTTTGGCACTAGTGTCTGTTACAAAATTACAATTGTTTACACTGCCAGTAATGCCCACTCAGAAACACTCAAACATTTGTCTCTCTGTCCGTTTAAAGATCTCCATGTACATCTGTCTACGGTTTGGGGTTATACTGCACTTGTATATCCCAACAAGAGATCTCGTCACGTTTTCACATGAAAATAAGATGAAAAATACCACAAACATTAAACATGTTGGACCCTGTGCTGCCGACCAGAAGCGGAGTTACTGATGCTCTGCATTCTTAAGAATTTACTTCAGGTACGCTGCTTCCATTCATTCATTTGAATATTGTGCAAGTCTAAACTGATACAGAAGGGTCCTGTAAGGACATGAGGTCATAGTACGTACCTCTATTTCGTTGTCCACTGCAGGTGATGGGTCATTATTTCGTTTAGACCTGCCTCGTAACTTTACATCAGATCCTCTTTGTTGCCGATCACTTTCTGAATCTTTAATTGGTGTGGATGGGTCATTGTGTGCATTGTAGTCTCCTGCAGAGAAACAACTTAATTTGTAAATATAAAATATATCGTCTCATCTGTACACGGATACACACAGATACATCGGCCTTAGATGCTCACTAAAACCAAAAAAGCAAATTACATTTTTATTTTGATTCATTACACTTGAGAATATTACAAATAATCACACTATTTAAAAACAAGATCCAGGAAGAGCCTGCAAAATCACTGACTTAAGGATGGCGCTGCCCACGGGGCAAAAACAGGATTTGTAGAGGGGGGTTTCCACACCACGCCACCAGTGGGCGTGACCAGCATGTATGAGGGCGTGACTATAATTTTAGACAGTGCTTGGCTGCTCTCCAACTCTTCCTATCCCTATAATATACATGGGCAATGCTGCATGCACTACTGTTAGGTGCACACAGCGCTCCCTTTTCAAGCAGAGCCGTGTGAAGCGGGGGCAGGGTCCAGCCACCTCAATTATACAGTGCCCCAGGCTTGGAGGAGGGTTTCCAGGCACTAGGAACCCCCCTTGGTTTGCCTATGGCCCATACCGTGCACTGTGAAATGCGCTGCAAGGTTCTATTTGTTTTTCTTGATTAATGCAAATGCATACTGCTGTAAAAGGTGTCTAACTTTCTATATTAATTAGATTTGTTTTTCAGAAAAAAAAAAGCATTGCCTACAAAGAAATAGATTACACACATTTACCTACCTGACAGTGATTCGGAGTTCTGATTGGAGATGTGGTGGGATGTTTCCTGCAGGGAGTACGTGGATGCGGAGATGGCTGTCGGACTGATGCTGTTCGTGGGTACATATGGGGAGTTGTATGATGTGCTGTAATACTGTGTGTACTGACCTTGGCTAAAGCCAGGATATGATGAATATTCCTTCAATAAGAGATATAAAACATGTTCTAGTCTCATACAGTGTAGCTGATTTAAAAAAAATAGATATACACAATTATCATACTTTTTGTATGATAATAATTCAGACATCAGATATTTTACATTGTGATTAAAATATTATTATGTTTATTTATTTTATTTGTTTGGGAAAAATGTCTCCCTCACTTTGGCTTATTTGCAATATTCTGACATGTCTAAAGATCAGTACACATGGCATATATAGAAAAATGTCATCCACATGTGTATCCATAATATAGCACAGAATATCTCCTGGTACCAACAATGAAAAGTTAGTCTCCCTGTACTATAAACCCATATTAGCATATTCTGCATCCTGAGAGGAACTGGAGTGTTGGCTGAATTTAATCAAACACAGTCTGCCAAAATCTCTCTTAGAGGAGAGGTATTTGCTTTACCAAGATTAAACCAGGATTCTTGAAAGCGGTCACTGGGCTAGAGAAGCTCACAAGGAGTTATTGTGCTTTCAATACAGCACAAGTTACATGCAGCATTGTACGAAATTTCACTGTTTATCATTCATTTAGGGAGACACATATTTATCTGTAGAAAACTGGAGTAGGGAAAGTCTAAAAATAAAGCTTATATTGTACACACCAACCACTAATTACAGACTGGATATCAATCAACAGAAGATTGTACACATCAATGTAGAACATTCTCAACAGAAGCATTGATCTTACAAAGAAAGAGAATTGTTATATAATATGATAAAGAGATTAGTCTGATCATACTAGCAGTGGATACCTCACCTGATGCACACCGCTAAAGGCTCCGCTGTTAGTCAAACCATTGCTTCCTTGGTAGATCCCTGACGGACCTAGAGGAAAACAACCAAATACAAACATTTACCTTGCTGACTATCTTTATGAAGACATGTCATGTTATTATCCCTGTAAAGTTTCCAAATATGTCTGTAAAATAAAACATCACACACACACACATCAGTGATGGAAGCCAGCTGGTACACAGTGGTATGACATACTGCCACTTTTCCTACTGCCTTCATTGTAACTCAGATTCCATTCACTTACATTTTTCATACCACCACTTCTACATTTCCACTTCCACATATACATAAAGACACATATTCATATACACATTGACAAAGGCCATACCCATGGTGAGCAGGGAGCACAGCGATGTATTTTCTTATTTACTTTACATTTTTCTTTGATATCTGAAGATATCTTTGAATGATCTGGGAACAGTTGCAGTTTGCAAATTAATGTATGCATGACACGCATCCTATTTCTTACAGAGATTACATATATTTATTAGAGTATGCACCAGTTACTCTGAGACTCTAACTCTTCTCTGTACTGAGGTCACTGTCTCTGCAGGGATCCCTCTGGTACAACTTCAAAGTATGATCAACAGCCTGAAACTCTAGGTGAGCACGACGTGATCACACTTTTAAGTTCTAGTAGATGGCACCCCATAGTGAGCACAGCACAGAGCAGCATAGAACTGAGATATAACACAGAGTAGGGAGATGATGGTCTGAGGCCTATACAATCTGTAGAGGGTAATTATATAGGAATAACCAGTTATATTTTTCTTAATGTAAATGTATTGTAACACATAGCAACCAATCATATCAGTCTAGTGCAAGTTAGAGTAATAAAAGGCAATATATACATTTGTGCTATGGGTGTCAGTACATCAGAATTGTTATTGACATGATATAAAATGTAACTTTAAATTATATTCTTGGAGTCCTCAGTGTAATAATGATATACTATTACTCCTATGTATCGCATGTATCTTCCCTGCTACCTGTTATGTGTCTGCATCAGTCTCTCTTACTTGTTAATCTCCTTAGACAATATGATAGAGCTTTATAAATAAAATGTAATAATAATAATGTATTCCTGGAATCAGGATAGACCTCAGTTCTCAGATATATAAGCATGTGAGACAGACCCCTATATAGTACAGAACAGAATGCCATGAAGCATTATCTGTAACTCCACTATGGCCAGGGCCTCAATGTCTTCTCTCTGTGTCCTTTCCCTAAAGATCCTGTTTGTTTTTATATAAGATACTGGATTAGCTGGAGAATGAGCAGCTGAACAAATGCTGGCATGCCAGGGACCGTCGCACAAAACTCACACTGAGGGACGCTCCTTGTCAGGAGGGATATGGTTCTAGAGCTGATCTGCTAGCATATGTAGCCTGCAAAGCATAGAAAATGGAGCATTTGAAATGCTAGACCAAGCCACTCTTCATGGGGGTATCTGAAATGCTTAACGTAGGACAATGAGAATGAATGCCCTATTGTCTTGCTGGCTAGTGATAATTTGTTTCTCTATGGCTGAATATTAGTTTTACGATGTTGGCAGGAACTACACTGCTCACAGCAATTAGTAGTACTTGTATTTGGCAGGAAAATCCACAGATATTCCAGCTATAAATCCCTCATTCAACACAGTCACTTTCAGATCTATTTACTTTACAGAAATAATAGCTAAAGGGACATTATACAGTCAAATATAAGGACTGGAAATACTCCCAAAAGTGGAGACAGAAATTTTGTGGACTGGACCAATACAGAGCTCAGAGAGTACTTCATGTCTCATAGATGTCACTAGCTCCTAGTTAATTGATAGGCTGCATCCTCTTGAAAAATGGTTCAGCTCACAAAATGGCTGCCTCCAAGTTAATATTTCCATTCAAAGGCAATTAATCTGTGGTGAAATAAAGTTTCTAAAATTCTTTCCTTGCAAAAGTTTAATTTGCAGTTGAAATGTACACACTATTAATGCATTTAATGGTATTAGACTAACATTCTGCAATATTGTATGTAAAATAGAGAACAACAACATGCACAAATGATTTAAATGAGAGTGCACCAAGAACTTGATATCTAAAGTCAAATGAACTATGTTCGCTGTTTTATCACCAGCAAGGTGTTCAGCCTCAATGGAGGGGCTAAAAATAACAGTGTCTTCAGATTTACAATTTAAGTATATACATTAATCTTTGTACTCTATAATTTATTAATCAAAAACATATGCTTTAATAGTAAAAAAAACAAACGCAAGTAACAATGTGATTTGAAAGAACTGTGTTCATTTTTAATTAAAGAACATAGTTTTCAGGAAAGTTATTGCTTATGTAACAAACTAGAGTCCCAGCAGATTTCAAGAAGATGAACATTCGGTGGAGAGCACATTCTATTAGGATGTTGTGTGATTTTGGCAAGATCCTCCGCCCTTTCTCTAAAGTGATGTGTAATGAAAGATAGGAGCAATCTGGTATTCCTTCTGCATGCTGTTCTCGCTAGGCTGTACCTCTCTAATTTAATTAGTAGGGTATGTTACAGGACCAAGCCCAATTCTCTGCACACATTTTCTTCTTTAAATTTCTGCATTTGGAACATGTTTGCCAAAAGTTTGTAAACCAAAGTAGTTTTTATAAGTACTAAATAGAGTAAATTAGGGCCAACACATGTTCCAAAACTAGCCCCTGTAAATGCATAAACATGGGCTTTCAGTTGCACTTTGAAAAATAGATAAATAAAAATAAAATTGTAAAAATAGATTAAAGTATTTAAAAAATAAAAAATATTTAAAAAACATTAGGAATAAAGCTCTGTCTCTGGCAAAAACATACACACATGATCACCAGAGATAGTGCTTTTTACCCTATCGTAAATAAATCCCCAAATGTTATAGTTTGTGCCTAAGTTGAGAGTGCCGTTATTAGATTGGTGAAAGTAACATTTTAAATGTATTGTTAACATTTAAATTTAATTCAAGTGACTTTATTTATTTAAAAATAAAATTTCTAAATAACATCAAAATGAATAATAAATAGCAAATCATACTGAAACATAATTTTTACTTGTTATACTAAAAGATCGCTTTTATGTTCAAACAATCAAATAAATGGATTAGGGTCTCTCTGTCTCCAAAAGAGCTTGAACTCAAACTTGTTTATTGTACCGTTATCTATACTATGCCTAACTCCATGTAGTCTCAAAATAGCTCTAAACTATTTATACATCACATTTTTATGTAATACACTACTTATAAACCTGTTATATTTGTACATTCAGGTAGAATGCTAACATGCTCTTACACATTGTCTAATTTTGTACTCATAGCACAACAATGTTTCAAGTATAAGTAATTTACCTCCATTTAAAGCTTTTCAAGCAACTATATTTCTTGCAGAAAACAAAAGCTGGACTGGCATGATACAGAAACACATTAGAAGTATGTATTATTTCTGGAAGGAACAGTACTGAGAAAACTTTTAAAAGAAGGGATCTCAGGCAACATTATTTGTGAAACATTAATTGTACTGTAGGACGTGTGATTTGACCCCTAACAAATGAGGCCTCCCTATACCCGTAGGACTTTCTCCGGGGCTAAGATTCAGCTATGCCGCCATAATCTTAGACTAAACCTAATGTAAACCATATGTGCTTTTAAAAGTCTGAAAAAAAGAGACTTATTTTATGGAGAGTTTGGTTTTATGAAGCAAACCTCTATTTTTTTAGTAGTTGTTAAGTGTATGTATATCACAATACATTTGTATCCAGATTCAATCTTGTAGGAGCACATTCGAAGTTATTGCTCTTTCTGCAAGGCTAAACTAACAACCTGCACACTGTGACTGATTGGGAATACTGCTGCCTCACCGGAAGGACCTTTTTCAATATTTATAATATAAATTACTTAAAATGCTTTAGAAAAGAATGGACCACACCTAAAAGAACAAACAGTCAAAATGAATAATGTGAACTATATAACTGTAACAATAGCACTGCCTCTATATAGAATATTGTGTAATGATTATCCCGTACTGCCCATATATAGAACATTGTGTAATGACAGTCCAGTACTATTACTCTGTAGAATATTGTATAAAGACAGTTCCTACTGCCTCTATACAGAATATTGTGACATGACAGTCCAGCATTGGTTGTATATAGAACAGTTCAGCAATATATCTATATAGAATAGTCTGTATCAATATGCAACTACCTTCTCTATATAGATTATTGTGTAATGACAATCCAGTATTAGACCTATAGAGAGTATTGATTAAAATAGTCCAATACTGCCTCTATATAGAATATTGTGACATGACAGTGCAGCATCGGTGCTGTATAGAATATTATGTAATAAATATCCCAGTGCTGCTTCTACTTATAATATTGTGTAATGGCAATAACATTCGTGTTACTTACAACAGTTACAACAGTCAAGCACTGGTACTTTACAAAAATGCCGAAAGGCAGAAAACAATTGCTGCAATATAGAATATTTTGGAACAGTCCTACATTGTCGTTCAATAAAATATTTTGTAATGACAGGCCAGCAATGGCACCATATCTTGTGGAACAGCAGTCCAGCATTGTTGCTATGTAGATTATTGAGGAACAGTATTCCAACATTGGTGCTATATAAAATGTTGTATAATAGCAATGCTATATACAATGTTGCAAATGTCTGGAGCTAGACAGAGGGGCATATTCAATTGTTGGCGTTAGCCGGAAAAGTAACGCTGCGCACGCCCTATTACCGTCATTATGGTAATAATGCGCGTAATTACCGTTATAACGGTACCTTTAACGCTGAATTTCAGCTTGCAGCTCAGGGAGCTGCGAGATGAAATCCGGCTTAGAATTAACGCAATAACGGTAATATTTTTAACGACGCGGGAAACACCAACAATTGAATATGCCCCAGAGTGTTATGGAGCAACATTGAAACAAATTCCACTATATCTTCACTACATGTATGTATATACTAAAGCTGAATATTGACTCTTTTACAGGCTCTTAGGAGTGCCGTTTGCATCAAACCAAACTAACAGTACATTAATACACAGAGAGATGTTTAAGGAAGCTGGCATGCTATCAAATACCGCACATTTCAATTTTTTAACTAAAACATACAACTGGGTTTCACTAGATCAGATTTGCAGCCACCGTGGCTGTTTTGCATTAATGCAGGGTCACAGGTTAAATACAGCAGAAGCAAAGGAATTTTTCCTTCAATTTCATTTATTCAATGTGCTTGACTAAGGGCCCTGCCATAACACAGACTCACAGAGGAACAGTGAGGTTAAGTAACTTGCTAAGACCCATGAAGTTAGTGTCAGGAGCTGATTTTAAACTGAGACGTCAAGGCTTTGTTCTGAATGAGGAGACGCATCACTGGCAGCCCGTCCAGATGATTTGTTGTGGCTTGAAATTGAATAAGAAGGTAGTGTAAGTGTAGTCACACACAGAATTACATTGCTGTTATACAAGGCAACTAGCTCCATGCAGCCAACCAGGAAATAAACCCAGAGCCAATCAGATCTTTAAGTAATCTTGGAGATGAAATTATAATGCTTGCTGCTGATTATGTCCCTTGATAAACATAGTCATTTGCATGGCTATTGTACCATACAAATACTTCTAGCTTCATATCCAATATAAATATAATCATACAATGAACATACATGTTCATTGTTTTATAACAGAATATGGACAAATTATGAGAAATGCACATGCAATTATTATTTCACTTATATTTATTCAATCCCAAGGTTGTACATGGCTTGGGCGAGGAGGGAAGGTTGAGAGATGTTATTTATGAAGGTAATATAAAGTGTGCCAAAAAGTGCATTTCCTTATCCCTAAACCAGGTATTATAACTATCTTCAAACTATTTATCAAGTATTACAGTTTTCTTGACCAAGCTATGATACGTCAGCACCACTGAAAAACATAAGGGAGATACAACGTGATCTTACATTTCAAATTTTCAGAAATAATATATTCACTTGATCATGATGTCTTTTGCAGGAAGATAGGATGGAAAAGGTTTACCCCCCAAGAACCAAAATACAACCAGCAGAAAGAATTCCACGGATTACATGTCATGTTTCCTATATGAAATCTCTGAGCTTTTCTTGCATGAAGCTGAATAGTTAGCATATGTTTTTAAACCTCTAAATATGCTCAAAACCACCCCCTCCCAAAACATTTCAGAGGAGATTTTACACTCATCCCCACCCCCTCCCAAAACCAGCAAGGTCGGGTAAACCAATGTCTTGGATGAATTAAAACTTCGGCTCTGTTCAACAAGCATAAATAAAACCAACCAGTGAGCTTATCAAGATGGGCCCCCTACCATCAATGAGCTCCCACCCAGCGCTGTGCACAACCAGCTTGTTGGATAAATCTTTCCAACATGATCAGATGTCATCAGCCCTGCCGGTTAATTGCTGTGTGAGTCCATTTTAAATAGCACTGCTGTGGACGGAAGGGGGCAGAATTCATTGTGACAGATGACTATAGGGATTCGTCAGTGAAGTGGAGATGTTACTGTGGCCAAGGCAGTGCTATTATTAGTGTGGTAAGGCTAAAAAAATCCATGTGGTCTCTGTCCTAAACCAGTCGCACCCTAGCTTGTGTCCTCTTACCCCCAAACAAATTACATAATTGATTTCTATGCAAAATCTACTATCCACAGGGATGTGTTTATAGTTTGTACCAGAGAAGATCTTCCTGAATGAATATATTGCATACTCACCCACAACACATACCCAGATGACATGAGAATACAAATGGTGAAAAAATGATTTTCATGTACTCCATAAATACCTTTTGCATGCACCTGCATGGACCCACAGTTCTAGGACTGTGGGTCCATGCATGGACCCCCATTTTCTTTGCTAGTAGCACTCTACACATATACACACACACTGCCAAACCTAAAAAATGAGTATATATATATATATATATATATATATATATATATATATATATATATATATATATATATGTATGCACACACATATCTATATGAATCAGTTTCCCCACTGTGACATGTTTGACAGTTTTGCTGTGCAGCTGAACACAAGCTGCCATTATCTGTTATAAGTTACTTCAGGTATGACATGTTAATATGTTTTTCAATAGGTTCACTGACTAGATGTCTAGTGTGTATAGGAAAAATAATCACAACTTTATCTGAAATATCTTCACTTCTTATAAGCTCCTGAACTCGATAGACATAGTATATAATTGTAACGGCTATTAGACGGTCTTTTGTCAGGAAACTTCTATTCTATATTTGCTGGTCCGCCAAGGCCCCTGTACAGCAACTTCTTGGGGCCCCACCCATAGCCGCCCAAGGGGGCATTGCCACACCAAGTTGTGGCTCCTCCCACTACACAGACAGGTCAGGTACTTTGTACCTTCCACCCCACCCCCCCTACGGCGCCCCTGTATATTTGTAGCCCACAATGTTGTGCACAGATATTTCAGTAAAATAAAGAGCTATATTTTAAACCTATTTAATTAAATTTAAGTTTATCTCTACGGTTCAGACATTGTTCTAGCTGACACTACATCATAAAAATGGTAAAGACTGTAGCGTCAAATACTATAGTTAACATTTGTTTCTCTGCTTTAAAATAAAGTAGAAAAGATTCTGTAAGGCAATATTTCTCTTGAGGATAGGCAGCAGCCATTTTGAAAGGGCAGACTATTAACTCACTGGGCATGGTCATGAAGTGTCTCAGTGATATCACTATATCATAAGGAAATGATAGTCTGCATTCTTCGATTATTGGTTTAGACCAGTGTTGGCTAACCTGTGACTCTCCAGGTGTTGTGAAACTACAAGTCCCAGCATGCTTTGCCAATATATAGCAGCTTATTGCTGGAAGGGTATGCTGGGACTTGTAGTTTCACAAACATCTGGAGTGTCACAGGTTAGCCAACACTGGTTTAGACCATAAAATAGCTGCCTTCATGGGTACACTTGAACTAAATAAGTGTCATACTTTCCAGTAATGACCAGGAGACTCACAAATTTTAGAGTCCTCTCACATCACGAAGGCCCCCCACCTCACACACGATGATGACAATAACGTCATCACACCTGGAGGGGAGGTCCAAATAGTAGGCAACATCTTCATTTTACAGCAGAGACTTACATTGTTTTCTTATTAGTGAAACAAATGCTTACAAATTTGCTTAAGCAAACATATGGTGCACTGTGGTTGACTCCAGCAGCTAAAGGGTCAAAAGAAAAAGAAAAACTATTGGTGATCATTCCAGCTTAATCAACATTCTCTAAGAGTCAGCGACAAAGCCAAATATCAATAGCAGGGCTGCAGGGCATGCTTTCCTAATGGGCCTAAATTATTCTGTCAACTGAAAACAAGAGCTTGTAACTTCAGCGCCAAAGGCAACACGCATTCCCGGCCTTATTACCATTTCACTAGATAGAAATAATTCATGATTTGGTATCATCTCAAGTCACTGTCACCCTTTGCACTGCTAGTGCAGGAAACACACGTAAACACACACAAAAACAACAACAATTATGTTGTAGATATAAAACTTCAAAAAGCTTACCCCAAAAATGTTAAGATTATTGTAATGAACTTGGAAAAGTATTCAACATTATCACAAAAATTTACATCAAATATTACAAAGACGATTAATACTAATTCTGTAAAGTTTTACATTAAAAGACAACTATGATTGAATTATTTTAAATATGTTGTGTAATATTAAACAGGTATCTTTAATGAACGTCAAAGCATTATTGTATAGTCCCTTGTAATGACATGAAACATCAATGGGAAAGGAGAGGATGATAGCTTGATGTGGACAGCACATGTTTGGCGGAAACAGTAATCGTAGCTGAGAACCCACAACACTTGCATGCCATAATTACCCCAGGGTTATATATATATATATATATATATATATATATATATATATATATAAAAAGGAAGGAGTGTGAAAAGACTGTTGGAAGCCCAAATCAAGGCTCCTATAACTATATAACAAATAAATAACATTAAAGCACCTGTAAATTTATTTCGTTTTCTATAAATACAGCTTATAACATTGACATTATTCTCCTTACAATAAACAGCAACAACCACTGATTTAGGAACAGTATATACAGGGGGTGGCACTTCTGTGAGATGGATTTTAATATGGTTTCATGGTTAAACATTCCATAAATGATCATATGTGAATGTCAAATGTTACTATGAGAGGCTGACTGGTAAACCGTAGGGGGTATTTTCTTTCAAAATAGTTTTTGTCTCCTCTTAAAACTTCAGTCTCCATCAGGGGTTAAAAGTCAAACAGTAAAAAAAGCCCCCATGGGATTCAGCTAAATATATAAATATGTCACAGAGCTTTCAGCTGTCGGTGGCTGTCAGTCAGACATCTATAATGGTCACATCCCAGAGAGGCGGAAATGTAAAAAAAAAACTTGATTTATGGTAAAAAATAATGATTTATTTTCTTCTCGCCTCAGGGAACATGCTTCCCTTCGTAGCAAAGGGTGAAGCCTCGCAGCACAGAAGCGTGGGAAAGACAGTGCATGTTTGTCACGTTGCATACCAGAACAGGTATAACATCACCTTTCCAACCTAGCTAAACTGGAAAGTAGTTGAAAGTACTTGAAAAGAAATATGCTTTAAGTCCTTATCCACATGAACAGCTTTACAGTATTCTCGGAAACCATGCATGAGTACACCTTCACACAAAGCAATATTGCAGGAGCTGGACACACTGTATGCAAGTCTGGAGAGTTAGAATGTAAAGTAGATCATTCGTTCTACAACCTCTGTGCTACTACCTCTGCGCTACAACCTCTGTGCTGTCTGTTTTATGACGTACACCGTAATACACCTTGGCTTTGCACAGTGGTGCCTCGGTTGTACTCTCAGAGCACATGAAGGTGTATGCTTTCTATCCACACTCGTGAGTAACCTCTGAAAACTAAATTGTGCCCCCATGTGTGAAGGGACAGAGAAACCTTTTGGAGTCACATCGGGGAAAAGTGTAAACATCACATCAAAGGCCATCTTTCTACCACGTTACCAGATCCCCTTTCAATTGAGTAAAGTTTTAAGTTTTTCCTGCTAAAGCTGCTTGGATTAGTCTTATTTACGGCTTTAATAAATCATTAGAATGAAGGGACATCAGGCCTGTTTTATGATGTCAAACCCCTTCTTTACATATACACATACAAACTACAAATAAAGAATAAGGACCTAATGACTGTCATGTTCTATGAATACTTCTAACCAGAGTAGTGTAGTGCAATAGGGATGTTCTCTACACAACTCTAGAGAAAGTTGAAGAACGTATATAGCAAGGACTGCTGAACACATACCGTGCATCTGATACGTGTATGGAGCCTGGCCTGGGGGTGGCGTGCTGAAACTTGAGCTATAGCTGAGAAACCCACTCTGTCCGGGAGAGTGGCTTAAACTGTCTTCTGTTTTGATACCTAAAAGACAAGGGGACAGAAATCGACATGAAAATCTGACCTAATGTATACTCTTACAGATGTAAGTTACAAAGTCCCCTGGGAAATGGTGCAGAATGACGTGACCACCGGTCCTATTTGTCCTTACAAGAGGACAGATAATGTAATAACTACAGAAACCCCTATACACCATCTTCTGAATACTGTAGGTGTCATTATTGGATTGGAACTCTATGTTTTTACTGTTATTGCTAGGAGCATAATCATTGCCATTCAGCCATGGTATAATAATATGTATAAAATAATATTGTGTATATTATATATAACTGTAAAAGAAAATATGTATCGACAGAAAAAGATTCTTTACAATTTCAACAAGTAATAAGTTATAATGCTTTTTAACATTATCCCACGAACTGGGTAAGATGCCATCCTATTATATCTACGCATACATTGAGATTCCTTAAGTGAGGACATTAGGTAAACATTATTGTTCTAAGGCTCTTAAAAAGCTTTTATTGTCTAATATGTGATTTAAAGAGTAACAAAACAGCTGAAAAACAATATAAATTTTCTGTTAGTGACACTGTAAATATAAAGTATTCAACATAAATAATGAAAGTGAGATGACCAGCACAACTCGGCTCTTATATACAAAAGAAAGAAAAGGTCAATCAGGAGTCCATTTATTATAAAGTGGTGAGAGGGCTGGTTTTTCCTTTGGTGCTTATCGAGGCTATAGGAAATGTAATATTGCAAAGAAAATATTGGCGTGCTAGCTGAGTGATACACTGCTGCCCGACAAAAATGAATTAAATAAAGCATATTTTCATTAAGTCTCTCCTTCTATGGCTATCCTGAGATGACGATAGCAGAAGAAGGATTGTGGCGGTACATGCACTGTCACAATCCTTGACAACAGCATGGGTACCGAAGCGTTAGCACTGTGGTAGCCTGTGATAGATAGGGAGAAGCCACTTGTGTTTGCTGGAGATAAGTGGGCGCAAGTTTAGAACTTAGTAAGGAAAAACCTATTTACCTACCACGTACACACATGTACGCCCACATTCCAGGTTTGGGAATTGGAACCACTCCCTTCATTAATTTCAATGTTTCCACTTTTTTCCAAAATACTGCTCTCTTTATCCTTATTTACATCTTAAGTTAATCTTGTACATGAGGAAACTTTGGGATCGAGTTGTCTTTATTACACGTGTCACTTTAGTGTGCTTTTTTACAGTACTGCATCTAGAAATGCTCTTTCCCATATAAAGTGTGTCTGATAGGTACAAAGGCAAGTCATTGAACGCACTGTTCTACCTCTGAGGACAATAAATCACATCCTTTGGCTGGAGAAAAATGCTCTGTCCCCATACCCCCCTTCAACAACAACAAAAGAGTACCCCTGATAGCCCATCTTCTCCATCTACTGAATCTCATTTTTAATCTCTTCCCACAAAATAAAATCCCATGTTTGCATATGGTTACATAACTAGTCTGCAGATGTTGCATGTTATTAGCAATTTTGCACAACAAAAGTTACAATGGCATTTGTACTGTGTTTTGTAAATGACTCTTAGGGGTATATTTACTAAACTGCGGGTTTGAAAAAGTGGAGATGTTGCCTATAGCAACCAATCAACTTCTAGTTATCATTTATTTAGTACACTCTACAAAATGAAAGCTAGAATCTGATTGGTTGCTATAGGCAAGATCTCTACATTTTCAAACCAACAGCTTGATAAATTTACCCCTTAATGTATCTTGTACTAGCAGATACAACTGTGTGTACTGATGGCTATTCCTAACAGTAGTATACTGACTACTGTGCAGGATATTTTGACATTAGTCATCTCCAGAGACAACACATGTTCACAGAAATCAAGGAACAAGTATCTGGATTGACATCTAAAGGAAGAAGATATTATCAGGGGTTGAGTAGTTTGTGCAGAAAAACTGCTTTCTATATTAAGAGAGTCCCAGACAAATATAAAACTGTTTAATACTGAAGTTTATTTTATTATTTTTAAGTGTTTGAAGAAATAATCCTTGTACCAACACAAGAAACATTAATAATGTTTGGGAAACTAGAGAGAGATGTGACTGGACACACAGATAAAGTTTCCAACAGTGTCTAGACTTTTTTTTAAAAGGATAACAATTTAATTTTCTTTGTGATCATGTGTTTTTAAATAACGATATAAGCGATGTATGTGTGTGTACAAGAGAAAGTGAATGTATGAAAAGTGAGTGTGGTACATGGGGGGGGGGCTTAATTTCATAAACAGCTTACATATTTTTTTATTCTAGGGAGTATAAAAGAGCAAAAGGTAGAAAAACAGCAAGTTGTATAATACACATCTATATGTAATACACTGCTAGTATTTACACACTGCTCCTTCCCATGTGAACCCATAAGGGGGAATATTCTGATCCCATATATGTGAAGGAGACCTTCTCTTCACAATCCAATCAGCTGATATTTATAGACTGACTTGTTCTCAGTAAGGTAACAACAGCCGGCAGACTAGAGAGGGTTGTAGTGTCTTCATATTTTATTTAACGCAGGGGAATGTTGTGCTTCTAATGTCTAGAAAGTGGTAGGAGAAGCCTGAGGATTACTGGTAACATAGAAAGAAAAACCTTAACACCAAATTCATTTCCCCCACAATGCTGTGTTTTGTCTAGGAAAATGAGCTGAATTTAAGTTGTTCCGTATAAACAATAACACCTCATTGTTCTGGATTAGCAGCCAGGTGGGAGTTTTCATGTGCATTGCATGAGCAGTGACCCTAATAGGTAATCTGCACGATTTATAAGCAACATATGGGACTGCCATGTGTCCACCCTAAAGACACAATCCAGTAGCAAATGGTTCTACTTTCACCTGCTCTATGAGAAACAACTGCTTGGTATTTTCCCTGGAAAGTTTCCAGTTCTCAAACAGTAGAGTAACTAAAATACGGGATCGTATACAGAAACATGCCTGTAGCTTCACAATTTACTAAAACAAATAGAGCACTTCATCCTCTTCTATTTCTTCATTAGGCACGTCGATAAAAACTGCATTTAACCATTGAAATGGTCTGTTGTGTGCAAAATTGACATTTTATAAATTTGTTACACTTTTGGATAAATAATGGGGCAGTCTTGCATAACATATATCCTGCTTTTGTTGTTGTTATTGCAATATAGTGATACACAATCATGTCTCCAATGACCACTAAACCTTTGGATCGAGTTTTTCTTTTTGCATGTCTTTTCCACTCTCTGAAATTCATTGGTCATTTAAAAACATACTGGTGCAAGTTCACAAAGCAAGTGGCTGATGAGGGGTAATAACCCCCAATGTCTGAAAGCCTTGGAAAAATGACAGACCGATGTCTACATATTTTTCCCACTTTTTATTTTTAACATTTGCAATAAAAAGTTTTACCAAATAACCCTCTTTTTCTTTGAGTATGAAACATGGACATTGTTGTTGAACACAAAACACATTTAATAAATGAGATGTTCTAGGACCCGCTAATCAGCCAGAGCAGATCCTCCTGATCCCTCTACACCAACATCCCAGTCTAGAGCAGTACAAGTGCTTATTTCGTATCCACGTGTTGCTCATTGCAGTAATACTTCAAATGCTTTCCCTTCCAAATGTATCAAAGTCTTTCTTCTCTACAAAAAGAATACAAATATCACACACACAGACATACTTGCACTAGTGCACCCTGCCTTCCAGAGCTACTAACCTTTATTAATAGTGTTCTAAAATATATTTTACTTATTATAGTTTACCTTATAATCCTGAGTCTTCTGAACTCAGCTACAGTACATAGCCGTTTTCATTCCTTAACTTTGTTTAACCACTCACGTCAAGTGAAATATTTGTTTTATGAAAGCTCTGTCTCCCTATCTAATGTATTATTACAAATATTACACAGATTTTAGAGATATCTGTCTCAATAGCACATTTTTATAGACCCTTCCCTTTGTGCACACAACACAGAAGAGCATTCAACTGCTTCAGTTTCAGATGTATAGTAGGACAAAAATCTGGAGTCATATCTTTATTGGTCCCTGGAAAGTCCTAAAAAGTTCCAAAGCAATGCAATTGCTGTGCTACTAAAATGATGTCTGCGGTTTGCACTTGTGATTCCTCAGTATAAAGTTTAGGAAAGAGAAGCAAAGCATTCATTTTGATAGTGAGATCTTCTGTTAATGACCTCAGGATGAGCCACATTAATGAAGGGAGGTGTTATTTTGACTCATTGTTGGTGCCATGGTTGTTCCATACTGTTGTAGTGTTGGTTAGCATTACCTCTTGTGCAAAGATTTAGAACACTCTTCCCATTAAGTGTATAGTGTCAGGTAGAAGCACTGTGTGTTACACAACATGTTTTGTTCCAGCCACCCCATTAGCAATACAGTATTTAAAAAAATAGGCTAACAAGCCATATGCCTAAGGCCTGTCCTTCTTATTTTATTTCTTGTGTGACATGGTGAATGGATGTTGTATGGGGAAGGATTCTCAATTAATTTAGGGTGCATTTACAAACCCTAGGGCAATAGCCCTGAGTTTGTGTCTAGTGGGTGCTGAACCTTTTGCCATCTCTCCTAACACTCTTTAGCTGTGTGTGATATTTGGCATTCTCTAATTTCCAGGACTTGTGGAATGTGGGCTCGTCAGCCATGCCAGGAATGAAAGCAGCAGTTTCCCTTGGCAAACGCCTCCAGTCGGATACCAAACATTGTTGTTGGTCAGTGAAATCTTGGATTCCATTCTCCAACTCGGTTTCTTTAAATACATTGGTGCTAGAGGTCTAAGCAGGGATGGAAACCCTTTGTGGTCTGAAACATCTTCAGATTCGAGGAGGCTGCAGTTACAGGCTGAAAATGTATTGCAGGCCCGCACAGATATATCACAATATCACAGACACTTCATAACGTAACAGACTAAATGGACCAAACTTCACCCTTGTGTCTCCCTGTATATTCTGAAGTGACGCAAGTATGATTGCTGTTTGCCTATTTCCATTTGTTTCATCTGTAGCCAATCTGACAATTACACACTCTGTCACAGACTGTTCTGTCATGTACTCACAGACTGTACTGCCCTGAGGCTAAATAACAAGCACTTTCCAGAATGTCTGTACATGGGATAGCATACAATTCTATGCACTACAAAAAACAATATATAGATCAGCTAGCAAATGCTAATAATGACCATATGATTGCAGATTTTATACGGCATGTGACTTACTGTATGACGGGATACCGTACGTTTGTCCTGGGGGAGGGTACGTGGAGTATGCTGCTGCTTGCTGGATTCCTGCACTATACTGGGTCTGTCCATAGGCGGCCATCGCTTGGATGGAGGGGTGTGACACTATATGAGGGTAGTGCCTAAAAAGAAAACACACATATTGTGACTTCTCATACCAGGACAGAGCTCATATACTGCACATGAAGGATTGATGCCTATATGAGGGGATCAGAGTCAATTAACAAAGTGAGGGTATGAGATGTGAAACACAGCACATCATTTATTCATCATATCATTCACTCGCTAGGCAATACTCTAAGTAATTGAGGACCTATTACATACATCTTTCCTGCAGAACATGAGAGTGGAAGGTCACCAATCACTAAACTAGATCTATAAAGGGGACATTATGTCAAGATTTAGTAAGAATCAAATCAACTACAGTTCTTTTTTAAACAAAAACGATTCAACTATGAGCATAGACATACAAGAGCTCCCAGACTCCTCAGTAGTATAAAAGTTTTACGTCCATAACAAAACATCAGAACTACAGCTCCCAGACATCCATTCACTGAATCACATCTGACTGGGAGAGAAGAAAGCTCAGGTTCAAAATGTCACATGCCTGGAAAACGGCTGTGGAGATCAGCTATAAGAGAAATCAGTCAAACATCTCTACAGTCAATCAGAATGCAAATATTGTCTCACTCCCAGAATCCCTTTCTTCAATTACCTACTCCTGGCCCATTTATGCTTATTCCATCGTACATCACCATGCTAACGTATTAATGTTCTACACAAATGGATAAACATGACATCAGACTGGGGATAGGAAAAGGTTACCACAGGCTTCCAGCCAAGCCTGATAAAGAAAATGGATGGAAACATGTTACTTATACATAATATATAATAATATGTGCTCTCCTGCAAAAACGGCTCTACTCTGAGGATAATTATTAGTTAACTTGCAATGGGAATAACGATATTTCCTGAGTCAGACAGTCATAAAGACCTCCATATTGAATCAGGCACGCCAAACCCCTTGGATCATCTGTTTTTTATAAGAACTTTGACTGAATCTACTTATCTCCAGCTCACAGGCTGCAGCTTACTTTCTGGTCACTCTGGGAATATGTCTAAGTTTATACCTTATGAATAATCAGTGGTTCCTGCACATGCTAACACCTCCACATCCAACTCTACACATTCAAAACAGGATGTTGAACATTTTCCCCGTGCTGTACATAACTTCGTCCTCAAAGCAAGGCTTACCTTGGATAATTCACTTCAGATGCAAATTGCTGGGATTGTTTGCTGTTACCTTAAAGAAAAAAAAAATTAGGAATAACTATATATTTTCATGTTGAATGCAATCACTGGTTTCTGTTTTCTTCTACCCTGAACTTAAATGTACAATACTCCCTTTCCTATAAACAATATACATTCTGTAGCTGTCACTGTATAAAAAAAAATATCTCCAGGGCAGCCGAACGATACTCAGCAGCCCTGGCGATACAGGTCTGGAGCAGTAAGGGTTAACCCACCACTTTGCCCTGGCCGGTCTCTGTAGATATGCACAGGTGTGGGCAAGCTAGAATAGAAAAGAAGGCATTTTGCTCCTTCCAGAAACTTTTGCGGAAAAGCACATTTTTAGGTGAACATCAAGGAATGCAAAACATACAAAATGACCACAAGACATAAAGACAGTCTCAATGTCCTCTCGCTTTCATGAGTCATTTAAGACATAAATGAAGCTGAAATAAGCAGTATTATAGGAGAAAATTGGAAAAGTTGGAATGAGTGAAGTGGGTGACTCTGAAGTAACGGAAGGCAGGACTTTTTCTGTATGTGGCAATTCACATGTCATAGGACTGTAACATCTCAGTTTCCTCCAGGTGCTCAGGTTTTCTCCCAAAATCCAAAAAATACTAGTAGGTTAAACGGCTGCTATCTAATTGTCTGAATGTGTGTGTGTTAGGGAATTTAGACTGTAAGCTCTATTGGGGCAGGAACTGATGTGAGTGAGTTCTCTGTACAGCGCTGCGGAAGTGGTGGCCCTATATAAATAAAGAAATGATGATGATGTCAGTCAGGGGTTCATTGTTGCTCTCGACTCATCCGTGAATATCGCCTTCAGATAATATTTATCTTTTTATATGTTTGTATGGGATCTTTGGGGAAATCAGTCCAATCACTGTGAGATCCACGTCAGAAGCAGCTAGATCACAGGTATAATTGCATTTTACCCAATGCATTTTTCTCCCTGCTACCAGGTGAAACAGCATGGAGATCCTCAGATTGTCTCTATAAACTTTTTTTTTATTTTCGATTAAAAATTGGATTATTAATGAGTCGCAGAAAAATGACAAAGCATTGAAGTGAACTGAATCATTATAGTAAAATATGAATCAACAATTTGAACTTACACAAAATGCCTGTGAGAATATTGCTTAAAATGTATTATATGGAAAAGTTAAGTGAACATTCTCACTAAGGGCCTGATTCATTAAGGATCTTAACTTAAGAAACTTCTTATTTCAGTCTCCTGGACAAAACCATGTTACAATGCAAGGGGTGAAAATTAGTATTCTGTTTTGCACATAAGTGAAATACTGACTGTATTTTCATGTAGCAAATATCAACTTAAAATTTCAGTGTACAAATAAGCTATCAAGTATTTGTGTGCTACATGAAAAAACAGTCAGTATTTAACTTATGTGCAAAACAGAATACTAATTTTCACCCTTTGCATTGTAACATGGTTTTGTCCAGGAGACTGAAATAAGAAGTTTCTTAAGTTAAGATCCTTAATGAATCAGGCCCTTAGTGAGGATGAGGCAAATAAGATGTGAACATTGTTTACGGTGAAGTTAATCACAGAAGAATTAACTGGTAAGTTTGCTATTACTACGACTAGCTGGGCCTGTACACACCTTACAGAGTAAAATGCATGGGAAGAATCATGTATTGTTTAAAAAATAGAGCTTGGAAAGAAAACGAACCTTGACCATTTGGGGCTATTTTCCTACCTGAATGGGTGAAACTGTCTCTGGAAGATACTTTTCTTGCCTTATCTGGAAAAATAATTTAAAGCAAATTAAACTTTGCCCTCACCAAAAGCGTAAAAAAAAAAAAGCTTTAATTGCTTATTTCGTTTACAGAGGACGACTGCCAAGAGAAAGTGGAGAATTCCAACTAATTGAGGTTGAGGTTTGGAAGAGACTCATAAGTAACCTCTTCAGCTGCTCTTTCATACTGATAGAATTACAATCATGTTTGGTTGTGAAGAACTACAAACTTTATTTAATAGTACTTTGTAATGAGGCCATGCTAGGCATAGCAATCTACAGTGATAGAAGTGAAACTAGTGTATTAAAAAGTCAGTGGTTCCATTATTTTGCACCATAAAAATGTAACTTGACAATTGCTTAGTCCATAGCAGTCCCTAATAATAGTTTGACATATTTTTCCACAATTTCTGCTACTCTAAGGGCATCAAAGGCCTGAATGAATTATTGTCAAATAGCGTAAGTTAAAGTTTTGGCTGAGTTAAAGAAATTATTATCAACTATAAAGGTCTATAGAAGCTTACCAAGGAACTTCTTATGTCTTAAAGCTTATGAAGCACCTCCATTTCTCTGAAAAATGCCCAGGCCTGGATTTCAGCAAATCCCACATAAGATGGGGCCAGCAGTGGCAGAATTGCAGGGTAAGCTGTTTATCTCTCTATTTTCAACATTTTTATTACATTATATTTTAAAGGGCCATTAACCACAAATTAGTATTCTTTCTTACTTGTGCCTAGCACATGGTAATTTATATTCTACTCATAGTTGTTTTATGTTATCCCTCTCTGCGGGCTATGAGAAAACTTAGAGGAGCGTGTACGGCAGGGCTGGCAAATTTTAGCCCAGGGGGCAAGACTCTACTCAGCAACCTGTTAGGAACATTTTAAAGGAAAAAATGTAGGTGGCCCAATGACCCAGCCCCAGGTAGTCCACTATGGGACCGGCATGGGGGGCAGATGCTTAAGCTTAGAAACATTGCAGACAATTGAATCTGCCCTAAAGAGACTACAAGGTGAGCTCTGCAAGTTGATTTGCTAACACCGACAATAGAAACTAGGTTAAGTTCTAAAACTATTTTTTTTTTTTTTACAAATTAATGTATTAATATTTACAGTAGACAAATACAATTGTAATATGAAAAAGACAGGGTCAGTGTCCCTTATTGTTTTCTTAACCAGGACTTTGTAATGGGGAGGATTATGTGTTGGACAGGTTTCCTGTGTCTGCCACTATATTTACCTTTTGTGTGAGTATTGCAGTTCTTGCTGTACCGATTCTTTAGTTAGGTTACAACAACTGTGTACGTCAGTATCAGCTTCCTACCAGCATAGTGTGAATCACTAAACCACAATCAAAATGTTGGCAAATTTATAAACATTCTTATAAAGAAGAAGAAAAAAAATGTTACAAATATTTACTTTAATACTGGTAAGAGAAAGGACAGAACATACTGCATTTACTATAGTGGGTAGTGAGAGGATGCCTATTATCCAATAAGCAGTTTATTGCTCTGTATGACCTTGGGTGACCTGGCTTCTCTGCAGGCCTTAGATGGATTTCACTAACCACTTGTGTGACAATATTTGCAGCTAATAATCTGATTATTCTTGTATAATAGAATCATTGCTGCATGATAGAATGAGCTCTGTTTCTACTTAGAGTATTTCTGTTTGCATCTGAACCGAAGCCTTTTGACTATGCCCATAAATATAATGGTTCAGACTTATATCAGACAGTGGCTTAGTATTTCTGGTGATAAAAGAAATCCATGGGGGGCTTAGGTTTTACATTTTACAAGTTGCAGCTTTTATATTATTCCATGTACATAGCTGCAGCTGTCCATATAAAATAGATCCAGGGGTGGAAGAATGTCATATCTGAATAATTAAGTGAATAAATTAGTGTTCTGATGATTTATTTTTTTGTCAACGTTATAAAGGTAAATATCCGTCATGTTTTTATTGTATGACAGATGTCATGTCCACAATAATTGACTGCTTATAGTTGCCCAGCCTGACATTGTGCACACATTTTTACCAACACTTGCCTCTCACAACGACAATCATCCACCCCTAGTTATATAAAATAAAGTTGTATAAAAAGCAATTTAAACAGACAATGAATACATATAAATATGCATTACAAATAATTACAATAATAACAACATATTTTTAGACATTATACTATATTGTATTTTTCTGTCCCAAAATGCTTGTAATATGCAGGGTTTACAGGAGCTTAATGTTTCAAACTATAAACAATAAACTTCTAACATCCAAATCATCATACATTGTTTCTCTACCACAGAGTGAATTCTTTCATTGTAATTTATTAATTTGCAGTTTACAGATGATTGTCCCCTCAAGAGATCTGCAGAGCATTGCTCTTTTCCACCTACGAGCTTACAGACATATGCTGAAATATTCTATACATTATTAGCTAATGACCTCTCTATAGATCTACAGAACATTGCACTGTTCCATCTGCACCCTTACTAATATATTGTGCACATTGCTAGTTACTAAACTTTGCAGAGAACTGCAGAACATTGCATCTACCCCTATCAGATACATATTGATATTTTCTACATTGTTAGTTACTGACCTCTCTAGAGATCTGCAGAACATTGCTCTATCCCATTCAACCTCACAGATATATATTGATATTTCCTGCAGAATATTAGTTACTTACCTATTTAGTGATCTGCAGAACATTGCTTTGCTACATCTATCCCTGACATACACATATTGATATATTCTGCACATTGTTATATTACTGATCTCTTTAGAGATCTGCAGAAAATTGATTTATTCCATTTACACCCTAACAGACACATATTGATAATTTCTGAAGATTATTAGATTACTGTCCTCTGTAGAGATCCAGCAAACCCTGACAGATGCATATTAATATATTATGTAGATTTTTAGTTACTGATCTCTCATCTGAAGAACATTGCTCTGTTCCATGGATCCCCTGATAAATACATTTTGTAAATTCTGCAGATTGTTCGTGACTAGTCTCTCTAGAGATCTGCAGAACATTGTTCTGTTCCATCGATCCTATGTCAGATACTTAGCAATATAATCTGTGCACTGTTTCTGACCTCTCTAGAGATCTGCAGAATAATACTCTGTTCTAACTACCCCCTGACAGATACACATTGATATAGTCTGTAGAACATTGCTCTTTTATTCTACTCCCTGAGAGATATATATTAACATGATGCTACATATTGCTAGTTACTGACCTCTTTAGATGTCTGCTGAGCATTGCACTGCTCATCTACCACCTGACAGATGCATATTAATATATTCTACAGGTTATTTGATTAATGACCGTTCTAGAGGTCTGTAGAACATTGACAGATACGAATTGATATATTCTGCAAATTATTAGTTAATGTCCTCTCTCTATATATAAATACATACAAAACAAGGGATAGATCAAAAACTGGATTGCTTTAGATGTCTTATTATAGGAGAATTACAAGTATCACCACTTTTCTACTTTTTTATTTGGTGTTTTGAACCACATAGTTCTGGCATAATGTCCACGCCCAATATTGCTTAGTTCATTATGACACAGGAGGACAAGTTGCATTCCAAAAGTCACATGACACAAACTGGGATTTTAACAAGAGCCTCCATCATTTCTCTCAGTGCCCTCATTATTCAGTCCACCCATTTTGCTATTGCGCTACTCCATCTCTTTTTATAACTTTCTTAAAATCATGAGGTGAGAGGTCACACATATCTATAAGTCTTGGGAGCGATGAATTAGTCAGAGGACTTGGTTCAAAAACTAGTGAGAATACATTCAGCCCAGGCTCCTGCCAATGATTTGTTAAACAGATTTAGTGTCCACATGAAAGGCTTGAATAGCCTAATGGTTTTACAGTCCGGTATCTGACTCTTAAACAATGTGTTCTATTTTTCTCTTGCCAGATAAGACATTCTTGGGCATCAATAACATTCCTAAGCAGGATTCAGGAAATAATTCTGTGAAATTCTGAGCAAAAAGTCACTGGGAGACCTATCCCAACACAATCGATCAAATTATTTATAAAAAAAAATATTTGGAGGCTAAAAAAAATGTTTGAAAATGTATATGTGTAAAAAGATACCACCTCCCCCTGCCCAAAAAAAAGCATATTTAATGTAAGTAAGTACCTCAAAATTATGTTAATTGTTTTATATATTGCAATCTGATATTCATGTATATTGAAGCAAAGTAAAATAAGATAAGATAAAGGAGAGGCCAGTTTTCATTATGCAAATCTCATTCAGTCTCTGTAGCAGAGCCCAGGACATTATAACAACTACCTATAACTAAAAGAAAAATGCATTACACCACCACAGGAAATTGAAGGAATAGCTTCAGTTCTCACTAAGAAAAATCTCTGAAATATCACGCAGGAATTATGACATAAGATATCTGGTACATATAATCCAAAGTCCTGAGAGAAGAGGTGAAGGGCCTCGGCTAAGAGCCAGGAGGTGGGCTGTTAGTAAGATACCTCTAGCACTGAAATTCATCAATGTGCCCTGATAAGAGCTCTTTCTGGCTTTCTTTCCAAGTGTATCCAAAGGTTGCATCTGAAGTACTGGCACATCTGAGGTACTAACTCTGCCTTATGGCCGACAAAGTTCTGCTTCCAATTGAAAAGATGATTTGCATGTTCATCCGTCTGCCTCATTACTAAGCAAACTCATATTTTCACCAGTAAGTTGCATTTTTAAAAAAAATCAAGGCTTTTTAACTCCATGTTAGGCTGCTCTAAAAAGGAAGGGTTATCCCTAGTGGAATGCTCTGACAGCCAGGATAGTGGAACGCTGACAAAACCATGAGAATGAAACGCTGTGACAGCCCAGAGATTGGAACGGTGTACCAGCTGGGGAAGTGGAAACTGCATGAGATATTGAAAGTTCCACTCAGTATGTATGTAGGGAATGTGTCTTCTGATTGGACAGGAGCTAAGACGCCGAGTTTATTTCACCCAATGTTACAACTGCTTGAACTGCTAGAACATGTTCGGTCCACCAGTGGTAACACCACTCTCCTCTTCTAGCTGTCCATTATGGGTAAGGGCAGGCTGGGCTGGGTGGCATCTACCCCCCCACGGCCATTCCCATAGTGGGCTACCTTGGGCTGGGTCACTAGGCCACCTGCATTTTTTTCCCATTAAAATAGGTTGCTGAGTCGAGTCTTGCCCCCCCCCCCCGGACTAGAATTTGCCAGCCCTCCCCTGATTATGGGGTAGTCAGAGATTTCCTAAGTTGGATAGGCCCACAGACAGATCACAGCAAGAACCTTCACCTTTAATACCTGCTGCATCAACATCAGATTGAAATGCTGTCCTTATAAGCATCCTAAAGTCTGGCAAAATGTGTGTCCATCCTGCCCTCATACATGCACAGAGAATGATGCCCCAAGCAAAAGATAATTCCTACCTGTTATGTCATCAGGAGATGCAAAATGACTGGGAGAAGGGTTGAATTTCAGGTCGTCAGAGCAGCCACTGGTTACAGACAGGCTCTGTGATATCACTAGATCTAGCATTTCCTTGCACCTGAAAGAGAAAGAACATGGAATAATTTATTCCACTGTGCATCCCTAGCGATAATTCTCTTTCCCATATAAATATTAAAACACACCACCAACTCTCATTCTCTATTTAAATTTCATAAAATAACATTTACTAAAGTTATTCCACCTAAGAGAACACTGGATGTAAATGAAGAACGTGCTCCATAGGGAGCGCAGACGTTCGATTGCTGTTTGTCTGGCTTTTGTGATTTGCCATCAGAAATGACTTTTTTGGTCTCCAGCGAATTCAAATGCACTCCAGCATGTGTTTAATCCATGGAGTAATTAGACAAACCACACTCTCTATTATTCAAATCAAGTGTGACACTACTGTGTCAAACTGGTTTAATTCAACATAAATGAGAAAAAGAAGTTACAGTTATTGCTGAGATTGATTTTAATGGGGATTTATTGTCTGAAAAGTATGCAAGTCTGCTCCAGAGAACTACAGTTCCCAGCATCTAACAGACATTTGCACTCTAGATTATTGGGCAGACAGAACAAGGAACACACACAAATACTAAATAGAAAGGACCACTGTAATAATCGTTTAGTCAATTTGAACTGAACATTTTTTTCTGCAGCATTAATAGTAAATAAACCTCTAAACAGTATTGGACTTAATAAGTGTAATTATGACATAATATAATACAAATGAGAAACACAATACCACATTCTCCTTACTACTCAAAAGCCAGACATTTTAATAGATAACATGAAAAATCTGCACCTAATTACCATGTAAACAGAACAGAACAAGGGCAAACATAAGAGCCAGGCTGCAGACAGGACCGTGGTGGCACATACAGAGAACAGATTCTCTACCATTTGCTAGGCCTGTCGTCACCCACATCCCCCTGAGGCATCAGCATTTAGGAGAAGCATGACTGCTTTAAAAGCCCAGTTTCAGAGCAGTGTCAGGGAGCGGAACCCAAGAGATGACAGCTGGAGGTGGAGGGAGGGGGCAATGAGCGCACATCAAAGGCTCCCTGTACAGCAAATGGATCAAAAGCATATGGATTCCCAAGTTAGTGGCTCCACAGACAGCGAAGCACAACGGCCTCCTGACTCTGCTGAGGGCATCTCACTCCTGGCTGTTGCAATCTGTCCGTAAAGCAGTAGTCCCTACTTAATGAGAGCTTTCATGCGGAGACCCCCTAAACTCAACAACATATGCGGAAAATCACCTAATTGCGTGGACAGTATTCCACTGAACAGCGCTAAATGATGTGGGGGGACTAACAGGTTGTAATTGACCAAATGAAGTCACAAACCGAAACAAGTATCTGATGGTAACCACATGTTGCAAGTTAGTTGTTTATTACTTGAGACAAGTTTGGTGCCTTTTACATGGTTTTGCTTTTTCAACTGCTATGAAATGAGGAATAAATCTATCTATAAAAGGAAGAGTCTACTCACAACTGTGCACACAAACTTGAGTCACTTATTATTACTATGCTTTTAATTATATGCAACATGTTAATATGTGAAATGATGCAGGCTAGACAGACAACCTATGCTCCCTACCCCACAATAACTCAATGTAGTATGAGCCCTGGAGATGAATACAATTATTAATAAAGGGCAAACCTGCTGATACCAAGCATCAACATCTACTGTTATGCTAGCTGCTAAACGACCACCATGCCAGGTAATCTCATCCAGAAACTGCCTGACTGGTATCCAAATCAGTCTGAACAAAATGGTGTCCTTGCAAAATGTATATTTAAATGAGCAAAGAGAATTTGGCTGGGAAACCAGGGGAGGGTAGGGTGATCCCAAAAGTGACATTTCTGTATTACATTATCCCTTTGTAAATAACTATCAATGTTTACAAGGCCCTGTCATTCCTCAGCCTATTGTCAGCTGTGTGTTGAGGAAGGGTTAAACGCTCACAGTGTTCTCCCCTCACCACACATAAGGAACATATTCCAATAAGTTTTTGGAATAATTCTAGAAACAAGCAATTTGGGCTTGTTCCAAACAATGTATAGACAGAGCTGAAATCAGGAAACGGTTGGAGACGCTGCCTTCCTGGATTATTTCAATGACTTCTGAGCCTTACCTCGGCTGTAGGAGGGCTGTCTGAGCCACATGGACTGATAGTTACAATACAGCTCTGCACTTTTTTGGAGTTCCCAGGGCCCCGGTCCCAGCAGGTTTAGGTCTTTAAGTCATGAAGAAAAAAAAAGACCCGGCACTCTCTCCTATTATATATATTACCTAGTTTGGAATTTGATTGACTGGAAAATGGGCCAGGCTCAAAACATACAATGATATTTAAACCAGCAAAATAAATGAAGCTGTTTCTAATATACAGATACATCTGGCACAATGTACAAATCTTGCAGGGTGTTTATTTTAAACAATACAGCAAGAATGTGACGCAGATCATCATTTGCCTGAGTTTAAGCCTGGGCTCCAGCAATAAAAAGTAAAGACATATCACACTACTCATAATATCATTTAATACAATATATAGTTATATTTGTATCACAAAAAACACTGCTTACTTAAGCTGGGTACACACCTATGCAATCTTACTTCAGATGCAATTTCTGTAATGAATTCACCAATGACTGAAAGTCCCGATCAGCATGCCGAGTGATGCGTACACACCTACACAAGTTACCTTCACATATGTGCTCTTCATTTCTCAGCTGCTGAAAGATTGTGATTCTGTACACACTACAGATATCTGCCTACGCTGCTGGTCGGGATTGTGTAGACACATCCACATTGGCCAACATCGTTCCATCGTTGATTACGATTTTTAGTAAGATTAGAAAACCAAATCAACAGATGCGATGTGTTTTTGTAAGATAAAACTTGATCATGGGAGCGTACGCGTTCTTGCAATATCTGAACAAACGCTTGTGAACAGTGCGATCTGCACGATAATTGTGCAGGTGTGTACCCAGCTTAAGACTACCACACTGCTAAGATAAGTAAGTACATGGTACACAAGGTATTGCACAATGCCTGGTACAGAGAAATGGTAAATAATTAGCACACATCAGACTCAATTGTCCATTATATGGCATGGCCCCATGTCCATCATATACACTATATGGCCAAAGGTATGTGGATACCCAAACATCACATTTATGTATGATTGTTGAACATCTCATTCTAAATATGTAGTTGGTTTCCCCTTTGCTGCCATAATAGCCTCCAATTTTCTGGGAGGGCTGTCTACTAGAGTTTGGAACATGGTTGTGGGGGTTCATATCCATTCAGCCACAAAAGCATTAGGAAGGTTAGCATTGATTTTGGACGATAAGGTCTGACTTGCATTAGGTGTTCCGAATCATCCAAAGGGTGTTCGATGGAGTTGAGGTCAGTGCTCTATGCAGGCCACTCAATTTCTTCCACACCAAATTAAGGAAACCGATTTTTAATGGACCTCACTTTGTTCACAGAGCATTGTCATGCTGAAACAGGAAAGGGTCTTCCCCAAACTGTTACATGCCAATGACATGCCAGACTTTACAGTTGGATGTACACATTCAGGTAGGAAGTGCTCTGTTGGCATCTGCCGAACCCAAATTCATCCGCCAGACTGACAGATGGTGAAGCGGGATTTGTCACTCCAGCAAACGCATTTCCACTGCTTCAGAGTTCAATAGCGGTGTGCTTTACACTACTCTAGTCGACGTTTGACATTGCACATGGTGATCTAAGGCTTGTGTGCGGCTGTTCAGCCACGGAAACTCTACCCATGAAGCTCCCCACTGTCAGGATCTGCCTACAGCCTTCTGCATTGCCTGCTGCTTGCATTGGCAGTTCCTGCCTCCTGGAACTTGGACTTGTGCTTTTATGTATTATCTGCAGTGCCTCTGTTCACCAGAGGTGCTGCTATTGTGCCTTTCGTTTCACCACTAGGGGTAAACTTGTTGCACCAATTATCTCTTGCACCTGGGTGTCTCTCTACTCATACCTGTAGCTTCCAGTATACCTTGCTGGTCTTTGCTGTATCTTTGCCTTCCTTATGTTTTGTTCCCCCTGCTGCTTCTGTGCTCTCGGACTCCACATTCTGCTGCTACACAACTGCTCCGGATATCTCTCTATCTTCCATTCTACCTGCATCTGCAATATGCACTGTGCTGTTTCAGCTATATTGGGTTTGTACCATTTACCTGTATTTTCTGAGCAATAAACACTATTAAGCTTCATCACATCACAGGCGCCATTGCTGTGATTTACTTTGAAGCGTGACACCAACAAACAGTTCTTGTGCTGATGTTGCTTTCAGAGACATTTCGAAACTCAGTAGTGAGTTTTGCAACCGAGAATAGACTATTTTTACGTCTTACGCACTTTAGCCCTCGGCATTTCCATTCTGTGAATTTGTGTGGCCTATCATTTCGTGGCTGTGCTTTTATTGCTCCTAGACGTTTCCAGTTCACAAGAAGAGTACTTGCAGTTGAATTTGGTTGCTCTAGCAGGGCAGAAATTTGACAAACTGACTTGTTGTCAAATGATGACATCCTGTGACAGTGCCACATTAAAAATCACAAACCTCTTTAGCATGACCCATTCTCTTGCTCATGTTGGACTATGGTAATTGCATGGCTGTATGCTTGATTTTATGCACCTGTTATTAATGGCTGTGGCTGAAATGGACAAACACACTATTTAGAAGGGTTGTCCACATATGTTTGGCCATGTAGCATATAACCCAAATCCCAGCACATACAGCCCCATTCCCAGTATATAGTTTTATGCCCAGAATAACAGCATTGTCTCTGATGAACAGCAACATGGCACAAGTACAGCTTTATGTTCACCATAAAAAGATCCATGATGCCAAAATATACATCCCATAATGCCAGCACATACAGGCCCATTGCTCCAACATACACAGTCCATCAAATAATAAAGAACAATATCATGGCCAGTATAATCATGCTGACGCCAGCATTACTTTACTCATCCACTACCCTGCAAGGATGGGTCCATAGAGTGTAGGAACATCTAACAAGGTTCACTCCCATCAGCTACTGGTGTTCACTCCTGGAGAAGCAGACAGGGCCTGTCCATCTATGAAAGCACTATTAATAAAAGTTACTGCACCCTATGAAGTAATTTACTGTAACTGGAATAATTATATTTGTGGGTGTTGTGGGTAAAAGCGGGGGGAGTAACATGGCACCATGGCACTTCACTGACACAAAAAACTGTGCCAGGATAGCGAACCAAATTAGAGACATCAGGAATGCATTTTACCCAAAACTTGCATTGTTTGACGTTGCATAATGCAATTTTCTATAATTGCCTTTTCACACCTGTCTTCAAAGCTAGAATACAAACTTCTTTAAATGTCTGCTTAAATTGGCCTCTGTGTCCTATATTTATACTCTGTCACTAGCACAAGTGATGACACGGAGGCAAAGAAAATCTTATATTTATAAAGTGAATATTTCTGAAAGAAATGGCAAGCACAGTGTATAAGTTGTTTCTATGTGTAATTTCATTAGAATATATTTAATTTATGGTGACTTCAACTGGATCTTCGAAAACAGCTATTACAGCCACTTTTCTAAGATAAATGACACTTATGGTGTGTAATTACAAATGAAGTGATGTTTATCACTGTTCATAGCACAAGCCAATAAATCTTACGTCTCACAGCAACATAACTGATGACCAGCCATGGAAATACTCAGTCTTTACAAAGTGGTAATAGATCAATGAGCAAATAATACTGTTCGCTATAATGCATTTACTGGCTGTCATAGTTAGCTAAGCTCCAACTATAAGGCACACTTGAAAGGACTGAACTCAATAATTACATTTTAGAACATTTGTTTTGGATCTTTGCGAGATAAAACATTAAGTATACAGGGCCATAATCAGCTATTACTGGTGACAACCAATAGGTTCTCTTTATACCAATATCAGGAAGTCACCCTGGCCTCAGGGTAGAAAAACACATCAATCCGTTGGGAGCCCTGTCCGTACATATTGTTTTGTTTACCCTAAATCTTCATTCTGCTAACTCAATTTGTCAGCCCCCACAGTGGAGTGAGGTTTAGAAAAAAGTCTGTTTTTGGTCCCAATTCTGCTGAACCTAGAAATGTTTTGTAAGAACATCTCATTGGACTTCCGCCCCCATCTACAACATAAAGGAGGAAAAAAAATCAAGTGGAAAGAGAACAGATGTTTGAAACATATTTGTACCGTCTAATTACATTATTTTTCTGGGATTTCATTAGTTGCTGGGTGATTGATCATTTTCTTTTATGAATGATTCTGTTTAGCTTCATAATTCAGAAAACAAGAACAGCACATTAGTTTCCTAGTTAATATAGCTGCATATTACACCACCCTTTCTTCTACATTCTGCATACTTGGAGACATTAAATAAATTAAATCATACAGATGGGTGGCATCATTTTTGGCTCCTATCAGCAGCTCTGATAAGACTTTTGCATTAAATGAAATATCCACAAGCTCATTTGTCACCCAGACAATGTGAAAGATTTATAGATTGCTCCAGATTTATAGCATATCAACTGGGAGAGCAACACTTTAAAAGGCCAGTATTATGTAAGAGTAATTATATAAAAAGAACTTAAGCTATAATATCCAAATATACCAGTGGTTTATCAGAAATGAATATATATAAGATTACATTTGTAACAATGGAGGAAGCGTGGCCTTATCTGTGTGAAGTTTGTATGTTCTCCCCGTGTTTGCGTGGGTTTCCTCCGGGTGCTCCAGTTTCCCCCCACACTCCAAAAACATACTGGTAGGTTAATTGGCTGCTATCAAAATTGACCCTTGTCTCTCCCTCTCTGTCTGTCTCCCTCTCTGTCTGTGTGTGAGTGTGTGTCTATATTAGGGAAATTAGACTGTAAGCTCCAATGGGGCAGGGACTGATGTGAATGAGTTCTCTGTACAGCGCTGCGGAATTAGTGGCGCTTTTTAAATAAATGATGATGATGATGATGAGGAAGCATTTATTTCCCATACAAGTGACCCTTTACTGCTAGGTAAAGTGATTGAAAACATGAATATTGCATCACGATTAGGGGCACACATATCCTGCAGAACAAATATATTTTTATACAATGGTTTTAATACACGACTATACTCTGTTCACTTGAAAACTTGATAAAAATAAAAAACAACAGCATCTGAATATATTCATAACGTGCATTTATCCTAGTGAAGGTACAACACACATCAGTCCTATGTGACTAAACTTTACACCATGAGAGCACTGATAAAACTATGAAGGCAACGATGAATAACCTAGTGAGAACCATCTGATATCAACAAGTTGTTTATAAGTAACTCGAGGCAAAAACCCTTATTTTTCATGCTACCGCAATGTGATTCAAGCATGTCTGATCCCTCAGTTGATACAGGACAGTGAGGGCGCCAGGAGTTGAGAAAAAAGTAGGGAATAATATACTGGGTACAACAAGTAGGAGAGAATGTTGGTAAATAATAATTTCTACACACTGCACAGCAGGCTCATTGCAATCATCGCTAGATGAGATATGCTCCTGATTTAGTAATTCCACTCTACAGTGTTCCCCCTGCAACAGTTACTTCAATGACAAACTCTCTCCCATTGTTCTCTCCCACAGTGGTGTCTTCACACACTACAAATTCAAATCAGAGCACAGATATAATATCACACAAAAAACATAGAACTGTTCTCTGGCATCCTGTGTCTCTCCAGCTGTTGTGAACTACATGTCTCAGCACATGCGAGCCACATAAAGAAGATAGGGCTAAAGATAACCATTAGGACATGATATTGATGAAAGATGATTTTGTGGAGATGCATTGGAGGTAACGTAACAGAAAACTATTGACTGCTCTAAGTGAAATCTCACACTCATAATGCAGTGCTTCACTGTTCTTACTTTCCTGTAAATGTAACAGAAATTTAGATTCTTGTATGGTTGACGCATTATTCCATAACCTGTGTCTGCATTGTTCTCTGCTGACCTGAAGGACTATTCTCTATTCTAGAGCATATGCTGGGTCATTGATTCCAACACCAAGTAACTTCTGCAACAGTATAACTAACCCTATAACTTTAAGCAATTGCTGACAAGTGAACCTAGGAGAAGTGTCTTATCTCCCATTAGCCATCTCACACTTTGTGATTTATTAATGTGCACAGAATCTATTCTAGACCCCAACAGGACACAGAATCACCCTGGTCTGGGGCTTCAGAATTATGTATCCAGGAGTCATTGATATGTTAATGAATTGCCGTGCGCTGTTTGTGAGATTAGGATTGCTATAGATGTCAGACATGATTATGACCAATCAATAAGTGCTGAAGAACAATCATATAGCAATGCACTTACTCCATAAATATCATTTTATATAAGTGTGTAATTCAGGGAAGGCAAACAATTAAACCAAGATAGCCGTGTTCCATTACAAGGCCTGCACCAGATTTAGGTAAGTCATGCTGTGACTTATAGTTCCACAACTGCTGTAGAGCCACAGGTTGCTTACCTCTGGCCTAGATGGCATGATGGTGCTCTTTCATACTTTATGATGTTACATAGCATATACAGTGTACTGTTCCATGATCCATACAACTGCTAAAGATGGACCTCACAGCAATATTTACTCTACAACCATAAAATTCAGTACAAATCAGTGCAATGTTTTTCATTTGCGACATTTGAGGCGACACTTTAAACTCTTTACAAAGAATTTTTTTTTCCCTTCCTTTAACGATGTAACATTAAATAAACTGAGAAGTCACATCAGATATATAAAAATTGGCTACAGTTCCTTTTATACAATAATGATTTTTACATTTATTACAAAGTGCTTTTTTCTCCCTTGCACTATACACTTTGACTTTTAACACCCTCTATTATGGAGCGCTCTTCCTTACCATTTCCTTGGCTTTCACTTTCAAAATACATATGGAGAGCAAATGTTCCCAAATGATGTGAAATTACAGCAGAACTGGGATAACAAATCATTAGTGCTTCAATCCCTGATACATTTGTGGAGGGGGATTATCATCATCCATACTGCAGTGATTACAACAACATTGTCTTCCTGTTACAGCGGATTTTCTACATTACAGAGAAAAGTATGTTTTATCCATACAAGAACAGATTGTGTGTTATGTGAGGGAAGTACAGCCTGCTCACTATACGTCATATACTGGAAACCAAAAAGTTTCCAATTGTACAGAGTAAAGCATATCACATATACTGACAGGTAAAAGAATCAAGCCAATACATATTATAAAGCTTGAGGGATTGGATACGGTTGATAGTATCCAGGAAACCATGGAAAATGTCAAATCTGAGGGCATTTTCCAGGCAGGTGTGCAGTGCCTTATTAAGGAAAGGTAAAACAATTGGGCTACCCCTAGAAGAGAGAACAGGCTCCCATTGTACCTTTATTGCCTCTTGCCATGGCTTAGATGTGTTATAACACCTGTGCATGCGATATTTAAGTCACTTATAAGTTTATTATTTATTATTATTATCATTTATTTGTTAGGCGCCACAAGATTTCCGCAGCGCCGCACATAGTACAAACAGTAGACTATACAGGGTGAAACAGTACAGAACAAGAAACAAAAATACCAATACTTCAGAAACTCCAGGCAGGCTGCTGCAATAAGCATGGAGCAGAAGAACAGGTGAGGAGACAGGAGGGAAGAGGGCCCTGCTCATTCGAGCTTACATCCTAAGGGAGGGTTGACAGACCAGGCACAAGAGGAGCCGGTTGAGGCAATGGGAGAGAGGGGAGAATGAGCGGAGGAAATAGGGGTTAAGTGGATGGTTGGTAGGCTTTGAGAAAGAGGTGAGTTTTGAGTGCACGTTTGAAGGAGCACAGAGTAGGAGAGAGGCGGATGGAGCGAGGGAGGTCATTCCAGTGAAGGGGGGCTGCACGGGAAAAGTCCTGGATTCTGGAATGGGAAGAGGTGATCAGAGTGGAGGAGAGGCGACGGTCATTGGCCGAGCACAGGGAGCGGGCGGGAGTGTGAATGGAGAGGAGGTTGGAGATATAAGGGGCAGTAGAGTGGGAGAGAGCCTTGTAAGTGGTGGTGAGGAGTTTGAAAAGAATTCTGTAGGGGAAGGGGAGCCAGTGAAGGGCAAGGCAGAGAGGGGAGGCAGAGGAGGAGCGGCGTGAGAGGTAGATGAGTCTTGCGGCCGCGTTGAGAATAGAGCGGAGGGGGGAGAGACGAGAGTGGGGGAGTTATAATATAATACCATTCATTTACAGGCAGTTAGCAGAATGATATGAAAACTATACAAACATATATATATATGTATATGAACAAATATAAATAGGCAAATACACCCCCCTGATAGACTCTACTTCACTGCTCTACAACTTGTACTCAGTACCATGTTACCATGACTAGTGTCATCATCATGATGACGATGGCAAGTGTCCAGGTTTCGGAGAAGGGAAACAAAATAAGACAGTAGTATGAATGGAAACATATATGTGTATATTTAGGAATATTATTACACAGATAAAGTGATTACAATAACTCATCTGCTAGCTGTCTGTCATCATGCACATAGTGTATATACAATCTCAGTAAGTGCTCAGTTCTCAAAGCCATAAAACAGCCCAGAAAACTCTCCCTTACCGTATGTGTATCTTTACAACCAGTCCTGCTTCTATGTCTCTCTATTTCCCTGCTATTAGACTTGCCACCCCCTCCCCGGGCACTGACTCCCTGGTCACAGTGCACAGATAAAGAATTGGAGGTCATTCATTACAGGAGGCAACAGCTGGGAGACGGACCTCCCAAAACTTCCTGCAATTAACAAGTGAAAGATTAGAGGAAGATACAGCACAAGGCCATCTCTGGGAAGGTGGGATTTTGGCTTTGTGGCTGCTCAGGTTTCTGGTTGATCAGTTCAAGGTAAGAGGGATGAAATGCTCTTTTCTTCCGAATTTACCTTGTAAAGAACAAGGGACTCTTATTTTCCGACTACTGAATAGGAAGATTTGAAAAGAATTAGCAGAAGGAAGACTGCACTTAATTAAAAAAAAGATTTATGAAGTTTTAAGTGTCCTGGGAAAAAAGGTATAGCAGTTGATGGACAAATATACGTATTGTTCTATCAAATACTTGTATTTATTACGGAGTATAAAATGAAAATTCCTGTTACAAATGTAATATAACTGTGGTCACTGAGCATGGAGGACTTTACCTCTAAATATCACTGTAAAACACAAATTAATGCGGATATACCAACAATAATGATCTACATCAGGCTTTATCATCTTGGATGTACTGAGGTTTCTCCTTCTGGATGAGTAAAAAACAAACAAATCCAGCAATGGATAAACACTGAAAGCGGTAACCTATATATTTTAATGGTTTACACATACAGTTAAAATGTTCCATATAATAAATACATATATATATATATATATATATATATATATATATATATATATATATACAGAGAGAGAGAGAGAGAGAAAGAGAGAAAGAGAGAGAGAAAGAGAGAGAGAGAGAGAGAGAGAGAGACACACACTGATCAATGCTGAGTACCACACTGCTCTGCCAATACTATCGGTACAAGGGGTGTAGCTGCTACGGGACCTGCGGCTGTGTATCCATCTATCTATCTTATATCATATATATATATATATATTTATATATATACATATACATATATATATATACATATATATATATATATATATATATATATATATATATATATATATATATATGTGTGTGTATAAAATCAAGCGCCTAGCCATGCAGTGTCCATTTGCAAACATTTGTGATACAAAATGGGTCATTCTGAAGCACTTCAAGAGTGGTACTGTGATAGGCTGCCACATTTGCATTAAGACGGTTTTTGAATTTCATCCCTGTTGGATATTTCACGGTGAACTGTCAGTGAAATTGTTAGAAAGTGGATGTGTTTAGGAACAACAGCAACTCAGCTACGAAGCGACAGACCACGTGAAATCACAAAGTGGGGTCAACGACTGCTAAGGCTCATGGTGCGTAAAAGTCGCTAACATTCTGGCGTTAATGTAAGCACAAAAACTGTGCGGCAGGAGCTTAATGAAATGGATTTCCGTGGCCGAGCAGCTGCATGCAAGCCTCACATCACCAAGACCAATGCCAAGAACTTGACTGGCCTCCGCAGAGCTCTGTCCTCAACCCCATCAAAGAAGAGTGGAAGCTGTTATCACTATAAAAGGGGAACCAACTCCTTATTAAAGTATATGTATTTGAATACAATGTAATTTCTGTCCCTGCTGGTGTAATGGTCAATCGTCCGATTACTTTTGTCCATATAGTGTATGTGTATATATATATATATATATATATATATATATCCTGTCACCATGATTTATTTTAAATGTATTTGCTTAATACAGGTCACAAAAATTAACACTTACATCCACACATAGGGCTTCATTCGGAGTCAGGAGCAAAGCACAATAAGGAGTAAATTTGCTCGTGCACACACCATGTGGCAAAGCGAGTGATGCAAATTAATTTATTTTTTTTACACGCAAGGAAAATACTTGCTGCTTTTTTTGCTCAAGTAGCACGCACATACTTAATAGCTTTAATTTTACACTGACATTTAAGTTGATCTCGGACATGCCCTATCCCAACTTAAAATCTGTCCCATTTCAAATTTACCTCCCCTTCCAATGCAACACGGTTTTGCCAAGGTGCAAAATTTGCTCCATAGGTTTTGCTTTGCTCCTAACTGAGCATCAGGCTCAAACTGTTGAGCAGTGCTATTACTCAGCAATGTAAAATACTTAAAGGAGGTGTAGTTTAAATATAGCAATAGCTGTGAATGTGAAACCAAACCCATGTTAGAATGGGAGCAATTCCCCATAGCAAGTGCCTGACATACCAGTAGGATTCCAGGGTGTCGTGGATTTAACCTCTGGTAGAGTGTTACATGGCGAGTCATCATTAGACCAGTTGAACTGAAGCAGTTAGAGAGATACCTCTGTTGGTTAACCCACCAGCTGCTGGAATACTAAAATGGTATCCAATATAACTATTGTCATAAATCTAAAACATATCAGGCCATTTAGCTTATTCATTGTACAACCACATCTGTGGCTAAACTGGCGACAAACACTTACACTAAGGATGATCATTGGGAGAAATCTTGAAATGTAATCTGAAAGGATTTTGATAGCTCCAAAACAATAGGTTGGTTGAACATGCAACCTTCAATGTTGGGCCAATGTAGAAGAAAGCTAACAAATTTTGAATGCACATAAATCAGAGTCTCAACATTTTGTACTGCTCCCAAGTGTCCCTTTTAGGGCCAGACAAACGGCTGTAAATTTATGTGAGGGATAATAAAACTGATGAAGCTATTAAATGCTGTGTATAAAAAGGGATGGCTACTAAACACAGCGGGGCTGAGGGCGCCAATTTTTTTTGCCTACAATAATAATAATCTGGTCCTGGTTGACTCCCTTGAGCATGGAAATCGGTTTGTTTCATAAGAACAAAGCATTTTTCTTTATTCTATCAGGGGTACTTGTGCATGCATACAACCCCCATTATCGGAAGATGATCACTGATTTTGCATATTTGTGAGTCTACACTTAAAAAGATTTCTATCTGGCAAAAGCTTTGAGCTTCTACCTGGGAACGTTGATGAATCTCACAAATTTAGACATACACACATAGACCTAAAGGGCAATCAATGAATATTGGTAGGGCAAAAAGGAACAATGTTGGATCTGAATTTGTCTTTTCTTGACGATACATTCACCAACAAGTGACCAATTAGATGAAAATGTAAACAGATAGTGCTTGCAGCTGCCAAATTTGAGTTATAGACAGGAGGGTGCTGCTGGCTTTGCCCATTTCTGATGTGACCAAACATGATAAAGTACTACTCTTTCTGCTCTTGTTTAAAAGCAAATAATATGTTTTACAATAAAGTCTACACTTCATTGCTACTAACTTTAACTGGTGGCCTATGAAATACAGACACATCCATGTGCTTAGAACCAAAATACCCATTAAAACCTTTTTGCAAGCAAAAAACTAACACAATAATTGGGTTAGTCTACAAATGTGTCCTATTACAAATGGAGCAGGAGGGGTTTAAGTTGGGCAATCCTACACTCCATGCATATTTTTTTGCAAATGAACATTCTCGAGCTCATGGTCTTTTTTTTTTTTTTTTTAATCCCCTTCCATCGGCTTGAAGCCCCTCTCTGAGATCAAGGGTTTAATATTTGTTCAGCACGATGGAATAAAGAGCGTGCTATTTTGAGTGGGGGCCAGGAGAAGAGCTGAGAGCCAAAACACAACAATTCAGGAAGTACTTTGCAGGAAGTATGGTGTCAGAATATGTTACCGTTGGGAGGGCAGCATAAGCCCCCGCTGTATCATGGGGGAGGGGAGATGGGAACTGTAACTTTACTGTGCAGTGACTGCATTAGATATTCAATGAGATACATTTGTTTCTTGGCCAATGAATCTCATAAGTGCAGCGTCTGTAAAATGAATGAAAATTAGAGTGCGGATGACTATTTTTCATCCATAAGAAAAATAACCTAACTTTAAAGGGATAAAGGTCCTTAGAGTTCCCATTTTAATGATTTTACAATGTCTCTAAAATGCTATATCTGACTTCTTCTATTTTGCCTTTTCATAGTCTTTTTTTTTTCCTTCAAAACATAGTACAATAAATTTAAGTGGATGGTTGTGTCTTCTAAATTGATAACATTAAGCACGGTTTCCTGTGGTGTGCTATTGTAGCAGTGAACATAAAGGCAAGCATTTCATTAGTTACATTACTAGAGTTGAACGCAACTTTACGGGTCCAAAATTTGCATGTAAAAATATCCAGCCCACATGCCAAGTTGTACATATGTCAATATGTGTCCAGCTCTGCATATGTAGTATATGCACCAGGCTTACGGAAGATGTATTTACACCCACATACAATGCACAGAGCCAGGTCGGAAGTGCAATTAAACTTTGTAAGCATTTGTTGTCATAGGTAAAAAAATGCATTTGCTATAAGGCTTTGTATAATACAGCAGATATAACCTTCCTTTTAAGCAGGGCCGCCATCAGGGGGGTACGGGCAGTACAACTTTGAGGGGCCGGGACAGACTGGGGGGCCTGGAGAGATCTCTCTGTCTGTCTGGGCTCCCTGGACTGTCCGGGCCCTCAGTTTGACCAACTGTATTGCCCCTTCTTCTCCGCGGTGCTGCAGCTCCCAGTCTCTTAGAGTGGCTGGGAGCGCGGCACAGTGACGTCATCACTGCACGCTGCGCTCCCAGTCTGTCAGGGACTGGGAGCTGCAGCATCGTGGAGGAGAAAGTAAGTTAATTGGGTATTCATTTTATAGGGGGAGGGGAGGGGCAGATAGAAGAGGGGGACATTTATTGTGATTGCATGGAGCGGAAAGGGGTACATTGACTGTGATTGGATGGAGAGAGGGGCACATTAACTGTGATTGGATGGAGAGAGAAGCACATTAACTGTGATTGGGGGGAGAGGGCAACATTCACTTTGGGAGAGGGGAGTTGGCTACATTTATTTTGGGGGGGAGGGGGAGGAGAGAGGGTAACATTTACTTTAGGGGGAGGGGAGAGGGGAACATTTGCTGTGATTGCGGGGAGGGGAGAGGGGAACATTTACTTTGGGGGAGAGGAACATTTACTGTGATGAGGGAGTGGGGGGAGGCATGTACTGTGATGAGGGATAGGGGGCGCATGTATGGCGAAGAGGGAGGGGGGCACATGTATGGGGAGGGGGGGGCCCTGCCAGATTAATTAGTACTGGGACCCACAGTTTCTGATGGCGGCCTTGCTCTTAAGTGACATTATTTTTGCAAATACACAAATAATACGTCTGTATAAGGCGTATCTGTGTTCAAGTCTGTATCTGCTCGCAATTCCACAGACATGCCCTTACTTGCACAGAGCGGAATCATGCAATTTATGCTATTCAAACGGGCGTACAGACCCATTGTGTATCTCCAAGATAAGGAATGCCAAAATATGCTTCTCATTCACCATACGCTTACCTGGACAATGTATTTATACAGGGCAAAGAGCTGTAAGGTGAAAATTAAAATAATAGTTTACTTTTAAAATGCATCTCTCAGCGTTAAATTTACTAGAAACATTTGTAGAATGTTCAACATACAAAGTACCAGGTAATTTTACTGCTCCCAATTAGGTAAAAAGCTACGGAATTTGCTGGCGCTATATAAATCAATGTTGATGGTGATGATTTATTTATTAAATCTCATAGTTGTCTGAAAGAAGTTAAAAAGCTGATTGAATTTCTGTAACATCACTGGCTCTGCCCATGCATAAATCCAAGCTCAAGCCCCGATTGACAGGATCAATGTCCAGTTTGACCAGACACATCAGTGACAAAATTGGGTAAGATCCAGCTGGACAAGTGGCCAGATTAAGTCGGACATTACTGAGAAGATGACCAAAACCACAGGCCAATAGCCAAGTTTTCTCCCATCTGGATTTACTAATATGTCCAATAATGATCCAAACTATTTGGATTTGATTATTACTGGGCATTGGGGTTGTATTGGAGCTATACACTTGGCAAAATCAGGTCAACTGCCTATGACCTATAATGATACCGCTCCTTGTGTGGCCAGCATTATATACTGTAAGGTGCTACAAAATTTGACTTCGTACCTCTTTATTTGTAATAACAAAAGAAGAGAATGCACTGTCCGAACATCACTTGCTGTATGTTTACAAGTTCAGACAGTTTGTAAAGTTCCCCTTAAGACACTAAGTATACATGTATGCTTTGTGTGGTAGTCTTTCTGGTTTCATTTGGCAGACCTGTATAATGTCAGCTTTTATTTGTTTTGCTGATATAATCCAGAAAGTAAGTAGCCGGCAACCCTTAGGAAAGTTCACAGTTACCAAACTGAAATCTTAATCTCGCTCTTCACGCAGTGTGATCTAAAAATTTTAATTTCCTCTAACCGGAAAACTGTTGTTAATGTTGAAGTGAAAATTGGCAAAATAGATCTTGCTGAAATGTATATTTCTTCTCTGTATCTTTCAAGAGCTTTACAGTGTGTGGTTTAAAAATACAACTCCGGCCAAGGACTCTTTTTAACTATTTCCCCAACATTTGCAAACAGGGTGAAAATGCCTAACCACTGCATACCTGGAACAGACACGGAAGGGCTTAGTGCACATTAGATTTAGGGTACATCAGTAAAATAATCATAACATGTTTCAAAACATGCATTGGCACTCATCATCCAAGCACCCCAATTGCAGACAGTTGTAAATTGATATATCACAGGATGGAGACAAAGGGGTTTGGACCTCTGAAACATTGTCATCAGATCTCCAGTCATCCCTAAATGATGGAGTCCGTTTTGATAGACAGATGCAGCTGACTGGATAGGGGCTGCATGCTAGCCAATAGCACACCACAGTGATATTACTCATCCAATCAGGGGAAGAATTTTAGTGATACATAGTCTATTCATTAGCATTTACCATACAGCCACATCTGCTGAATTCAGTGGCCTGTATTGGGAGTGGTATCAGGGTTGGGACTCTCCATTGCAATAAAAATAATAGGGGAACATAGCTGAGATGGTTAACTCTCTTTGAGATCATATATGCAATTATGCAATAGAAGTCAAGTCAAGCCCTTCACCTGCTACCCCTCCGCTTCAGAATCCTCTTCAAACTTTTCACCCTCACTTTTAAAGCCCTCTCTAATTCCACTGCTCCATATCTCTCTAACCTCATCTCCACTCATACTCCTTCTCGCCCACTGCGGTCATTCAATCACCTTCGCCTTACCTCCCATCTGATCACCACCTCTCATTCCCGCATTCAAGACATCTCCCGTGCTGCCCCCCTTCTCTGAAATGATCTCCCCCGTTCTATCAGGCTTTCACCTAGACTGTCAAACTTCAAATGCTCCCTTAAACTCACCTGTTCAGGTTAGTCTACCCTTTCTTCACCTAACGATGCCCTCCTCCATCCCTCTTCTCTCTTACTCTAACTAAACTTTATATACTTCGCCCCTCTTTCTTACTCCCCGCTCCTCTCCCCTAAGTATTCTTGTCCCTCACCCCCTCTTACCACTCTGTGTCTCCTGTCAGTCTACCCTCACCTTTAGATTGTAAGCTCTCTTGAGCAGGGCCCTCTTTCCTTGTGTCCTCCTTCTCTTGTATTCCTTTGCCCTTAGCCCTTCACCCCTTCTCTCCATTTTGTCACTTCTCCCGTGCCTCCTCTTTTCCATCTCTGCCCTGATCCTGTAAGTGTTGCCCACTCTATCGGGCACTGGTGCATCCCTTTGTTCACTCCCCCTCCTCTCTCCTTCCATTCCTATCTGTACATTGGAATTCACTTTTACCTCTTTGTCCTATGTACTTTTCTCTGCTAAATTGGTACTTGTTTATACATATTGCTCTTTGCCTATATTTATTACACTTCGCTTACTGCACTTTGTTTTGTACTACCTTGTATGCCATGTTTTGTATGCCATGTATTGTCATCCTGTACTGTTTCGCCAAGCTCTATGTACGGCGCTGTGAACCCTTTGTAGCAACCTTACTAATAAAAGATAATAATAATAATAATAATAATAATAATAAAAAATAAAGCACAGTACAAATCAGAAAAATCAGGTTGGTCACTTGAAATATGTATTTTGGGATTTATTATGGAAGCACATTCCACTAATAATAAGGTGATAATGAACCATATAGGGTAACTGCCTCACGCATAGTATAAATAACATGCATGAACATGTAAACACTGAAAACAACTCTTTCATTGCATCATTCCATGCTTGACACCTATAGGACTGACATGGCATTCATCTAAAAGACACTAATGTGGCTGCAAATGTCACGATGCATGAAAATTATAGTACACTTTTTATATCTATAAACACACAGACATAACACACTACACTAAGATATCTGCATATTTACATAAGTAGGAGCAGTCATATTGAATTTTCAGTTTATTTAACCTACAAAGTCTCCAATGGAACATTGCCTTCTATTGGTCAAATAATGAAACCAGGGAACAGAATTCTTCAGTCCTTATGAGGAAGTAAATATAAAGTGGAGCTATTATTTTTATTACAAGTGAAGTTTTATCATATTCTTCCTTTAAAAATAAAATGCAAACCTATACCACAACTTTCTTCAGTGATTTTTTTCTTACATGAACTGCATTAAAGGTTGTGATTTGGATGATGTTAGAGGGGAAAAGGCAACGTCTCAGAGAACAAATCTATTTAACAATTTCTTGGCTCTGACCTGAGCGCCTTGCAATAAAATCTACAGCTTTAATGAAAATAACAGTTTAAGAGGCTCTGTGCTCTGAAGACTGGGATCATGCACTTACTATAAAAGTCAGAGACTTTAAATAGAAAGCTCTGAAAAATAGAATCGGACCACCTTATAATAGCAGTCTCTACCGGGTTATCTATAGGTACAGTGAGAAAACGAGACATCTTGAAGCTTCATTCAAATTCCTTGCAGACATTTATATTTTATCAGACAGCAAGGCGGTTTCCCTGGGAACCCCGGTTTCAGCTTTCAGTGAAGCTCTGGTCTCAGATGCCCATGTTAATACTTGTCAGCAGAGTTAGAATTCACCTAGAGCCAGCTCACACTGCATGCAATGTACAGCAAAAACATAAGGATGTGTACATTTATTTATAAGGTGCCACAAGTGTACAGCGCTTTTCTCACAAAAATGTATCATTTTACAACAACACACACAAGGGGTTCACATATACAGAGTAAGTGCTACAAATCTGTGACACTATACAGTACATAGTGAGCACTACTGAAAAGTACTATCATTATCACCTATGGTCAGATACAGTTCTATGTCTAATTTCATCAAACAAGTGGTGAGATTAGTTTTACAGATCTGATGGCCTGGTGATCAGGCCAAACAACCAGATTACGTGGGTTGAAGCAATGTGGTCAGTCAAGCAGCTAGCAGGTTGTAGTCATCCAGTTATAAGCTCTACTAACAAGACCAGATTTACTAAAGGGCGGTTTGCTTAAAATGTGAGTTTTCAGCATTTTTTCCAAGCAGTTTCAAAACTGTTGGTTTACAAACAGTAAAACAGCTGAAAACTAGAGTTTAACAAAGCATCACTTTACAAATCGCCATCCCGATTTTTAACATGATCAAAATACAAAGTCAGATTTACTAAACTGTTGTATGGGAAAACCTGCCATTCAGAACAAAAATGACTTATGAATTATGAGGGCAATCATTATATATTATTTAATTTTTTTTAACACAAAAGAAAAATTTAAGCAAAAGATTTTTCCATTGAAGTGCAAGTCATATGTCCAAATATGCACATTGACAATATATACACATTGACATAGATCCAGACGGATCATAACGCGTTGGTGAGATTCTCTCTCTGATGGAACCCTCACTTTTTCTGCAGCTAACGAGGGCCCCTATGCAAGAATAAACTTAAAACTATGAAAATCTGATATTCTGGTAGGCGGCTAATTCTCTATTGGGATAATATCTTGACCTCTGTATTTTATGAGGTTTTTTATTCTGAATTCTATTTTGTTTTTATGTGTGTTTAATAAATTTGCTATTGTGAGGTAATACACTATCTCACTATTTCTTAATTTTTTTTTCCACTGTGACCCAACAACACATGCTATTGGGATCTATCATTATATGGAGCTTTGAAAGAATAAGGAGATTTTCCACTTGTGAACATGCAATGAAAAATAGAGCTCTGAGTAAGCATATCCACAAAAGGGGTTTACCCCCCAGAAGTTACAAACACTTATACAGTGAATAAATTTCCCATTAAGAAAATACACAGCTATCTTAGTGATTGGGTAATTTCAATATTTACTAGTAGAAACATACCACACCATATTTTCTATATTTTTCTCTTTTTATATATGACCTTATTATACGGACTGTGGCGTTTCTGGTAATTAATGGACATTGTGAATACATCAGAGGAGGTTTGGACTCAATGGACTTTATAATACTTTGTCTCTGGATATTTGTTTACTATTAGGCAGCACCATTGGTTGTATATATACAGTTTATAATTATTTGTGCATTATTATATTGAAGTGGGTTTTAGGTGATCACTTCTGTATACTTCCTATAAGGAATGCTCCTAGCGCTACACATTTATTTCATTTGTCAATATAAAACAAACATGAGGTTACATAGTAATAAAGAAAAGAAAAAAAATAAAGGAAAAACGGTAACAATAAGAACAACATGGGATTAACTTTTATTTTTCATTATATTAGTGTATTATATTAAGGCGGCAATATGAATATATAGTTATATTAAGGGGGCAATACTATTTGATTGCTAATGGGGGCAATAATTATTTATGATGCACGCATGTAGTAGTACATATTGCCCCCATAATATAATAATACAATAATATTGCCCCTTTAATATAATAAAAAAAAAATTGCCCCATAAGTGCATTATAAATTATTTTTGCCCCTTAATCAATAAATAATGATTGCCCCCATAATTCATAACTCAATGGTGCCTCTTCTTATATTCTGAATGGCAAGATAGTTCATGTTTGAGCCATCTAGCCATTTAGCAGCAGGTATAGAAGAAACTGTTGATTTTCTGGCGGTTTTGATGGCAAATTTGACTAAAACATTGATGGTTTTGAGTAAACCGCCAATAGTTTAGCTATTTTAAAGCCGCCACCCATTGCCAGCCATTTAACATGCCAGCCTCAAATGGTCCAATAGTAAATGTGCTCCAAACCAAGGCTATGTGCAGAGTTTTAAGCCAAAAACTAAATACAATTTCTAGTAAATCTACCTCCAGGTCACGCGCTGCCTCTACACAATAAGTCATGTCAACCTTATTCAGAATTTCATGGGCAAAATGCTTTTATACGGGGGATAGATAATGGCAAATAGAAAGTAGAACTTACATGTATGTCTTTCTTTTCAGTATAGGAAACTGTTCAGCTATGTTAACATGATTTAGAAAGAGACAAAGAGAAACCATTTATAAATATTAGTGTAAGTGGATATCATATACACATACACCTCTACAGATTTCTGGACACAAATTAACATAAGTAGTTAATATCACGACAGGCACCAATAAATAAAACTCACAATGTTAGAACATTAACACTGGAGCTAAGAAATGGACAGATACTTGTAGGGAAGTGTTTAAAATATAGACACCGTGAACTGAAGCAGCGATATCTGGATGCAGGGGATAATTATATCTGATATTGGAAAGCAACAAACATCTGTGGAAGAATTTTCAAATTGAGAAAGAAAATAAATCTATTTTGACCCTCTTGCTCTCTCAGGGAGGGCTGAAAATATCCCTTCTCAAATACGGTAAAATAATAATTGCACTGTATTCTGATACACATTGTAATGCAAAAGGCATCTTGCCCTCCTGTACACAAATGGAGATCATCTCTATTTTCATTGGGTACTGTTTGGGCATCTTATGGCCTATGCCCAATAGGGTAACTACCATAGATGCAGGGGATGCAGCTGCTATAGGGCCTACAGATGAGGGGAACCCACGATCCCTGACAAAGTCCAATGTGTGTATATGTGAGGTTTTCACCATTGGGTGGTATACGGGACCCCTTAGAAAAGTTTACTAATGCAGACGCTAATGTCTAGTTATGACCCTGGCCTATGCTTTTTTTTATTACAAACTCCACAAATATCACATTCAAAATAAATATATTCTTATTACTGCCCAAGTTAATTAATAACACAAAGTGAGCACCAATTTATTGAACAAAGAGTTGGGAAGTAGGCAAAGCTTTGACCTAGCATAGCACCCCTGTGTGCAGGAGAATAGAAGTGAGAAGGTGTTCAGGGGAGGGCTGGCAAATTTCAGCCCGGGGGGCAAGACTCCACTCAGCAGCTTATTTTAATGGAAAAAATGCAGGTGGCCCAGTGTCCCAGCCCATGGTAGCCCATTATGGGACCGACCCGGAGGGCAGATGCCTCCCTGCCCCCCAGCCCAGCCTACCTCTGATGCTGTTTTATAGAGATTTTGGGGTGACCCTGAGATTGCAATGGGTGCAAACTAAGACACACAAGTCTATTTATCATTAACGGGTGTTATGAAAGGTTAACTCAGCAATTTACATTTGCACCATGGCAGCTGTTTGATACTCAGCTCCCCGGAGACACTGCTGACAGTGGCAAGGCTGATCTTACCGCTTCGCCAGGCCAGTGTGGGAGCATATGCACATTCATAAACTAGCTTGAATGGACTTGGGCTTCCAGTTCCACTTTCCAGCAAAAAATAACATAGAAAAATAAAGTGTAAAATAATATGTAGAAAATAGAACAAAATATTTTTTTAAACAATAAAAATAATGCAATAATGCTTATTTGAAATAATAAAGCATTTTTGTATTGTACTGAGGCCTTGCTATTGCCATCCTCACATGGTGATAACAATAGAAAGACAGTGGTGGTACTTGTAAAGCATGGGGAAGCCTTAGCCAGAGAAATCTGGCAAAAACTATTGTCGCCGACAGCTAATACAGACCAGGGAGCTATGGTAAATAGGGAGAAGCCCTAAATCTAGCGAAAACTCCAGTTTTTGCCTAAGAAAGGACTTTTCTCCCTTTCCTAACAGTGAGAAAACACAACTTAGGCTGAAACCAAGTGCGGTGATATGAAAGATGTAGGTGTTTCTGATGACTCCCCACATTACGAATGATTTTTGATTGTTGCAGCCATGCTTACCTAAGGACAACGTTAACATCTGATCAAAGATGGCAGTCATAGCTAGCTGAGATCTCATTCTTAATCTGCATCTTGGTAATATAGAGATGAATTATGAGCACTCACCGCTGACCTCTTGTTGCCTCATCCGAGGGTTCCAAATGTTTCAGTCTTAGGACACATTAATGTCTTCCAGGTTGTAAAATAAAGGCTCTTTCACATTCATAGTTCAGCTAAGCAGATACAGGGTTTTCACAGCTTGTTCCAATACTGCACTGTTTCCACTTTGAATTCTAAATTCTCGCCCCAACTCAATATGGAATTACTGAATTCATAGTGACTTAAAGAGTTGTTTCTCACTCATGGGCCTTTAGAACAATAGCCTGTGTGTGTATCACAAAACAGAATGGAGTTCCGTATGAGCGGGTACAGACGTCTCCACCCCACCCCTCTCCCAAACACAGCTGTCACCATATACACCAATATGGCCCATGCATTCAGCCTTTTAAAAACACTACTGAAAACAAAGAACATTATTTATAAAACCAACAAATATGAAATGAGTGTAATGCTTTAAAAGTGAAATTTCAAATATGATCAAATATATATAGAGAGTAAAGTTTACAAACATTTACAGTTAGACACAAAACAAACATTATTTTGTGTTATATAATGACAGTTTAAACTTAGTAGTGTTGTAATTTACATTGGAAGTAGCTATACAACGTAAGTCACATATTATACTATGTAGTGACTGGACCGCTAGTAGGCAAATGCTGAGAGAACAGTGTCTCTGATACTGCAGTGGATTAAAAGAGTCAGAATTTGTCAACACAGTGGGAATGACGGAACTCTATTCCTTTATCCTGTACACATTAATATGTTACTCAGAAAACGTTAAACTGGATTGTTTTTTCCATATAACCTGAATGTATTGTATAACAAGTGTACATGATTTCAGACCTCATACTTACGCTTTTACGAAAGTCCTGTTATTTATTTGTAGAAAAAATACTAGCTGTTTATTCCTCTACAGGAACAAGAATAGTCCATCTAATTCCAGAACAGAACAATTCACATGGAAAATACATTCCTGCAGATATTCTTTTCTAGGAATGGTTCCTAAATTCCGTGCCGACCATAACTACCTAGCTTCCGCTCCGAATATATGCATTTGTTTGGTCTACATGTGTACATAAACAACAATATCCGGAAAGTCCAGGATTGTGGAAAAGGCACTTAAGCACAGACCTAAAGGGATACCCTGCTCACTTTGCTAAGTATTATTTTTTAGCTCTTTTACTTTCTTTAGTTGCTAAGATATAATAATCCTTTATTCATAGACTGAAACTGTGCGGCATTAGTTATATATATATATATATATATATATATATATATATATATATATATATATATATATATATATATATATTAAAAGCACACAATAGATATAAAAACAGCGCTAATAACCACAACGTAACCACCAATGTAAATCACTGGTAAAATGATGTACCAAATAAACACAATTAGTGCCGGAAAAAACACATAGCTCATTTAAGAGCGGCAGCCTTGAATAACTTGGATCCAGATGGTTAGTCCGGAAGGGTGTAGTAACTGCGAATAGATAAACAAGTATGGCGCCCCAATGTGTAGTATTGTGAGTAATTTGGGAAGATGTAATAAAATGCGTACCATAAAGATGAAGTCGAAGAACATATGGTAGAATAGGAGTTCCTCTTCTGAGGTGATGCCTCCCCCTCTCCAACAGTAGCGACAATGTGGATCAGATAATGTGAAGTGTACTCTGAAACAGCAATTCCTCAGTCTGTAAATTGATAATATCCTTAAGGCCAATGACCTATTCTCTGCAGCGCACACTGTCAGTGTGTTCCTGTTCAGTGCAGACTATAAGCAATGTAACATAAATTATTAAGTCACAAATAGAAGGTGACCACCTTAGATAATAGACTGCTTTGCAGCTCTCCCATGTAATCCCGGGTCAGCTGGTAGGTTCAAGTCAGAGGTCAGTGTAGAGACAATAGCCAACACAATGTGTTACTCACACAATAATCTGTTCAATGCACCACAGCTGACGCATTTTCTCCCTTGGAGACTTTATCAAAGCTTGATATATATATATATATATATTATATATACCCCAATAGGATGCTGTGGTGTTGGACAACAAAGCTACAGCAATGCAGAAGCACAGATTTGCCATTTGCCAGTACAGGGATAACCAGTAATATCAAATGCTGATTTTACAGGTCCATATACAGCACTGTGACCCTCCAGAGACCCTGACAATGAATTCATTAGTTCATTCTTGGAACTTACTTTTTGCCATTATACAATACACAAATAAGAAAAGACATTCTAATCTTGACCCTGATTGCTATATTGTAATTGGAGCTTTTATCCTACAGCTTCCCACCATACTGCATGCACCCTCTGCTAATCAAGATGGATTAATACTGCATATTCAGTGGGCTAATGAGAATCAAGCACTTAAGCATTCTAATTAGATTGTAGACACTGTAATCGGAAACAGAGAGGCTTCCTGATGGTTTCCCAGGTTCACTAAACTACACAACTCAGTTTCTCTCCGATACAATGAGGTGTATAGGGCTTACCGTACTGATCAGTTCTGTACAGTACTGGTGAGGAAATCATACACACATATTATTAAGAGTCAACTATGCTCCACTCACAGAAACGTACAGTCTGATCCTCACAGACTTAAATACAAAAATAACTTTGCTAAAGTTATTAAATAGGTAACAAATGTTTTATCATCAAATTGTAGCTAGCCTCCATTCTAGCCATTACACTTGCTGGTATTATGATTGGGAAACTTTCCCTTGTATATTGCTCTGGGAGCTACTGAACAAATAAATTATCCCAAAATAGAAAAAAAGGTGGCTAATATCTCCATTTCATAATCCCGTAGTCGAGTGCATGAGGCTAAAGTTCAGTGGTCAGGTGAATCAATTTAAAAGTATAATCTAAATATCCATCTAGTCAGTATAGGGAACCTCCCCTCTTTAGTCCATAAGGAGAAGACCTATCTCTGGCAAAAATGGATTTTCCCCTGTGAATAAATATGCCCTTATATTCCCTACCATAAGAACAAACACACAAGAGCTCAGTTCGTCAGAAACCAAGTAACTTGGACCCACACTGTTGGGGCAATCCAGGAGGTCTGGCGCCTTATAAACTATTTTAAGGACGCTATGTGGCTTGCCAGGAATCGCCTCATCTTGAAGCGGGAGAAGATGACCATTCAGGATTGTCGCAGGCTGATCCACAGCCTGCTAAGAGACTATAACACCATTGACAGTCCTGAGGAAGATGAAGACGACGATTGATTGTTATTGATTGTTGTCTCCCTCTTCTCCTCCTCCTCCCCACTGTGTCTTTTTTATCAATAAAATCTTTGGTTTGTGCTTCCCCTTCCTTACCCCCTCCAACCCATTCCCCTTTCACAGCTTGAAGTATTATTGAATGTAATGTCTATTTATGCACCCTTCCCTTTGTGTCTGTCATCAATAAAAACGTTTTGCCTGTGACTCCCCCACCCTACCCCTCTCACCTACCTCCCCCTCACATCCAATGTTTTTTATTGTAATGTAATAATATGGTTTAAAGTTTGAATGGTTAGTGCAGTACTTGATGTATATAGTGTAGGATGTCATATCTTGTACTTTATGCCCTGCAGTGTACTAAAATGTATGCATGATTATGTCTTACGGTGTATTGTGTACACTTGAATGAAACGTATGACCTGCGTTTTCTGTACTTTATGCAAATAAAGTTACTTTTTAATCAAAAACTAGTATTTATTTGGAGCGTGGAAGGAAACCAGAGCTCCTAGAGAAAACCCATGCAAACACGGGGAGAACATACAAACTCCAACACAAACAGGCCTTGGTTTAAGTAAAAACATTATGTTATCACTGCTAGTGTATCAGTGTATTTTTGCAATATGTAATAAAAATGTGGTGTTTGTTTCAGAGAGGAATGAGGCAATAACTGTTGTCTCCATTAGCTCCATCAGCTCTCAGAACACTGACAAAACACTTAGAAAGAGTGCGGACTTTGACCTTGTCAGACCTCTTAACCTCCACTCAGATATTATTGTTTCCTGTGAGGGATGGTTGACATGATGTGTAGAAACTGTTTCTTTTACATGAATATGTTCTTAGCCTGGAGGATAAGATCAGTGTATAATAAAGTGAACATAGACACACATGTTCTGCTCATATTTGGCAGACCTAACTAGAAACTAACAGGTATCCCCCAAAACAATTGTCTTCAACCATCAGTATTGGATCTGATTGGACAGCCAGAAAGTCTTCTCAGTCAATGGCCATATCGAGAACTATCTGACAAATCTGACCTAGATGACAAAATCGGCCCGCCACATGTGTGGCCAAATTGGAAACAGATCTAGTTATTTGTTTGATTATATTTACAATCCTTGTTTTCTATTTTAAATACTAAAAATACTTTCTTGTCCTAGCTGAGACTACCTTGTAAACATAAAATGTAGTGTTGTTCTATATATATATGCTCACAAGTTTATGAGAGTTAATAGTTGCTGGTTTTCCACCATGATCATGCCATATACACAGAGGATCACCTGGTGCTTCCTACAGTCACTGTGAAGAGCACTGCTACAACTTTAATCTCTAAGGGAATGTCAGGGGAGGTGTGGGCAAATTTGTAACTGCAATTTATTAGATTTTAGCAATAATTGTAAACAACCCTTGTATGATAAATACTATATTTATGTTACAGTAGGGGATACATTATTCCATTTAATATACAAGTTTTCAAAAAGAACACAGAAGTAATGACATCAGAACTTAGCAGACCTTCCCGATTTTCAGGCCACATATATGTCAAGTCAAGAACTTCATTATATTAAATGGTAGACTCGGGTAGCAGGAGCCACATTTCTCTAGTTGGGGAGAGGATTATATTTATGCTTCTTATATTTGGAGCCATGATACATCCTCTAATTTAAAGAACAGGCCTTTGAGACGTGTTGGCTGAACTATTTTGTAGCATCGGTCACAGAAGTAGGTAATGTAAGAGACATGTGACATGTCATACATAAACATAATTTTCCTCTACGATTTCTTTGGGTTAATATAATAACACAATTATATTAATAAATATAATGGTGCATACTAGTATTTTTTTTATAGATCTAGTAGCAGTGTTGATACATCTACGTGAAGAGAAACATTTCACGGTGCTCTGCGGCAGACTACTCAGCAGGTCACACATATAGACTAGCACTGTGTGCAACCCAGAGGGATAACAGATGATGGACAGGGCAGTGTTGGATTTCTAGGCCCAGATTACAGCAGAGGATCATTTTAGCCAATGTAAAACAGCATTTAGGATACAAATCAGATCCATCAGGATAAACTTCTCAGGAACTGTATTACTAGTCTGTACACTAAAAACAAATGCTTTGTGAATTTCCATGACAGTACAAAGAATAAAATAAATCTGCATACTGCATACCTGACAACTGTTCCTATTTAGGCAGGATATCCTGATTCGTAGGCTTGCAAAAGGAGTGGGACTTAACATGAAAGTAGTTAAATTTTATACAAATATGGTAATTTGTGGGTGGGGCTTCAGCAGATCGGGGGTGGGGCTTATTTTGTCTCGCTTACGGGACACGGTAGTAATACATACACCTCGGATATTGGGGATTGGATTGAGCATTAGGATTTGTGACAGTAAATAAGGTGTTATTTCTACTATTGATGCATTTGTTACTACAACTTTCTGTACTCTAACATATACAAATACCACACAGGACTCCTGCATATTATTACTGAACAGGATATAGCAGAAGAGAACAGCTTATTATAATCCTTCCCCCAACATTTAAGATTCTTTGTGGTTAGAAGGGGTGATACTTCCCAATTCCCAATGAGATGTCGATAAATGGGGTTAGGGATCAGAGCGCAGATGCTTGTCCACAATTTTTCCCCTGGAATGTTGGAAGGTATGTTATAGGAAAAGATACAATACAGCAAAACAGCTGTAATCATTACAAGAAAGTACATAATTTACACATGTTCCCCTCTACAAAAACTGGCAAAGTAGAGCCAATTTGCCATAAAACTCCAACTTCGGATGTAAGTATGCTTAGCGTTACTTGCCCTATAAAGACAGACAGAACAAACCGCAGTATACAAGTGTACGTGCAATATAAGGTCACATGAACATGCATAAAAAAATATTATAAACAAATCAACAGCTCTTAACAGTATAATTAGTGATCGAAATGGGGGTGTATATGATGGTATACCATACAGACACTTCTACTGCCTCAATGGAAAACTATCAAGTTCCAGTCACTTACATTCACATTACATTTTTTATACCACCACGTCTAAATTTCCACTTAGACCACAGAGTATTATCATTAATAAAAATATGCATTGTTAAAAAAAAATACATTTATATATATATATATATATATACACACAAGTTAACCCGTGCATGATACTCATGCATTCTAGTCAAATCAAGATACTTAAGGTCTTAAAAAGGTTCTTGTCATGCATTTGGGCCTAGCCCAGGCCTCCTCAGGGGAAGATCGTTACTTCCCGACGCAAGCGCCCTTTTTAATGTGTGTTCATGAGGTAAAATTACCTCACGAAAATGAGTTTGACCCCTCAACTTGTACATTTAGCCTTTACTATCCCTCCCACGGGGGGAAGGGGGGATGATGGAAGTTAACTGACTTGACTATTCAAATTTTTTTGTCAAATAATGTCAGTATACCAAATTTCAGGTCAATTGGATGAGCCCTTTCTGAGAAAATAGTTTTTTCCACACACACACACACACACACACACTAACACACGCCTCTACACATGTGTGTTCATGAGGTAAAATTACCTCACGAAAATAAGTTTGAGCCCTACCAAATTTCAGCCCTTTTTGAATTTTTTTCCCCACACACACTAAGAATTTAGTAGGTCAGTGTATAACTCTGCCCAGCAGGTGGCGCTGCAACTTGGTTTTTTTTTTCCACACACACACAGACAGACAGACGCCACTAAGCATTTATATATATATATATATATATATATATATATATATATATATGTCTCATATATATTACATAAATTAAGATGCTTTTAATGTGTACTGTGCAAACAATGCGTTTTTAAGGTCTATTTTGCATACACATGTTCTGTGTTAGCTAGTGGCACGCATATATGTATTTTTTAAAACAAATACTATCATTATCATCAATTTATGTAGTGCCAAAAATTCCACAGCGCTGTACAGAGAACTAACTCACATCAGTCCCTGCCCCATTGAAGCTTACAATCTAAATTCCCTAACATACACACATGCAGAACGAGAGAGACTCGGGTCAATTTAATAGCAGCCAATTAACCTACTAGTATGTTTTTGGATTGTGGAAGGAAATCGGAGCACCCGGAGGAAACCCATGTAAACACGGGGAGAACATACAAACTCCACACAGATAAGGCCACAATCAGGAATCAAACTCATGACCCCAGTGCTGTGAAGTAGAAGTGCTAGAAGTGCTAACCACTAAGTAAGCCACCATGCTCCTATGCCATGTAAGTCATCACTATCAGTCTGCACTTACACTTGTCCTGTAGCTGATGCAAATGATACAGCTGAAACCAAGCGTACTTATGATAAACCGAGGACTTAAATCGGCCACATTTGCGTTGGAACGCCCTCAGCAGACCATTACTGCAAATGGCCTACGTTAGTCTGTCCCTTCCCTCCCCCCATTCCGCCCCTGAAGTCCAAGACAGTAGGAAGTGTAATTTGCATTTGACATGAATTGCATGCAATTGCGTTCATTGGTGTAAGGTCCATTTCTGAGCATGTGCAGAGCTGCTGCATAGAAGATACGGCACGCAAACGAGCATGATTCAGGCCCAATACATTATAATATCTAGACAATACATTATAGTACATATATAGAACAATATACAAAAACAATATAAATAAATGTTAGTATATACCATAGTATAAAAAGAACTAGCACAACATTATACATTCTCTTTTTATTTGTATTACAGGAAACAGAGACGAAAGAAACTCTGCAGAAGGAGGTTATATGAATAAATCATGCAGGCTTTTGGTAGCTTTGGTTAGAAAAGGAAGGGTTAAAGTGATTAATCACTGGATTTCTTCAGTAAAAACGCATTGCTCAGCAGGCGCCAGACAGACCCCTGGCAACACACTAGTTAAACCATTTAGTTCTCCGCACCAAGAACTAAAGAAAGTTCATGTTTTCTCTAAACCGTATTCTTTCATCTATCAGCAATCAAGCAACTTTAAAGGGTGCACTGCTGTTGACATGACCTTTTGAAATTGTGCTGGAGTATTCAGGCCACACCAAGAGAAAATGGTTACCACAACAACCATACATCAAAGTAGTGTGGTAATTGCAGGGTCAATTTCTATCAGAACTCCGCTGCAGCAGATCACTACCGGCTAACCGTCAGCTCATGACTGTCATGTTTTGCACAATATGCAACCGCTACACAAAAAGAACATCTCTAGAGGTTGACAAAATACATGTATCATGGCAGAATGTACAGAGCAGGCTCTGTTCATCTTTAAAATTATGCAAATATATACCACTCATTAATCTTTACTTCTCATTTTTCCTACCTTCAGTATTCTTCTCTGTTGCTGTAGTCCCTCTGGGACAAAAGCCTGAGACTGAAAGTTTGACTTGTATGACTACTCTGTATAGACTGGTGAATTTGCACACAGAGGCATTGGGTCCCTGCTACGTTATGAATGTGAGATTGGCAGAAAGTGTTTTTGATGCGGAGTTCAGTTTGTAAGAAGCTGTTTTACCTCTTAGCGTGTATACTAGGGTACATATAGGGGGAGATTAAATTAGCTGCAAGGTCTGATAGGAACCTTGCACTATGTGTTCCTGTGCAGGGATATTTCAAATTACGGAAATGAAAACTTTGCTCTTTTTTGGTCGCTCCTCTTTGAGATGTGAGCACAAAAACGAGTGAAGATCTTTACTGAAACATCACACTGTAACACACCTTGTGATGCTACTGTGGAACTTTGCCACTAACTGAATCTCCACCTATAATGTTCAGCGAAAATGAACAAAGATTATTACAATAAACATATCGTGGAGACATCATGCGAGATTCCTACAGATCCTCATAGCTACAAATGACAATGGGGCCTATTTATGATTGGTGTTTGCATTAAATTACCTGGAGGACAAAGCAACTTTAAGTAATGTACACTTTAACAGTGCATTGCAGCAGATATCTGCTGCTTTGCATTTTTTTTCAAAATCCGTAGCAGTCACCATAGATGTGCTATATACCACAATTTAATAAGTTGTGAAAAGGCAATTACAGATACGGCCGGCGTACATTTCCGTATGTGTCATTTTTCAGGTCTGCTGTATGGGGAGAGTGTTGCTTTAGAGGGATCTTCGGATCTCTACCGGCATCTTACTGCTTTCGCCTCCAGTCACTATCGCGATAGTGACCATAGAAAAGATAGTACAGAGGTCTTCAGAGGAACAGCTGTTTTTCCTGACTGCTGTTCCTGTAAAAGTTTTTTAATAAATACACACAATCTTTCAATCCTTATCTTTGCGGTAAGGATTAAAAGGGATTGTGTTAAAAATGCCGTCTTTAATAAATATGCCCCAGTACACTAAATATACGTAATACATGGCTTTGTACTGGTTGGGGGTTCCGACAACATTCTTGAATGCAGAAACTTCAGAAAGTTATATATGAACTGGGAAAGCAAGTGTGCTCAATATGGTAGGAGAAAAAAAAAAATACAAGAAAAAACCCACCACAGTTATTATTTGTTCAACAATGAAATGATCACAGGAGGCAAGCGCTATAAGACTTGATTATAGAAAAAATATGTTAACATTTTCCAGTAAGCGAGAGCATCGTGGTAGCTATTTCTGCAAAGAACATTTGTACTGTGTGCAGCCAAATAGAATAATAGGCTCCATGTGTCAGAAACGTATGTGAATTCTACAGAGATTGCCGCCGCTGGTAGGGGCAGCGCTGGCTAATCACTGTGGGGTGCACATAAACTCTCATTTATTTTTCACTGTGTTGATTTAATACAATTTTGTTAGAGACTGATGACCTGTATAATGTAAGAAGTAGATATTACCCTATCGATTGTCACCAGTCAGTTTAGTTCTGACAAACTCAATGCCAGGACATCTGTGTACACAATTGAAGCATACCCCTCAACATTTTAACTTTCGGAATCTGGGATCTACTAGAAAAGTGGATGTGTTCCACTGGGGGCGTGGTCACATCACGCTGGGTGCATGACATGTCTCCCAAGGGCGTGACTTGTGCTTTTGAAGCGCTAGACCGCACCCATGCTCCCATCCCATGAATACATATTTAATATGCCATAGGTAAATCAATGAAAATAGAATGGATAACACAGAGAGAATGGTTTATTTATTAACCTCTACTTATATAATTATGAAAGAAAGTAGCAAAATATTAAAGGGTTCATCATAAATTAAGGATAACAATATCTATGCCAAAAGGTTTATCAAGTAAAGATGTCCTGGAACTGGTCTCCTGGCCGCTGGATGAGAAGATTTTATTTGGGAGACACTGGCACCACTAACAATATTTTTGGCACCTGCTTGACCAGTTAAAATGTGGATTTGTACAATGGGCGCCAATGTGTACAAAAGTCCAGATATTCACTGGCAACGTGGAGTGAATGGATATAGAAGGTGCATTTATCCATAATTAGTAATAAGTAAATGTTTATTATGACACTATGAAGCAATAACATGTTGCCAACAGGCAAAAACATAAGAAAAGAAAACAATTAATAAGATACTATTCCTACATTTAATACCAAGTTCTATATATTCAATATTCACTGATCTTGCTGAATAGGATTGCCTATGATGAGAGCAAAGAAAGTTCTAGAAGAACAGAAATTTACTTTGTGGGCAATACCTTCCTGTAAGGCTTAGTCCCACTAACATGTGGTGATTTGGTGATATAAGTAATTGTTCTTTTATTATCCGTTTGTTCACCTGTGTAATCACATATTGTTCTTTTTTTTACGTCTATCTATACTGAGCATCTCGGACTACACCACTAGCATACTTCACATAGTTACAGTTATCAAAGGTAAAAAAATAAAATTTCATCAAGTTCAAACTTTTTTTTATAGCTATTAGCAATATTCATCCAAAAGGCGCAAAGTCAGCAAAGGAGCTACTAATTTATCACAGTGAGAATATAAAATCCATTCTATAAAATGGAAAATTGTATAATTATTCGGATCAATCGCACCTATAGTGTATTCTAATAATTACATCTGGGGGTGCAATTTCTAGTAACAAAGACATCTTAGTGATTTTTAAATATAGTTTATGAGTTACATGGCTGCCTACCCTTACAGTAAAAAACCCTTTCTATGCTGATGCTGAAACAATCTTTCTTCCAGACAATGTCACTTTGTCACCTGCCTAGTTCAATAGACAAAACTTTAGTTTGACGTTGAATATATTTACATAGTAATTAGGTCACCTCTGAGGTATCTTTTTTCAAAAATAAGTTAGTCTAATTTGTCTTTGTTATTCTTTATAATATAATAATCACTCAATCTCCTTAATTAATAAAGTTGCTCACTTTTGAACCACCTCTAGTTCTATTTCTAACTTTTTTATACAGAGGTGCCCAAAACTGTAACCCACATTGGCGATATGGTGTGACTAGTGACAACATTACTTTTCTATCAAATGCTTTTAGCTCTCTTTTGAAGTATTTTATAATGGTCCTCACTCATTGATTTTCACATGTATTATCATTATTTCTATTAGCCAATGAAGTGAAATTAAACACAATCTGTTATATGGAGATATAGTTACAATGCACATGACAAAGTAAATTTTACTGAATAAAAGCTGGCACTTTCAATTAATATAATAAATACAATTTAAGTCAAATAATATATATTTTGACTCAATGGGGGAATTAAATTCCCCCCGAAGTACCACTGCGCTAAAACTATTACAGTTATTATGGTAATTCTAACTTCGTCTTTTTGCTCGCAGCTTCGCGGGCAGAAAGCCGGGTTAATAGTATAATAACGGCAATATCTATAACGCGGCGGTAATTCGGGGGGAATTGAATTGGCCACCATGAAGTGATGATCTGTTTGCCTCATTCACAAAAAATATCCCAAATATTTCCAATTTTGCCTTCTGTTTTCTATACTAAAACAATATGCAACATCTCACCATGCAAATCAGTATTTAATTATACTAAATTTTACTTCCACAATAATTTGCATAAGAAAGTACTTATTCTTTTTTGAGTCAAAGAACTGAATAGTCGTTTCACTATAAAAATAGTAAATAAAATTTCTATATCACAAAAGAAAAATGTGACTCAATTCTAAGTATGATCACCTCCAGAAATATCCTTGTAATTATCTAATTAATAATGCTAATGCTCTGTACTGACCAGCTGCTTCTCTGATAATGCCACGCTGTTTTGTCCCTGGAGTAAATTATAGGTTACTATAGAAAACGGTAAGTGTCTATTACACAGGATTTACACGCAGTCCATAGTCTCACATCTCTGTGGACAATCCGCTGCTATAGACCACAGCCTTCTGCCACTATGGCAGAAGACTTCCAATGCGGTGTACTGAATCCCAGAGTAACAAATATTTTCTGTTTCTGGCTTAATGCTGGTTTATTGCTGAAAGTCCATTCGCCATTTTCCTATTTCGGCGCCAGTTGCTCTTATGCTGCTGAGATAGACGCCTCTGATAAATCCCTATCTCAGAATATTTCAGCTGCTACTGAAAAGAACATGACTTAATGAGCTTTAACTCTTCCACCACCACTAATATCCTGTAACACAGCACAACACAAGGTCACAAGAGCTTCCATAACAACGATGCAGTTAAACTTCCACACACAGAAACAAATGGGGGAGTCTGTCTCCGATATCGCATTTCATTTTCTAGCAAATGATGTGAAACCCACTGGGGACAAGACGACTGTTTCTGGTTCTTACCCATTAACTATTTACTGGGCCCGGCTCTAGTGTATGATGAACTACTGGGCAAATTCAGGCCTAGTATGATCTTAACGGGAATGGATTCACACTATCTCACTTAAAATAAAGTTTGTTTTTGTTAATAAACTATTAAATGTTTGTTAATAAACTATTTAAATAAAGTTGGACAGTTTTACAAAATTAACAATTAATATAAGAAATAAGGGGTACTTGGCACATCAACACTTTCTTCACATTTTCCAATAAAATTTCTGTAGTTATAAAAAATGATCATGTCCCTCCATTCCCAGTAATTATACACCAGATTTTGTGCTATGAGTTAACGCAAAAGAAATATAGGACATCCCTCTGGCAATTTCTTTCGTCAGTTTCTAAAATCCAGTCCAGAATTATTTTACCGCAAATGATCTGAAATCTCAAAGTTATATGTCTAAGGAAACCTCACCATTCTCAGTTAAGTAATTGTCGATGTTTTTGAAAAAAAAGGGTGCCAAGGTGAAAAAAGTTATATTGGCAAAGACTGTGACTTCCCTGGGAAAACAAGTACTTGTGTACACCCCAGTCACATCACTTGAGATTTAGCTGTTCGGAGTCTCTTAAGTAAACTCTCACCATGCTACATGAACATGGTCGATCAACCAAAAAACATACAATAGTAATCTCACTCCAGACAGATATTTAAGGTTTATAGGAGTACAATGGTACTTTTATCCTTTGAACACGCATAACTAGAGCAAGTGAAACTGATTAAGCTTTAAAATCCCCATTATAGAATACATCATACAAATAGGACTGTGTTATAGATTCATTATGCTGTCTATAGCACTGTACTTGTGTTGTAAGCGGTCACAGTGAATGTCCTCAGGCTGTAAAATGGACATAATTTAAGTTTGTCTCTTGTTCAGTATAAGGGGCTGCGTAACATTAACAGAGGTGGTTAGTAACTTTCCTGTACGTCTGCTGGAATATTCTTGTCAATATATGAATATAACAGGTTTAGAAGCTTGTCCTAGTTGTGCATCACCGATTGCGTGTGTGTGGACTGTTTGGGGTTTATTCTCAAATGTACTGATCTTTCTATAGAAATAATAATAGTACTGACTTCCCTATTGACGATATAATGCACGGAACACGGTGAAATGATATAGCAGGTCACATGTTCAACACAAAATCCAACCGTCTAAAATACCATAGAGGATTAGATTGTTCGTGAGAGTTTGCAGTGCTACAAATTGTTGTTCTATGGTTGTTAGGCTATAATATTCCTCTCAGCACTAACAAGTGTGCTCAGCAGTAAGTATGTGACCCGGCTAGTGTCTTCGCCTTTTTTTTGCAGTAAAGGGTATGACCAGTGAGTGTACCTACCTAGCTTCTGGCATATTAGATGTGGTTTCAATTGAAGTCAAAACAAAATAAAAGACAGTTTTTGGAGTTACAAAACAGATCTTCTGTGTTCTGTTCTTATGGCAAAGACAAGCCCTTGTCTCTCACGGAAAATATGTGCCTTTTTTACAACGCAATAAAAAAACATTAAACATTACTTGTTTCCTTTTCTGAGTGTGAAAACAACTTTGTACTCAGGAAAAAATCATTCTAAATGCATGCTACCATATTTTTGTGAAAGGCTATAGAGTATTCAAGTCACTGAAGTGGACCAATAGATAAATTACTATGACAGCGGTAATTTATGTACCAGTATATATTTTTCCTTCCTTACCTGTTATTACATAAAAAGACATTTAGCAGAATTGTTCTGATTTTTGTTGCCCTCAGAATATATGACACAATAGTTCCTACTAATAGAAGGGTCATCATGGCCTCTTCCAGTCAGTAGAAGCAGAGATTGTAAATAGGGATACAACACGCGTTAATCACTGCCTTTTACCATGAGATTTAAAATAAGAGTTTTACATTGTTGGCCTGTAGTTCTACTGTAAAATTGTTTTATTACTAGATTTCTTTTTTCTATTTCATATTGATCACAGCTAATAAGCATAAATAAATGTTAAGATCACGATTTTCAAGTTTCCAGCGCATGTGTCACAACTCATTAAAGATATTGTATCAGGAGACATTTTCTGTAGTGTGTACCCAGCTTTACTTGTACGTTACTGTAACTGTAGTAACAATCATATGTGGTATTGGGAGTTTACATAGAACTTACATAAAGTGTTTTCCCAGAAGCTCTCCAGGAAATACAGAACTGTAATCTAAACACTACCAAGTGTGGTTACATTTCAAGAGATTGTAGTTCTGAAAATATGACATATATACATATATATACCTTCGGTAAAACACAAGCCAAGTGAGGGGACTTCTCTGAATGTGGATCTGTATTAATTATTGTGTCCAGGTATTCACTAATGGTTACCCTACATGTTCCAAAACCTTGCAAAATCACATTTAGCGATCTGCTAAGGAAGACGCCTGAGGGGGAAAAAAGGTATAAAAAAGGCAAATAAAGTCCATTCTTAGGTGTGATAGTGATACATAGGTAATTTGCTGCCACAATGATAGCAACACTGAGCTTTATAAATAGTGATTGCAAAGGCAATTTTCTGATAAAAGAATAGTCTATTATCGGAAAGTATTTCTGTTAAGTATGATATACACACAAGTGCTGACAGGGCAGATTATTTATTGACCTCAGTCAGTGACTTGAGATGTGAAACAGACTTTCACAGAAATATGACAGTCGGCAACATTCAGAATAATTTTAAGAATAAACAGAGCTGTTATTACATTAATGATAGTGTGTAACAGCGCTGTTTAACCTCTCTAAATTGTATACAAATATGTCGTCATTAGTTCCATTTTCTGACATATGCAAAAAAACCGAAAAGAGGGACATGAGATATGGAAGAAGCAGCTGAGATTTACATCCAAAAGAATAATACGTCTGTATATTCTGCATTTGATTTTAAGTATTTCTAATGTGGAATACCTGCATTCATGGATTATTATTTTTTACACCCATACTTCCACTCACGAAGGAAAGAGTTTACTAATAAAAAAACATTTCCTAACATATTGAGGGTCACCTATCACATTTCTGAAAATGTGCTTATGCGTCATAACCAACAGCAACCAATCAGCTTTAATCTTTTTACTGCAAGCTAATGAAAGCTGATCACTAATTGGTCACTATGGGTTACTGCAAGCTAATGAAAGCTAATCACTGAATAGTTACTGAAAGCTAAGTAAAGGTAATCACTAATTTGCCATACGGGTTACTGAAATCTAATGAAAGCTAATCACTGATTAACCCATAAGGGTTACTGCACATTTGTACCTAAGTTAGTACATTAACTCCATTATGATCCTAAGACAAAATCTGGTGATGCACCAACAGCTGTCTCTTACAGCCTCTATTTTGCAGAGCATACTGAGAGTTGTAGTTCAAAAGAAGCAGATATGAAGGATTTACTGAAACATTCCAACAAAAATCTAAAATTTTACGAAAACAAACAACCACGCTGAGAAAAATCCAACTTATAGCTATCTGCACACTAACCCCTAGAGAACATATTCTGTAATCGTAGTTAACCATTTCTGTAATTGCAGAAACAAGGGAGTGTAACAATGCATAAAAATCTCAGCACAACTAGTCCAAGCAATGTGAGTATTGTGATAAAGCTTAGCACTGTCAAGCATGACAACTTGGTACCAGTGCACTGGTAACTTACATATAAAAAATTATTTGGGGCAGAATTTTCCTTTAAATTGTCTTGGTTACGTACAAACTGCCTATGTAACATAAAGTACACAGGTACTGCATACAGAAAACCCACTTCAGATGTTGCTACAGCTTATAACCACATTATTTCCAGCCTTGCCCAAGGTCACTGCAAGTAGACACTGGCACTGAGACCAGATGCACTGGCTTGCACTGCATTAAACAGCCATTGCAAATGTTTTGTGTGTAGATGAGTTCAATTCCCCTGGTGGAAACAAACCAAATGAATTTAAACTCAGCATTGGTCCATTAAGAACGTAATATCACAACAGGACTACACGTCTGCAGGACAATACTGCAATGTTAACCCAATAGTTTCTAGCTATAAATGTTACACTTGCCAAAGTAATTGATTCTGTAGGGAGAGAAATGTGCCAGCCAGCTGTTCTAACACTGAGAAAACACATCATATGATGATAGAAAGGATGCAATATAAACTCTTCACTGGATGTTATATAAACAGCAGGTGGGCTTATTGGAGTAAATGGGCTAGCTTCTAATGAAGTCCAGAATTTCACCCGCCTCTTTAGGAAGTCTTACAGACTGGAAGCCTTTGGAACCCAGGAAAGTTAGTGATGATTCTCATCAGCACTTGGACAATGTCAGCCCTCTTGCGTTCCCCTTTGCTGGGGTCCGAGGTCATATTCTCTTTTTCTTATTTTTGCATGTATAAATACATAGATTCTTAGGAACAGAAGAAGGTTCGATTAAAATATAAGTTTAGAGGAACAATAAGCTGTAAGAAGTCTCTCCGTCCCTTCTGAGAGATTATTATAATTATTTCCATGGTGCTAGTATTCTATATTTCATCCGAACTCTATTATGCTTTACCTGGATGCTCACTCTCCCTCCTATTACCAATGCTTGGACCGTGCATGAAATATCCTTATTAAATAAAGAGCTGAAATCTCACATATTCCCGGTAGTTACTATAACCTTCAAATTTATTGATTTCAAGCAAAATTTTATGGCCAAAATAAAAAGTTTGTTTGTTTGATAACCTTTATATAGCACCACCAAATGAAGCAGCATTTATCTTACTGCATTTAACCAGCATTTGATCAGTCCCTGTCCCAGTACAGCTTACAATCTATATTCTCTACCACATGAAAACACGCATACCAGGGTTATTTTCACACAAAGCCAATTAACCTACCAGTATGTTTTTGGATTGTGGGAGGGACCTGGAGCGCCCGGAGGAAACTCACGCAAACACGGGGAGAACATACAAACACCACACAGGTAATGATCTGGTCGGAATCAAACCCTGGCCCCAGTGTATTTACTGAAATGCTGAAATGTATTGTTTATTTCTTACAGGTTTATCTGGAGGAGATGACATTGAATATATGCTTGGCAAGTCTGGGGTTGAATTAGTGGGAAGGATCACTGTAAAAATAATAGAATTTAAGGGCTTGGTACATGAATAAGAAACCACAAAATATGTTATTTATAGATATACAGTTTTACTAGACTGAAATGTCATATGACATATCTAAATTGTTAATAGCAGCTCACCCCATGGTATTGTCAGAGGAAGATTTTTTCCTGGCTGTACTCTAGCACCGCGGAGCATTAACAGAACAGTAATTCAGAATCAGCCCTAGAACCTGTCCTGTGCAGCATGAACATCAAGCTGACTTAGGGCAGCCAAAAAATGCCTGGTGCTGTGCAGCTTTTCACATGAAATTCAATCTTAAAAATAATAAGCAGGACTGTCAATCTACCATTGCTACCCATAACACTTTGCTCTATGCTTGCTTGGAGCTCAAGATAGCCATTCCCTTTCAAAAAGTTGAAAATTCCCTGGTAAATATGGTCTTCTGACTTAAGTGTGTGAATAAATTTAAAATTTTATATATACATACACACACAAGTTACAAGAGCAGCACATCCACCCCACAGAATGCACTGAAATTTGTACACTACATGTTGATTACCCTGGCTGGTCACATTCTACTTTAGACCCAAGTCACTGAGCTAAACAACACAAAAATGCAATATTAACCATACAAACATTTTTATGGATAATTTAATTTAAGACGTAAATAAACCTCATCCTACCAGAGGACTATATTACGATATTTAATTTCAATAATTTATTCTGGAGATTTATAATTCATCAGTGCACCTTTAAGTTAATGGTGTCAGCACTAGGCTACATATTTTCAAATACAATATTTGTCTACACACTTAAATAACTTGAAAATACCGCTGAAGAATGATTTGACTTAAGTGCTAGGTAGCTGCAAGCTAAAATATCCCCAAACAATCCTCAAACAAGACAGCAGTGCTGAGGTTAAATCCCCTGTTCTTTTAAATTCCTAATTAATTACACCCATGGATTTAAAGCCACATTACTCTCTCTGCTGCTAAAGGGACTTAGAAAACATTTCATTTCCCTTAAAGCCAATTATGCAACACAGATATAATTTGTAGAAAGAGGAGAAATATTTTGTAATAATATATTAAAACATTAATATTTAAACTTTTTTGTCAAAAAAAACATTTGCTGAATAAAAAAAAAGAAAATTGTTCACAATAACGCAATTGTAAAATGTGATTGTAAGCTAGTTACTGCCTGAAAACCATATTATATTTAAAGTACATTATTGTAAATGAACCCATTCACACCTAGGTGTAAGAGTACAGAAAAGCCCTATGGTGCGTTAAAAACAATTTACATGCTACTGTTTTCTACTCCTACACATTGAGGGGCTTATTTTAAGTTGAACACAATTTGCGCTATTGGCGTATAATACACTTTTTTACATCTGAGCATGCGCACAATGCACTTATTTCGGAATTAGTGCTTTGTGCGCTTGTTCAGAAGTCAAAAAGCGTATTATACACCATGAATGCAATTTGCGTTTAACCCAACCTAGGTCCCTGAATGCTCCACAAATCAATAACGCATTGGTTTTTTAGACAAGGTATTTTTTTGTTGTTGAAAACACAAAATGCATTGGAGTGATCAAGGCCTTAGTTTGAGAATATATTACATCTTACTATTATTAGTGTTTTATATCTTTTGGTGTTGAAAAGGAAAGTATTCTAGAAAAATATATTTAAATAATAATAATAGTATAAATAAAAAGTTCACTCTTCTAAACCGTTCCCTATACATAAAATAAATCATATGGAAAAAACGTGAATTGAAAGCTATCATGATTCGATCAGTTTTCTTTGTTACAGTGAAACAATGTCTAAGGCAAGGATGCTTTTTGGAGTGTCATCACCTTTGGGATACTGTGTAAGGGCACTGTCACCACTATGTCACTGTGGTTATTATTCAGCTAATTGGATAGCTTATCGGCACCTGATTAATTTGGGGGTGTTGGTTAAACACCATTAGACAAGTTAAGATCTATAAATAAAGCAAACAACGTATTGTTTCAGAATTTCAGGACTACCGATTGTCTTCTGTTAGCATCCAAATGTAGCGAGTAAACTTTGGAAGAGCTGTGTTTGTTATAAGGATTCCTCTCTGTCAACAGCACACTATTTGCTAAATCCACAGGACTTCTCTGCATTGGTTCAAGCATCAAGCCGTTTGTCTTAATAAATCCAGCATTTTCCTCTTCTAACAAAGAAGTTATTCAAGCAACATCTATCACTTAAATATTATGATAATGCAATGTAGACAAAGATAACACAAATGTATCTACCACTCTTCACCACGTATCACCTGAAAGGTCTGCATCAAAACAAGTTTACCACTTTCGTTCCCCAATTTAAAGAAGTTCAGAAACCGTTTCCTTAAGGCTATGTGACACAATTTTATATGTCTCGGCAAACTGATGGGCAGTATTTTAAAGGGTTATTTTAGGTGTAATGACACCTTGCAATTACTAGCATTGGAATAATATCTTCATATTTTATGTATTATTTCATGCACATGAAATCTTTTTTTTTTAACTCTAATAAATGATCTACAACAACAGAAAGATTAAATATTCTTCCATTGAAAAACTAATTATTATTTCATCCATTCAAATAACTAATATAAAAGGTAAATTACCTAATATTCTAATGCAATACCTAATATTATAATGTAATTCTGAAATATCTGAGAACTATAATATTTACTTTATAAATGTCCATTATCATATATTAGCCATACACCAAGTATTGGTATTTTAAATTACACTGCAAATTTTATTTTTTGAATTTTTTAATCACAAGAACATGAATGAAAATCTTCTAGCTTTGTTGTTGTTGCTGAAACTAGATATTTTCACATTTGTAATACATCTGTCTATATATCTAATACATTTTGCATTAAAAAAAAATCAGATAACATCCATGACAGCAAACCTAATACTTGGTAGTCAAATGTTACTATACCAAATACAAGGATATATGTATTATTTTCACGATTATGATAATAAGTTATTTTAATCTGGTTTGTGTTTGTAAATATATCCCTACTTGCACACTATTATACCCTCTTCCTGGTCATTTGTATATGTAATAATATAAACCATTTTTTTTGTGATTAATAAAAAACATTAAAACACCTACAATTTTAATAACTGAAATAAATGTTCCAAATAATTTCTGAATACTTACATTTACTCACATGATAATGTGTTGTGTTGTGTAAATTACAAGCAGCATTCCTCAAACAGGTTCTTTCTGTTATATCTCAATGCAGTATACACATTTTAACAACCAAATTTAGTCTGAGGGGATATTGTAAAATTAATGGAGTTAGCATGAAATAAAGCCGTATTGAAGGTGGAATACTAATAACTTCCTTATAAGATTCCGCTGATGACTTAAAACCTCCTGTACGATTCTACTGCCTATTGAGGACTAGTAAATCATTTTAAGAAAAGTCCTCAGCGAACAGCTGGCAACCCATTTTTCATTTTATTGCCTTCATTGACTTAAACTTAACTTAAAAATGATTAAAAAGCTCTGTTACAGATTAAAATGTAACTAGCAGCTTTATCCAATACTGCCTGACATGCATAAACGATTATTGAATTGTATATATTAATTGGCCTATAATGGAATGATTACTACACTTATTGGAAAGTGAATCTGTGCATTACTCTACAAACCATGTATATTTTGCTTTGGGTTATTTTTTTGTATTTGAATATTATATATAGAAATATTAAACAAGAATAAGGCCAAAGTTTTGTCAAATTTCACATTGCATGCTGATAATAAATGGCATTTAATAGAGCAGAAACTTACACAGTAGGGCTATTAAACATCCATTTATTTTGCACTGTTTATTCACTTTTTCAACTTATAGTAATCAGCCCCTAATATATATATATATATATATATATATATATATATATATATATATATATATATATAATTTAACAAAATATATATAACATATTTAATAAAATATAAACTGCACTTGTGTGCCTTTTATGGATTGCAACACAATTTCTTCATTTATTGTTTTGTTTGTTTTTTTTTTACAAAAAAAGAATGACCAACATTCACTGCATTGTTTCTTTTTATCAGTATACGCTGCAAAATGATCATGTTGTGGTGTTTTACCACACAATACTGTCAAATTCTGTATGACAGCAGTGTTGTTATCAATCCTATTTTATAACATGGGTCATTAGTTCCTTTATTCTGGCGATGCATGAAAAAGTGTTTTAAATATACTTTTAAATAAACTAAATTATCCAGTAAATGAAAAGAAATATAAATACATCCACAAATAACCCTGATCAGAAAATCACACACACACACACACACATATATATATATATATATATATATATATATATAGACACACACACACACACACACACATATACATACATACACAGGATATATAAAATGATGATATGAAAATGCTGTGTAAATAAACTTTTGAGTTTGCAATTGGAACCCAAACCAAAGACGTAGCCAGGAGACACAGAAGTTGAACGAGTAGAATAGAAAGTGATAACAACGGACTTACCACAGTCTAGAAGAAGACTCAGTTTCTCCAGCCAAAGTACTGTGTGCTTGGTGTGCAGATTGTCAAGTGAGTGAAGAAGTCAGTGTGAAAATAGATGGCTCAGAACTCAGGCTGTGTAGACTCCCTTGATCCACACAATTGAGCAGAGAAGGAGAGCAGCTTTGGTACTTCAGCTCTCCCCAGTGTGGGTTCAAGGCAAGCACTTAGCTCTGAAGTTTATTGGGTTTCATCAAAGGAGAGCTGCACATACAAAACACAAGTGAGAAGTTCGGTTGATCCTCCTGTCCAGGTGCTTTTGTGCTGACTGCCCTCTACAACTTCAGGAGGGAGGGTATGGACAGACTGCTTTGGAGAGAGGGGAGGGTGTGTGGGAGAGGAGAGAGACATAAGGAAGGGGGTGGCTTGAGTAAGCTTTCAATCCTAAACAGACAGGTCTCCAAATGCTTTGTAGGACAGGACGATGCTGCAGTGTATTATAATGATCTATCTGTTATATATTCATTTCTTAACAACCCCTGTTCAACTATTTCATCAACAAGGGTATAGAGCCAAAAACTGTGCAGAAATTTGCTTTCATTGTGGTTATTTCTGGCTAAAATACACCAAAAAAATGTCATACTGGCACGAAGAATTTACCAGCTGTGCCCTAGAGGCTTTTACTTTTTTAAGTTTTAAGAAATGCTCACTGAAGAGCTGATGGCAGTAAATAAGTTCAAAATGAATCATCTGTGTTTGAAACCACAGAAAGTAATTGGGATTACAGTCTTGTTTTTTTTTTTGTGTCTGTTGAATTTAGTCCCATTTTTTTCAAACAGCAAAGTTATGAGTTGTACACCCCCAAAATTACTGTATACAGCTCTAGATGGTGCGTCACTACATGACATAAACACAACATATTGCCTCTCATTTAGTAGTATATAGATATAGACATATCACTGACTATATTAAAAACACAAGAATCATGTGAAACCACACTTGTACTAAGCAGTGATAACTACAGAGGTGGATTAACATCCGTCATTAAAATCCTCTTTGCCTACAAAATACTCATCTACTGCAAATATTGCATAATATTATAACTAACCTGACCATTCTGTAGCTACATGCATTTACTAATACTACTGTTCCCCACAGTATTCATTTTCTGGCCCATCAGAAAGCATCTGTACACTGACCGCTGAACGCATGCCCTCGTGCTATTCTACCAACTTTCTTATTTCTTTTAGATTGTAAACTCTTTCGAATAGGGCTCTCATTCCATTCAATTCTATACAGTGCTTAAAGTTTTTTTTCCCACCTGTACACCATTGTGGAATAAGTTGGCACTTTATAAATTAACAAAGAATAATATCAAGAGAATATTTTTTTTTAAAGACTTTAAAATAAGATTAGCAAATAACAGTTGTAATAATGCATACCATTATATCCAGGATGCATGGTGGCCAAAAATACATTTGGGCAGCACAGTGGCCTAGTGGTTAGCACATCTGCCTCACAGTGCTGGGGTCATGAGTTCAATTCCTGACCATGGCCTTATCTGTGTGGAGTTTGTATGTTCTCCCCATGTTTGTGTGGGTTTCCTCCAGGTGCTCCAGTTTCCCCCCACACTCCAAAAACATACTGGTAGGTTAATTGGCTGCTATCAAAATTGACACTAGTCTCTGTCTGTTTGTCTCCCTCTCTGTCTGTGTGTGAGTATGTGTGTCTATATTAGGGCATTAGACTGTAAGCTCCAACAGGGCAGGGACTGATGTGTATGAGTTCTCTGTACAGCACTGCAAAATTAATGGCACTATATAAATAAATGATGATGAGGATTACATGTCAGTAAAATCAAATTGCTATTGTCAAGATTTATTATCATCAATAGGCTGTTACATCAAACCATTCTGGTCAGTTTTTAACTTAAAGACGAAAGAGAGGGACAGGGTGGGACAGGACGCGAGGTGGCTTAAGGCTGTAAAATGGGTGGGAGGGGGGCCCCCAACCGAAGATGAACCTAGCAAATTGTGGATTACCATTTTCTTTTCTTTGGGTTGCCAGTTGTTTGATTGTTTTATTCTAACGGAAGGCGATTATAAAAGACAGATGACCATAGCTCCCAGATTTTGATAAAGGTCTTGGAGGTGTTGTGTAGTATGCTGGTCATTAACTCTAATCAGAAGGTATACCAGACTCAGCACGGTTTTCCTCGCAGGGACTGTCGACTGCTTACAGTCTGCCACTAGTTGACAGATGGCACCAAAATAATATGCTTTATCATTATCATCATCATCATAATTTATTTATATACGTCGGCAAGTTCAGTCTTGCTTTACAATTGGGAACCAACACAGTAGTAAAAGAATACTGAGTAATACTGACAGAAAGAGAGGTAAGAAGAACCTGTCCGCAAGCTTACAGTCTTTGGGACAATAGAAGCTTGATACATAAGGTTAAGTGCTACATATTGTATATTGGTGCAGCCATTTTGCAAAGGTAAAAAAATGTTTAGTTGGCTATATGATCCAGTCACACAGCAATGTTGGTCGATGGATTGCTGTGTTATGTGAACTATGTAAAGGGAGGTAATAAGGTAACCTAGGAAGGTTAAAAGGGTGGTTGAGGAATATTATAAGCTTGTCTGAAGAGGTGGCTTGTCATGTACTTCTTGAACGTTTGAAGACTAGAAAAAAGTCTTAGGGGTAAATTTAACAAGCTATAGGTTTGAAAAAGTAGAGATGTCGCCTATAGCAACCAATCAGATTGTAGTTACCATTTTTTTAGTACATTCTAGAAAATGACAGCTAGAACCTGATTGGTTGTTGTAGGCTACATCTCCACTTTTTTCTATCCTGCAGCTTGATAAATTTACCCCCTAGTGTGCGAGGGAGGGAATACCACAAAGTGGGTGCAGCCTTATAAAAATCCTGTAACTGGAATGGGAGCAGGTAATGAGTGCAGATGAGAGACTCAGATCTTGTGCAGAACAGAGTTGGTGCAGTTTTGTTTATGGCCTTGTATATTAGTAGAAGTATATTATATTACATTCTGTGAAAGACAGGCAACCAATGTAGAGACTGACAGAGTGGATCAGCAGAGGAAGAAAGATTTGCAAAGAAAATCAATCTATCCGCTGCATGCAAAATCGATTGATGGGGTGAGAGTCTGAAGGGAAGACCAGTAAGGTGGGAATTTCAATAGTCAATGCTAGAGATGATGAGTGCATGAGGACGTTTTTGCAGTGTCTTGTGTGAGATATGTGCATATTCTGGAAATGTTTTTAAATGTATGTAACATGATTTAGCTATAAAATTGATGTGGGGAACAAAAGATAGTTCTCAGTCAATAATAACGTATAGGCAACGAGCTTGTGGGGTGGGATTTATACTCATGTTGTTAAATTCTGTTGGTTGGTGGGAATATAAATATATTTTTGAAAGGCTGAGCTTGAGTTAGCGAGAGGCCATACAAGATTAAATGGCAGAAAGACAGTCGGTAACGAGAACCAGCACAGATGGTGAGATATCAGTAGAGGATAAATTTGGGTATCATCCGCATAGAGATAATATTGAAAGCCAAAGGAGCTTATTTGTTTTCTAAGGAAAATTGTATAGATAGAGAAGAGTTGAGGAACAAGGACTGAGAAATGTGGTTCTCCAACTGATAAAGAAAGTGAAGCAGAGGTGGATCCAGAGAAACTAACACTGAAAGAGATATTTGATAAAAAGGTGGTAGAGTAGAAAGATAAGAAGATAGCAGAAACTAAATTTATGGGATCAAATGAAGAGAGGGTGTTAGAGGGTGCTGGAAAGAATTAAGCTGGTTGTTTGATGAGAAAAATGATTTAATTTCAAGTCGAATCATCAATCTTATCCTTGTAGTAAGAAGCAATTCTTGGGCACTGATAGTAGTCAGAGGGTTAGGGTTTGGATGGTTGAGAAGAGATTAAATGTGTTTTAAAGGCGTTTGGGGTTCGAAGTCTGAGTAGAGATGAGAGATTGTAAGTATGTTTTTTTTAGCAGTGTCCAGATCATTTTGATAGGAGTGGTAGATAGCAGCATATGTGAGGAAATCATTTGAGGTATGAGATTTACGCCAGTGACATTCTGTTTGCGAGAAAGTTTTGAAGATTTTGTATTGTGCCATGGCTGACATCAAAGTTGACATGGAGTATGAAGAGTTGCTGGAGCCACTTGATCAATGGCAGGTGCTAGGGTTTGGTGAAAATGAGGTACTGCCAAATCAGGGGAGGATAATGTAGAATTTGGAGAGAGCTGTTGAACAGAGACAGGAAACTGTTAAAAATTAATTAGTTAAGGTTACTGCAGGTATGTGGAGGCTTGGTAGAGTAAGACAGCACAGATTTTAAAGTACTGGGGTAATGCTTGTAGCTGTTAAGGTGATGATTCAAGAGGGGGGAAGGGGTGTTGAGGGAATCAGAAAATAAGCATAGTCTAGAGAAAACAAGATCCAGGCAGTAGTTATCCTGGTAAGCAGGGGATTCAGTCCACTGGGAGAGGCCAAGGGAGGAAGTTAGAGAGAGTAGTTTGGAAGCACAAGTGTAATGTGGATTATCAATGGGCATGTTGGAATCACCCACGATGATGTTGGGGGTGTCAAAAGATAAGAAGTGAGGGAGTCACGCAGAGCAATGCTCAAGAAATTGTTAGAATGTTACAGGAGGGTGAACACACGAACACGCATAGAGAATGGGTTAAAAGTCCAAATAATATGTACTTCAAAAGGTATGAACGTGAGTGACACGATATTTGGTTGAACTGTCAATGTGCAATGTGGGAAAAGAAGTAGTCCAACCACACCACCTTTTCTACTTCCAGGTCTGGAGGTGTGGGTAAAATGGAGGCCACCATGTGAAAGGGCTGCACGTGAGGCAGTGTCTGATTGTGTAAGTCACGTTTCTGTAAATGCCAAAAGGGTGAGGTTGTTTGAGAGGAAGAGGTCATATATGAAGTTAAGTTTGGGGCAAACAGAGCATGCATTCCATAGGGCACACTTAAAGGACTTTGGAAGAGACAAAGAGATAGGTGATGTGTTTTTTATGGATTTCGGTAGTGTTCTGATAAAGGTGTATTGGGGATGTGGGGGGACAACTGGATTAGGTAACATATCACCAACTAATAAGAAGCAGAGAGAGGAAGATAGGTCAGGTGACTGTAAGATGTGTGACCTTTTATTTTCTGGTGACAAGATGAGGGTGTTACAGATAGTGAATATAAATAGGAATAAAGTCCATGACTGTTAAATAGAGGTGAGTGGAGTAGTCAGGGGACAATGTGGACAAATATGTGTGTTGCAGGAAGGGTGAAGGGTGAAGGGTGCAGTAGATAATCAGCATCATCATCATTTATTTATATACCGTCAGGAAATTCCGTAGCACTTTACAATTGGGAACAAACAGTAATAAAACAATACTGGGTAATACATACAGACAGAGAGGTGAGAAGGCCCCGCTTGTAAGCTTACAATCTATGGGATAATGCCATGAAAGAATAATAAGAAAAGCAATTTGTTAAACATTGGGATTTAAAAATAAAGGGCGATAAACGGAGTCAAAACAAAATACCTAGTTGTCCAGTGCAGTTAGAGAAGAAGTGCAGGGTCAGGTTGTAGTAGATGTAGTAATTTCTGGATGTCTTCAGATTTTGTTCAGTGTTTGTTCCACTGTGTTGTTTAACTGTGCATTTCCCAAGGAACCCACAAAGTGTAGGAAACCCCAAACACCTCACACCCCTAAGACATTTCGCCTTAGACCATATGCTAAGATATAGTTGGGATGAATAAAAACTAGCTACATTTGTGCTAGTTTGTCAGCTGATCAGAGATAAACAACTTGTCTTATTAGGTAGGATGAGTCCAGGCCACTGTCATAAATTATGCATCAATGATCACTAGCCCAACACAGGTTAAAGCAATAGATCCTGTTACATACTTTTACAAAAAACACAGTTGCACTGATGACTAGTACAAATTAATGTGATGAGGTTCAGAATAGCAGAGAATGGGAGTAGCAGCAGTTGATGTACATACCCGGCCATGAAAAAGAAGAATGATGGTTAGCTGTTGTGTTGTTTAACTGTGCATTTCCCAACACTTTGTGTAGGAAACCCCAAACACTTCACATCCCAGTTTGTTCTGATGTCAAATAGCAGATGGAACTCCGAGTGGGAGGAGGAAGAACCTGGGGGAGAAGGAGCATCTAGCTTTAGCATTGTATGCTTAATCTTGAGTTTGTGTTTCATGTTTAGCCAGGGACAGATCTAGACTTTCTTTTAGAAATGAGTGGTTTCTTATTTTGCTATGGAATAGCTGCCTGAAAAAGATATTGTATCCTTTCTGTGCCTTATCAAGAGGGTAAGTTTTAATGGGAACAAAGGCTTAATCTCATGCTCTGTTAATGGACTCCAAAGCCTAAAATTCGAGTTGCATTTAGGAAATAAGTGCCAGCAATATTTATAAATATAAATGTAGATACACATTAAACTTTCAGAAACTTCCAAGAAATGTAATACACTGTAAAAATATATTGAGGGGAATGTATTTGCTATATATAGACAGGTGGTCATGTAGAGTTGGATGTAAACTGCATTTTAAGTGTTTAATACGATTTGTTGCTTCTGTGCATGCCCACAAAGCACTAGTTACATTTGAGGCCATACTTGCTTTTGAGGTCGCTTGCTGCACTTGCGATTGAAGAGTCAGACCGGGGAAAAGTGAGGGGGCGTGTAAGGCCTTGTTAGAACAAATGTGACTTATGTAAACTGAGACTAAGATTCATATGCATCTGATAGGAGACAGGAAACTTGTGGATGCTCGATCACTGGTGTAAGTTGCGAACTAATAACCATGAGCTTAGATGTGTCTGGCCCAACATACTGGTGTAAGATGTGTCTGTTTCTCTCATGTGTTTTAGATGGAAATTGTGGCCAACTCTACATGAGGTCCACAATATTTCCTGAATGTAGGTTCATTGTAGGATTCTGGAATGAACCACTAAAGGATAGAGGACAAAAGACTGTAGTTCTAAAACCAAGAAATTTCCAGTCAAACCCAAAGAAACCCAACTTGAAGACCACGGTGCTGCGCACAACAATCCATCAGGGTAGGCTCCAAAAACAGTCACATCTGTCGCATCTGTAAATTACTGTACCGCAGGGCTAGAGATGGGAGGGCTAGGCCAAATACATACACCTTCAATAGTGTCCAAAAAAGTAGTCCACACAGCCAAATCCTCTTTGATCTCTTGGGATATCATAATCCGCACATGTGGCTTGAAGACGCCGGGCAACACTCTCTGCAATTTACGGCAAAATATTTTGCCTATGGGGATAATACGGCAGGCAAATTTTAAAGACCTCAACAATAACTGGACCGTCTGAAGGGGAACCTTACGTGCGCAGCACACTACCAGGATAAGCTCTTTTAATGTACTCACTTTGTCTAAAGGGAGACGACAGCAATCGTCAACGGAATCGATTGCAATACCCAGAAACAAGAGGCATGTGGACGAGCCTTCTCTTTTCTCACGCGCAACCAGAAAGGGTCTGGGTTTCATACAGCAAACTATCAGAAATTGTGGAATTTGCAGGACCTACCAGAAGGAAATCATCCCAGTAGTTTGACACCCTGCCTTGGTTGGACCCTGTCGCTATACACCAGTGCAAAGACGAACTGAATTGTTTAAAATATGCACAGGAGATAGAGCACCTCATAGAAAGGCACCTATCCATGAAAACCCTTTGTGTAATTCGGAACCCCATGAAATGCAGACGCCACGCCCACCTTCGCCATAAAGGCTCCAGACCCAAAGCCCTGCACCAAACCCAGAGCAAATTCAAAATCTTAATAAACTACCCGAGTATGGTGTGGGCTGATGGCATCATTAACAGAGCCACTCTCCAGGTATGACAGGTGCTGTATAAACCTAAATTTACCGGGACATTTTTGAGGACCATGCCAACTAGCAATATAATTAAATTAACAAATGGGGTGAGTGAAAAGGACCGCATTATCAACCCAGTTTTATTTCCTTGTCTGACTTCTCTGCAAAGATGGCTGGATGATCATAAGCCAACTTCAAATTCCTAGTTACTACCACCCAAAGGGAACCTTCTATGGGAATCCTAAACCTTCCTGGAATCCCCTGGTCAAAAATTTGGCCGCACCCTGGACTGGGTACAATCGGAGCCACTTAGACATGACCTTCACCAAAACAGGGGATGGGGCATTACATAGCAGGCACTGCTGGAGGTACTCTAACGATGGTTAGTGCTCCCGCCCCACGTGGCCAGTCCTTAGTTTGCAAGCATGTCTAAACTTGGATTGATGTCTGTTGCATTGGGAATTATTGAAAGTAAAGCATTTGCTCCTTCCACGAAAGGACGAGCGCCCTCTATTGGATACTAAATTTCTTGCCACGCCTGGTAAAAATTGATTGGTCATGTTGGACTGCTGTACAGCCATATAGATCTCTATATCTGTAAAGCCGAATGGACTTCTAGCTACTCCGACTAATTTCTTACAGAATTCCTCATCGTAATGTCTCCACACTTTCCCGCCACATGCTGCCTGCATCTCGTGTATCATGTATACATACTTTAATATGTCAATGTTCATAAGACCTAATTATCCCCTATTACCCCCCCCCCCCGTCTTTTTCTTTTGCCTGCGTCAGCTTTGCCTTCCCATGCTCTGTAATACTAGCAACGCCCACATAAATACTTTGATCAATTTTTGGTTGTGAGCTAGAACGCAGACCCCATAACATAGCCGTGTTAGTACTGAGGGGTGTCTCGGTCCAGCCTCCCTTATATCGACAATTGCACTTCATTGGGAAGGAGGGAATGGGGAATTTGCCTGCTCTTGTAACACTGTGCTGCTGGCGCTGTGCGCTGCTTTCGGGCCTGGAAGCGGCATGCGGGAGGGGCACTGAGGAGTCTACGCTGTTTGGCTTCTGCCACTGCACTGAGAAGAGGGGAGAGGGCGGTGAATCTCAGAGTCTTTCGCCGCCAGGCCCCTGGTTGTGACGTGGCCACGTCTATTAGCCGCAGTAAGTTATGGCATGAGGTGGGGTATGGGAGGGAGGCTGAAGTCCTACAGCCGTCCTGGGGGACGAGGCATGTTAGGCAAAGAGGGGAACAGGGTATGTAAAGGAAAATTGACAGTGGAGGAAGGAGATGGGTGGGGCGCAAAAAGTAAGGCAGAGAGAGAAAGGGAAGTTGGGAGAAAGATAAAGAGTGGAGATGAGCAGGTGTGGGAGGAGGTAAAGGTATAAGCCAAAAAAAGGAGGAAAAAGACAGATAAAAGTAAAAATTTGTATATCTTTGCAAGTGCTGCTCCATGGATAATCCTGAAGAAAAGAGAAGGAACTTCTCCTATCCCTCTGCTTATGAAGACTTCCTAACCCCACCCATCAGCATCCTATTGGCTACTTCAAACTCCTGAAGAAAAACTTAACCCTTAAAAGGTAAATGCTGTGGTGAGAATGCAAACCCAGCCCCATTTGAGTCCTCATTTAACCTTCTTGAAATCCATCTGCATTTAATTATGGGCATATGTGTGTACAAGTAACGTTTTTTTTAAACAATTGTGCCCGCCACAATTTCCAATTAGAACATTACAATAGAAGTGAAACAGTTCTACATTGGACTTACTAGATGGACTCGATAGCTAATATTTGACAACTCCACCTTCAGGGTCTTTCCTCATTTTGAAAACCTGCCTAACACTAGTTCATAGTTGCCTACTCTCCTGGAATGTCCAGGAGACTCCCGGGAGAGCAGCGCAACATCCCACGTCCTGAAATCTTCGTTGGTGACGTAAATGGTTGTGGGGCAAATAACATCATCCTAGCCCCACCCCCTGCTGTAATAGGACGAAATTGATGTGGTGTAGATGAGTTGTGGGGCCTAAAGACGCGACTCGCCCCCAGGACTCAGCATGGAGATCTGCCCTCCCGGACGGGAGATCTCCTAAGTTAGCAAGTTTGCACTAATTCAAAGTGTAATGAGAAAATAATAAATAATAAAACATGACCCTTTTTTATAGCAAATAAGAGGGGTCACACCTGTTACCTGAAGCCAATGGTCAGCTCATGCCATGGCTTCTGGCGTTGAAGGACTAATCCATCGATAGCTCTGCCATAAAGCCCTAGTGAGGAGCTATTGCCAGCACGTAATGTGTTAGCTTACCCTGCAGTGTTGCTCCTCGAGAAGAGACTTAAAACATAATGTGGTACAATTATGAGAAAGTGTCCCATAGCAACCAATCACATTCTTTAATTTTTCAAGTTAATTTTTAAATAAAAGCAGATGTCTGAAGAATGGGTTCCTTCCTACCTGAGCACCTGTTTTCATGAAGATTTAAGTAAGCTTTTTTAAAATAAGTATTTTAGTATAATGTACCTGTGTTCATGTGTCATTGCTTTGATTTATGGATTATTTCTGATAAGTGATATAGGGGCCTATTTATTAATCTTTTTTTTCCTGTAAATTCCCCAAAACCGCTTTCGGGGAATAGCCACAAATCTAAGTACCCTGCAAATTTATTATTTGTGCGTCGCAACAGATATCATATATTTTTGTAGTCTCATTGCAAGCACATTTCCTCTTTTCATCCAACTGGTTTGTATGCTGAAAAGATGACATGACATGACAGTATACACAGAGACAGTTATTGTATCATAAAATAATACTGGACACAGGAAGGAGAAACAGGTATGTGCCCACTTAGGTAGGTTGCCCTGGTGGCTACTCCATGCATTTGTAGACATAGACTACATTTCAAATAAAAACAGAAAAGTACATAAGCAGAGAGCATTCATGTGTGTCATTATGCCCATAACATGTGTCTGCAGTGTTTGAGGATGTAATATGTATGATCATCCTACCAATTTACCATCAGCACACACAGGTAAACAGCAATGGAATACTGTATCCTCCATAACTAGAGCACAAGCAGGAGGCGGAGCTTAACCACCACATTGGACCATCCCTCCTTATGATGCTTTGTCTCCATCTGAAATTTCAAGCCGTGTAGGTTATAGGGAGAGTTATTGTATACAAGAACCTGAATCCTATGTATCTGTGTCCAGAAGGGGAGGGAGTAGAAAGGGTTTCAGGTAATTTATTGCTTGTTTTCTACCAGATTTGCAGTAAGTGGGCTTGCTTATTATTAAACTAAAATGTTTAAAATTATACAGCAATAATAATAATAATAATAATAATTATTATTATTATTATTATTATTATTATTATGCAAACAATGTGTATTCTTACACGTGGGACATATATATAGTTTTTTTTAAACAATTCAGAGTGATGGCGAGGTGTTGCTTTGCTCTTGGTTATGCTGGCAGATGCCTCATACTTGCCGAGTTTGTGACTCTATCCCATAGCCCCGCCCCCTCTATAAAATGCAGAAATTCACGGCATTGAATAGCAGGGGAGCTTAATGACTCATATTTCTGCATTTTTTAGGATCCGGGATGTTGGCCTACTCTTCCGGGAGTCCGGGAGGACTCCCCGAAATTCGGGAGCCTCCCGGAAATTCCGGTAGAGTAGGCAAGTATGAGATTCCTTTAGGAAATATAATTAAATATATAACATTGGAGTACACAGGTTTATTCTCAATTAATTTTATGAAATAATTGTAACTTCTGCACCCATTTAACCCTCAGATTTGTCAAATCTGAATTACATGATGTTCAGGATTGGTTCATTTATCTGCAAGTTTCATTTTGAATTAACACCAGTGTGTGTATGTTAGGGAATTTAGTCTGTAAGGTCCATTGGGGCAGGGACTGATGTGAATGACAAATATTCTCTGTACAGCGAGCTGCGGAATTGGTGGCACTATATAAACAAATAAATAGAAGTGATGATAATGATGATGATGAACTGCTAGTCAGTATGGAAAACTGCCATTTCTTATAAGAGAAGATCAGATACCCCGTTGAGGGATGCATATCAGTCAGTTTCATATTAGTCAAGTGTACATATAAGTCAGTTACCTACCCTACACGCACTCCTCAGCAGCTTCCTATCTATCTAACAATTTTGCATTCCATTTGCTACATTTCTGCTTGCTTCCTAACTACCATCTAGCACTGTACCCCACAGTCACTCCCACAAGCGGTATGTCCTTTCTCTAACCCCCACCTAATACAGACATTATCTACATGTGCCTTCCACCTAGCTCTTTTTTCTTTCCCTCCCAACATTTCCTACCCTCTCCACCCCCTAAACTCTTTAGCCCCACCATTCCTTACTCCACTCCCCTAAGCCACATACTCACTTCCCTGCATCCAGCCTCTACCCACCTCATCCCCCCCACCTACCACTATTGATTCCTCCAGTTTGCTCTCCCAATTCCTAACCTTACCCACTATCGCCTCATTATTTCCTCACATATCTTCTTTCCTAGCTGTGTAAATTGATTCCCCCATCCCTGGACGCTTCCCTATTACCACCGTCCACCTATTCTCCACCTCCTGATACCATTGTCTCCTCCCTCCACGCTCCTCTAACCCTTGCAACCTTACTCCCATCTCATCTCTTAAATTCCTTCCCTTTACCTGCACACTCTGGTATGTCAGATCTGTGTTAGGAACCCCTCAAGCCAGTACAGCGAAACCCGGAGTCTGCCCCGAAAGCATGGTGTTCACTGTTGCCCCTAGTGGTGGGGACAGGCTTGGCTGCAGACAAAGAGAGGGTCGTGAGATGTGCACTGGCTGGGGAGAACCCAGGAATGGAGTTACTGAGGCTGTAGAGTAGGAAGTGCAGGAGGGAGTCAGGTGAGACACCGAGTGGATGGTGTCAAGAATGATATATCACTCGTGGCCACTGGAATAAATAAAGGAACAGCTGATAGATACACAGCAACTTCTGTACCGGTGCTTGTCCGGAAAGGAACGGAACAGAACTTGCAGTGATAGGTAAAGATGATGAAACGTAGGCAGTTGCCAGGGGTAACTACAACCCACAGTACCGGTGAGAGTCCGGAGATTTAGGGGAAACAGTTCTTAGGCAGTTGCCAGGGGTAACTGCAACCCACAGTACCGGAGAGAGTCCGGAGATTTGAAGAAAACAGTTCTTAAGCGGTTGCCAAGGGTAACTGCAGCCCACAGTACCGGTGAGAGTCCGGAGATTTAGGGGAAGGAGTTCTTAGGCAGTTGCCAGGGGTAACTACAATTACAGGCACACGGTGCTATATGAAAACAGTCAAAAGTACCTGTGGAAAGGTTGAGTCCGGAGTTAGAGGGAGATTGTTGAAATCTGAGCGCAGAGATGCTGCAGGGACTGCGTCTCCATATAAGGTTAGGACGAGCAGAGGAGCTGCAGATCATGCCGGAGCCATGCCTGGAAGCACGACTTTACCGGGGTCCAGGAGACAGCTGACTGGAACTGGTGAGTAGATAGTAGAATAGTCAGGAACCAAATCAGGTCTGGCACACAGGATATCAACACAGGAGAAGAGTCAAAGCAGAGCCGAGTCGGTACACAGGGAAATCCAATGAAGAGTAGACAGAAATGGAAACGGTCTGGTACACGGGGATACAACTTAGTCGGCAGGAAACAACAGGAACAGGTAACAGGGAAAACACAAGGGAGCAGAACACTATGGTAAACGTATTACCGTCAATCCTGCAGAGGATTAGCCAGCTATTTAAGGAGAGCAGAACCAATAGGCTGCAAGTGATAATGAGGAAGCCAGGTGGGTGGAGCAAGAGAAACAGGCTGGCCAGGTGAGGCACTACATAAGAAATGACAGCATGATTGAGGGCAGATTCTGACAGAGAACAGACCTAACTGACCCTATCTAAGACCTATCTAATCTACCTAAACTAATCTATCTAATCTATCTAAGAACTAAACTAACTACCTATCTAAACACCCAATGTGGCTATCTAACTACCTACCTAACTACCCACCTACCTATCCCTAACAAATTATCTATCTACCTATCTATCTATCTAGCTAACTCTGACAGAGAGCCCGGCGAGTCATAACAATCTGTCTGTAACAAGCTTGCTCCATGACCTTTTCCTCTCTCACTCCTTCAACTAACTTGCCCTCACTAAAACCTGGATTCCATCTTCTGACCCTGTCTCTGCTGCTACTCTCTCCTTTGGCAGTTTATCCTTTACACACACTCCATGCTCTGATGTCCGCCAAGGTGATGGCGTAGGCATCCTTTTATTTCCTAACTGCATCTTCAGTATTGTTCTGCCTATTCATTCCCTCTCCTTCTCTTCCTTTGAGACTCAAACCATACGCCTTTTCCTTCCACCTCTCCCAACCTCTCTCCCCCCTTCTGCACCAAAACCCTGCAGACACTATGCAACCTACGTGATCTTGACCCTTCCCGATTCTCCGCCACATTCCTGTATCCCATCTCACCTTTGTCTTTTACAATTCCACCATAGCTGCAGCCCTAGATGAAGCTGCCCCTGCCACCACACTTCATCTCCGTCAAATTTCCCGCCTGTAGGCAGGGAATTTGAATGCTCCTCTGTTATTTCAGTCGCGCTCTGACATACTGCTTTTGTCAGAGCAACAGGTTTTCTACCTAGTGACTGGCTCTCCTTGTGTTCCTGCCTGGTGTATTCTCCTGGTTTTCTGTGTATGACCTGTGGCTTGTTTTGACCCTGCTTCTGGATATCTCTTCTCCTGACAATGCTCCAGGATATCCGACCCAGCTATCCATACTGACCACAGCTTCTGGATATCCCTTCTGTATCTGACCCGACTTTACTTTAACTACTATTTCAGACTCTCCTGTGTGCGGTGTTGCTTTAGTGTATCCAACCCGGCAATCCTACTGACTACGACTGGATTTTTCTGTGTGTGCTGTGCTGCTTCAGCATACTAAAACCGGCTTACCTGTAGGGGCTCATCTGCCTTGTCTTGCTGCACTACACTAACCGCTAACTTGAGTCTGTGCTACCCTGCTCCATCCTTTGGTCTACTACTACCATCCGTCTATCACCTATCATGTCAGCAGGGCGGCTAAGTGGTTAGCACTTCGGCCTTACAGCACTGGGGTCATGAGTTCAATTTCCGACCATGGCCTTATCTGTGAGGAGTTTGTATGTTCTTCCTGTGTTGGCGTGGGTTTCCTCCGGGTGCTCCGGTTTCCTCCCACACTCCAAAAACACACTGATAGGTTAATTGGCTGCTAAAAAATTGACCCTAGTCTGTCTGTATCTGTCTGTCTGTCTCTCTCTGTGTCTCTCTGTCTGTGTGTGTATTAGGGAATTAAGACTGTAAGCCCCAATGGGGCAGGGACTGATGTGAGTGAGTTCTCTTACAGTGCTGCAGAATTAGTGGTGCTATATAAATAAATGGTAATAATAATAATATGTCAGTTGGCTTACCTAAGGGCCGCGACCTGCGGACCTCCGGCAGCAAATCCACCCCGCCTTGCGACGGTTCTTGGTGAAGACCGAGGGGTTTGTTAGACTCCGTGCCTTGGGAAGGCCACTGCTAACCCTGACTGATAGAAATCTCCTGCGAAGCATAACAATCCCCTCCTTCAGGGCCATCTTAACAACATTATATATGTATGTAGATATATATATATATATATATATATATATATATATATATATATATGTAGATATATATATGTGTGTGTAGAAAAAAAATGAGTGATTTTATTTTTTTATATACATTAATGTAAAAAAAAGTGATTATATATATATATATATATATATATATATTTAAATATCTATATATCTATCTATATATATATCTATCTAGATATATATATATATATATATATATATATATATATATATATATATATATATATATATATATATATCTCACTTTTTTTTACATGTCCCTTCAACTAGAAAATCAAATCCCCTTAACTTACCTTTCAATCGCCTTGTTCTCCGAGTCCGATCCCGTTCTCTTCTTTTTTCTAAGTCCTCGCTGTGTCGCTGTTGCTGCTCTCCGTTCTGCGTTCCTCCATGCTGCGCTCCTCTGTGCTGCACTCGCAAGGAATGTCGGGCGTGATGATGTCATCACGCCTGATATTCACTGCGAGCACAGCACAGAAGAGAGGACCAGGGAGGGAGCCTGGATCGCCATCTGACCTGACCATCTGACCTGAACGGTCAGATGACCGCAAAAGGTAAGTTTTTGTTTTTATTTTGTTTTTTTACAGGATTTTTTACTTTCATTGAGAGTCCTGCCTGGGGCCCCCTTGCCCCCGGGCACCTGCCCATTGTGCCCAGTCAGAAAGACGGCTGTGTCCTCCTCAGCCTCCACCTTTCACTCCACCTCTGTCTACTATTTACTATCCTAACTCTTACAAGTTTGGCCCTCTCTACCTCCTCATCCTCTTTGTATTGTTTCATTTGCTCTAGTTGTGTCTTCTTATGTAGTTGCTTTCTCTATAGTCTATTGTATTGATTTTTACTGATTCTATTATTTCTCTTGTGCCTTACTTATCTCAATTTTTTTCTGTTTATATTTTGTTAATTGTGCAGTGCTGTGGATTCTGTGACGCCATATAAAGAAATTAAGATGATGATGATGATAACTGCTAACATTTGACTAGATTTTCAAGGATCAATTTACTGCAGAGTAGGTGTATCTAAACAAGTTACATGTTGCACTGTTGGTAGATCCATTCTAATGTCCTGTACACAGGGCCGGACTGGCCATCTGGCCCTTCTGGCAAATGTCAGAAGGGCCGATGGCTAGATGGGCCGGCTCGATACTTCCTGGTGGCTGGCTCCTCCCCAATCCCCTTATCCTGTGCTTCTAGATTTTTTTTTATTTTCACCTGTTCTTCTAATGCTAGAAATGACAATATACCCACTTGCATTCGTGCTACGGCGCCATGTCTCTGAGCTGCTCCATTTACTTGTGTTCTTGTAAGTGAACATATTGGGGTCAACAGTTTTCTCCATTAATGCTCCTCCTGACAATTGCAAGTGCTTGTTAACCACTGCATGTCAGATGCAAATGTTTTAGTAACAAGTCTGGGGGCGGGTCGCAAGGGGTGCCGTGATTTTGGGGGGGGGGGAGTCGCGGGGGGTGCCGCCATTTTTTTGGGGGGGGGAGGGTCGTGGGGGGTGCCGCGATTTCCGTGCAGGGGGAGTGTGCCTCGAGTTGAGAGGGTCAGGGGGGAATAGGTGCATGGAGAGGACTGAGAGAGCCAGGGGGGAAGAGGTGCATGGAGAGGACTGAGAGAGCCAGGGGGGAAGAGGGTGCAGGGAGAGGGGTGAGAGCCAGGGAGAAAGAGGTGCATGGAGAGGACTGAGAGAGCCAGGGGGGAAGAGGGTGCAGGGAGAGGGGTGAGAGCCAGGGAAAAAGGGGGTGTAGATAGAGGGGTGAGAGCCAAGAAAAAAGGGGGTGTAGATAGAGGCGTGAGAGAGCCAAGAGAGAAAGGGATGCAGGAAGAGGGGTGAGGGGGACAAAGGAGAAGATGGTGCAGGGGCATAGGTAAAGGAAAGTGTAAAGGGAGAGACATCTTAAGAATGGGAATGTCAGGGATGCAGCCATCATAAAACACAAGTAGTAATGAAGAATGGGAATCCACAGAGGGGACAAGTATTAAAAATAAATAAAAAATCAAACCTTCATACTCCATTCACTTATATTTTCCATACCCCCACTTCTAAATTTCCACTTCGACCACTGCCCTCTGTCCCTGCTCCCGACTGCCTGCGTGAGCTGACAGCTGCTGATCACTCCTCGCCCAGCGCGCCCAGTAGGAGAACAGAACACAGGATGCCATAATCAGGTAAGTTCATATAGTTTCTCGTGTGCAATGTGTTTTTAACCATCCTTTGTTGCACTGGGGGCACTACTGTGTATCCAATGACGTTTAAAACACTATGTATTGCTAATTATTGCACTGTAATGTTTCTTGCATATTTATCTGTACAGAGATTTTTAATTAAGAGGAAAAAACACTGCTTGTCATAAATTTTATCTGTGATTGTGTCAATATATCTATTTTTATTTGCATTGTAAATGGTGTATTAAGCTGCTCCTGGTACTCACACTCTCAGTCTGATATGCTGTACCAATTTTTATTTGTGAATGAGTTTTTGTCTGGGCACTAATGTTATTTGGGGGCACTACTGTATGGCATAATGTTATTTGGGGACACTATTGTGGCATAATATGATTTGTGGGCACTACTGTATGGTATGTGATTTGGGGACACTACTGTATGGTATATGATTTGGGGGCCCTACTGTGCCATAATATGATTTGTGGGCAGTACTGCATGGCCAAATATGAATTGAGGGTAATACTATGTGGCATAATATGAACTGGGGGCACTACGATGTGGCATAATATGAACTGGGGGCACTATGGTGTGGCATAATATGAACTTCTGCCAAAGGCAAGTCTCTCATTGTTAAATATGACGGGGACCCAAATAAGTTACTGTACCGGGGCCCAAAATTCGTCTTGTCGGCCCTGCCTGTGAGTCAAGAGCGTAGACGTCTCCAGGTAAATAATCTAAATGTTTCCTATCTAATCAAACTGATAGATCACATCCATTATCTCTCACCCACCTCCTCTGTCCCCCTTAATTTATATACTGTGTTATTTAAAATGAATACAAAAGATGCATATCCAGTTAGTGTGGTAAAAAAAAATATTTTTCTCTGACATTTTGCTGTAGATGGAAATACTTTTAATGCGGCCGCGTGAGTTCAAACGATCATTCAATAGTTATGTTTTTTCTGATATATTTGTGAGAGAGCCATTCCATTCATGTGGAATAATTCATGAAAATTCTGCCATTACTATTTAATTGAGGGAAAAGGGTACCTGTTAACTATATGTGTGTGTAAATACTCTGTTGTTGCTATTTTGTGGGAGATTTGAAAAAAAGCAAAACATTGCTTTCCTACAATTGCGCCTGAATAATTGGTGGTATTGCTGTAGTATGGGGTGGCAATGTTGTAGTGTGTTTGGGGCTTAGTATTGTTACTAAGTAGGAGAGGGTATTGCTGTAATGTGGGGGGTAATGCTGGTTGCTGTAATGTGAGGAGTGATGCTGGTTGCTGGAATGTGGGGGTGATGCTGGTTGCTGGAATGTGGGGGTGATGCTGGTTGCTGTAATGTGGGGGTGATGCTGGTTGCTGTAATGTGGGGGTGATACTGGTGGCTGGAATGTGGGGGTGATTCTGGTTGCTGGAATGTAGGGGTGATGCTGGTTGCTGGAATGTGGTGAGTGATGCTGGTTGCTAAAATGTGGGGAAGGGGGGGTAATGCTGGTTGCTGTAATGTGGGTGGGTATTGATGTAGTATGAGTGTGTGTGGGGGGGGTTATTTATTGCTGTAATTTGGGTACTAATAATGTATTGTCATGGTATTTATTGATGTAATTGGGGTGCTAACAATGTAATGTTGAGGATCATTAGGAGAAATAAATACCCCCCACACACACTCATACTACATCATGTTGTACTGCACCAGCAACGCACACTGCGCCAGCACCAGTGTGCAACAATATAGTGCATGGAGCCCACAACACGTGGGCCTGTGTGCTTTACATGCCAGGACTGATTTTTAGTCCTAGTCCGGCCCTGCCTGTACAATTAATATTATTATAGGTGTTTTTTGTATTTTACTCACATTTTTGTAGTTATAAACTTTGAAATCTCCAGGAAAAAATAACATATAGTTCTTGCTTAGGGTACCCTGTATAAGATAAATTACTGGTTAGTTACTGTACCAAGGACTACATTTCCATGAACACCTTTTTTAAATCCTGGGCTTTTCTCTAGAAAAAATGGAAATTAGGGCCATTGCAACCCATTTTCTAGCATAGAAGATAAATGAATAACAATCTATCATAGTGTCCCAGAACAACTAATTTTGATGAAAATATTTTACAAAATTCACTAAAACTGGGAGATTTAGCATAGCTGCCCTCTGTCCTCATTTCAAGATACAGGGGTAAATGTATTAACATGCGGGTTCTTCAACACCCGCGAGTTCAGCGTCTTTGGCGATTGCATTATAAAGGGAAATTTACAATGCAGCCCGCTTTAAATTTAATCACCGAAGACGCTGAACTCGCGGGTGTTGAAGAACCCGCATATTAATACATTTACCCCACAATGTCTCCTGAAATACCCAGCACATCATGTGCAAGCAGAAAAATGTGTTTGGAAATATATTTTAATCTCTTGTTTTCAAATCTATATGTAGGCAGCGTTTCCATTTATAACATGCACCCAGGTTTAGAGGCAGGTTAGGAGATGAAGGGAAACCTGAAGGAGAATGAGTCACAGATCCCAGCTCTTTACCTTTCAATTCAGACCCCATAAAGGAAAATTGTGTTAGCTCAGCAGGAAAATACATAAAATCAATACATTTCTATCTGTAACTAGTAACATTTCCAATATATGTATAACTGGTTATATCAGGCAATTGATCTGAGATTGCAGTGGGTGTGTGGACCCAAACTGAACCTAATAATAATCTAGTTGAAGTGAAATGGGATCAGAAGAGGACAGATGTTACCCGTGTGGGCAGTTATCTTTTAACCTACACTACCTCCAAACGATGCAGAAAGTGTTCTAGCTGTTTTGTCTGTGCACCGCATCGCACAGTCTCATCCGATTTATCGAGGGACAAATGCAACTCTGGAAATAAAATATAATAGTTCTGAAAAGCCACTTTCACACATGCCACAAATCACACAAAAAACAACTAAAATAAAACCGTATCCACTTTGAGCACTAATCTCTGATCCCTATGTCTTTATTCAAATGTGTGACAGTAAACACTGTGCTGTGTAACTTCTTACATCAAAGGTCAATGATGGCACCGCTCCTCATTCTATTTACTTATAGGATAGTCCCTGGCACAGTTGTGAAGAACACAATTAGCCCCTGCAGATTAGTGTGATAAGCATAGCAAACAGTGTGCGAAACTAATGCAATAAGAATTGCTCTGTTAGTTAATCAAGAAAGAGTGCCTTTATCTTTGGTCTTTGTTTTTTCTTTGTTTTTCTGTACTTTATCAGTTTCTTACTGTGCATCCCAATAGAGCAGCTAAGAAGTGTAACAGCATATAGCAGCATATATTTGCTTCTTGTTTTTAACTCCCTGACAAAGCTCTGCAGCACTTCATTCTGCACCAGTTGTACTAATCCTTCACTTCCCAGGTTTCAAAGTGCATAACCTCTTTAGCCTAAGGACATAAGCATAAATGTACCCATACATGCACAGCTCTGGCCAGTTTTAAACTTTAAACCTAGAGTCCAGTGTTGATTTCTGGTTATTATAATGTTTGAGCAATAGTTTTATCTCCCTCCTGGCTGTAATGACATAATAAGTATTTGCAGGCTTCTTTCACATATTGTTACCTGCCTTCTCATTAGATATGGCCTGCACAGAGCACTTGCAGCCAGGGAAGAACTTATATCTAGTTCTCATAAGCAGCACTGAGTTTAATCAGATTGGACAAAACATAGACGGCCCATTAAGCTGTCAAAAGTGCAGAAGAAAAACCGAGATGTAGTGAATCTGCAAATACTTTGGGGATGCTCACAAATACTACATCCTAATACTTAGAATTTCACCAACTCCATTTAAACCGTCATATTCATCATCGTCATCACCATTTATTTATATAGCACCACTAATTCCGCAGCGCTGTACAGAGAACTCACTCACATCAGTCCCTGCCCCATTGGGAATTACAGTCTAAATTCCATAACATACACACACACAGACTAGGGTCAATTTGTTAGCAGCCAATTAACCTACCAGTATGTTTTTAGAGTGTGGAAGGAAACCCACCCAAACACGTGAGAACATACAAACTCCTCACAGATACGGCCATGTTCGGGAATTGAAGTCATGACCCCAGCGCTGTAAGGCAAAAGTGCTAATCACTTAGCCACCGTGCTGCCCCTAATCACTAGGAGCAGAAATTAATCAGACAAGCCCCTTTTAATTCATTTTAATATGCAGATTAGAGTCTGCATTTAGTTTGTGGTTGGCGGAATGTTTAGTGGATTCATATAGCTTATGTAAAGTTGGAGGTACGTCTGTTTTTGTGTGTAAAATATGCATTTCCTTACCGGGCATGTGAATCAAAAATGCGTACACATACCTCCATATGCAGATTTGGTCCCATCTTGCACTTATAACTGTTTATGCTATCAAAGCTGGAACAGGGGTGCGAAGGGGAGGGGAGGGGTTGGCAAGTGTAGGCCAAGTACAGCTGTCAGGAAGCATATCTATTGTGGGTGCTTTAGGGCTGGCAACGAGACCCAATATTTTATGATGAAAGTTGGCAGCACTGGTTAGCCGCTTCTCTATGGCTGATTGTGCCTTGATCTCTCCCACTTATAGTACCTAATACAGTAGTGTGGCTGCTATATTATATAAAGTTGTGGCTATCTATTCACATTACTTGTTATTTTCATTTTGACTGAGATTCCCATTTAATTATTCATAGGGGGAAACAACAGATATATCTAATTCAATTTATTGAAGTTTTTTGTATTTGTGTTTGTATTTAATGTTTTATATATTTTTATGGTAAATGTGACTTTCACATTTATGAATAACACTCTCAAGTCACTATTCTCTGTTGTGTATGTGACACTTAATTACTATATTATATTCTGCACAAATAGGGTTATGCGATTTTAACATTTACTACTAACACTGTTAAGCCATATCTCTATGCTATACACCGATCAGCCACAACATTAAAACCACTGGCAAGTGAAGTGAATAACATTGATTATTTTATTACAATGTCACCTGTCAAGGGGTGGGATATATTAGGCAGCAATTGAACAGTCAGTTCTTGAATTTGATGTGTTGGAAGCAGGAAAAATGAGCAATTGTAAGGATCTGAGCGACTTTGACAAGGACCAAATTGGGACGGTTACACGACTGAGTCAGAGCAACTCCAAAACGGCAGGTCTTATGGGGTATTCCCAGTATGTTACCAAATGTGGTCCAAGGAAGGACAACCGGTGAACCAGTGAAAGGGTCATGGGCGCCCAAGGCTCATTGATGCATGTGGGGAGGGAAGGCCGGCCTGTTTGCTCCAATCCCACAGAAGAACTACTGTAGCACAAATTGCTGAAAAAATGAATGTTGGCTATGATAAGTGTCAGAACACACAGTGCATCAGATCTTGCTGTGTATGGGGCTACATAGCCGCAGACTGGTCAGGGTGCCCATGCTGACCCCTGTCCACTGCCGAAAGCGCCTGCAATGGGCACTTGAGCGCCAGAACTGGACCATGGACCAACATAAGAAGGTGACCTGGTCTGATGAATCACATTTTCTTTTACACCATGTGAACTGCCGAGTGCGTTTACCTGGGGAAGATATTACAGCAGGATGCACTACTATGGGAAGAAGGCAAGTCGGCGGAGACAGTGTGATGCTCTGGGCAATGTTCTGCTGGGAAACCATGGGTTCTGACATTCATGTGGATGTTATTTTGACATGTACCACCTACCTAAACATTGTTACACACCAAGTACACCCCTTCATGGCAACAGTTTTCTCTGATGGCAGTGGCCTCTATCAGCAGAATAATGGGCCCCGCCACACTGCAAAAATTGTTCAGTAATTTTTTGAGGAACATGACAAATTTTAGGGTGTTGACCTGGCCTCTGAATTCCCAGAACTCAAACTGATTGAGCATATGTGGGATGTGCTGGCAAAACAAGTCCGAGCCAGACAGAGTCAGACTCCACCTTGAAAACTTACAAGACTTAAAGAATCTCCTTCTAACGTTTTGGTGCCAGATACCACAGGACACCTTTATAGGTTTTGTGGAGTCCATGCCTCATTGGGGGGTATTCAATTGTTAGCGTTAACGCTCTCAAACGAGCGCTCAAAAAATATAAGCGTTAATACGGTAATTACTCGCGGAATTTCAGCTCGCCGCTCATTCCGCGAGTAAACTACCGTATTAACGCTTTTCGCGCGCAATATTACCGTTTGGCTGCACAAGCGGGATCTACACAATAATAGGCAGGTGGTTTTAATGTTGTGTAAAATGTATGTAATGTTTAAGTATACACAGTTGTTACTTCTGATGTTAACCCAGTGCTTATGCTAGTGTTGTAGAGTTGGACACATTTTGAGCTGTCCGAAGGAGCATATACATGTAAGTGCGTTTTTGTATGCATGCACCTTTCCTACTTATGTACGGGGAGCAATGCTTTCAACTCTACATAAGTTCAACCATTCTGAAATATGGATGCAATGTAACCTCATAAATACATAATGCGGGCAACTTGGAAAATAGCACACCTCATAAGGTGGCTAAGATGTCAAAATATGGCAATATGGAAAACATACACATTGCTTTTCTAGATTGTGAGTTCTCACAAACAGGACCTTCTCTACCTTCTGTGTCATGTCTGCATCTTCTGTGTCACCCTTGTATGTCCTTTTTCTGTTTCTATGTATGATTTGTTGTATTGGGTGGTGCTGTAGAGATTTGTGGCAGCTTATAGATCATTGACGGGGAAGCCTCCGAGCCTTCACCTGTGGCCTGCCTTCTTCCTCCTGCTTTATTGTCATATATGTTTGTTATAGCTTGTTTAAAATTCCTGCTGATATTTTATTAGAGATAGATGTATCTTTGATTAAATGTATTGGTTTAACTTATTACTGAGATTAAAGGTAAGGTGCAGCCCTTTTGAAAGCTAGAGGACAGCACCGTGAGGCCCCCGAAGTGTATATGTTTGTCTATCCCTGGTATAGATAAATGATGATGATGATGATGATGATTTTTCCTATCTACTTTAGCTGTAGTATAGATATAAGGCTATGGAGATGCTTCCTATTTGTATAAGGGTGGCAGTAAAGTCACTAACCATTTTTATGTCATTTAAAAAAATGTTAATCTCATTTTAATCACTTACAAGTATCCTTGTTTACATCCTCCATAACATAAAGTTGTCATTCTGAAATGACTCTAGTGAAGGTACAGACAATTAACAGGTCTAGGTTTCAGCTGATATGTGGCGGCGAGACGTATTCTATAAGCCATCTTTTGTCACTTCAAGGAGGAAGCAACAAATCCCATAATGCTTTGTGAACAGGGGTCACAGCAAAGGTCAAGTTGGTTCAAAGACGAACAAACCAAATGATGAGAGGTTTTTATCGGATGGCTAATGGTGGAGGCTTAAGAGTTTGATGATTGGCAAGTAATTTAACGATAGATCACTATACCATTGACAGTTTTATGGACCATGGAGTGAATTTCTAACAGATGTAATAATTTGACTTTCTATATACCCGCGTGGCTGGTATTTATTACATCAATAATCCCGAAAAAATTTAGATTTTTTTTCAGTTTTACTAAATACCATAATATCTTTCTTAGGATTTTATTTTTATTAAAAAATAAACAGAACAACAGAATAGTTTTAATTAAATATGCATAAATCTGCACTTTCTATTCTATAAATCTCAAGTGTATTTTTAGCATTATACCCTTGTTTATTATTGATAATATGTATTTTCTAGGAAATTTGTGACACTTTTTCAAAATATTAGAGGTGAGCTCATTTTCTTGTCAGCAGAATTTAGCCGCAAGTGTCCCCAATCCCACCCCAACCTCACCATGCCACAGAATTAATTGACCATCGAAATGTGAATTAAACAATACAGGGCCTTATGAAGATAAATTAAAATGCAGGCATAAATTACGTAGGAAAAAGACACGATCTATGTAGTATGCTGAGTCGGACGCAGCTCATCTGATCCTCATCATTATCAGTTTGTATCTTACACCAGGCATAGAGCACCTGCAATAGATATTTTTCCTGACATGTGTATCTGCACGCAGGTCTACATCGATTGCATTAACTTCAACATGTCCTTACTATACTGAAATACTACACGTGCACGCCCTTTGCTCCCCTGATCTGCCTCTATAATCGCAAAAACTTGTATATGCAAAATACAAGTGATTGCATACAGATACAACTGCAAGCATAAGTCCTTTTTGTGCACATGCACTGAGGATTGATACATTTTGTGTTTTGCAAAAACAGCCCTGGAAATGTCTGCCTCCTATAAATATAGATGATGGTACCACCTTAAGATACAAATCATCCCAAGCTATTGCAGATAATTATAGGTTTTATTTTTTATTTTTTTTCAGTGATCTTTCTAGGTATCCACCCTCTAAAATTATAAAGTTGTCAATTAAAAGAAACAAGTGTGAGGCTGAGCAAAGATGTAAACTTGCACAGCATATTCAGAAGAAGTAATATCCTTATAATTCCTGCAATTTCAGCTTCCAGCGGTGTTTAAATCTATGTAAAACACACCACAGGGTGAAAGAACATCCGTGCTGACATGAAACCAGGGTAATAATTTATATACGCTTTATGAAACGACTGAGCTATTTATCTTCCAGCAGACATGGTGAAAATGCTGTGTAAATCTTCATCATACTGAATTTCAAACACAATAAATTGTAACACATGAACTGAACCTCATCCATACAGGCAGTCTGGGGTCTTTTTAAGGGCGTAGCCTCAGGAATTCTCCAAAGTACTTTATAATTTCCACATTAAAGGATTTGCTTGTAATCATTTTCTTGTCATGCCCTGAATTTTATTTCTTGCAAGGAGTATAATCATGGTAATAAATGTGTACACCAAATTTTATTGTTCCACCCTTCTCGTGTACTTATTCGGTAACTTATGATTCTTTCTATGATAGTCCAGATCTTGACAGCTCAGATTCTTGACAATGGCAATATGTTCTTGTGTGATAGACCATTTTAAAAAAAATAAATTCCCACAAATAACCTGACTCTCTTAAAATGACAACTACAATTTAGGAATATTCTTTATCTCAGAAGCAAGGATTATACATTATCTTTTATATTCCAGTGATTACAGTAACTGGATGGATGAAAGTACATAGTGAATTACAATAAATCAAAGACTATTAATATATGCTACTTGTTTACAATTCCCATTTTTGTTGATTAGAGCAAAAAATTGTTCTGACATCAATTCTTTACAGCATATACAGCACAGCATCACCTCCTATGAGGTAATCATAGGCTCACATACAACAAAGTATAAGAAATGTCAGTGGCTTAGATTAATGTCTGCGGAAGTTACATATTAACTACAGTAAATAGTTCACTGTGTATACCCTTCATTCTACACAATACCTTAAATAACATAACCAACTTATATAAAATAAAGACACGGAGACTTGAGTAACGTGGCACTAAAAATATTTTATTATTATACCCTAATTAAACCTGGTGGTGGAGAAAGGGCACTGAAGATCAGCTCCAGCGATACCCAACCAAGCGTGGACATGGCAATAAAGCCCTAAGTCCACCCACTTCTCTCATAACCCTACTGCTTGGCCGGCCCTAACCTGGCGTCAGAGTAAACTGCACTCACCTCACTACTCACTCCCCCTCCCTCACTGAGCCGGGCGAGGCCCCTCCCCACGGAAGGAACAAGAGTAACCGATTGCCTTGTAAGGGGACAGATACCTGCGACCAATCACGATAGAGCCGTATATATCAGCCGCTGATCGCAGTGCCTTCCTCCCCCACCAAAATGTAATCTTACCTAACCGTCTTAATGCAAAAAAACATTAAACTCTAAAACCACTTAAAAATTGGCGTGGGTGGGCGGGATTATCCCAGCCGAGTGACTCATACCAGGACATGCATTGTGGAGGGCTTACCTGTCCGGCGCCGTCGTCGTTCCTCGGGCGGCGGCAGTTCCCTCGGTTCAGCCGGGACGGTGAGCCAATCAGGGCTCACCCCCCGGCCATTTGAAAATGAAAAATGGCGGCGGGCCAATCCGGACCCGCCATGTCATCACGTGGTGTCGCGTCGACGCTACGTGACGACGTTAGCGCAGCGCCGACTATTTAGTTCGGCGCACGCGCCGCCATGGGCGGTTCATCGGCGGAGAGAGCACAAGGAAGACGTGTCGCGGAGAGCTGCGGGATCAAGACCAGAAGAGAAGAAGCCAGCGGAGACCAGCAGTGGTGGCAGAGAGCCCTTGTTAGGGCTAAGAGCGCCTCTGCTGCCTGAAGACCGGCGTGATCAAGACCAGAAGCCGGCGGCAGAGCATGGAAGCAGCGGCAGACGGGGAAGGAGTCCAAGAGAAGCTCCCCGAAGACAGCACCAGGTAAGGCCCTTGCCAGGCAACCTCTCTCCCGGGCCCACGCCCACAGCACACCCCATATAGTCGGCACTAGGCCCGTGGCCACGGTCGGGCACAAGGCCCGTTGGCACGGAAAATTAGGGGCACAAGGCCCAGGGACCTGGGCACTAGAACCCTACGAGTTAGTGGGCCAGTAGGCCATAATACTGGTGATAAAGGGGACAAGCCCCTGTTAGTTAGGCAGGGGGCGTGAGAGCCCCACGTATAAAAGGGCACAAGGCCCTTAGGTAGTTAGTGGCCTAGAGGCCATAGGAAGGCCAGAGGGCCTCAGTAGGGGCTGGTAGCCCGTAGGCTATAAAGGGCACAAGGCCCTCAGTTAGTCAAGGAGGCCACAGGCCTCAGTAGGCAGGGGCTAGGACCCCTAGGTAGCAGGGCACAAGGCCCTAGTTAGTGGGCTTAGAGCCCTGAGGTAGAGAGGGGGCTGAGGCCCATTAAGCAGAGCACAAGGCTCTGTGTGCAACTGGGCAAGAGGCCCATGGTGTGAAGGGCAGAAGGCCCTGGAGGTGGTGAGATAGAGGCGTGGGAGCCTCGTGAGTGTAGGCGCGGTCCTGTGTGAGGTGAGCACACGTAGTTAGGAGGTACAGTAGAGCAGAGGCTCCTGTGGTGCTGTAGCAACCGGCTGGTTGGCTAGCAGCGGTGTGCTCTGGTAAGTAGCTTACAAAGTACTGTATATTGTATTCTGTCTGTGCGGCGGGTATTGTTGAATTACGGTATTTTGGGTGTGCTACGTAATTGTGTCCAGGGGCAAGACGTCAGGCCCCCATTGAAGGTAGGCTCTTGTTCCTGTGTTGTTCTATGCTAACCCGTGCTGTGGGGACAAGTGTAGTTACCAGCATACACATAGTCAGGGGAGAACACACGTAGTTTTCCTGTCCCTTAGGTCCCCGGGGTCACACTGGTTCCCAGAGGGGGTGGCTGAGTGAGTTGGTGGCAGTGCAGCACACCTTGAGGCAGTTCCAGGGGCGGCCGTGGTTCTGATTGAGGGTCCCCAAGGCCGGTTCCGTGCAGGTGGACCTGTGGTTCCGGACGTAAGGACACGTGTGAGATACCCGAGTACAGGCAGTCAGGCGGTTCAGTCCGATCGGCTGTTCCGTGCGGCAGTCGGCCCGCGGGTTAGTGTGCTGTTCCACTGAGCCTCGGCCGGGCTTGAATCAGCTGGTCCTTAGGGTCCGTGGGTGACCCCATCGTAAGGAGACAGTCTCCTTGGTTAGACCTGGGTGAGGGGGTTAGGAACCGCCCTCCGGTTTAGTCCGTGAACACCGGCTGGTGTTCCCCGTAGTGGTAAGTGAGCAGTTCCATTAGTGCACCACACCTAGGTAGACATAGTTGTTTGACGTAGTTGCGTTGCCGACCATTAGAACGTTGTTAGGGTCGGGTCGCTGTTGTAGTCAGTCCAGTTTTGTGGGTGCCATCTTAGTCTCACTGAGAGCGCAGAGGGAGGCTGTGTGTTCTTGTCATCCGCAGGAGTCGGGAAGGTGCAGGAGAACCGGATCGGAAGTGGGAGTGTCCCGGTGAGTATCACGCTCGATTCCCCCTTTCGGTTAGGCCCTCACCTGCAGGTGTGTGAGGTACTTGAGGCGGGATTAGTCCTCGGACTAGTCTTGGTCTTAAGTGCCTGTAGTCCCCCGCGTCTGGACAAGAGCAAAAGCGAGGAGGCGGCAAGTGGGCTCGGACTGAGAGTGTCCATGTTCGTTGCCGTATTCTCGGACAGCCCTTAGCTGGTAGGCTCGGTTTAACTCTGTTTTCCCTCTTAGGTGTTATCTGTGGGCGTCCGGAGAACTCCCCAATCTGGGGCCGAGGTAGGATTCAGTCATCCACGCGGATCGTGGTAAATTCGGAAGTACTAGGAGTTAGTCGCCCTGTGAGGCACATTTCCATTTAGGGACCTTACAGCATCACCTATACAAAGCCACAAGGCCCTCCCCTCGGCATCATTGGCCAGTTCTAAACCCCCATGTTAACTCTTTCAGGTAAGTGCAAACACGAATGCAACCCTGTCACTATTTAATTTTGTTCATCTAAAATGGGACTCTCTTGTACTTTCAGTAAGGGTCAATTACTATAGTACAAATATGCAGCAAGCATTTTACACTTGAAAATGGTTGGCCTGCAAATTTTTCTTTAAGAGGAGTATACCACGGCCTTGTCTGTGAGGAGTTTGTATGTTCTCCCCGTGTTTGCGTGGGTTTCCTCCGGGTGCCCCGGTTTCCTCCCACACTCCAAAAACATACTAGTAGGTTATTTAGCTGCTAACAAATTGGCCCTAGTCTGTCTGTATGTTAGGAAATTTAGACTGTAAGCTCCAATGGGGCAGGGACTGATGTGAATGAGGTCTCTGTACAGCGCTGCAGAATTAGTGGCGCTATATAAATAAATGGTGATGATGATGATGAGTATACCTGGTATGTCTATTAAAAACCGAGACTGTGATTCCACCTAGTATACAAAGCAGTCAGAACCGGTTATAACTGCATACGTAGTAACCTTAAACCAGTCTGAACCTACATGACAAGCTGCAACACTCTATGACGTTCAATTGATTGTGAGTCGCCATTTAGTTTGGTTGTGCTAAGTTTAAAAGTTGAACAACGTGTCAGTTTGAAATTTTTAGTAAAATTACACAAAACACCAACAGACCAATGTCTTGTGCGCATGTGTTTGAGTGGCACAAAAGATTTAGCGAGTGACGTGAGAATGTCGAAGATGATGAATGCCCTGGATGACCTTGCACCTTAAGAACCAAAGAAAATCTAGAAAAACATCAGTGAGATTGTTCGAAAAGACCGCTGACTCAGTGTTCGAATGATAGCTGAATCTGTGAACATTGACAAAAACATCGTATGGAAAATTTTGTGGGAAGATCTTAACATTACGAAAGTTTGTGCAAAGATGGTGCCAAGGGTTCTCATACCACAGCAAAAAGAACGTTGCAGGGAATGTTGTGTTGACATTCTGCAGCAACTTGACACAGATCCAAACCTGTTTCATAAAGTAATCACTTGTGATGAGACCTGGATCTTCCAGTATGATCCTGAAACCAAAAGACAGTCAATGCACTGGAAAACACCGGTATCACCAAGAATGAATAAAGCTTGTCAAAGCAAGTCAAAATTCAAAGCAATGCTCATTGTTTTTTGCGATATCAAGGGTGTAATTTTGGAAGAATGGGTTCCAGAAGGCACAACAGTTAATCAGCATTATTATAAGGAAGTTCTGCAAAAGCTGAGAGAAAGAGTCAGAAAGAAACGGCCGAAACTGTGGAAAAATGGTTTCTTTCTTCACAAGGACAATGCGCCTGCTCCCACAGCACTTTCTGTGAAGCAGTTTTTGACAGACAAACACATTACTACACTTGAACATCCTCCATATTCACACAATTTAGCACCTTGAGATTTTTATCTTTTCCCAAAAGTTAAATCAGTGCTTAAAGGAACACATTTTGAGTCAGTTGATGCTGTTAAGAAGAAAACGACAGATATGTTGAAACAAGTGACAGAAATTGATTTGCTACATGCCTTCGACCAGTGGAAAACAAGACTACAGCGATGAATTAGTGCAAATGGGGAGTATATTGAAGGGGAGAAATGTTAAATTTGCAATACCAATATATAAAGGTGAGTTATTTAATCAGTGTCGTTATTTAATAGACATACCTCGTATGTCACTTGCTGTGTGCGGGCTCGGCACATTATGGACACACATGTAAATACTAGATTTTGCTTGTGGGGCGTTAATATTTAATGGACTAAAAGGTGTGAAGGAGGTACATTTAGTGCAGAGGTGGCCAAACAGTACAGTCATGGCCAAAGGTTTTGAGAATGACACAAGTATTGGTTTTCACAAAGTTTGCTGCTTCAGTGTTTTTAGACATTTTTGTCAGATGTTGTCCGGAGCCATTTAGTTATCACTTTTGCCTTATGGCAAGGTGCTCCATCATGCTGGTGAAGTTATTGTTCTTCACCAAACTGTTCTTGGTGGTTGGGAGAAGTTGCTTTTGGGGGATGTTTTGGTATCATTCTTTATTCATGGCTGTGTTCTTAGGAATATTGTGAGTGAGCCCACACCCTTGGCTGAGAAGCAACCCCACCCATGAATGGTCTCAGGATGCTTTACTGTTGGCATGACACAGGACTAATGGTAGCACTCACCTTTTCTTCTCCGGACAGCGTTTTTCCAGATGCCCCAGACAATCTGAAAGGGGATTCATCAGAGCAAATAACTTCACTCCAGTCCTCAGCATTCCAATCCCTGTACCTTTTGCAGAGTATCAGTCTGTCACTGATGTTTTTCCTGGAGAGAAGTGGCATCTTTGCTGGCCTTCTTGACACCAGGCCATCCTCCAAAAGTCTTCACCACACTGCTCTGCAGTGGTGGTGCCCCAATCCCGCAGCTGAATCAACTTTAAGAGACGGTTCTGGAGCTTGCTGGATATTCTTGGGTGCCCTGAAGCCTTCTTCACAACTATTAAACCTCTCTCCTTGATGTTCTTGATGATCCGATAAATGGTTAATTTAGGTGCAATCTTACTAGCAGCAATATCCTTGCCTGTGAAGCCCTTTTTGTGCAAAGCAATGATGACTGCACATGTTTCCTTGCAGGTAACCATGGTTAACAGATGAAGAACAATGATTTCAAGCACTACTCTCCTTTTAAATTGTCCAGTCTTTTATTCTAACTCAATCAGCATGTCAGAATGAACTCCAGCCTTGTCCTCGTCAACACTCTCACCTGTGTTAGCGAGAGAATCACCTGATGTCAGCTGGTCCTTTTGTGGCAGGGCAGAAATGCAGTGGAAATGTTGTTTTTTTGGGATAAAGTTCATTGTCATGGCAAAGAGGGAATTTGAAATTAATTGCAATTCATCTGATCACTCTTCATGACATTATGGAGTATATACAAATTGTCATCATAAAAACGAAGGCAGCAGATTTTGTGAAAAATAATATTTGCGTAATTCTCAAAACTTTTGGCCATGACTATAGATCACCATATACCAGTAGATCAAAGCAAATTAGCTGGTAAATCACTGCATTAGTTTTCAGGCTCCCTCCCCCTTATTAAAGTGAAACTTTTTGGTGGCACCTAGTAAAAATCATTAGTGGAGATGAAAATATGTAACAGAAGTGGTGCCATGCACATTTTCCACGTACTCTGTCCATTTGTATCAGATGTTTTGAGCCTCCTGTATTCTGCCTGTGGAGTATATTTTATCCTTCTGCATCTGTGAGCTAACCCAACTCATGACACGGCAAAATTGGCTTCCTCACCTTCAGAACATTCAGTGGAAATACCTATTTTTGTGTCCCCTCCGCTTACTGCCAGAGATTCTTGGTCAAGCCTTCTCTGCCACATTATACCTATATAACATACTATATCTTGGTAGTGAGGACCTGCACGTCTACACTGAAATGTCTCCCTGGGTTTTGCTTCCTCCATTCAAGGTCTTCCTCTTGGCAGAGAACAAATGGAGAAGGGGAGGTGGCGCAGCATGTTGCCGCAGGAACTACCGGAGGGACCACTTTACTAGACCTTTACACTCCCCTTGTGCTCGGCAAAGAAATTTCACCTAAAATGTGAATGCTTGGCACATGCAGACTTTTTGTTTATTTGTTACTTTGGACCTTAAGAGGGATCTATATTAATCAAGCAGAACGGAAACAGTGTCTGCTTAATATCACATTGACGAAGACTGCAATATCAAATGTAACATAGGCTGTTTAAAGATATGAGAGTCTCTAGTTCCATTGCTCTGTGCCATTGCTCACACAGAAACAGAAGGGTAGCAGTATTCTTGTCACTCTCCAGTGCCATTGCACAGTGCCATTACTCACACAAAAAACTTCATGTGTAAAAGCCGAGCTGTAAAAGGACAGTAAGGCAGTAAAAGAAACTGTATGTTCGGAAATTACACAAATCCCTGAGGAGAGTCTATCCACAAGTGCTAAGTCTAAGCCTGGCCCATCTGATACTGTACTCATAAAGAAGCCTCCTTTCACCATTTTTGCTAATATGTGGATGAGCAGCCCAAGTGTAGCTGGTGATATAGAAACTGAGGATGCCACTTTGAATTTGCAACAGGATGGTTGGGATATTTGTGTAGCTGATCACGGCGCTAATGAGGATGTTCATGATGATGAAGATATTGTTTGTGTAAGTCCTGCATCAGTGGAAGCAGTTCTTGCCAGTGATAAGAAGAAGGCCATTGTCATGCTTGGGCATAAGACCAAAAAAATCCACCTCTTATGTGTGGAATTATGTTTACCCAAATACTGACAACATTTGTCTAGCCATATGTAGCGTGTGTAAAGCCAGAGTCAATAGAGGTAGGGCTCTTTACAATCTAGGAACCTCATTCATGTTACGGCATTTGAAGAGAGTTCATGGGAAGCTTTTGGGAAAATCTGAAACTTATGCTAAAAAATAACAGCCAGCAGTCCAGCATCAGCTAGCTCCCTTCTCTCAGCTAGATCCCAGCACCTGCAATCTGCTCCGACAGCACCTTTCTCATCAATATCCTCACTAGTGATCGGAGTTAGTCCTGCATCCAAGTTGCTAAAGCTAGATGACTCCTCCCCTATCCAGGATTCCTCTGAAAAATTCTTGATCATTAGGCGCACTGCTGCTGCTGGGGGTGGATCTTCATCCCAGGAGCAGACCAAGAAGAAGACTACTAGTAGTTTACAACATTTGACTGTTAAACAATCCTTTTCAAGAAGAAGCAAGTATGACAGCTGTCACTCAGTCGCACAGTGGATCACAGTCGCCATGTCGATTCTGCTAGTATTACATCTGCATTCAATATCCACAATGAATGCAGCAGGTATTAGACAGTTAATTGAGGTCCTGTTGTTTAATTCCATCTTGACACCATTTTACTAGATAAGCAATAGCTCACCTGTACCACAAGGTTAGAAAAAATTTAATTATTGGGCTACAAAATGCTATTCTACTCACAGCGCACTTAACCACAGATATGTGGACAAGCGGAACTGGGCAAACTAAAGATTATATGACTGTGACAGCCCACTGGGTTGGTGGATCACCTTCAGCAGCAGGGACAGCCTCTACCAAACAAAGCCAGATTTTTCAGAGGCAGGCTACTCTGTGTATCACCCGCCTCACTAAGAGGCATACCGCTGACAACCCATTAGAAAAACGAAGGGATGTCATTGCATGGCTTATCCTGCTTGGATTCTCCGCAGGATATGTGATTTCTGATAACGCCACCAATATTGTGAGAGCATTACAGCTGGGTGAATTCTATCACATTCCCTTTTTTACTCACACAATCAACTTGGTGGTTCCAAGCACTTCAGCCACAAAAGTGGCAGTCCTTTTCGCTGAATTGCTTGGTTTGTTAAACTGTACATGTCCATTTTAACATATTTCCAAGGACAATTCCATCTTGCACTGTTTTACATTTAGGCATTGGCCTATCAGCTTGTGTAACAGTCGACAATTCAGGTGTCAACAGTATAATTAGGTTGCCCATTCACATTGTGGACAGTATGATTAGGTAGACTATTCAAATGTGGACAGTATTATTATAGAGCTATGGATATGGTTAAGGACATGCCTAGGGATAGGGATAGAGACAACAGGGATAGGGGTAGAGTCATGACTAGGGATAGGGACATGTCTAAGTATAGGGAGAGGGACAGGAATAGGGACAGGGTTAAAGACATGGAAAGGGTTAGAGTTAGGGATAATACTATCTGCTTTTGAATTGTCAGCCCAATAAATACTATCTACATTTCAATTGTTGTCCTAATAATACCATCGATGTCATTATATTGTCGACTTTATAACCTTGTGTAGTCTGCTGTCTTCAATCATATTATGTTAATCTGACATAAGGGTGGAAGGGGCAAAGGACAATTCCATCCTGCACCACTTTTCTGCTACTGCTGTGTGGCAATGTTTCCTACATGTGATATAAACTGCTGTCTGTGCCATTGCTGTATCGCTTAGTAACCAGCCACCTTGCTACAGTCTTAGAGTTAATTGACAGCACTGTTAGCTTAGCTGTCTTAAAACCATTGGCAGCTTGTTTTGTGGGGGCCCAAACAAACCAAGCACTTAAGCTACAAAAGTGGCACTCCTTGTCGCTGAAGTGTTTGGTTTGTTAAACTATACATATCCTTTTTAATATCTAACATAAGGGTATGTTGGAGGGCCCAAGGACAATTCCATCTTGCACTATTTTTTTTTTCTGCCACTGCTGTGTGGCAATGTTTCCTACATGTGATATAAACTGCTGTGTGTTTGTGCCGTTGCACTGTCACTTAGTAACTTGCTACAGTCTTAGCGTTCATTGACAGCACTGTTACCTTAACTGCCTTAAACCTATTTCTAATTTGTTTTGTGGGGGCCCAAACAAACCAAGCACTTCAGCCACAAAAGTGGCACCCTTTATAGCATTATATTGTCAAATTTATAACCTTGTCTATTCTGCTGCCCATCAATCATATTATGTCAATCCGGTGTAAGCAAGGGTGGGAGGGCCCAAGGACAGTTCCATCTTTCACCAGTTTTCTTTTCTGCCACTGCTGTGTTTCAATGTTTCCTAGATGTGCTATGACTTGCCGTGTGTTTGTGCCGTTGCTCTGTCGCTTAGTATCCAGACAGCTCGCTGCAGTCTTTGGCCGAAAGTGGATGCAAATAATATTGTGACCTGTGAGGTGGTCAAAATTAACTGAAAATAACTGTAAATTAGTGTTATTGAGGTTAATAATAATGTAGGAACAAAAAAGAGCCAAATTATGTGATTTTAGCAAATTTTAGCAATTTTTCTAAAAAATACAGATCCAAAACCAAGCCAAAATCAAAACACGTGAGGGCGGTTTTTCCAAAACCAAAACACAAAGTTAATACAGATCCAAAATCAAAACCAAAACATGGCGTTCAGTTAACCTGTCTAGTAGAGTTGCGATATGGTGTTTCTCGGGTTCTGAGATGAAGAGCAAACATCTTCAAGAGGAGTTAACTTTCTGCAAAGGGCATGTTTCCAACATTGCTCCTATAAGAAATGTTTAATTTGCAAATACATCCACTGGTCTTTGACAGGAAGTGAAAGAGATTGCTGTAGAGAAGGAAAGTGGTACACCCCATTAAAGTCCACCAGCTCACCCGCGTCTGGTTCACCAGGTTTTAAGTGCAACTCAGGTGGAAACTTTGTGTGTGATGGAAGTTAGAGGAGAGACAATAGATGAGATTAATTTGCATGTTCTGAACTTTTCCATGTCTTCATGGTTGGTTCCATTGTCGAGTGGGGTATAAAAGTGATGTTTTGCGACCAGGGACCAATATTTAGTGGTGTGGTGACAAAACAATTTTCTATAGCTACCCACTGCTTGGAATTGGCGCTTCTGGTCCACAACACTATTTAGTATGATTTAGTATGATAGTAACCAAGGTAGATGGGCCCGTCCTTGAACAGTGGCCTGTTTGGTGTGCAAAGACAGCTATTTGACATATGAACTGTATCAAATACTGTCTGGATAGAAGTTTTTGCTCCATTTGTTGTTTCCACCAAACAAACTGGTCTTTATAATTTTGAACAGGTATGCCTATAAATTTGATTCAGTAATGAGTTAGACTGCTGTATGTTTTTAGTTCATATTGCGTATTTATGAACTGAATAAATTCAATGCTTATCTTTTTACCTTTCCTATCATTAATAAAATATAATTTAAAACTTAACAAGGAGATCCCTGAATGTAGTAAGAGCAGATTATTATAAAAATTGTATTTATATATTTATAATTAAATAACTTATCCATGTGTGCCAAAGTGCTATGCAAAAGGTATACCAACACAGATGCTACAGCATTTTACATAAATGGACCATGTTTATGACGTTATATCAGTAGATGTTAGATTGCAAAATATTTTCAGTTTCTGGAATAGATCACTGATTACAAAAGTCTGGCCAAACCTGATTTGTGTGTGTGTGTATCACAAAATTATCCTCCGCTCTAAAGTGACAAATGTAATAAAGACCGTCCCATTGTCCCCTCATTCTAGTTGATCAATATATATTGGACCTTTTCAGCAGGTAAAGGTACAGACAGTGGACGGGGCTTCCGACACTAACTAGCAGCTGGATGATAGAACAAACAACATACTTAAAATACTTATATATCCATAACTATTTCACATCCCTGAGAAGAGTTATGGATATATAACTGAAACATGGAGTTATTTGGAAAAAACACTGTTTTTCTAGGTACGTTGTTTGGTCATATTGCTTGAGTGCCACCTCATATGGATCTATGTACAGCTCTTTTGATGATTACATTGGAGTGCAGAGGACAGCAACTTTTTAAAGCACTTTTGCTATTATTGCAGTGCCTAGCTCAACATGTAAAGCATAATGATAATTCAGTAATACTTACCATTTACTATTGGGGTCTATGTTTCGAGGCAAATATTCACTCTTTCCTCCAGACAGCTTTTTTATGCAGCCGCCCGTTGGGAGCATGGCACAGTTGCACGGTGCACTGGCCATTAAGCCATTTGGCAAAAACCTCTGTTACCTCCTCCATTTTTTGAGCAAAGCTGCATTATATATTGCACATGCCGCAGCTGCAAAAACAGACCACTGGAGTTCTATGTTTTTAAATTGGCTATACAGATGATAAACTGACAATAGATCACAAAGTACTCATAGGGGGGAATCAGTTTGGTGCAAATTGCCTCGTACATTATTTTTCCACATGTAATGTACCGAAAATGATTAAATTACAGGAGGTGCAAGCAAAAATTAGTGAAATGAAGCCTACTTTCAATCACTCTCAGTAGCATGGGCAACAGTTCTTTTTCCCGACTTACTTCAGTAACTCAATTTTACCTTCTGGTGAAACTGTCAGATGTGACAGAGAAATGCGTTTAGGGTCTCTGAACATATTAAAATTGTTTCTTGAACCTTTTGGATAATACCTCCATTATGTATTGGACCCTTGTGGACACAGATACCACTGCACTTTGGAATGATACATGAGGAAATTCTACAAAACGGGCGGCCAATGAAATTCAAGCGGTAGAGACTGTGTAATACCGGGAAACTACTTTGTTGTGTAAGATAATATTCCGGAGGGACCCTTGTTGGTCTGTAAGACTTTTTTATACCACAAACTAGGCCTTCAGTTTTTGTTCTAAAATCCTAAATATCTTTGCAGTAATATGAACTGTGTATTAGAAGCATAATAATTGATCTGGTTTTAATTGTTTATGGTGAAATAACAATAATAGGTGTTTTTAATTTGTAAACAATAAATCTATATTTTTTATATGTAAACTGGTTTCTGTATATTGGTTCTTTATAACTGGTTATAAGGTTATGCATTTAGGGATCAAAAACAAAAATGCTATCTATAAATTAAATGGAATTAATTTTGGAGAATCTATAATGGAAAAGGATTTGGGAGTGCTCGTAGACAGTAGACTTAGCAATAGTGCTCAATGTCAAGCAGCAGCTGCAAGGGCAAACTAAGTATTGACATGCATAAAAAGGGGCATAGATGCAAAGGAAGACTGTAATTTTGCCACTGTATAAATTGTTGGTAAGACCTCATCTTGAATATGCAGTACAGTTCTGGGCACTCTATAAAAAAGATAATTTGGAACTAGAAAGAGTTCAGAGAAGGGTGACAAAATTGATAAAGGGTATGGAGTCATTAAGTTATGAGGAAAGATTAGCCAGTTTAGGCATGTTTACTTTAGAAAAGAGGCGTCTAAGATGAGATATGATTACTATGTACAAATACATTAGGGGTCAATACAGAGAACTTTCATGGGAACTTTTTACCCCAAGGACTATACACAGGACACGTGGTCATCCCCTAAGGTTAGAGGAGAGGAAATTTCACAACCAGCAAAGGAAGGGGTTCTTTACAGTAAGGGCAGTCAAGATATGGAATTCATTGCCAGGGAAGGTTGTGATGGCAGATTCAATAGATATGTTTAAGAAAGGGTTAGACAAATTTTTAGCGGAAAGGTGTATCCAGGGATACGACCGTTAATTAAAATGAAGGATAGTAGTGGATATAGGGTAAAAATAGGACTGCAATATTGAGTCTGGGGGGATTTTCACAATTGAAACAGATTTGCTTACTCTGGATCAATTTCAAATATAAGTGCAGGATCGCAGGAGATCCAAAATAGGTTGAACTTGATGGACTGGTCTCTTATTTCAACCTCATCAACTATGTTACTATGTTACATGATAAACGACCATTCAGCCTGATATTGCACTAGTGTGCACGCTCTAAAGTTTATCGTTCCAAAGCATATCGTATTGTTTGATTTGATTTTTAAACCAAACTAAGAATCTCATTCAATGATGGAATGATGTTGTTCCAGTTCTGCAGTGTGTATGCACTCAGGACCAGCAGTGTTCATAGATCGCTATGGAGTTTGCAGAGTTCCCAATCTTTTCAGCCAATGGTTATGACAAATGATGAGCACAGATCTGAAGGTAAATCTTGTAAATCATGTTTAGTGTGTACGCATGCTGATCGGGACTTTTTTTTTTTCAGTCGTTGGTAAAATCGTTAACTTTATCGTATCGGGATAAATTTTCTGTAGAGTAGCAGTTAAGTGCATTTGCCTAATGCAAAGGCATGATGCTAAATTGTGTCACTTGCATGTACAACGTACATTTGTGTTTAGAGTTGCATATATCTTGCACTTGCAGTCATAGCGCTTGGAAAGGTGGCTCAGAGGTGTTAATTTTCTGAGCAATAATGTTGTGCAGAAGTAAATTAAGCATGCCCCTATCGAGCTATATGGATTTTGTAACTTACATAAACCAGATGCAACTTTTGGTGTTGATAAATGTCGCTCATGGCGCACTTAAATCCTAGATTTAAAGTTGTATGGTGTGAAAAAACAAGTGGGGATTTATATAGTTACAATCATGTTATATTTTAAACTCAAAGGATCAATAATAATTATTTAGAATGTTACTTTCTACTTCTCATTAGTGATAATTTACATGATTTGTTATACATACAAATATTATTAGTGTTTTAAATCATTAAAAAATGTTACATTGTTTAAAGAATAACATTGATTCAAATGTAGCTGTAAACCTGTCTCTGTAAGAGTCCATACTTATTAGAATTATGTAGCTGTATTGCACATTTGTCGGTAGAGCCTTCACCTGTGGAACCTAGCATCTTTGCACTTTATTGTCATATTTGTTTGGGATAGCTTGTAACACTTGTTTATCACATTTAAATGTCCGCAGATATGTTATTACAGATAGGTGTGCTAATTGTGGTTAAATGTAAATTTTTAACTACATACTGTATTTAAAGGAAGTGTTCGGCCCTTTTGAAGGTTAGAGGGCCTTGAAATGTCCCAGGTTGCCCATTACTGTACTAGAGGGGTACCATTATTGTCAGAGATTTTATGACTCATACTCTATAATGTCTGTGACATTATGACTCATTTTCCATGATGATGTGTGTATCATGTGCTCAGCCACACCCATTCTTGGTATTTATCTTGTTGGTTTTTTTTGCACTTTTTTTTTTTAGTTAAAAACTGTTCCTGTGAGAACTGAAAAGTTGATATATGATGCTGCAATAAACCACTTTCGCACTGTTTCAAGTCCCCTAAGTGCCATTCCAGTTTTTTTTTTGTACTCAATGTACTTCCAGGCTACTTTTCATTTTGATATATATATATATATATATATTTATATATATATATATATATTTATTTATAGCACATAGTATATTCCTTCCCCCACTCTTCAGCTCTGCATAGATGTATGTTACAATCATCACTCCAAAAACATAAAAACATACTGGTAGGTTAATTGGCTGCTTTCAAAATTGACCCTAGTCTGTGTGTCTGTCAGTCTGTGTGTGTCCGTCTGTGTGCCCGTTTGTCTGTGTCTGTCTGTGTGTGTGTGTGTTAAGGAATTTAGACTGTAAGCCTCAATGGGGCAGGGACTGATGTGAGTGCGCTCTCTGTACAGCGCTGCGGAATTAGTGGCGCTATATAAATAAATGGTATTAATAATAACAATATCAATCATGTGTTATTAAGTTGCAGACAGGTCACAGGTGAGGTGGTAAAGCAGCGAGGTCGGACACTAAGGGTTTCCCAAAAGCAGCCAGGGGCGGATCTAGAAAATTGATACACCCCTGGCGATTTAGGCGGGAAGGGGGGGGGGGGGATTTAGACCCCACCCCCTTTTTACATCAAAGGCTGCCGACGGCTGCACAGTATGTGCGGGTCCGCTCGGCAGTGACAGTGTGCTGCCTGGCTGCTATGATTGTGTTTAAAACACAATCGTCGGCAACAAGTCCCTGCTAGGGGGGGCGATTGCCCCGATCGCCCCCCTGGATCCGCCACTGATAGCAGCCAATAGGATATTCCCCCTCGCACCGTGGTGAATGACACAATACAATCCTCTTGGGGGTGTCATATTCAACACCAATGAGAGGAGAGTGAGATCTTGAGGGCTTTTGTTCAGGGAGTGAAATGATGCCCCAAATATATTTTTCTGGTGTTGGACTTTGTTAGATCGCAACCAGGGCCTGATTAAGGGTTCTGGCCGCCCTAGGCTAATACGGCCGCAGCGCCCCCCCTCCCTCCCCTCCTCCGAATATATAGGTGTATAGGAACACTCCTGAATATGAATGTTCAGGTGTATTCTCCAGCATTCAAATTTAGACAGATTGTGCCATTGTCTCTTACCTGTCCTTGCTCTTCTCTCTTGCAACTTTGTTATCCTCTCGCTGGCTTCTGGAAAGTTGGCGTCCTTTTTTGAACATGCAAAAATGTATTATAATGCAAACCCTGAATGATTAGGCCCTTTAGTTAAAACAAAACACTCCATTATGGCCAGGTAAAAGTACCCCATTGGACAGGCATATATAAGCAATATCTGAATATTTGTTGTCAATCAAATACAAACCTCTACCAGCCCCATCTCACTAATATTTAGTATTCTAGTGATTGCTGAGACCACCCATGTGACCACCACACAATCATGAGATTCTGCCCCCCAAAGCTGCTCTATTTTTTAAATACCCCCTGCAGCCATTTTCCTTAACCACAACCCCCCCCCCACAGCCATTTTCCTTAACCCCTGCTGCAGCCATTTTCTTTACCTCCCACCCTGCATCCATCCCCCTTGCAGCTATTTTCCTTACCTCTACTCTGCTAGCTAGCTATCCCCCCCCGTCACATCAAAACTCCCCCAGTCACATATATCACCCCCCCCTCTGCCCTCCTTCATACATATCAACCTCTCTACCTCCCTATAGATTTTCATGGCAGCCCCCCCTCCCATCCTATAGATTTGTATGATAGTCCCCCTCTCCCTCCCTATGGATATGCAGGGTAGTCCCCCCTTCCTCCCTATAGATATGCAGGGTAGTTCCCCCCCCTCTCTATAGATATGCAGTGTAGTTCCCCCCCTCCCTATAGATATGCAGGATAGTTCCCCCCCCTCCCTATAGATATGCAGGGTAGTTTCCCCCCCCTTCCTATAGATATGCAGGGCAGTTCCCCCTCCCTATAGATATGCAGGGCAGTTCCCCCCCCCTCCCTATAGATATGCAGGGCAGTTCCCCCCCCTATAGATATGCAGGGCAGTTCCCCCCCCTATAGATATGCAGGGCAGTTCCCCCCTTCACTTACCTGTAGTTGTGCCAGCGTCGCTCCTCTCCTCAGATCAGCAGATAGGAATTGAAGACGTCCTGCATCCTGTCTGCTGCACAGCAAGAGACAGCCTGGCGATTGGCTGTGTGTTGCTAACCACTGACCACCAATGCTTTTGATCATCAAGCCCTCCACCCCCCCGCGGCGACCCCCCCCCTCCCCCACCCCCAAAAAAAAATGAATGAAGAAAAAAAAAAAATTTAAAAAAAATAAATAAATAAAAAAAAAACAACATTTTTTTTTAAAAAAAAAATACCCACAGTGCCGCGCCCCCCCGGGACCCAGCGCCACAGGCTGCAGCCTGGTCAGCCTAGTGGTTGATCAGGCCCTGATCGCAACACAAAATTGAAGCAGACAACTTCCGTGCCATGTGACCTCTGTTGCACAACGCAGGGAGGTCATGCAGCAGGGAGTGCAGTTTGCCCTGCACTGCATGCTCTTCCTCCTTCCTCTACGGGCATGAGGGAGAGCAGTAGCTAATAGTATTAGGTGTACAAGTGGAGGAGGTGTGAGAAGCATGTGGGGGAGGTCTGATGGACATGTGGTGACATTTGAGGGGCATGTGTGGAGGTCTGAGGGGCATGAGCGTAGTGTAGAGGTCTGAGGGCAAATGGGAGCATTTTGTGGCAAGTGGGGGTCTGAGGGCATGTGAGAAAGGTCTGAAGGGCATGTGAGGGAGGGTTGATCAGCATGAGAGTGAGGTCTGATCAGCATGAGAGGAAGGCTTGATCGACATGAGAAGGAGGTCTGATGGCATATGGAGTAGTTCTGATGGGCGTGTGGGGAGTTCTAGGGGAGCATGCAGGGAGGTTTGAGGGCATATTGAAGGCATATGGTGGAGTAAATGTAGGTGTCTTCGTGCATGTGGGTTCATTTTGGGGTAAGTGCGGGTCTGAGGGCATGCGGGCCTATGTTGGAGAAATTGGGAGATCTGAATGGCATGTGGAGAAAATTTGGAGCAAGTGATGGTCATGTGGAGGCCTTTGGGGTGAATGATTTGTGTGTGCTATGTTCGTTTTCAAGTTGGTTTTTCATTCTTTAAATTAAGGGTAATGTGTGGCCCCTTTGAAAGTTGGTGTCATGGTCTGGAGACTGGATAGGAGCCCAGTCGCAGGGAGGAAGGCTGGCCAACAGGAGATTAGATGATGTAACCAGTTACGGTGCACAGTGAGGCACAGTAAGGCAGTGAGGTCCAATGGTTATGAAAGAAGCAAAGTTGAGGGCAAGCCGAGTTCGGTACATGAGTAGTAGATGATATCAGGTAGAAAAAGCAACAGGAACAGGAGCTAGATCACGGGTAAGGAGCACAATAATCAGGCATTGGAGACAGGAACTGGCCTGGCTTTTATAGGAAGTCAGGGGGTGGAGCTAAGTCATGCTGGAACATCAAGAGAACACTGGGACTGATCTGGAACACAGCGTAAAGACAAGGAACTGTCCAGCAGCCAGAATATCTCAGTCAGTAGAGCAGCAGTCCACAGAGGCAGAAGCCCTGGGTTCAAATCCTGACAGTTGGAAAGTTACACAAGCAAACCTTGAAGTTTATGAGGTTGTCCATCATTGATCTAGATGGTCCAGCCAGAACATTTCAAGGTGCACACCTGCTCTCAGGAGATGCCTATGCAAACTAGAAGTGAGCCTAGGTGTGCGCGGAAGCAGAACTATATGAAAAAGTACACTGCAAATGTGTAAACATTACGTCAGTGATGCAGCCTTCTACCATTTTATAACCACTTCTTTCAATATGTAAAACTTTTCTATGGAGTAAATTAATCAAGAGAGTGAGGAAATATCAGGACTATTTTTTTTGTTACAGAAACAGACAAATTGGAGTTTGCTGGGAGAACCAGCACTGGAAGTCTCTTTTTAATAGCAACAGTCTGTCCTCCATGCAGAAGTCTGTCTACTGCAAGGCTGAAATCAAAATTGTGCAAAATTCTGATGAAAAACTAGCCTTCAAAATAAGTTATGTTGATATGATAGGGAGAGTACTGAAAAACATTTATATGCATTTTAAAATAGTTCTATTTAGTCTGACTTGATCGGTATACATATCAGAGGGAACATTTAGATGACCACAAAGTTTTATTTTTTGCATACTTGCCTACTCTCCCAGAATGTCCTGATGCTGTGCCACTTCCTTTGTAAGTGGGCAGGCATGGCTTTGATGGCGCAATTCAAAGTATGCGCAAATCGTTTCATCATGCCCCCCTGCAATTTTCCCATTTCTGGAATCTCTTGGAGGGGAGGTCCAAAATGTAGGCAAGTATGTTTTTGGTCATTTTTATAATTTATACATTTATCATGTATAGATAGATGCCTCTAAATTTTAAAATACATTTTAATTTATCTATCTTGTTAGACTCTAAATGTGATTAGAAAATGTCTATGACCTCTTCATGGATATAGCAATGTGCAGAAACCATTGCTATTCTGGATTTGTTTGTTTAAGTAGAAGTCCAGTATTTATAATCCTGTTACAGCCATATAGCTACTGATGAGTATTAATACTGTATAATATAATCAAGATGCACTTTCTTATTTACTAACGACATGAAATTGAAAGAAACGGTTAATTGTGGCTCTAGATTGATAGGGCTCCATTTGTCATTGTATTTTCATCTGACATAGGACTGGAACAGATGGACAAAGATTATTTCCCTCTGGACTCCCCTTTGGCTACAAATTCCTGCCATAATAAGGTTTGTCTTCCTTGATTTTCCTAAACTCGCCAAACCTGTTCGTTCAGTAGCTGTGGAAAGGTGGGATCACAAAGTGCCTCTCTTCCCAAATCTGCTCTAATTATGTAGGTATTTAGAGAGAAAGCAGAATACACATTATGCCAGATAAATACCAAACATGTGCACTGTGCTTTTAGAAAAAAAATAGTTAAGTAAACATTTGCCATAATTAAAGGAATATGTCCTGTGTGCTTTGTATGTAATTTTTGGCGATCTCTGTGGTTAGTCCAGAATGATGAGAATGTTTTCTGTGTAATGCTGAAGGCATTACAACATATTTGTAAGTCACTATTAAAAAGTGCTGTATAATTAAATGAGCAAACTGAAAACGTTATGGGCCTGATTTATCAAGGAACATAAATTCCAATTTTGTGCATATAATTTGCAAATTTCATCTGCGCATACCCAAAACCAGACTATATGCAACTAAACGCAGCCATTCATCTGCGTACGCAAAGGACACTTACTACAGCCTATCATTTCTGGGAGGGAATGGGACGGGGAAGGGGCATTCGTCCATAGTCAGTGTACAGTAAGGGCGTGCCAAACTGGAGTGCATGCAGCTGCATCCAATTCAAGCTTTGGGCATCTCAAGGGTACTTGGTTTTCTGTTGTATCTCATTTTCCATCTACAGACAGGGCCATCTTAACAGCATTGTAGGCCCTCGGGCAAAGCAGTGCACTGGGGCCCTACCTACACATCCACACATAGGAATAAAAATTAAAATTATTGATAAAATGAAACTTATATTTATTAATACCTTCGACAAAATCAGTGTTTAAACAAAAAATTATGTGTGCTGATTTTGTCTTGCTTATGTATAATTAGTACGGGTTTGTTGTTTTCGTCAAGGTCAAGATGTGTATTCGCAACATCAAGATAGCATGTATAGATTACAGCTGATACTGAGGTGATTAGTCCATCTAAACATTTTTGTTAAGAGAGTTTTACGGTTCTGAATAAATCTTCCCGAATAATCTACAAAAAGTTGGCAAGCCTATGGGGCCCTTATGCTCATGGGGCCCCCGGGCAACTGCCCAGCGTGCCCAAGACAACTCTGACTCCATGGCTGCAAGGCCATGTTGGGACCTGTAATGTCCCAAAGAAACATGTACATACAACACAGACAAAAGTGTAAACATCATTGTGAATGCCATAAATGACACACACATTATTGGTCACCTACATGAAGGACCTGTCATCTGTAATACATTGTGTGATTCAAATAAAGTAGATGATGTAAGATCAGCACCTAAGCACTCTCCTGCAGAGTAGAGTAAACGTGGTTATAACAAGTCCAATGCCCAGCGTACTCTAAAGTAAGAGAGCCACATGGCCAGAAAAAGCACATTTCCATAGTCGGACGCTGTAATACACCATGCAAATTTTACGTGAACGCCTTGCGACCGAATTCATCTAGCTACGTATCTTGAGTTCCTTTCATTGATAACTTAGAGAGTGCGCAGCTCATAAATACGTGCATAGAATACGTGCCCTAATGAATCAGGCCCTCAGTATTTTATACATTTTTGCACTTTATGTGGTGGTAAGAAGCAGACATGATATATATTTCAGTGTTTATATGGCATCCTTCTTTTTTTCTGTGTGATTATAGTATACAGGTAGTATGATTATAGATTATAGTATGTAGATAGATTAGATAGATAGATTATAGTATAAAGGTAGATTTTGTAGCAGAACAAAGACCAAGGTTAAAATCGCCATCTTTGTTTATTGATAATGACCAAGATGGCTCTCTCAATTAATTCATAGCACAAAAAAAAAGAGACAGCGACCTCTGTTAGTCAGATTTTTTGACAAATATTACATTTTTACTGTTAACCTGTACATACCAGACGTGGCACGTGGACCACTTTTGTCTGGCATGCTGGCGCTCTGCAGCTGCCTCACTAAAGCAGCTGAAGATGGTTGAAACAGAGCTCAGAAAGGCCACCATCGGCTGCTTTAGTAAAGCAGCTCTCAGGATTCGCTGTGGAATGGAAGACTGGTGCTGACTTCAAAGTATGAGGCACACTATGCATTGGGATCACAACTATGTGGCCATCAATAATTTGGGGGCAAAACTATGTGGCATTCAATGTATTGTGGGCACAACTGCATGGCATGCAATGTATTTGGGGCTGCTGCATTAAGACAATGTAGGCCCCTGGGCTAAGGGTACTGTGAGACACCCAGTAATTTGTAAAGGCCCCCGTCACTCCTCCATTCAATTAATCTCCCCACCACCAGTCACCTACAGAGATACAGAAAGTAAATACCAGAAACACGGCTGATAAAGGTGAACAAGTAATAGGAAGTAATCCCAGAGAACAAGTGAACCAGTAGCACAGCAGGGTACAGCACAGCAACATACAACAAAAACAATGACCAGCCAGGTATACTGGGATTGGCAGGTATAAATAGAGAGAGAATCCGATGCTGGTGATTAATTAGTGCAGCAAAGCAACTCCTAGTAGTAGGAAAAAGCAGGCACAATAGAAGCACCTCTGGTGGATAAGAGGTTCTGCGAGAGAAACATTCAATGAACACAAATATAAAGTCCAATAAATCCCAGAGGCAGGAGCTGTCAAGTAGAAGCAGCATCCTGACAATGTTGCAGAGGAAGCGAAGCAGATCTGAGGCACTGGGCAGCTAACAGCATCATATTTGCTGTTAGCTGAGCCGGCTATTGCCCAGAAAGTCCATTATGTTAATCCGGCTCTGATTGGGGGCACGACTATGTGACATTCAATGTATTGGGCGCACAACTATGTGGCTTTCATGTATTTTGGCCACAACTATGTGGCAGTCAATGTATTTGGCAGCACAACTATGTGGCTTACTATGTACTTTGGGCACAACTATGTGGCATTCAATGTATTTGGAGGCACAACTATGTGGCATACTATGATTTGGGGGCACATCTATGTGGTATACTATGAATTGGGGCATAATATGAATAGGGACACAACTAAGTGGCGTAATATGGATTAAGGGTACAACTATGTGGCATATGAATTTGGGGTACAATTATGATGCATGGTATGAACTGGGGGCACTACTTTGCCCTAATTTGAACTGGATCACTACTGTGTGGCATAATGTTTATTTGTTGGTTCCAGTACTATTAATATTATGATATTAGCATAATAAATTAAATGCATGCCACAATTAAATGCAATATCCATCTATATATCTATCTATCTATATATATATATATATATATATATATATATATATATATATATATATGAATATATATATAAGGTGGCACACCTGGGCTTGACTAGATTTCAGCTGACACACTGATAGAAAAAGTTGCCAACCCCAACTGTACAGTGTATGAGACGAATGTATATTATTAAATGTTTTTCATTTTTTCAGTTAGTTCTACTTATATCACTGAAAACTTAGAGTTATTGCAAGAAGAACATAAATATATTGTAACAATTTTTATTAGCAACAAATTCACATAAAACAAATAAATTCTGAACACAGTTCCTAAACAGTACTGGAGACAGATATGTAGGATCTGTTCATATAAGCAAGCAGTATATATCACATTGACAGTTTTATTGGCTGCAAACTCGAATGTTTTTTGTTTTAGCAATGTATGGTTTGTCAAGTAACTGACTATTGTAAATGACAAGATATGTCTGTCAGAACTTGTGTAAAGTGCACCTGTCAAGCAGGTTTAAAAATTCAATCTAACATTAATAGTAAGGTCTTGGAAAAAGCCTAATATCAAATAGCAGCTAATAACATAGCTATTTGGTTGTTTATTTTGAAGAAAGACCTATATCCATCAAGTTGAACCCTTTGTCATCAAAAGCACTAGTCCTCAAAATGTGTTGTAAGAGGGGAAATACTTCCTTCTTGACTCCATACTCACTGTCAAACAACCCCATGAATCAATTCAGATTACAGGGCCATCCACCTGGCGGCTGGCAACTATCCAAAGCTTTTTTGTGAAGCCTCTCGCTTTGCCTAAAACATCCATAGGCACTGTTGAAGGACATGCTTTATTGACTAGTATTCATAGGGCCCTCTTTATGGGCCTTACTCATCAAGGAACATAAATGGCGATTTTGTGAATACAATCTGCAAAATCACTTTGCACATGGCCACAAACAGCTCATACGCTACAGAACGCAGCAACAATCATCTCATCAAAATTCATCTTTGAGTGTAAAGGACACTTACCACAGCCGATGATTTCAGGGAGGGAACGGGGTGGGGAAGGAGCGTTTGCCTGTTGTCAGTGTATAGAAAGGACATGCCTATCTCGAGTACACGCAGCAGCGTCCGATTCAAACTCTGGGCATCTCAAAAGTACTTGTTTCTTAACCTCTTGCTTTAGCTACAGGTCTAGTCTAAGTGCCGATTACTACTGACAGGGTCGATTGGGCCACCGGGGGGCCGGACTAGCCCACGGTAGGCCCCGACCATGATCGCTCCCCTCTTCATTGGTGGGGGAGCTGGTAACTTAAAAAAAAATAAAAATCGAAAAAAAAAAAGTCACGTGACCGCGGTGCTTCCCGACTCCAAAGCAGCATGGCAAAGAGTGAAAGGGGGCCAAAGCAGCATGGCAGAGAGTGAAAGGGAGCCAAAGCAGCATGGCAGAGAGTGAAGGGGGGCCAAAGCATCATGGAAGAGTGTGAAGGGGGCCAACGCAGCATGGCAGAATGTGAAGAGGGACCAAAGCAGCATGGCAGAGTGTGAAGGGGAGCCAAAGCAGCATGGCAGAGTGTGAAGGGGGGCTAAAGCAGCATGACACAGGTGATGGGGGATCAAAGCAGCATGGCAGAGTGTGAAGGGAGGCTAAAGCAGCATGACACAGGTGATGGGGGATCAAAGCAGCATGGCAGAGAGTGAAGGGGGGCAAAAACAACATGGCACAGGGTGATGGGGGACCAAAGCAGCATGGCAGAGTGAAGGGGGGCCAAAGCAGCACGGCAGAGTGTGAAGGGGGGCCAAAGCAGCATGGCACAGTTTGATAAAGGGGGGCCAAGAAAAGGGGGAGCAAAAGCAGCATGGAGGGCACAGTGTAATCATAAGGAGGCACATCATGGTGATGAAGGGGCACACTAATGTGTGTGTGATAGCACAGAGGGCTTGTGGCAATGTAATGTGTGTGTGGTAGGTGGTGACTAACTAATGGGTGCTATTTTGTTTGTCGGGTGATGGTGGGGCAATTTTATTTTATAGTGGGGTCTATTAATTTAAGATGGGGTAGTTTGGGCGCTATTAATTGAATGCAGGGCTGAGTTTGAGGAGCATGAGGTCTATTTATTAAATGTGAATATGAATTATTTAATGGCAGTAATGGTTGCGGGGAAAATGTATATTTATTATACGTAAATACTATTAATTTATTGCTGGGGCTGTCTGGAGGGAGGGAAATAGGTTTATTTATTAAATGGGAATACCATTACTTTAATGTTGGGGCTAGAGGAAGGCCTAAGTATTAATTGTGGGTCCTATTGATTTAACGCCGGGACTGGTTGGAATTTTCTAAATGTACCCATTTTTTTTCCAAATAGGGCCCCCAACATTTCAGGATCCAGGCAAGCCTCAACTAAAAAAAACCAGCAGCCACAGGTGGTGAAAGTGTCAAGAACAGGTAGGACAGTCTGTCAAATGTTCTGAGTCTAGTGGAACAATCCCGATTTTTGGTGACTGTTCTGCCCAATCTAAGGGGCAGGTCAAGACTGTGTATTCTTTATATACACACTGCATTCTTTATATACTACACTATGGTGCTAGCTGTCCTTCGTGGGCTGACCACTCCCCATCTAGTGTCTGGTCTTGCCTCTTTGATGGCTGGCCACACCCCTTCTGGTAGGCCCCTAGTGTTGCAGTCCCCCGGTCATGCCACAGTCCGACACTGACTACTGATGACGGCTGTTTATGCATGTTTTTACAGTCAGGAGCATCTGTGAAACAATATTTTATGTAGAGTAGACATTCATAACATACTAATAAATGCATTTAATCTAGAAAAAAGCTAAAAAATGCTTTATCATTAATGCCTATATTATTAACAGGTGAAATTAATTGAATAGTTTTTTCTGTGTGTTCTTTTGTGATTTTATATTCCACAGGTGTATTGGATGTATCCTGCAGTGTCTTTTCTAGTAGAGCAGACCTACCCCCATATTCATCACCATACTTATCTTCACATCCGCTCCTGTTGAATTCAGGTGTGAACCCAATTTACAGACCTAGGGCCTGATTCATTAAGGAAAGTAAAGCAAAAAAATTAGTAGCTTTAAATCTTGGCAAAACCATGTTGTATTGGAGGGGTAGGTTAATTTAAAATGTGAGGACAGATTTATAATTGGGGTAGGGCATGTCCTAGATCGACTTTTAATGTCAGTGTAAAAATAAAGCTATCAAGTATTTGCGTCTTACATGAAAAAACAACCAGTACTTTCCTTGTGTGCCAAATAATAAACTTATTTGCACCCCTTGCATTATAACACGGTTTTGTTCAGTAGAAAACCTACTCATTTTTTTGCCTTACTTTCCTTAATGAATCTGGACCTTTGCACTCAGTATGCATGCCTTGATGAATCAGTCCCTATATTTGTTCATTTATGGCAGAAGCTTATGATTTATTATACTAGGAATTCATACAAAGATTGGAGAAATTGTCTCTGGCAAAAAGATGGAATTAGTTGCTTGTGGTGTCCATTGCAAGCGGTAGTACAATTTTTGTCTCATAGAGAGTAGTGTGGGTCAGAGAACAGTTTTGGTCATCATGGGCACTCAGGTGGCATTTGAAGGTTGATACACTGTATGGTAAAACAGTAGCGTCTTGCATTGTTTAGCTGATATAAAGTGCCCCAAACCTATTAAAAATAAACAAAAATCCACTTACTCCTTTAAATGTGAGAGGCTCTGCAGAATACATCAATGTGTGGAATTCACTGCCACACCTCATCAGACTCTCCGCCAGTCTTGTACTTTGTCTGGAAACCCAATTATGTTTGTTTTATTAAAGGTGGGCAGCCATGGGCCCGTCTTGTAATTGGCCCTATGCATCATCATTTCTAATGGCATACCTACTGGATCGCACAGTGTCGGTTAGTGCAGTTAGGTAATGATTACACCCACAGGCTAGTAGTACTAATCTGCTAACCAGTTTGCATTTTGAATTAACACATGAAAAACGCATTAAAATAAATTTCTACCTTTGTGTACTTTTTTTCTAAATTATACTTAATAGGCTAAAAATTATCAATTTTGAGAAATAACTCCTTGCCTATATTGTTTTATTGGTTACATACACTCTGTAGCAGCAAGGTTCATATACTGACTTATGCCCCCTTTGCCACATTATCTGCCAATCTGAGGGGTTTTGAATGTCCAGGATAAAAATCTTTGCTAGAGAGTATATGTAACCAACAAAATAAGATAGTCTGGTGTCCTTTTTATGTGCACTACTTGGATAGATAGCTTGGATATAAAAGGAAACACAAACAAAAGTGGATAAATAAGTATAAAAATTACACATATTTTGTTTTTCAGTTTACAGGAGTTAAGTTGGGAGAATGATAAAACATGCAGTAATGTAAGGAAAAATGCAGCTAATCCAGTGGAAAAAGGCTCTATTCTGTCAGCTTTAATGTGTCAATTGTATCATAAGAATCAATGTGCTAGGCAATTCATGCACTTTCTAACCTGCTTTTAGCATACTTGCCTACTTTTAAAGGCAGCTGTCTGGGAGGGGGTCCGTCGAGGGGGCGTGACCATGCGTGTTGCGCCGTTAGGCCCCGCCCTGGTCAATCTTAGACAATTTAGGCCAATCGCAGCAGGGGGCATGGCCACGATGATACCCTACCCCCACCCTCTTCCATAACGGAGATGGCTGCATCTGGGATGTTTGCCTTCTCTCTCGTGAGTCAGGGAAAACTCCCAAAAATTCGGGAGTCTCCTGGACATTCTGGAAGAGTAGGCAACTATGGCTTTTAGGCTTCTGGTAAGTATGAATGTAACAATTTGGAGTGACCTCTCTTCAGCTTGGTGGATTCAAGTAGCGTTTGCTGCTTTATCACCTATGAAAATGTCAGTATTGGGCTTAACTTCTCAATAAACAAGGACTATTTCACACATAATGGGCCTGATTCATTAAGGAAAGTAAAACAAAAAAAAATTAAGCAACTTTGCACCTTGGCAAGACCATGTTGCATTGGAGGGAAAGGTAAATTTAAAATGTGGGGACAGATTTATAGTTAGGGTAGGGCATGTCCTAGATCAACTTTAAATTTGAGTGTAAAAATAAAGCTATCAAGTATTTGTGTGCTACATGAAAAAACAGGCAGTATTTAACTTATATATAAAATAATAATCTAATATGCACCCCTTATGTTGTAACATGGTTTTGTCCAGGAGAAAACTTTTTTGCCTAACTTTCCTTAGTGAATCAGGCCCAATGTGCCTGAATAATGTCTGTCTCTAGTACTTCTACTTGGACAATGCCCATCAGCTGCATATTGTATATACTCTGCATTCTGCACTTAAGGTGCCGGATAAGTTGTCTATGTTTGCGCATAGAGAACAGATTAAAGACTGTGTTTCTGTCCTGCTCTGCCCATCACTGGAACATACTGCTTTCAAATGCTCTCAGCTTTTACATTAGGTCATGGGGAAAAACAAGAGATTCACATAAATCTTTTCTTCTTGTGCCTCCGAGAACAAATGTTTTTCAACAGCTTCATCAATCTTTGGGGGGGAAATGAGTAACAATTGCTAATGGTTTAAAGCCATGGGAAAATTGGGGTGAAGAACTTCTTATTTAACCCTCTTGTCGGCTGAGTTTGTGAGTTTGTATGTGTGTGTGTGTGTTGGGGGAGGGGGGGGGGAGGGTTGCACAACAATGGTGGGGTTTACTCTTGTGGATCCGTTTTAATAGTTGGTAACGTCTGTGGAACTCTTGCAAATGGTATATTTGAACAGCAGCAGGTGAAGAAATATGCAGTAGTATTTTAACACTCTTAACAAATTTACTGTTATGTTCTAATTGTATACCCTTTTACACCCTTACCTATGTACATAAACATATACTCAATGATATATGTTATTAAAAAAAGCTCATGAAGCTTATAGAGCCAGAAAAGCCAGCACATTTAATGCACATCATAGCTGCAAATATAAGTATGCGCACAGCACAACCAGGAGGAAGAATGAAAAGTATTACAAGCATTTTGTCCTTGTAGTTAGGGACAGTCTGGCATAGAGCAAAGTGCAGAGTACTTTCATTCTATAACCCATGCTGCTATTTTTACAAGAAGAGAGAGACAGGCAGAGAGAGAGAGAAGAGAGAGAGAAGAGAGAGATAGAGAGAGAGAGACTGACTGCGTGGCAACATCCTTCATTAGCTGCAAGGCTTTATCAGAACCAAAAAGACAGATCTCTAGGTGATAGACTTCATAATACAACTACATTATTTCCGTGCGTGTTTGCCTCTTTTTTTATGCTGCTGATTTAGAGCCTGAAAAATGATGATCAGGGCTAAAGACCAAAGCTCTTTCCCCCAGGGGGTAAGAAATAGACTGAAGGTACACACAAAACAAACTTTTTCTCTGCAAGAGTCTCACCTCTGACCTGGGACATTCTACTCATCTTGGAGCTCATACTTCAAGGGTAAATGGTTCCCCCCTCCTAAAGAATAATATGTATGTGAAGTTAGTGCCTGATTTATTATTTAGTCATTTATGACTGCAATACAAATTGTCTGAATTGTATAAGCAAGTACTTTTTGCCTGATGCTGAGATCAGTCACAATATAGCTGTAATGTATAGTGAATATTATTGATTAGTTAGTGAATGTATCTAATTGTATATATCTCTCCAATTTGAAATATTTATATCATAGTTACCAACATTTGTATATAATTTTCAAGGACACTTTGCTGATTAGAAGATGCAAGTATGTCATACTTGCCAACTCTCCCGGAATGTCCGGGAGACTCCCGCATTTTGTGAGAGTCTCCCGGACTCCCGGGCGAGTGTGGCAATCTCCCGAATTCTGCCCACTTCACTAGGAAGTGCCCCACTTCCTAGTGAAGTGGGCAGAATTAGATCCCAAACGCTGCGATTCCCGGTGAATCGCGGCGTTTGGCCCCGCCCCTGCTGTCAAATGACGTGTTTGCGTCATGACGTCACAGGGGGTGAGGCCAAAATGACGTCATTTTGACCGTCCCGCCCCCTCACGCCCCCCTCCACTGGCTGGCTCCCGGAAGGGAGCTGAAGAAAGTGGGCAAGTATGAAGTATGTTATGCATGGCACAGTACAAAGCAAAATAGAATATATCGAACTGCATCTTATATAGAAAATAACAAATACTTTAATTGACAGTTTGTCAGTTTTGAAAAACATTTTGGTTGTCGTTCCCCATTAAGTTAACAAAATTAAATTCAACTTGGATATTTAAAATGTTTAAAACTTACTATCTCAAGACAAAAAAACTGATTTGTGTGAAATCATGACAAGTGTCTTTGTAAAATGAACTGTTATGGCCTGATTCATGTCTCAACGCAACGTGCCTGTTTATAAATAGAGCATGGAACTTGAGTGTATTTCTGCCTGTATTCAAATCGAAGCAGATTCAGTTTTAATTTGAATCTGGGTGTAAGTATGCTCAGCCTAAATGGTAATTGCCTTACGTAGACAGAACAGATTGCAGTATATGCAATGTTAGGTCACATCAGTTCGTATACAAAAAATAATCTATTATAAAATAAATGAACAACTATTAACAATATAACCATTATATAATAGAAATATGGATTTTCAAAGAAATTTTTTACATTTTTATACATTAAATATATAACTCAAGATGCTTTCAATTCATACTGTATATAGAATGTGTTTTAATAGTCTATCTTACTTGAATTACATTCTGTGCTAGCTGATGTCACGCATATGTAGATTTTAAAACAGAGACTGTACCGTGACAGTCATCACTATCAGTCCGCACTTACACCTGCCCTGTAGTTGGTGCAAATGATACAGCTGAAGACAAGCATACCTCCGAGAAACCCAGTACTTCAATCGGCCACATCTTCATTGGAACACCCTTGTCAGGCCCTTACTCTACATTAGCTGCCAGAGTCCTCCCCTTCCCTCCACTGTTTCACCCCTCAAGTCTGAAGCAGTCGTAAATGTCATTTGCAGACATGAATTGTATGCAATTGCGTACATTGTTGTGAAGTCCATTTCTGAGCATGTGAACAGCAATTTCACACAATATACACCACACAAATGGAGATATTTCTGAACATGAATCAGGTTCTTACAGTGTACTTTTATGAACAGAGGGTGCGGCACAGTCATATTGAATCTGATTTGTGACATAATTCACCTTTGTGGTGATGTGTTACAAATTTGTATGTACCCTCATTTGTCCAGTACGAAGGCATTTTTTGCAAAGGGATTAAAGCACAAAGCATGTATATCTAGTCTCTTAAGTCTAGGCAGAGGTACTAAACATGGTTGTCACCTCTCTTGCATGTTTGCCCTGCCTAAAGAGCCACTAGCTGGTCCAATCCAATCACACTGAACATCCCGGGACTGGGGAAACTGTTGACACTATAGCCCTTATTGTGGATGACATCCTTTCTTTTTGCCGGATGCAGTTAACAATAGTTGATGGCTTTGGATGTTTTTCTGGCCTGAAGATTAACTGGTCTAAATCCATAATTTTCCTTTTCCATCGAGGGAAACCTCAGGACAGAAGGCCTTTACAGTGGAAGCAAAAATGTAAGTAGTTGAATACTTGGAATACTTGGGGATATGGATGTCAAATATGATGTAAATATATATATCGCGCAATATTGATTAAGTTATATATTACATCAAGGCAAAAAAAACATATATGGAGAAAGGTCCATCTGCCCATGTCAGGTAGAAATAACCTAATTAAGATGATAATGCACACCATGCCTCGATAATATATCTCTGGCCCTGTCTTCCAAAATTGAAGAAATACTTATCTTCTTTGTTGTAGGGCATGGGGGAGGGGGAGATTTGGTGGCAAGAGTTAAAATGAGCACATTATATAGGCTGGTGCTTGCAAAGAATTTACTGTTTGGCTGTACAGCTGGAGTTTCTGAGGAATGGGCCAGAGGCTCACCTTAGAGAACACTGCAGTGGAGCAGACAGAGTCCCTACACACCATACTCTAATAGGAACCAGAATATAAAAAAACACATCCCTGCCAGGGGCGGGCTGGGCAGGGGGGCGCTCAGTCCAACCAATGTTAGGGCCCCCACCCGAATGCAATTTTACCTATTTCTTAGCTACGGCCGCATCGCGTGTCATGTGATGCGGCCGCCTGTGCGCCCCCTGGGCTTAAGCGTGCCAGCCCGCACCTGATCCCCGCTCAGTTAAAATAATTTGAACACTTGAGAGAAGAGTTTGCATTACCATATAAAATATTTTATTGATATCTTCAAATTAGACATGTTGTGGAAGCTCAGTTTGATGGCTCCATTCCCATACTGAGTGCTGTGCCGCTTAGTGCAATTTTCCAGAATGTAGGACACCACAAATGAATTGAGATAATATGGGCCTCAGCAGTGTTGGCTGCAAAATGGGCGTAATATATCCTTAACAAAGTCGGAGGTAAAAATGTCGTATTTATGCCCATATGTTGAGCCATATGCATTCTAAGAGCCGCGCAGGTCTGCACCAGTAACATTTGTGCCCAATTTACACCAGACAATTATCTCAGACCCTTATGTTCCACTTATGCCCATATTCTTATCAATTTGTTTTATGTGCAACAAAAGCATAAATTAAACATAAAAAAAACCTAACTAATACAGCAGAAACAACTCCCTATATCCTGTACATAAAATATTTTGCTTAAACATGCACACAAAAGTATGTATGCCTAAGTAACAAAGAAAGTGCCATAAGTGTCAGCAATGCAATTGCAAACAGCTAATCATAAGTGGGACTAGACATCATCTTTTTCATCATCCGCTATTTGCACCTGCCCCTGACCACCTGTGAATAATAAAGCTTTCTCAGGTGTATATATGCATCTTTTTCCTAGACTGCATCTTCTCAATTGCACAAACACACCCTAACTGTACTTGACCTATGTTAGAATGCACCTGCCCGTCTCTCCAGTTGTAAGTGGCAGAGTCTACACGAGTACATATGCATTTAGCAAAGTATTATATGGACACTATGTTAGGAGCTGAAGTGCGATGGCTCACACTATCCTTTGTTCCGCTGTTGCTAAGCAGCTGGGAAACTACCTTGATCCGTCCACCTGCTTGTCTGTGAGCCGCAGCGCTGTCCGCAACAGCTTACACTGTTCTTGTCCTCGGTGGTGCCTTGCAGATGGGTTGCTGTTCTGTTTCAAAGACCTCTGAGTACCTGTGATAACTTTGTTCTCTACGAGAAAGGCAGCTTACTATAGGAGAAGACCTCTCTTTGGTTCTAAGAATTTATCAGGTGTCAATGGGAGCCATAACATTATAACCAGCCCAGGGGGAAAAGGAATTCCTATGGAGACTGGACAACCAAGTTCTTCTCAACTGCTGGCAAGTCAAATCCAGACACTCTTGAAAGTACAGGAGCTGTGAGGTACATTTGTCTGCTATGCAAGCTTCCAGAATTTCGGTAGTGGAGCCTAAATTGAACCTCCCTAATTCTCTGGGGAACGTAATCTCTTCTGCAACTCCAAGAATGGCTGCAAATTGTATTTTGACCAAGACCTAATTCTTCTGGATCTGAACAGCAAAAAGTGAAATTGTTATCTCCCTACTTCAAAAAGACTCACAAACATGGGCTGTCGGTCTTAGTCCTAACCATGCTGCACTACTTAAGGTAGATGCCCCCTTTGAAGCCCTTGGTTTATTATATATATATATATATATATATATATATATATATATTATGCCAAACAAACATCATTCTTCAAATCTTTAATATCTACCCAGTCTTTTAATCCACATCACATTTTTGCCACATTCAAGTCACTTCTCTGCCCACCTGCACCTCCTCCTCCTTCCTCCCTCACTGCCCATGATTTTGCCGCCTATTTCAAAGACAAAATTGACACCATTCTACAAGATATTTCTTAATGCCAAATTCCACTCACTCCACTTACTCTACCCACCTTTACCTACACTCTCCAATCCATCTTTAATTCATTCTCTCCAGTAACTGAAGATGAAGTCTCTGCACCCATCTTATCATCTCACCCTACAACCTGTCCACTCGACCCTATTTCCTCCCAACTACTCAGCTCCCTCTCTTCCACTGCATGCCCACCTCTAACTCAATTCTTAAACCTGTCTCTCTCCTCTGGCACATTTCCATCCTACTTTAAACATGCGCTCGTCTCACCTATTCTAAAGAAACCATCTCTCAATCCAGCCTCTCTCTCCAACTACCGCCCTATTTCTCTTCTCCCCTTTGCCTCCAAACTAGTTGAGCGATTAGTGTACAAACGCCTGCCTCACTCTCTCTCCTCTCATTCCATTCTCGACTCTCTGCAATCAGGCTTCCGCCCCCAGCATTCCACTGAAACTCCTATCACAAAAGTGACCAATGATCTACTTACTGCAAAATCTAATGGTAATTTTTCCATACTCATTTCCTAGACCTCTCTGATGATTTTGATACTGTTGATCACCCTCTTCTCCTACACACCCTTCACTCCATTGACCTTCGTGACACAGTTCTTTCCTGGTTCACTTCCTACCTATCGAACCGCTCCTTTAGTGTTTCTACTTCTGGCACAACCTTCCCTCCACTCCCACTATCTTTTGGGGTCCTACAAGGCTCTGTTCTTGGCCCTTTACTTTTTTCATTGTACATCTCTTCTCTTGGGGAACTAATTCGCTCATTCGGCCTCCAATACCACCTCTACGCTGATGACACCCAAATCTATATCTCTTCCCCTGACCTCTCTCCTTCTATACTATACTTCTATACTATCTCGTGTAACCAATTGTCTTTCTGTTATCTCCACATGGATGTCCCTACGCTATCTAAAGCTCAAAACAGAACTTATTATCTTCCCTCCTGCTAGAGTCGCCACCTGCCCTCAAATCTCCCTCACTGTCAATAACACCACAATTTCCTCAGTCTCCCAAACCCGCTGCCTTGGTGTCACACTTGACTCCACCCTCTGCTTTATTCCACACATCCACACTCTCTCCCAGTCCTGTCGACTCCACTTTAAAAACATTGCCAGAATACGCCCTTTTCTTACTCAACATACTACCAAAACTCTTATCCATTTTCTCATCATCTCCCGTCTTGACTATTGCAACCTCCTGCTATCTGGCATTCCTGACACCCATATATCCACACTTTAATCCATCCTAAATGCTGCTGCAAGACTGATCTTCCTATCTTATTGCTCCACATCTGCTGCACCACTTTGCAAATTCCTACACTGGCTCCCTGTGTCCTCCAGAATCAAATTCAAATTACTCATCCTTACCTACAAAGCCCTCAACAACACCCCTGCATACATCTCAAATCTCATATCAAAATACTCTCCCTCCCACCCTCTTAGATCTACCTCTGACCTGCATCTTGTCTTGTCTCTGATAACCACTCTCATTCCCACCTACATGATTTCTCCTGTGCTTCTCCCCACTTATGGAATTTGCTACCATGCTCAATCAGACTTTCCCATGGCCTTCAAATCTTTAGATGCTCTTTGAAAGCCTATTTCTTTTTTAGAGGTGACCTTATCCTCGATAACACTATTCACACTAATGCACCCTCACAACTATAACCAAAGTCATCTCTGACCCACACTCGCTCCTCTTGTTTCAGCTGTGCCCTCTTCCCCTTAGTATATAAGCTCTCTAATGAGCAGGGTCCTCCATACCCTTTGTTTTCATGTCTCCATTCATTTTGTCTACCTTGTCTGTTCTTGATTTACGTATGCATTGTTTTATGTATGTCCTTGTCTTCTCTACTGTACGGTGCTGCGGAGCACTGTGGCACCTTACAAATCTATGATAATAATAATAATATATGATCATCCCGACAGTGCAGCTTCCGCTGAAAGTCATCAGCGATCTTTCAAACAAGGCCGTACAGCATGAAGGAATACTGCACAGAATTCAGACACTGTTCCACAGACAGTGAATGGAATGATTCAGCTTTGCGCTGCCAATTCTGTTTAGGACTTTCAGAACAGATTAAAGACTCACTGATCCAGTACCCCATTCCAGATTCTTTGAAAAAATTAATGCTATTAGCAATTAAAATAGATGCATTAAAGAAATAAAAATGGATTCATTTTCTTTTTATTCATCACCTATATTTTCTCCTACTGTGGTTGAAATGGTAGAGCCCATACAGATTGAGGCTTACATACTTTCTCTGGAGGAGAAATCCAGGAAACAATCTTTGGGACTTTATTTGTATTGTGATGCCAAAGGTCATATGACCCTCGTCTGCCCCTAAAGCCAGGAAAAGACTAAGCCTGGTGGATTTTGAAGGGGTCCACCTAGGCTTATAATTAATTTCTTCTAAAAATGTTCTTCTTGTACCTGCTTGTCTCTCTTTTAACAATCAAGTTGCTGACTTCTCTGCCTTCTGTGATAGTGGAGCTGCTAGAAACTTCTTGGATATTGGGCTTGCTGAAAGTCTAAAGATTCCTTTCTGCAAGATGGACCCTCCAATCACTGTATGTGGTCTTGATGGTAATCCCCTAGTAAGGGGTAAAATTTTGTACATAACTCCATTTAACAATTTTCCATTACAGCTCTTCATTCTGAGCAATTGTCACTGTATTTAATTAGTTGTCTCACGGTTCCTCTCATCTTGTGCCATCCGTGTTTATTTAATCAAAATCCTGTTATTGATTGGACTAATGGTAAAATTTTTGATTGGGCATCTTCTTGTGCTGCCTCTTGTATGTCCTTACCCATAAGGATGATCCAGTCTTTTCTGCCAAGTCTTCCTCATTCTTACCATGAATTCCTTGATGTCTTCTCAAAAAAAGCAACTGATACATTACCCCCGCATTGGAGCTAAAACTGAGCTACTGAATTAGTTCCAGGGACCAGACTGCCTAAAGGGAGACTTTATCCATAGTCTTGTTCTGAAACTAAGGCCATGGAGAAGTATTTCCAAGAGAATCTCAGTAAAGGCTTCATATGGCCTTCCAAGTCACCGACTGGAGCAGGATTTTTCTTTTTTCCTAAAAAAGATGGGAGTCTTCAACCCTATACTGATTTTTGGGTCCAAATAAAATTACCTTGAAAACTCTTACCTCTTACTTTGATCTCAGTCTTGATTGATCAACTCAAGGGAGCTACCATTTTTTCTAAAACAGACCTTCAAGGAGCATATAATTTAATTTGTATAGAAGAGGGAGATTAGTGGAAAACTGCATTCATTACTCATTCTGAACATTGTAATTATCTGGTTATGCCCTTTGGTCTCTGCAATGCTCCTGTGGTCTTTCAAGAATTAATCAATGACGTTATTCAAGACTTCCTGGGCCATTTTGTCATTGTGTATCTAGATGATATTTGGTCTATTCTTCATCTCTAGAATGACATTGGCAGCATGGTAAGAGGGTTCTTCACAAACTCCGGGAGCATCAGTTATTTGCAAAAATAGAAAAATGTGAATTTGAAGTTGCCAAGGTTGCCTTTCTTAGATACGTTATCTCCCTTCAAGGCTTCTTTATGGATCCTAGTAAACTTCAACCCATGCTTGATTGGGTACGACACACCAGCTTCAAATCCATCCAGAGGATTTCTAGGATTTGCCAACTACTACAGAAGATTAATTAATTCATTCATTCATTCTCAGTTATTGTTGCACCCATCACTAACTTGACCAAAAAAGGGGGCTGACATTGTGAAATGGATTGCTCAAGCCCTGGAAGTCTTTGCTCCTAAAAAGAGCATTTATCTCTCATCCCAGATCTGAATTGCCATTTATCATGGAAGTGGATGCTTCTTATGTTGGTGCTGGAGCTATCCTTTCCCAAGTTGATCCTGTTGATATGAGATTACATTTTTGTGCCTTTCTTTCTCAAAACTTTTTGTCTGCTGAATCCACCTTTGATGTTGATAACTGGGAATTCCTTCCCATAAAGTGGGTCTTCAAAGACTGGAGGCACTGGTTAGAAGGGACCAGTCATACCTGTAACGAACTGCTTACAGCTTGCTGCTTTGTATTGGCAGCTCCTGTCTCCTGGAGTTTTGGACTTTATTATTTGTGTTTCATTTTATGTGTTAGCAGCAGTACCTCTGATCACCAGAGATGCTGCAATTGTGCCTGCCTCTTGTGCTTTAGGAGTTAACCTTCCTGTTCACTAATTATTCCTTGCACCTGGATGTGTCCTTCTTATACTTGTCTCTCCCAGCATTCATGGCTGGTTATTGTTGTCACATCCTGTTGTTACTTGTTGTTCCTGCCTTCTGATATGCTTCTGGTCACCTGCTGCTTGGGATCTGTCCTTACCTCCTGCTTCCCTGCATTAGCTGTGTACCTGGTGGTTTCTGCAAATTCATATTACCTCCTGCTTCTTGCATCAGCTTTGCACCTGGTATTTACTACAAGCTCATGATTACCTGCTATTTGTGCATTTCTGCAAATAAACATAGAGTGTTTTCACCATATTCATGGCTCCTAGCTGTATTCCTGTATTTAACCGTGACAATGTCATCACAGTACTCTCTGCTCACAAAAACTTGCTGTATATCGAGTCCGCTAAAAGACTACATTCAACACAAGCACATTAGGCACTATTGTTTACATGATTCAACCTCATTAATTAATTTAGGCCTGGCTCTAAAAACCTCAAAACCAATGCTCTATCCTGAAGCTTCGTTTTGAACCAAAATACTGATTCTGAACAACTGTCTATTATTCCTATTACTTCCATTATAGCAGGGCTCACACAAGATCTCTCTACCCAATTATCAAAAATGCAAGATCAAACCCTTCCAGAAACACCAGCTCAGCTGTTATTTGTTACTACTGGTCTTAGGAAAGCAGTGCTGTCGGAGGTCCATTCTTGCAAGGCCTCCAGGTACCTTGTAATTGCTAAAATACGAAAACCAATCAATAATTATGGATTGATGGCCACTACATCGATCCACATTTCTTCTGGACAACTCATAGCTCTATCTGTGCCTAGCAAACCTTTGACCCATATATCTATGGATTTTATTTTTGAACTACCCATTTCTGCTGAACTTAATACCATCTGAGTAATTGTGAATCATTTTAGCAAAATGTCCCATTTTGATCCCTTTACTAAGTTACCAGTGTCATATCATTCTCTTCTCTTCTTATTCAACATGTATTTAGACTCTATGGTCTGCCTTTTTGATATAGTCTCCAACAGAGGATCTCAATTTGTGGCTCAATTTTGGAAGTCAATTTTTCCTTTGTTAGGTATCAATTTAAGTCTATAATCTGTGTATCTCCCACAATCCAAATGCCAGACAGAGAGGGTGAATTAAGCCTTTGAGCAATACTTACGTTGTTATGTTTCCAAACTCCACAATGATTTGGTTGAATTTCTAACTTGGACATATAGCAACTCCTGTCATTAAAATATGCACCACTGCTGTGTGTTTTAAGTCAATTTGGAAGAAAGTCCATACTGCCTTATTACACGCCTCATTTCGTTCAAAAAAAATTTCAGATCAACATCGGAAAACTTGTAATTTCAAAGTAGGTTATAGGGTCTGGCTACCCACTTGCAATATCAAACTACAGCAACCCTCTAGAAGACATGGACCCAAATATATTGGTTCATTCAGAATCATTAAAAAGGTGAATCCTTCCTAGATCACTAAGGATTCCTAACACTTTTTGCGATTCTCTTTTTAAACCTGTTGCCATTTCTAAATATTTTGGGCCCAAACTTTCATCTAAACCTCCTCGGGTAACTGCTGATGGGCATCAGGAATTAGTTGTTGAGAGAATTCTAGATTCTAAATGGGTTCAAGGCCAAATTCATTATTTAGTCCTTTGGAGAAGTTATGGATCGAAAGAGAGAGCTTGAATTCCAACTAAGAACCTTCATCTAGTGGTTCTTGAATCCCTCCTCAAGGGGGGAGGGTACTGTTTGGAGCTGTTGTGCTACTTGTGACTTCTCACACATTCCTTCTGTCACGATCTGCCTGCAGCTTGCTGCTTTGTATTGGCAAAACCTGCCTCCAGGACTTTAGACTTTACTATTGTGTGTTTGCAGCAGTACCTCTGATCACCAGAGGTGCTGCTACTGTGCCTGCTTCATGTCTTTTAGGAGTTAACCTTGCTGCACTAATTATTCCTTGTACCTGGGTGTTTTCCCTATTTATACCTGTCACTCCCAGCATACATTGCTGGTTATTGTTGTTACACTCTGTTGTCACTTCCTGTTGTTACATGCTGCTGTGCTTCCTTTCTGCTGTACTTGTGGTTTACCTGCTACCTAGGATCTTTCCATATCACCGCTTACCTGCATCAGCAATCTACCCGGTATTTATTTCTGCATTTCTGCATTTACCTGTATGCTCATTATTACACCATCAGGTTGTACTTCCAGCAATAAACATCGTGTGTTATAACCTCATTCCTGGCTCCTGAGCTGTATTTTGCATTGAACCGTGACACCTTCATCCCGCCTGTTGCTAAGGGGTCCATATCCATCTGCTTGCTTGTCTGTGAGCCGACTTGCTGTTCGTGACAGCTCACACTGTTCTTGTCCTGGTTGGTGCCTCGCTGCTGTAATGCTTTTCTGTGTTGAAGATCTCCTCTTCCAACCTGGCTAGCTGTCATACAGCAGGTATGCTCTGTTCAGTGATTGCAGTCACATGACTGCAATCATCTATCACTGTGAGGATCTTGCTCCCAATGGACCATTCCTATTGTCCCCCATAAGCTTAAATGGCAGGGAGAGCTTAGCCTCACTGCCGGCTATAGTGTTCTTGGCTTGCTTAATTTGTGAAGCTTGCTATGTTGCTAACATTAGATTCTGATTGACTGCCTGCTAATTGACGCAGCTTGTTCCTGGATTCTCCATGTCTGTTGCCTGTTTCGACCCTTGGCTTTGTTTACTGGACTTCTCGCTCACTACCCACCCTGACATTGACCTATCTCCATTTAACCTTGTACGCTACCTGCCTCAACCACTTCCATATCCTCTGGTTACCTCTTGTCTTGTCAACAATCTGGTGTGTCTTCTCAGTCCACCCACTCCAGGAGTCTCCATACACCCTCGCTTACTGGCATTGTAAAAAATTCTTACTACTTTGAACTCAAGTTTTGGGGGTATCTGAGTACCTATAAGAACATCGCTCTTTACCAAAAAGACTGCTTACTATAGGTGAAGACCTCTCTAAGTTTAGTTCTAAGAATTTATGCGGCATCAGTGGGCGCTGTAACACACTGTGCCTTCAGAAATTCTGTAATTGCTATGCTATGGGTGTTATCCCAGTATTCCTGGGGATGGGGGAGGGGTTTGGCTGTTCTAGTGGAGAATTCCCATTGGGTGTTCTAAAACAATTATGTTTTCTTCATAAATTTGACTACCACTTTTTAGTCCATGGCCAGGGGTAGAACAGATCCTATGGGATGTGAGCGATGGGATGCTGTCCTCAGCTGTTAATCACTGCTGGAGTTTGAATGTGTTATAAATGACGCAGCATTGCAGTTTTCTTGAATGAAGTATTCTTATTGGTATAATGATATAGTAGTACATTTCCTGCATTCCAAGAGGCCACAGCAGGAAGATTAAAAGTTTAGGGGGATCTCGTTCAATGTTTCTGATGTATGAGAATTACCTACGCATTTCACTCCAATAGCATGGGGCTTCTTCAGGAGTTCCCCTGTTGTAGGAAGTGTTTTATCTGTGCCGCTTCATGCATATGTATAGGCAGATTAGAAGATTATGTAAATGTTGCTGCCCTATTTCTGCTTTAAATGTTGAGATAGTAATAAGTGTCATGTACAGGAAGGATCTTTAGTTGATGGTATAGTCCAAATTATGGAATATATTCCCAAGGTGCATAGAAAGAACTTAAATTTTCCAACATGGTCATATGCTTGTCCAAGTTAAGGCAGGTGTCATACGGAAATATCTGGATTTGGTTAGGTGTCATATCATGTTAGACAAACTTTTAATGTGTCATTACAGCTACAAAGTATCTTGCACTTGAATGAGTATAAAAATAGAAATACAGAGGGGTTGTCATGCAGTGTAGTAAGGATGCAGATACAAAATATCCATATATCCATATATCCACTTTTCCAGAAGCAGAGCTAAAAAACTTCATGGCGCAGAATGGCATTTTTGGGCACTTGCATGGGGAAAGCTATGTATAGAGAACCAACAAGGGTATTTGTGTCTTCTTACTGAGATGCAAAAAGGATTGGTAGTTTTCAATGAAGCTCTGCAATTCACACTACTGGGATCAATGTCTAACTGAAAAGGCGGTAATGGATATATACAGTATATTACCTATGTAGGAGGGGTTCCAACTCAAAATTAATATTCAACCCTTTGGTAGCAAGGAGGTTGTGGTTAAAGATCCATCTCACTTTATCTTTAGAAATGAGTGTGAGAAAATCTCCTCCTCTCAAGGGCCTTTGAACTTTTTTTTTAACATATATGAGTGGGATACTTGAAGGATCACTGCTCTTAGAAAGCAATCTGGTATGCTATAGGTTTCCATCTTATTTTTAATATTTCTTATGTGTTCTCCAATTCTAGTTTTCCTGCTTCTGATGGTACGCCCTGGTACGCCCTACATATTGGATTCCACATGGGTGAGCTAAAAGGTAAATTACCCCTTTTGTGTCGCAAGTGATTCTTTCTTTGTACATCTCATTGAGAATACACAGAGTTCTTGTTTTATCTACATAATCTTTCCAGTGAAATATATGGTCCTGTATTATAATATCAGGGTATTGTCAAGGACAAGCATCTTCAACCACAAATACTGGGACTCCTCCTGGAAAGTATGGAAAGTTAGCAAGTATATATTATCACAGTATATGGTACATAAAATTACTACATGGCATCAAAGATCAATAAATAGTAGTACATAACATGTAGTCTATTGAGTGATGTAGTATATGATATTGAGCAGCAGTATAAAGTAACATGGGACAGAATGGAATATGGTGTCACATAGGAGTGTTTCATACTACAAACATCATATTGTCTGGTTCATATTGTGAAAATAATGTTTCCAATGTACAGTGGCTTTAAATAGCATTGAGCAATGAAATAAGGAGACTCTCTTATATTATAACACCATCTATGTTGTGGTTTCTACATAAAATCAGTGGTGCTTAATGCCCATCAATCCAAGAAGCACCATGGTTTTACCACTAATTGCCTTGCAAGGAATCTTGCGTCTTCCTAACCCACCCTTGCGACAATGCTTTGATTTTGTGTTTTAGGTTCATTATTTGCTCATAGGATCACTAATCCAAAGGGAAAGTGTGTATTTATCTTATCTAATCCCTTTGCCCCATGAGAGGTTCTTACTGCTCAGCAATTTGTTTAAATTCCTCTGCTGAAAGATGTTTTGGATTTTTTAATCCAAGTATAGGCTAACAGTCATATTAGTAAATGTCAACTACCACTCCAGTCACCTGAGAAAGAATATTTTGATGACTGTTTAAATGTTAATGGTTAAAAGCCTAGGTTGTAGTTAATACAATGTTGTTACAGTTTCTGACTGAGTTAGTCACTGTAAAAATAACCTGAAAGTAAGAGCAGTAAAACTGGCTGCACTGGTTGATTTGTAGTCTTATAAGTTTGCTACACATGCACACACAGCACTGACAAATTGGATAATATCTGGTTATTGGCCCGATCATTTATACAACACGCTGGGGCCTATTTTGTCAGAAGATGGGGTCTGTGTGGTAATGGGCATGTCTGATGATACCATCTGATGTGATGGGATTGTTATCAAGAATTGTCTTTGTTTGGTGCCACACATGCTTTAGTGTTGATATCAATGGTGTGACCAGATTATGCTTAACATTGATTGTCTCTTATAGCACAGAGCCAGATCAGACAATGGGTGCACATCCTCCCATACCACATCTAGGTGGGTTGATTTCCTCAAACTTACATCTATGGGGATAGATGGTCCACCTAGCTTTCCTTTCTGCCACATCAGGGGGTAAATGTATTAACCTCCGGTTTCTTCAACTCCGGTGAGTTCCGCGTCTTCGGCGCTTAAATTTAAAGCGGCGCTGCCTTGTAAAGGGAAACTGGAGGTTAATACATTTACCCCCAGATGTGACTGGGTTTTGATATTTTAGGAAAGTTCACACACTGTAAACTGCTTGGTCAATTCAGTTATCTCATATTTACTTTTAGAATAGCAATGTAATTTGGATGGGTACAATGTGATTCACTGTATATGCTGGAGTATACAAAATATGTCATTCATTCTGCAATAAACAAGGCTTGAAACTGTATTTTCCAAGCATATTTTGAGATTTATTCCCAAATTAGTTATACCCAGTAAACCTCAGCTGCTGAAACCCAGTGGAGTCAAAGAAATATGTTCTTTTTATGCAGTTTGTACTTAATATAAATATGTAGACCCCCCCCCCCCCAATATCTAAATGGAACATTGCATTTCTAAGATATAATAAAGAATGAATAATACAATATCCAAAGGCTTATTCAACAATGTAGCACTGATATGCCAAGTATACATAAAGGTAAAAACAATTAAAAACAGAAAACAATGAAAAAGGAAGACTATGTTCCACAGAGTCACAACTGAAATTCAGTACATAAATTTACATACATACATTTAAAGTTAGGAGTAAATCTAGCTAGAAGGTGCCATTTTACACCTTGCCAAAACCATGCTGTGCTGCAGGAGGGAGGACAAATGTAAAATGTGCAGACAGATTTATGGTAAACAACAAGCAGCTGAAAGAAAAGAAAGGGGAAAGATCAATACAACCAATATCTATAAAAATTAATAAATATAGAATAGCGCTAACAAGGTATAATTAAGTAAGTAATATGACACAAGACACTAGACAAAGCAATGAAAAAAATAAATCCACAAGGCCCAACACATCTCACCAGTACATCCTGCTCAGTCAGGGTGATTTAATAAAGCTGCTTTACGGTACAACTGCAATATGTCTGAGGAATACTAAATAAACAATAAGGATGGGACACTGACAACTGACATTGATAACACCAGAACTAGGCAGAAATAGTGCAGACAGAAATCCTCCAAAAACTATTTTATAGCACAAAAATTTTAAAATTGCATCACAGTTTTGTCACTAAGAAAGTTTTACAGTCCAAACAGTTGCCCAAGGTTGTGTACAGAGTTAGATTTTTATAGTGAGTCTGCTGTTTAGCTCACTATTGGAGGGCAGGATTCAAAATGACTATGAAATTGCATCATTTCTAATGAGCTGCTTATGTGCTGAGCCCAAGGTACCCTATTGTCAGCGTCATTGCATCACCCATTGGCCCATAGCCAGGGACCTTCTTGGGTGCCTGTTGACGAGGCATCAAGTGTGTCAACACCTCTGAATGTCACAAATTATTCTGGGTCCTGATGGTTCAACAGTTTGGGCTGTAGATCCATCTTACATATAATCATCATTTCAAACTTAGCGGTGCCACAAGTGGTCATGGATGGTGTTATAGGGCCTGATTCAATAAGGAAAGGCAAGAAATTTAGTAAGTTTTCTTATTTAAGTTTTCTGGACAAAACTAGAGATGTTCACTGACCCCCGTGTTTTGGTTTTGGTTGTGGATCTGGATTAAGTTTGTGTTTTGGTTTTGGCAAAACCACCCTTGTGTGTTTTGATTTTGGTTTTGGATCTGTATTTTTTAGAAAAATAGCTAAAATATGCTAAGATCACATAATTTTGCTCTTTTTTGTTCTTACATTATTATTAACCTCAATAACACTAATTTCCAGTCAATTCCAGTCAATTTTGACCACCTCACAGGTCACAATATTAAATTCATATACTTTCAGACAATGACTGCAGCGTATTGGCTGTATGCTAAGAAACAGAGCAGTGGCACAAATACACGCCAGTTCATAGCACATCTAGGAAACATTACCACACAGCAGTGGCAGAAAAGAAAAGTGGTGCAAGATGGAATTGTCCTTGGGCCCTCCCACCCTTATGCAGGGCCGGACTGGCCATCTGGCACTTCTGGCAAATGCTAGAAGGGCCGATGGCCAGATGGGCCGGTTGCTAGCTGGCCGGCCCCATCGCTCAGCGCACAGACTGTCATGCCGGAATTCCTGCATGACAGTCTGTGCGCTGAGAAATGGGGCCAGCTGTACACTTACTTCCTGTTGGCCGCGCATCCTCTTCTCCCCTCCTCTTCTATGAATGGATCTGGCGATGTCACATGGGACACGCTCCACGTGATAGGTGCTGTCCTATGTGATAGGAGAGACTGCACAGTGCGCCGCGGAGCCCACAACAAGGTAAGGAAGGAGGGGGGGTAGTTTATGTGCCAGGGTATGTAAAGTATGTGGGTGCCAGGGTATGTAAAGTATGTGGGTGCCAGGGTATGTAAAGTATGTGGGTGCCAGATTATGTAAAGTATGTGGGTGCCAGGGTATGTAAAGTATGTGGGTGCCAGGGTATGTAAAGTATGTGGGTGCCAGGGTATGTAAAGTATGTGGGTGCCAGATTATGTAAAGTATGTGGGTGCCAGGGTATGTAAAGTATGTGGGTGCCAGGGTATGTAAAGTATGTGGGTGCCAGGGTATGTAAAGTATGTGGGTGCCAGGGTATGTAAAGTATGTGGGTGCCAGGGTATGTAAAGTATGTGGGTGCCAGATTATGTAAAGTATGTGGGTGCCAGGGTATGTAAAGTATGTGGGTGCCAGGGTATGTAAAGTATGTGGGTGCCAGGGTATGTAAAGTATGTGGGTGCCAGATTATGTAAAGTATGTGGGTGCCAGGGTATGTAAAGTATGTGGGTGCCAGGGTATGTAAAGTATGTGGGTGCCAGGGTATGTAAAGTATGTGGGTGCCAGGGTATGTAAAGTATGTGGGTGCCAGGGTATGTAAAGTATGTGGGTGCCAGATTATGTAAAGTATGTGGGTGCCAGGGTATGTAAAGTATGTGGGTGCCAGGGTATGTAAAGTATGTGGGTGCCAGATTATGTAAAGTATGTGGGTGCCAGGGTATGTAAAGTATGTGGGTGCCAGGGTATGTAAAGTATGTGGGTGCCAGGGTATGTAAAGTATGTGTGTGTGTGTGTGACAGGGTATGATTATAGTGTGTACGCGTGTGACAGTGTAACTATAGTATGTTTTGTGTGTGACAGGGTATGACTATTGTATGTGTGGGGGAGCCGGTGTATGACCATAATGTGTGTGTGTGTGTGTGTGGGCCGGCGTATGACCATAATGTGTGTGTGTGTGGGGGCCGGTGTATGACCATAATGTGTGTGTGGGGGGGTCGGTGTATGACCATAATGTGTGTGTGTGTGTGGGGGGGGGCGGCGTATGACTATAATGTGTGGATGGGGGGGTCTTAATATAATGTGGGAGGTAGGCTGGTTAATCTAATGGTGAATTGCAGGTAGGGACTAATTATTGGGTGCTATTCAATTTGTGGGGGGATGGAGGGGCAATTTAATAGTGGCGCCTATCAATTTAAGATGGGGTGATTGGATTTTTAATTTAATGCTGGGGTGGTTTGGGAGTTATTAATTGAATGTGGGGCTGTGTGTGGAAAATGAGGTCTATTTATTAAATGTGATTATGAGTTATTTAATGCCTGGGGTGGTTGTAGGAAATGGATATATTTATTAAACTTAAATGCTATTTAATTTCTTGCTGAGGTTGTTTGGAGAGAGGAAAATAGATTTATTTATCAAATGTGAATACTAGTATTTTAATGAGTGGCTGCAGTGAGACCTAATTTTAAAACGCGGATGCTATATTGATTTAACACCAGGGCTAAATTTCATGTACTCATGTACTTTTTCTCCTAATAGGGCATCCAACATTCCAGGATCCAGACAAGCAGCAACTGATCTAAAGACACCAGCAGCCACAAGTGGTGACCATGGCAAGACAAGTAGGAGAGACCAGGACAGTCTGCCAACTGTTTTGAATTTGGGGGGTGACTGACCCACTTAGTCAGGATTTGGTCTGACTACAAGAACAGTTGGGAGATATGTCCTGCTTCACACTGTACTGCTTGTTAAGGCAGAACTGCGTGCACCTTACAGTAGTGCACACAGTATTGCCTGTGTATTTGTCAAAAATGTGTCTAATAGCCAAATTACATTATAGGAGCCCCTATGACTTAAGTGCCGGGGCCCCCGAGCCTTAATCCAGTTCTGGTCAGCAGGAGGAATTTGTGCTCCCAGTTCCGCCCAGGACACAGCCTGCAGAGCAAGCCGAGGAGCTCTAAGTCTCATGAGATTTATTAATCTCGTGAAACTAAGAGCTTCCCTGCTCACTCTACAGGAATGTTAGCAGCATCAGAAGCATAGATAAGTACAGTGGACTGGGGGTGTCATAATGTATCTGGGGGGGTGGCATAATGTGGATGGGGAGGGTCTGATAAATGTAATGTTTTATTATAATGTATGTATCAACGCACCATTTTTAACCACGCCCCCAACATAATGTAGCTACGCCCTTGGCGGCACCGCCATTGCACTGTCGCACACATTTTTTTCAACAGAGGTGGGCCTGTGTGCTTTAAATGCCAGGGCTGATTTTTAGTCCCAGTCCGGCCCTGCCCTTATGTTAGATATTGTAAAGGACATGTACATTTTAACAAAGCAGGCACTCCAGTGACAAGGAGTGCCACTTTTGTGGCTGAAGTGCTTGGTTTGTTTGGGCCCCCAGAAAACAAGCTACCAATAGCTTAGCTGCCTTAAGCCCAACATTGCTGTCAATGAACTCTACATTCTTAGACCATGTCTGCTCGTGCTGCATCTTTAATCTCCTTCTACTCTCTGGATACCTCCCTCTCATCCCTGAAGAACTGCCAAACTTATATAGACACAGGAATGGATATTACAACTGGAGTGGCATTACATCTGCTTCAGACAGACTGTGATACGGAACACGTGGACAGCATGGAATCCGTCATCTTGGAATATGCTGCATTGAACAGAGATTTAAACCAATATATAGATGCAGTTGAGAAGACCGTACTTAAATTAAAACGTGACCCACCAGATGTTTCCCAGATTTAAGAGAGCTTGTACACGAGAGATACACTGCCCTTCAGAAGAATAATATAGAGGAGACCCTGAGGCAGGATGATAAATATGTACAGTTTAAAGAACAGCTAAGAGACCTAAGAAAATAAATGGGTGTATCACCGGCCCCTGCAGACGAAGATTTGGAAGATGAAGACCAGAGCCGGATATAGACCTCATGGTGCCCTAGGCAAGATATTGGTTTGGGCCCCCCCCCCCCAGTACCCCCTACACCCCCCCAGCCCCCATGCCGCTCCCCCTATGCCCCCCTCCCCAGCCCCCCACATGCCCCCCCCACCTCACCCCCAGCCCCCCCGCCTCCCTGAAACAATCCATAGCATTTAGACTGTAAGCCCCAATGGGGCAGGGACTGATGTGAATGAGTTCTCTGTACAGCGCTGCGGAATCAGTGGCACTATATAAATAAATGGCGATGATGATGATGATAGCATTATATTTTTTTTAGCATAGCATATATTCCTATAGTTAAGTAGAAGGGTAAACTATGTGCCGCCGCACATCATGCAGCTCCTCCTGCATCACCATGCGGCCCCTCATTATTGTCCCTCTCATCACACTGTGCCCTCCTTTATCATTACACTGCATCACACTGTGGTCCCAGCAGTTAAAGAATAATGTCCATGGACCCCATATTTTGTCAAAGGATCTACTATAATTTTGAATTATGCTGGTCATATGCTCCATACGATGAATATTAAGCTAAGTGGTCGAAGTGGAAGTTTAGAAGTGGCGGTATGAAAAATGTAATGAGAATGTAAACAAGTGAATGGAATTTTATTATTTTACAATGAAGGCAGTACGAGAAGTAGCGGTATGGCCTACTACCATATACACCCCACTTCCACCACTAAAAAAAAAACTGTAATAAAAAAACAGCAGTCTCCTATCACTACCACGTCACAGACCGTCCGCCACTAAAGTTACTGACTGTATCCCTCTACCTACAGAAACAAGAAAAAGCGCTGGAATGCAATAATCATGTTAATATGTCAGTCTTCTGCATGAATCCCTTAGTGCAACATTTAAACAAGTCAGACCTCCTCATAATATAAATCCCACCAGATTCAGGATAGTTAGCAGACTGCCCTGCTCTCTCCTACCTGTCCTCGTTACTTTCACGGCTTGTGGCTGCTGGTGTCTTTAAATCAGCTGCTGCTTGTCTGGATCCTGGAATGTTGGAGGCCCTATTTGGAAAAAAAAATGGGTACACGAAATTTAGTAAACTCCAACCAGCCCCAGTGTTAAATCAATATAGCACCCACATTTTATAAGTAGACCTCCCTCCAACCAAAACATTAAATTAATAGCATACACATTTAATAGACCTATTTCCCTCCAACCAGCTCCAACATTAAATTAATAGTTTTACCATTTAAAAAAATAAACCTATTTCCCTCCCACAAACAGCCCCTCATACACCCACATAATATAAATACACTGGCCCCCCACACACACATATTATATTAATATAAAGGGTGCCTCTTTTCATTTTGAGGTAAGAGAGGTGTCAGGATTGAGGCAGCGGGTCATGTGAGGGAATAGATAATGAGCACGTGTCATGGGGAATATCAAAGAAAAGCTGGTGAGTGTTGTAAGGGTATTGTTGGCTGAGGAGGGGCTGTGTGGGGAACATACTTCTAACTCACATGCCTCCCCTCTGCCCAGCACCTTTAGACACACATGCCCCCTTTGTGCCCTGCAGCTTCCATCACATATGCCCCCCCTGTGCCAGAGCAGTTTCCATCACACATACCCACCCTGTGCCAGAGCAGCTTCCATCACACACATGCCCCCCCTGTGCCCTGCAGCTTCACACACACACATGCCCCCCCTGTGCCCTGCAGCTTCACACACACACATGCCCCCCCTGTGCCCTGCAGCTTCACACACACACATGCCCCCCCTGTGCCCTGCAGCTTCACACACACACACACACACACACACATGCCCCCCTGTGCCCTGCAGCGTCACACACACACATGCCCCCCCTGTGCCCTGCAGCTTCACTCACACACATGCCCCTCCTGTGCCCTGCAGCTTCACACACACACACACACACATGCCCCCCCGTGCCCTGCAGCTTCACACACATGCCCCCCCTGTGCCCTGCAGCTTCACACACACACACATGCCCCCCCCGTGTCCTGCAGCTACACGCAGCCACACACATGCCCCCCCTGTGCCCTGTAGCTTCACACACACACATGCCCCCCCCCCTGTGCCCTGCAGCTACACGCAGCCACACACATTCCCCCCTGTGCCCTGCAGCTTCACACACACACATGCCCCCCCTGTGCCCTGCAGCTTCACACACACACTTGCCCCCCCCCCTGTGCCCTGCAGCTACACGCAGCCACACACACACCTTCTTGTTCTTACCTTTTTTTTTTTACAGGAACAGAAATGATGGAAGCTCCTGCACAGCTGCCATAGACTTCAAGCAGCCCGCCTAACACAGTGTACCATGTGACCGCTGCGATCACATGACACTGTGATGTCATATTGATGTGCCAAGGTAACTAGGCTGCAGGGGATTTAGCCACTACAGCCTATACCCCTAGCTCTAACACCAGCCCCTCCCCCGATTTGCGGACCCCCCCGAGCGCGACTCGCGTGGGGGGGGGTGCTAAAGTATGTGGTCACACGTACGAGAGAGAAGCATTTGAAAGGATGATTGAAAACAAACTTCAGAACTTATAGCACATGTAGGTAACATTGGCCAATAGCGGTAGCTGAAAGGAAATAATGGATTTTAAAAAGGACATACACACTTTAACAAACCAAGCACTTCAGCAACAAGGAGTGCCATTTTTGTGGCTGAAGTGCTTGGTTTGTTTAGGCCCCCCACAAAACAAGGTAACAGTGCTGTCAATGAACTCTACAGTGGTAAGATGTTGTTTTCATCATCTTCAGCAACATCCTCATTCTCATCAGTGTGTACATCATCCTAACACAAATTACAGAAAGCACCATTACAGAAGTTTCTGAAACATAAATATATTTTTAAAAAGCACATCTTTAATAAGGGTGAAACTTTACTGTAGAAAAACATAAATTGGCAACATGTCATGTTACCCAAATATAGCAAATAAGCATGCCAGCATCAGCTAGCTTCCATCTCTCAGCTAGATACCAGCACCTGCAATCTACACTGTCATCATCCTCACCCTCATCAGTGTGTACATCATCATCACTAAATACTACTTAATCCCAGCTGGAATACACCATTACAGAAGTTTCTGTACTTTGATCTAAATACAAGTAAAGACCTTCCTCATGGAATCTGTAGTTCATTTTACGACAGAGCTGTCACAATTTAGAAAAGCTTCGTTTTTTCCTAGCAGCAGTAGCCTGAGAAACTGAAGGAGGGGATGCCGTTGTGTCAGGTACCACTTCAGCTGTCAACTTGCTCACCAGGAGCTCATTGCATCTCTTGTGATCTGGGAGAGTGGAAAATAAAGAAAAGACATAGCTCTTAAACTTAGGATCAAGCATAGGTGCCAAAATGTAGTGATACGATTTCCAGAAGTTGATAACTTTTTGATACTGGCAAAGCGATTAAAGTACTTCATCTACAAGTCCGACATACGTAGCGTAATTTCTTTGTTTCATCTCCTCCTTCAGTTTTTCAAGGTGCTTTTCCAAAAGTCTAATTAAGGGAATCACTTTGCTCAAGATATCAGTGTCTGAACTCAGTTCACAGGTGACTACTTCGAATCGTTTCAGCACCTTGCACAACACGAAAAGTATTTTCAACTGCACTGGACTAAAACGCATCCCCCGTCCTTTCTCAATGTCTTGGCTTGTAGAGTAAGTGTGGATGGCTTTTTGCTGTTCCTCCATCCTCACAAGGTATAAGGTATGGAATTGTTGCCACCTCTTGTTTCAGTTGGTGGCAGGGCAAAATAAATTGTTCTAGCAGCTGCTGCAATTTCTTACATGCTGTTTCAGAATTTCGGAAATGTTCGAAATTTTTCGGACCACAGACAGCATCTCTTGCACGTCCCTGTCATTCCCTTGTCAAAACAGGGAATGTGATGGATTTCACCCAGCTGTAATACTCTCACAATATTTGTGGCATTATCATAAATGACATATCCTCAGGAGAGTTCAAATGGGATAGGCCATGTTGCAATGACATCCCGTAGTTTTTCAAAGAGGTTGTCATCGGTATGCCTCTTAGTGTAGCCGGTGATACACAAATGTAGGACACTACAACACTTTGTATTTGCAACAGAATGAGGGGGATATTTGTGTACCTGACGACGGCACTAACGAGGTGCATGATCCTGGGTTTAAGAGCTATGTCTTTTCTTTCTTTCCATCTGACCCAATAGATGCAATGAGTTCCTTGTCTGCAAGCTGACAGCTCAAGTGGTACATGAAACAACGACTCATTCTTTCTCAGTTTCTGTCACAAATCCGAATGATATTTAGTGGATCCCTTGTATCTGCCAAAGGGTAGAACTCATTCAGGGGCGCGGAGTCTAACGGGTAGGAAGTTTTCACCAGTGACCCCCGCAAGAAGGTATGGATTTCGCTGCTCCTATCCCACAGGTCGCGGTTCCCTGAATGAATGTTGGCAGAGTAAATAGTGGTGCTTCAAACAGTGGGTTGGTAACAGCCAGTCAAAGAGACACTGGAAACAAGAGCTGGAGAGTGCCAGTTCAGCGATAATACAAATGTGAGCAATGCTCAAGTAGAATAGCTGAGATGTAGATGGTAGGTCAGGACACCTGCAGGAGGATACTAATACAGTGGTGGTTGAATGAGAGCAATAGTAGAGTAGAACTAGCTGATCCGTAGTTGGTAACTCAGAGCAACATCAGGTGAATTACTGGTACAGCAACAGTTCCAATAGAAGTGATGATGGAATAGAACTAGCTGATCCGCAAGTGGTAACTCAGAGCAACAGCAGGTGAATTACTGGTACAGTGGCAGTTCCAATAGAAGTGATGATGAAGTAGAACTAGCTGATCCACAAGTGGTAACTCAGAGCATCAGCAGGTGAATTACTGGTTCAGCGGCAGTTCAATACAGGCAGTAATGGAGTGGAACTTAGCTGATCCGTAGATGGTAACTCAGAGCGGCTGCAGGTGAATTACTGGTACAGTGACAGTTCAACAAAAGCAGTAACGGAGTAGAACTAGCTGATCCGAGAATGGTAACTCCTAGCACAGCAGGTGAATCACTGGTACAGCGGCAGTTCAGACAGAGATAGTACTGGAGTGGAACTTAGCTGATCCGGATGAAACCCACTCAAACACTATGGAACATACAAACTCCACACAGATAAGGCCATGGTTGGGAATCCAACTCATGACCACCCCAGTGCTGTGAGGCAGAAGTGCTAACCACTAAGCCACCATGCTTCCCATAAACAGATTGTCAGCGGTATTCCTCTTAGTGAAGCATATGATACACAGAGTAGCCTGCCTCTGAAAGATCTGGCATTGTTTGTTAAATGCTGCTGCTGTTTCTGCTGCTGAAGGCGATTTACCAACCCAGTGGGCTGTCACAGTCATATAATCTTTAGTTTTCTCAGTTCCACTGTCTAAGACAGTCTTGACTGTCTAAAACCAGCTGCATTAATATTGGATATTGGACGGAGATCTAATACTAGCATAGTCGCCATGGCGTCTGTGATCCGCTTTGCGACTGGGTGACAGCTTTCATACTTTCTAAGGATTGTTTAACAGTCAATTGTTGTAAACTACTAGTAGTCTTCTTCTTGGTCTGCTTCTGGGTTGAAGATCCACCCCCAGCAGCAGGAGCAGCAGCAGTGGGCCTAACGCTCAAGGACTCTTCTGAGGAGTCCTGGATAGGGGAGGAGTCATCTCACATTAGTAACTTGGATGCAGGACTAACTCTGATAACTTGTGAGTCTATTGATGATGAAGGTGTTGGGGGTGTAGATTGCAGGTGCTGGGATCTAGATGAGAGAAGGGAGGAAGCTGATGCTGGACTGCTTGTTGTTATTTTTTAACATAAGTTTCTTATTTTCCCAAGAGCTTTTCATAAACTCATTTCAAATGGTGTAACATGGATGAGTATCCTAGATGGTCCCTAGCTCTACTGACTGTGGCTTTAAAATGCTACAAATGGCTAGAAAACTGTTGTCAGAATTTGGCTAAAAAAAATTCCACACATAAGAGGTGGATTTTTTGGTCTTATGCCCAGGCATGACAATGGCCTTTTTCTTATCACTGTCAAGAACTGCTGCATTCTTTGTTTGAAAGTGTATGAAAATAATATTGTGACCTGTGAGGTGGTCAAAATTGACTGCAAATGACTTGAAATTAGTGTTATTGAGGTTAATAATAATGTAGGAACAAAAAAGAGCAAAATTATGTGATTTTAGCATATTTTAGCATTTTTTCTAAAAAATACAGATCCAAAACCTAAACACTCTAGGGCGGTTTTGCCAAAACCAAAGCCAAAACACAAAGTTAATCTGGATCCAACTCCAAAACCAAATCCAGAGCACGGGGGTCAGTGAACATCTCTAATTTAAAGTTGACATTTGTGTGCTACCTAAAAAAGCAGCCAGTATTTAACTTATGTGCAGAATAATAAACTAATTTGCACCCCTTGCATTGTAACATGGTTTTGTCCAGAAAACTTAAGTAAGAAAACTTACTAAATTTTTTGCCCAAGTTCCTTAATGAATCAGATATAGATAGTAGATACACCTAAAAATACTCTTAAAGTCCTAGGAGTCTGTCACCTCTCTGCATTATCTTGGTCTGCAGAGGATAACATTTTAGCGTTGCTCAGATGGATTTTTTAAGCAAATGAAATGTGCACTGCAGCTGTGTAATATAAAATATGGAGAATTTATGCTATAGGAAACAGAAACGCACAAGTAAAGTAGCTCTTGTTTAATCTTTCCTCTGTTTAACATACTTTGACCTACATGAAAGTAAAATCAGTAAAATAATAAAAAGGAATGAAAAAAGTGCCGAAGTTGCTCAAGCATTGACTATTATGATGGGCCTGCTGATTATTGCAGCTGACAATACTAGGGACTTCCAATAGAGGAACAAACAGCTGCTCGTTTTAAATGTATTTTCCTAGAATCTTTGTGCTGCTTGTTAACGCACTTTGCTTTTTAATAACTCCCAGGCAACTACAATTATACATTTACAACCAAAATTACAAGACAGTTTTAGCTAACTTAATAATTTCATATAAGGATATTACAAATTGGATGGTGCCAAATAAAACCAGTCTATGGCGAATCACTTTAATTATGTTTATTCTTTAATGTTGTCAGGAGTGGTTTCTGATTCAAGATTTATTATTTTTCATAAACCTACATATATAAGGCAGAACTTTATTGAAACTTTTGGAAATATTCACTAGGGATGTGCACCGGGCACTTTTGGTGTCTCGTGTTTTGTGTTTTGGGTTCGGATTTGCTTGATGTTTTGGGTTCGGATTTGTTTCGCAAAACACCTGTCGAAAGGTTTTGGTTCGGATTTAAGGTTTTGGATTCGGATTTATTTTGAAAAAAGCATAAAAAGTTCCAAAATCAAGTTTTTGGGCTTATTTTCACTCCTACGTTATTATTAACCTCAATAACATTCAACAACAATCATTTCCACTAATTTCCAGTCTATTCTGAACACCCTCACACCTCACAATATTGTTTCTAGTCCAAAACGTTTCACCGAGGTAGCTTTCTGGACTGCATAGTGGAGTGGTCCCAGTACCCAATTTGGTACCGGAGCCACAATATATCACCCTCAACTGGTCTGAATTCCACCAAAAAAGTATCTGGACTGCGTAGTGGAGTGGTCCCCACAATATAATAAAAAAAACCCAATTGTTTTGAATTCCACCAAACAAGTATCTGGACTGCGTAGTGGAATGGCCCCGGTACCCAATTTGATACCGGGGCCACAATATAATAAAAAAAACCCTCAACTGGTCTGAATTCCACCAAAAAAGTATCTGGACTGCGTAGTGGAGTGGTCCCCACAATATAATAAAAAAACCCTCAACTGGTCTGAATTCCACCAAAAAAGTATCTGGACTGCGTAGTGGAGTGGCCCCCACAATATAATAAAAAAACCCTCAACTGGTCTGAATTCCACAAAAAAAGTATCTGGACTGCGTAGTGGAGTGGTCCCCACAATATAATAAAAAAAACCCTCAACTGGTCTGAATTCCACCAAAAAAGTATCTGGACTGCGTAGTGGAGTGGTCCCCACAATATAATAAAACAACTCTCAACTGGTCTGAATTCCACCAAAAAAGTATCTGGACTGCGTAGTGGAGTGGCCCCGGTACCCAATTTGGTACCGAGGCCACAATATAATAATAAAACCCTCAACTGGTCTGAATTCCAGGGAAAAGATGGCGGACACCGGATGGACGTCTAAAACCAACATAGCAGTTAAGGGCGCAGTTCCTCTTTTTTGTGACTGCACAAACAATTAATGTAGTAATAGAAATGACAGGTTTTTTTTTGTTTTAAATATAGAAAGAAAGAAGGTAGTACTAGAAATGGCAGTTATTCGAATCCCCAGGAGAGTCTAAGTGGGGTGAGCCACAGAGAGATTATTTCCCTCAGTTTCTCTAACAGGTTGTCAGTGTTGTGCCTCTTCTTAAAACCTGTGATACATAACTACACACACTCGGCAAAGCTTTTACAAATTATCTGCGGCACAGAAGAGTACCACTGGACGGTACTTTAATAGCAGTACCTATTATTTTTGGGTACAGCAACAGTGAATGATCGTAGTTAGACTTTTAAATAGCAGTACAAGCTAGATTTTTTAAAATTTTGTAATATTTTTTTCCAATTATTTTTTATTATTTTTTTATTATTTTTTTTTAAATTATTTTTTTTTATAAATTTAAATTTGTTTTTTTAGAACTTTTGGATAACTTGGAAATAACAATGCCCTTAGCAGAACAGACCACATGACACAGGAAATACAGAAAGAAAGAAGGTAGCAATAGAAATGGCAGTTCCTCTTTTTTGGAACTGCACAAACAGTAATGAAAATGAAGGTGGAGCTAGTGGCATGTCACGGTCCTCTTCAGAGGACAATCTCCTGACCAGCAGGTCTTTGCACCGCTGTAGACTTGTGTCCGCTGGAAACAGAGACACAACATACGCTTTAAACCGAGGATCGAGAACGGTGGCCAGAATGTATTCCTCTGACTTTAAAAGAGTGACCACCCTCGGATCCTGGCAAAGCGTACGAAGGGCTTCATCCACAAGAGCTACATGCTTGGTGGAATCGCAATGGTGTACCAGCTCCCCCCTCACTTTCTCCAGCTGCTTCTGCAAAAGCCTGATCAGAGGAATCACCTGACTCAAGCTGGCAGTGTCGGAACTGACTTCTCGTGTGGCAAGTTCAAATGGCTGCAGAACCTTGCATAACACGGAAATCATTCTCCAGTGCGCTTGACTCAGGCGCATCCCCACTCCTTTTCCTATGTCGTAGGTGGCTGTGTAGGCTTGAATGGCCTTTTGATGCTCCTCCATCCACTGCAGCATATAGAGGGTGGAGTTCTAGCACATCACTACCTCTTGTTAATTTAGATTGCAAGGCTTGTAAATACTTTGAAGATAAAAAAAGCAGGCTGCACAGACTGTGGAGCTAGAAAGTGAAATTAAATGGACCACGTTACTTTGGTGGCTATCTATGCCCCCCCCCCCCCCCCCCCCCGCCCTACACTTGTAGTTGAATATAAAAAAAGCAGCCTGCATAGACTGTAGAACTAGAAATTCAAATATACAAAGAAATGGACAAAGGAAATTTGGTATCTGTCTGCATCAGATCCCCTCTCCACTAGGAGTAAAAGAGAAAACTATTCAGCCGTTACATAATCTAGAGTATAAATAGAAATTGAGAAAGGCAATTTGGTATCTGTCTGCATCATAATCAGCAAAAGCGCCTTGGCGTGGCGGATGGCTTAAACATACATTTGCAAATGTGTGCAACAAAGACTTTTGCATTTTTATCTACAGTAGAAATGGCAGATCTGTTGCTGGCTATAGCAGTGTGCTGGGGAAAAAAATGTTGTGTGTATGTTCCTTGCAGGATAACCCCACCCTTTCAGCACCTGTTATGGCCTATAAATTGATTTGAGCAGCTTCCACTTTTGTATTTGTCTGAGAGGCATGTTGGTGTCAGTAGCTGAAGGGGAGTGCTGACATCGGATTGCTATTTGGAGGCTTCTGGGGTACCTCTTTGGTAAGTTAGCTCTCAATTTAAAAACACATATGTATGGCCCACATATAGGGACTCTCATTGTTTAGAGTAGGACCATCCTATTAGCAAAAGCGCCTTGGCGTGGCGGATGGCTTAAACATACATTTGCAAATGTGTGCAACATAGACTTTTGCATTTTTATCTACAGTAGAAATGGCAGATCTGTTGCTGGCTATAGCAGTGTGCTGGGGGGAAAAAATGTTGTGTGTATGTTCCTTGCAGGATAACCCCACCCTTTCAGCACCTGTTATGGCCTATAAATTGATTTGAGCAGCTTCCACTTTTGTATTTGTCTGAGAGGCATGTTGGTGTCAGTAGCTGAGGGGGAGTGCTGACATCGGATTGCTATTTGGAGGCTTCTGGGGTACCTCTTTGGTAAGTTAGCTCTCAATTTAAAAACACATATGTATGGCCCACATATAGGGACTCTCATTGTTTAGAGTAGGACCATCCTATTAGCAAAAGCGCCTTGGCGTGGCGGATGGCTTAAACATACATTTGCAAATGTGTGCAACAAAGACTTTTGCATTTTTATCTACAGTAGAAATGGCAGATCTGTTGCTGGCTATAGCAGTGTGCTGGGGGAAAAAATGTTGTGTGTATGTTCCTTGCAGGATAACCCCACCCTTTCAGCACCTGTTATGGCCTATAAATTGATTTGAGCAGCTTCCACTTTTGTATTTGTCTGAGAGGCATGTTGGTGTCAGTAGCTGAGGGGGAGTGCTGACATCGGATTGCTATTTGGAGGCTTCTGGGGTACCTCTTTGATAAGTTAGCTCTCAATTTAAAAACACATATGTATGGCCCACATATAGGGACTCTCATTGTTTAGAGTAGGACCATCCTATTAGCAAAAGCGCCTTGGCGTGGCGGATGGCTTAAACATACATCCCCACCCTTTCAGCACCTGTTATGGCCTATAAATTGATTTGAGCAGCTTCCACTTTTGTATTTGCATCATAATCATCAACATCCTCCTCAGCGCCAGCTACATCAATATCCTCCTCCCGGTGTACAACATTCACACCTTCATTAGCCAAATCTGTAACTGGACTGTGGGTGATCCTTCCAGCATATGCAGAGGGTGTGCTGCAAATGGTGGAAGGAGCCACCTCTTCCCGTACAGTGATGGGAAGGTCAGGCTTCGCAACCACCAACACCCTTGGACTCGCCTTGGGGATTTGTGATAATTTATCTTTAGAAGGCAGAGTTGTTTGCTGTGTTGTTGCTGACAGCATAACTCTCTTAAATTTTTTGTAGGGAGGAGGAGGGCTTAGTTCCTTGGGTGAAGCTGAACCACTAGTCATGAATACGGGCCAGGGCCTAATCCGTTCCTTGCCACTGCATATTGCCAACTTTATGTTTCTCCTCAGATGATTTTAAGTTTCTCTTTTTGCTACTTTTACTGAACTTGGGCTTTTTGGATTTAACATGCCCTGTACTAGGAGATTGGGCATCGGGCTTGCCAGACGACGTTGATGGCATTTCATCGTCTATGTCATGACTAGTGGCAGCAGCTTCAGCATTAGGAGGAAGTGGGTCTTGATCTTTGCCTATTTTATCCTCCAAATTTTTGTTCTGCATTATATGTAGCACAAGAGAGTGTACCCCGAAGCCACACAGATTTGGCAAAGCCTTTAAAAATTATATGCGGCACAGGAGAGTACCACTGGACTGGAGTTATACAGCAGTACCACTGGACTTATACTGCAGAATGAGTGAAATGTGTAATATGGCAGTAACAACAATGGACTTATACTGCAGAATGAGTGAACTTTGTAATATTGCAGTACCACTGGACTTATACTGCAGAATGGGTGAACTTTGTAATATTGCAGTACCACTGGACTTATACTGCAGAATGAGTGAACTTTGTAATATAACAGTACCACTGGACTTATACTGCAGAATGAGTGAACTTTGTAATATTGCAGTACCACTGGACTTAAACTGCAGAATGAGTGAACTTTGTAATATAGCAGTACCACTGGACTTATACTGCAGAATGAGTGAACTTTGTAATATTGCAGTACCAATGGACTTATACTGCAGATTGAGTGAACTTTGTAATATAGCAGTACCACTGGACTTATACTGCAGAATGAGTGAACTTTGTAATATTGCAGTACCACTGGACTTATACTGCAGAATGAGTGAACTTTGTAATATTGCAGTACCACTGGACTTATACTGCAGAATGAGTGAACTTTGTAATATTGCAGTACCACTGGACTTATACTGCAGAATGAGTGAACTTTGTAATATTGCAGTACCAATGGACTTATACTGCAGAATGAGTGAACTTTGTAATATAGCAGTACCACTGGACATATACTGCAGAATGAGTGAACTTTGTAATATAGCAGTACCACTGGACTTATACTGCAGAATCAGTGAAATTTGTAATATGGCAGTAACAACAATGGACTTATACTGCAAAATGAGTGAACTTTGTAATATTGCAGTACCACTGGACTTATACTGCAGAATGAGTGAACTTTGTAATATAGCAGTACCACTGGACTTATACTGCAGAATGAGTGAACTTTGTAATATAGCAGTACCACTGGACTTATACTGCAGAATCAGTGTAATTTGTAATATGGCAGTAACAACAATGGACTTATACTGCAGAATGAGTGAACTTTGTAATATTGCAGTACCACTGGACTTATACTGCAGAATGAGTGAACTTTGTAATATAGCAGTACCACTGGACTTATACTGCAGAATGAGTGAACTTTGTAATATAGCAGTACCACTGGACTTATACTGCAGAATGAGTGAACTTTGTAATATAGCAGTACCACTGGACTTATACTGCAGAATCAGTGAAATTTGTAATATTGCAGTAACAACAATGGACTTATACTGCAGAATGAGTGAACTTTGTAATATTGCAGTACCACTGGACTTATACTGCAGAATGAGTGAACTTTGTAATATTGCAGTACCAATGGACTTATACTGCAGAATGAGTGAACTTTGTAATATAGCAGTACCACTGGACTTATACTGCAGAATGAGTGAACTTTGTAATATAGCAGTACCACTGGACTTATACTGCAGAATCAGTGAAATTTGTAATATGGCAGTAACAACAATGGACTTATACTGCAGAATGAGTGAACTTTGTAATATTGCAGTACCAATGGACTTATACTGCAGAATGAGTGAACTTTGTAATATTGCAGTACCACTGGACTTATACTGCAGAATGAGTGAACTTTGTAATATAGCAGTACCACTGGACTTATACTGCAGAATGAGTGAACTTTGTAATATTGCAGTACCAATGGACTTATACTGCAGATTGAGTGAACTTTGTAATATAGCAGTACCACTGGACTTATACTGCAGAATGAGTGAACTTTGTAATATTGCAGTACCACTGGACTTATACTGCAGAATGAGTGAAATGTGTAATATGGCAGTAACAACAATGGACTTATACTGCAGAATGAGTGAACTTTGTAATATTGCAGTACCACTGGACTTATACTGCAGAATGAGTGAACTTTGTAATATTGCAGTACCAATAGACTTATACTGCAGAATGAGTGAACTTTGTAATATAGCAGTACCACTGGACTTATACTGCAGAATGAGTGAAATGTGTAATATGGCAGTAACAACAATGGACTTATACTGCAGAATGAGTGAACTTTGTAATATTGCAGTACCAATGGACTTATACTGCAGAATGAGTGAACTTTGTAATATTGCAGTACCACTGGACTTATACTGCAGAATGAGTGAACTTTGTAATATAGCAGTACCACTGGACTTATACTGCAGAATGAGTGAACTTTGTAATATTGCAGTACCAATGGACTTATACTGCAGATTGAGTGAACTTTGTAATATAGCAGTACCACTGGACTTATACTGCAGAATGAGTGAACTTTGTAATATTGCAGTACCACTGGACTTATACTGCAGAATGAGTGAAATGTGTAATATGGCAGTAACAACAATGGACTTATACTGCAGAATGAGTGAACTTTGTAATATTGCAGTACCACTGGACTTATACTGCAGAATGAGTGAACTTTGTAATATTGCAGTACCAATAGACTTATACTGCAGAATGAGTGAACTTTGTAATATAGCAGTACCACTGGACTTATACTGCAGAATGAGTGAAATGTGTAATATGGCAGTAACAACAATGGACTTATACTGCAGAATGAGTGAACTTTGTAATATTGCAGTACCAATGGACTTATACTGCAGAATGAGTGAACTTTGTAATATTGCAGTACCACTGGACTTATACTGCAGAATGAGTGAACTTTGTAATATAGCAGTACCACTGGACTTATACTGCAGAATGAGTGAACTTTGTAATATTGCAGTACCAATGGACTTATACTGCAGATTGAGTGAACTTTGTAATATAGCAGTACCACTGGACTTATACTGCAGAATGAGTGAACTTTGTAATATTGCAGTACCACTGGACTTATACTGCAGAATGAGTGAACTTTGTAATATTGCAGTACCACTGGACTTATACTGCAGAATGAGTGAACTTTGTAATATTGCAGTACCACTGGACTTATACTGCAGAATGAGTGAACTTTGTAATATTGCAGTACCAATGGACTTATACTGCAGAATGAGTGAACTTTGTAATATAGCAGTACCACTGGACATATACTGCAGAATGAGTGAACTTTGTAATATAGCAGTACCACTGGACTTATACTGCAGAATCAGGGAAATTTGTAATATGGCAGTAACAACAATGGACTTATACTGCAAAATGAGTGAACTTTGTAATATTGCAGTACCACTGGACTTATACTGCAGAATGAGTGAACTTTGTAATATAGCAGTACCACTGGACTTATACTGCAGAATGAGTGAACTTTGTAATATAGCAGTACCACTGGACTTATACTGCAGAATCAGTGTAATTTGTAATATGGCAGTAACAACAATGGACTTATACTGCAGAATGAGTGAACTTTGTAATATTGCAGTACCACTGGACTTATACTGCAGAATGAGTGAACTTTGTAATATAGCAGTACCACTGGACTTATACTGCAGAATGAGTGAACTTTGTAATATAGCAGTACCACTGGACTTATACTGCAGAATGAGTGAACTTTGTAATATAGCAGTACCACTGGACTTATACTGCAGAATCAGTGAAATTTGTAATATTGCAGTAACAACAATGGACTTATACTGCAGAATGAGTGAACTTTGTAATATTGCAGTACCACTGGACTTATACTGCAGAATGAGTGAACTTTGTAATATTGCAGTACCAATGGACTTATACTGCAGAATGAGTGAACTTTGTAATATAGCAGTACCACTGGACTTATACTGCAGAATGAGTGAACTTTGTAATATAGCAGTACCACTGGACTTATACTGCAGAATCAGTGAAATTTGTAATATGGCAGTAACAACAATGGACTTATACTGCAGAATGAGTGAACTTTGTAATATTGCAGTACCACTGGACTTATACTGCAGAATGAGTGAACTTTGTAATATTGCAGTACCAATAGACTTATACTGCAGAATGAGTGAACTTTGTAATATAGCAGTACCACTGGACTTATACTGCAGAATGAGTGAACTTTGTAATATAGCAGTACCACTGGACTTATACCGCAGAATCAGTGAAATTTGTAATATAGCAGTACCACTGGACTTATACCGCAGAATCAGTGAAATTTGTAATATGGCAGTAACAACAATGGACTTATACTGCAGAATGAGTGAACTTTGTAATATTGCATTACCACTGGACTTATACTGCAGAATGAGTGAACTTTGTAATATTGCAGTACCACTGGACTTATACTGCAGAATGAGTGAACTTTGTAATATTGCAGTACCAATGGACTTATACTGCAGAATGAGTGAACTTTGTAATATAGCAGTACTAATGGACTTATACTGCAGGATTGTTTTGGGATATTTTTTTTTTTTATAATTACTTTTTTAGTTATTTTTTTTATAACTTTTTTATAATTTGGGAATAATGGGGAAATAACAATGCCCTTAGAAGGACAGAGCACAGGACACAGCACCACTGGACTGAACAGGACACAGCACAGGACCCAGCAGCACCACTGAACTCAGAAGGACAGAGCACAGGACACAGCACCACTGGACTGAGCAGAACACAGAGCACAGCACAGCACAGCACAGAACTGAACAGCACGAGATATAGCAGGACAGAGGACCACCTAACACACCCTCCCTTTACCCTGATCAATGCTCGAGTGAAGATGGCGGCGACTAGCGGCGAATTTATAGGATCCGAGTATCGCGAGATCCGACAGAGGGATTATGACTCAGAGCCTCGGTTTCAGTTTTGCAATTGGCGGGAATACCCGGATCTGTCTCGGATCCGGCTCGGATCCGCAACGTTCGGGTGGGCTCGGATTTCAAAAATTCGAATGCGCTCATCTCTAATATTCACCCCACATATTATACCCTAAACTGATAGGTACAGGCATTAATCATACATGCCAACTCTCCCAGAATGTCCGGGAGACTCCCGAATTCCCGGAGACCTTACGATTTTCCTACATCTGCCTGCATACTTGCTAATCTTATGTCGGCCGGGGAGTTCCTGGAGGGCAGGAGGGTGTATGGACAGAGGGGACGGGGCTTATTTTTACAGTGGTAAAAAGACCTCAAACAAGTATTACATCACTGGCGGCGGGACCGAAATGACGCGATCCGTAAATCTGTTCCTAGTTTTTGACATAATCAATTAGTAAATTGTTAAGCAAGAGCAAACTATGGCTATAAAACTAATAACATATAATAAGTACTATGGAAATAGCCATATATAACCAAATAGATATACACATATATATTACACATTATGGCTACTAAAAAGCTCAAATGAAATCAACAACAACCAATATAATTGTAAAGCAAAACATATCAAAACATAAAATATATATATATGTGTATATATATATATATATATATATATATATATATATATATATATATACACAGGGTGATTCAAAAGTCACAGTACACCCATTTATTTCAAAAACTCTACAGGAATTGGGCCGATTGGCCGATATCAAGATGGCGCCCATGTTTGGTACATACCGTAAAAGATAGACCATGTCACCCATACCTTACTGGAGTATTCAGGTTTCCCAATTTCCTGTAGAGTTTTTGAAATTAAAGGGTGTACTGCGACTTTTGAATCACCCTGTATATAAAAAGACTCAATACCCCCCAATAAAAATTATTTTGAATTGCTAATCAGTACAGTAGTAAGGATATGTATCTACTAGCCACATGTAAAAAAATATAATAAAAATATTATATAATTTCAAATTAAAATATTACAAACATAATCATAAACAAAACCAAAGCTAAAAACAAATACCTGAGATGCATGACAGAAAAAACAAGAGGAACATTTTAATAGACTGCACAGAATGTACACAATAAGACAAGAAAAATAAAAAATAATTCCCTAAAGAAAATATCAAATATTGTTCAATTCTTTAGAATCGTTAAGGCCACCTAAAAATCCAATAAGCCTCCCATTTATTAAGCCTATTGAATCTATCCCCTCTCCTTTTTTTGGGCCTATTTGTTCAATGGCTCTTAACTTAAGACCTGACAATTTGCCCCCCTTGGCATATATTATCATGTGCAGAGAAACTATGAATTATATTGTTATTTAATATATTCCGACGGTGTTTCAAAAATCTGTTTTTCAGGGACCTTGTCGTGCAGCCCACATATTGAATTCAGCACTTACAATTAATCAGATAGACCACAAAAGTTTATTGGCAGTCAGGGCTCCTTTCAATTGGGAACTTCTCTCCCGTTGTAAATGAAACAAACTCTAAGCATTTATGATCCATAAAACTACATGTGATACACATCAGGTTACCACACCTGAAGAAACCTTTTGATCTCCCTAACCATCTATCAGTCCTCGGATCAACTATAGGTATAGATGGATTAGTATTACAATACATACTAGGTGCTAACCTTTCTTTTAGATTCTTAGATCTTCTAAAGATGGTTCTATATCCTTTCTTAACCAAAGGCCCAATATAGTCATCCTATTCCAAAAGAACATTGTTTTTCTGCATAATGTATTTAATTTCACCAGCATGGCTATTATATTGAGTAATAAATACTAACGTATCAGCATTATACCCTTGTTTAGAAAGGTATAAATACATTTAGCCAAACAATGTCTGTCAGTATCCAGTGCCTCCCAATATGCCTTATCCAAAATGTTCCTGGAAAGACTTATATAAAATTTCAGAATGTTTATGAAAATCTGTATCATGAGAACAGTTCCTCCTAACACAGAGAAACTGTCCTTTGGAATGTTGTTTCTCCAGGGCTTATAATGACTACTCTTATAGTGCAAAAAATTAAGGGTATCAACCTCTTTGGAGTAATTCTTTGTAACTATTACTCCTTGTTTAATACTTAAGGTGATATCCAAATAATTAATAGTCGATGGATGAGAATTATTGGTAAATTTATGGCTAAAGTTGTTTGAATTGAGATGAGAAAGAAAAAGTGAAATAGAACTTAAATCACTATCCCAAATGAAAAAAAGATCATCTATATATCTATAACACACAAATACTTGATAGATTATTTGTACACTGAAATTTAAAGTTGATCTATGGAAGAAAAGCCAGAATTTAACTTATGTGCAAAGTAATAAACTATTTTGCACCCCTTGCACTGTAACATGGTTTTGTCTAGCATGCATATACGACTGTCATCACTATCAATCTGCACTTACATCTTAGCTGTGACTGGTGCGAGTGATACGGCAGAAAAACACATACCTTTGAGATGCCCATAGCTTGCGCTCGAGCTTGGCATACCCTTACTGTACATTGAATGCATGCATACGCCCATTCCCTTCCTCGTTCCGCCCATGAAATCATATGCTGTTGTAAGTGTCCTTTGCACTCAAGGATGAATTGGCTGTTCTTGCGTTCACTGGTATATAGTCTGGTTTTGGGTTTTGGGCATGCACAGAACATTTTTATGCAAAACATGGCACGTATCAGCATTTAAGTTTCTTGATAAATCATGTGTAGAATGATTAAAGCTGACTGAATGCCATTAATTACCGCAATGTGCACGTAAATTACCCCAATTATTTTAATGGAATATGTATTTTTAATTTAAGGACACATTGACCCTTCAGACTCTATTGCTCAGGGAAAGTTCTTTTCGCTTTTTTGCTTTCCCACGTGTGTATTTTTGTACTAAGCTGTATTTATGGCTTATTCAAATTGCATAGTTATTATCACTGAATCCTGCTCTCATCTGTCATTTGCAACGGCTTTGTAACGTGTAAGTTGGAGCATAAATAGGCTTTAGAGTTTACTGGTAACGTGTGTATGTGTATGTGTGCATTGGGAAAATGTGGTGTTGCCCATAGTAACAGATTCAATGTTTGTCTTAATTTTGTAAACTGTTGTAGAAAATGGCCAGCTGTCAACGGGTTGTTGTAGGCAACACCAATTTTTCTTGATTGCACTGGAAATTTGCTAGTTTTCTATGCATGGTTATCATGTTTAACTCTTACGAGTCTGACCTAGCAAAATATCTTATTAGAAATACCAAGAAAAGAAGTTAATCTCACAAAATGGTATGATATACTGCCTTATTAAAGAAAAAAATAACAAAGCAAAATTTAAGATGTTGTGTAACATAAAATATTTATTTTTAGGTTCAATTTTGTTTTAGTAAGTGGCTCCTCTTTAGCATGTTGGTTATTCTGCCTTGTAACTTGCAGATTTCATTGTTGTTATTGCTGTCCATCAAGTTGTTTAGTCAGTGACTAAAATATCTCTACCGACATCCAGTAAGGTTTATCAAAAATTAACACATTTTCCTAATGAAATTTCGATATTTAGTCAAATTTAATTTTACGTGACAAATAAGGTTGGGAACTCACCAGCACTCTTGAATCACCTCTATTCTGTTTCTGATATTTAAATTTACACAACATTAGTTGGAATATATGGGTATGCTTTCATTTTTCCTTTTCGAGTCACATGTAATATAAGAATGTTACATGTTAGTGCAGGACCCACAATAATTGTATAAAGCAGTAATATGAATGTATTGTCACTGTTCATTTAATGATAGATCAAAGGAAATCTATGAATTTTACAGTGTAAATTTAGAAGATCTTTCTCTCTCTGTGCATTTCTAATATCCCTCCTGAGTTTAAAGTGAATTTTTCTTAGCCAAGTGACTGTTAGTTCAGTCTCTTCAACACTTCCAATGATTTACAGTTAACGTTTAACCTTGTGATGTTTACTCTCTAGTTCCTTTAATTGTGTCCTCATGTGACACTTGACTTTTTTGCTTTGGTCTGTTTCACACAAAACTTAGTGGCTCTTTGGAGAGGTTGTATCCTAATATAATCTGGCAGTGTAGGACAGTGTTTATTGGGGTAGCTGAGAGGTCCAAAACTGAACCATACTTGTGTTTCTAAAAGCCAGAATAACTGCAAAATAACTTTGACTGAAATGTTTGTCATTTTAATAGCATATCCATGTGCTCAGAATTGGCATAGTGTATTTACATCAGTGTCCCTTAGGAATTTCTTAAAATTATCCCTAACTCTCATTATTGTTTCAATAATCATCATCATCAGCTATTAATATTGGTTCTAATTCTCAGTGTTTCTTAGGTTATATGAGACAGTCAGGTCATCCTGCTATATTCTGAGATCTGTCTGGATTGTATAAATAGAAAAGATTATGCTCCTCAAATATATAGTGTGCAGTTAAATTCCTCTTGCTTTTTTTGTATTGCTGTAGTTATAATGTATGCATTTGTGCATTGTTGTTTTTACCTATTTAGTTTATTCATTAAACATCTGCATTCCTTTTGCATATTACATAGTGCCTTGTCGAATGGGGTCACTTAGGAACCCTGTTTTGTTTGCTTATCATATAGTGCACATGACACTATAAGAAATTGAAATGCAAAGGTGGTTGAGTGGATACAATACTGGTAGAAGGATAGAGAGTTATAGTAAATAGAATGCATTCAGAGGAAGGAAAGGCTACCAACGGAGTACCCTAAGGATTATGTACTTGGACCAGTGCTCTTCAATATCTTTATCAAATATGACCAGCGTCAGACTGGCCCACAGGACTACCAGTAAAATTACCGGTAGGCCCGGCTACCTTACGACCACACCCCCTTTTAGATGTGGGCGGAGCTTACCTGGAGGCCCGTTGTTCACACCAGGGTGCTCGCATTCCTCTCCGGCGTCCCCGCTGCTGCGGATGACTGGCTATCACTGACAGCCAGTCATCTTTCACCTTTCACATGCGATCGCAGCTGCGATCATGTGACCCGCCCACTCACCCTGTCAGCTGATGTTCCCGCGCCGCTGAAGGGAGAAGATCAGAGAGGCTGCATCAATCAACTTTTGGGTAAGTATACTTTAACCAGTTGTTTATATTGTTTGTGCTAAAAAATCATTTATGTATTACAGTTTTTTATCTTGATAACACTGGATTACAATGTTATTAGTATTGGATTTGATATTAATTTAGCTTTGTTGATCATTACACACACCCAGTATTAGATACACATTACAGTCCAAATAGGTGCGTATGTTTGTATCCTTGTGTGTCCCACTTCCCCCCTGATTTGCGCCCATCCCATAAAACCCTGTAAATTTTCATTTTTTTTGAGTACTGTCAGGATACTCTACCCCCTGGGAATAGTGGCAGCATCACCCTCTTCACCTTCTTTTTATTTTTACCAGAAAGTACTAAGGTAGCGCTCATCGTAAAAAGTATATGGGGTCTCCCATTACATCTGTTCTCAATATATATATATATATATATATATATATATATATAAAATGTGTGTGAATTGAGAGGACTATTGCAGGCATAATATGAATCGGGGACACTTGCGTGGCGTAACATTGTGGGTACTACCGTGTGGTATAGCATTGTTTTGGGGGCACTACTATGTGGCGTAGGGGGGCTGCCTATCTATACTAAACTATAGGGGGGCTGACTATACTAAACTCTAGTGAGGGGGGGCTACACAGAGAACACTATAGGGAGGGGGTGATGGAACCTTTAATGCTGAGGTGGTTTGGGTCTATAATTTAATGTGGGTGCTGTTGATTTAATGGCAGGGATGGATGGCATTTCTAAATGTACCCATTATTTTTTCCAAATAGGGCCCTCAACATTCCTGGATCCAGACAAGCCGCAACTAAAGAAACCAGCAGCCACAGGTGGTAAAAGTGACAACAACAGGTAGGACAGTCTGTCAAATGTTCTGAGTCTAGTGCAGGCTTGGCTAACTTGTGGTACTCCAGGTGTTGTGAAACTACAAGTCCCAGCATAACCTTACACCAATAAGCTGCTATATATTGGCAAAGCATGCTGGGGCTTGTAGTTTCACTACACTAAGGTGCTAGCTGTCTTTCGTGGACTGACCACTCCCCCTCTAGTGTCTGGTTCCACCTCTATGATGGCTGACCACACCCCCTTTGGTGGGCCCCTAGTGTTGCATTCCCCGGTGGGCCCTTCATGCCCCAGTCCGACACTGAATATGACTACTGGTATTGAAGGTAAGGTCTGCCTTTTTGCCGATTAAACAAATCTATGCAACTTTATAGAAATAGTAGGCCAACAAAATGGTGATCCAGGCAGACTAGAGACATGGTCAGGAGTTGGGCAACTACAGTTTAATGAGAAAAACTGCAAAATCATATACATGGTGAATGTGATGGTGTTTTGAAACTTCAAGCCCCAGCATTCATTGCCAGTAGATAGCCAGCTGATAGCTGGAAATGCATGATGAGACTTGTAGTTTCACAACACCTGGAGAGCCACAGGCCCCTTGTCCTCAGTATAATCTTTGGTGGAAAAAGTCTGTTAGACAAAACTTTAAATTGGCCCTGAATACATGTATGTATACCTACTAATTAGGTGACCTTCAATTCACAATTTTTCCTCTTTACAAATTAACTCTTCCATTTCCTTTTATTAATGAGGCTGCCAAAAATCTGCTGAGTTCTACTTACAGAGCTGTAACCAATATTCAAGGTGTAACTTAAGTAGTCACTTATACAATGGTAATACTATGTATGCATAATGTCCAATTATATCCCATTATTTGTATCCCAAGATTTTATTTGCCTTTGCAGCCTATGCCTGGTACCATGTGTTGCTCTTCAGCTTTCTAGTATATAGGAACTAGTATTTCTGTATAGTTTTCCAACTCAGTTTCCCCCAATTGTATTCCATTTAATGTTTAAGTAGCTATTATCATGGCCTAGGTGCATAATCCTACAATTATCTACATTAAATTTCAACCTGCAATGTCATGGCTCAATTTGCCATTTTGATAGAATTGTATATAGTACAAACTTGTGAACAGGCCCCTCTTACATTTGTCTGTCTATTTTTACCCATTTTTGTTTTATGACTATATTTGTTCACTATTGTTAGGTGATGTGAAATATGCTCTGTGAGTGAGCACTGTGGTCCTCATTTATGAAGAGGACTAGATTGTTTTGCACTGTTGTGTCTAGATGGTACACCTAGCTTACATTAAGGTGCGCACCTTGCCTTGGGAGATGACACCATCACCTAGACGTGCACCAAGTTTTGTGGAGAGGTGGAAAAAAATCAGAAAAGGCTGACTGTGTGAAAAGAATTAATGTCCCATCAATTTGTAACTTTCTACCACTTTAGAACATGTTTCATTAAAAAGAACCTTTTAGTTGTCTTCTAAAGCACTGCTCGTCACAGCAAGAAATACCCCTAAAAATGTGTACCCCTTTATCATGTTTTAATAATATTGCTTTAGCATTGTTCCATAAAAATGATGTAGTAGCAAAGATGACCCTCTTTCTATCAAACACTTCTCTACCTGTACAAATTTCAGTTCTTTGCAAACTTCATCTTGTACTGAACATCTGAAGCAAAGCTCACTCTGCACTGCACTCTAGATGTTTTGTGCTACATACATAACTTCCTATGTCTGTGAATGTGATGGCAGGAGCGTCTGTTATAGGTAACAAGAATGGAGTGTGTGTTTTTTTTTTGACGACAAACTGACACTGGTTCTAGGAAAAAATCAGATTTTCCTGAATTTAATTTAGAATTCCTTGCAAGAACTCATAACTGTATACTTACTAATAAATATATATGTTGTAAAATAAATAATTTGTTCAGTGTTGCTAAATTACTACTATAATTTGTGCTGTATAGTTAGAAGTAGTCTCCTCTTCCCAGTGTCATCTTGGCACAATTTGTAGTTAGTTGAAAACACTGTATATTTCCATGTAGAAAGAAAGCCGATTCCCTCACAACTAACACCAACTACAGTTATGTTATTATAATCTTTATATTACTATATTACTTTTCCTTTCTGATATTTTTCACTTATCTCGGTGTGGCCCAGTAAGTATTAACCCCTTTAATGGTTTATACAATTAGAACACCTAGAGCTGTTAACATGTTTTGCATTGCCTTATATGTGCATTATGACACATCCTTGCAGCACAAAATTATATATTGCATGCTGTATTTATTATCTTTAATGTCATTTGTGTTTGTGCTGAAATGCTGCTTTCTAAATTGTACAATGTCTCCCCCGTTCACTATCGCCTCTCACTAACTCCATCATCACCCTATTTACCGGCATTATTTAAAATATGTGAAACCTTTTTCGACTTTGTCTTGATCTCCGAGCCTTAACCAGGATTCTTTAGTTTTTTTCATTTCTTGAATAATCACCAAACGATTCAGTTTTTCAGAGGAAGGCCAAGCATTAAATGAAAACATCTGCTACACTCAAAGAGCAATCAGCTAGCATGATTGCAGGAAAATATTGTCAATGCCACTACAGATGCTATTAAAATCAAGAAAATTGTACAATCACCAAACCAAAACACAAATCTTGTACTTAAAGAAATTGTTTCACATGCTGAACTTAACTGTCTCACGTGTTCCAGTTCAGCTTCAGTACTAGATGTATAACGCTTGTGCAATATGTTTAGTTTTTTTATTTATACTTATTATGGTACTTAGTTACTTATTCAAAGATCATCATTGTTTATTTGTATAATGCCAAAAAACATATCATACATAAAACAACAAGTACATACAAGGTTGCAGAAGGAGATGCAGAAATGAGACAGATTGTAGAACAGGCACTACTCGTGAGAACTTAAAGTCTACATGGAGAGGGCAATACTGACAGAATAGGGACTAAAGAAACTCAGATTGGAGGTTGTGACTGTACTATTAGAAGACCCAGAGGGAGTAGTATCAGGTGTGATAGGATGAGCTATAGTGGGTTTTGTGAGAGCACTTGAAAGACTGAATTTTGGGGGAAAGTCTACTCAGAAGGGAGGAATCGTTTTATAAGTAGGGAGCAGTACAGAAGAAGTGTTGGAGGCAGAAGTCATAGCTTACTGGAGAGGTAGAGTGGCAGACGCTGTCCTGCTTCTACTTCTAGACGAACGCCTGCCCACTTGTGATGCCCGCGTCCTGTTGCTTAGTGACGGGACATTCTCTGCTTCTGATTCGCATGCATCTGCTGAGCATCAAATTCCATGGCATAGCGACAAGAGACACTATTTTCCTATTTAGCGGTTGGTTGCATTCTTACTGACGAAAACTGCAGCACCAAACAAGCATTACTTCCCTCTATTTAAAAATCACTCGGACACCATTTGTGTGCCAAAGTATTTGGTCTTCGGCCTTGCTCCAGCGTTTGTTCCTGTTTTCCTGTTCCTCATTTGGATTCTGACCTCGGATTGTTCCTGACTTCTCCTTTTGGCTCCTGATTCTGGCTTAGAGTGATTTCCTGGTTCTGTCTCAGCTTCCTGACCATTCTTCTGCTTCTGATTTTGGCTGTAGACTGTCTCTCTGGTTTTGACCAGGTTCTGCTGACTCTCCTTCATGTGTGCATTGCTGCATCTAGGCCTCCATCCTGTATCCTGGTACACGATCACCGTTGCCTCATTGGTCACCTCACCAGCTAACTGATACAGAGGACTGCGACCTGCACGCCTCTTGCAGCGGAGTCCATACGTCCTTGTGGGGGTCCCTGGTAAAAAACCAGAGGCATGTTAGACTCCGCACCTCACCACTCAGTAACGCCAACTGCTGTCAGGTGTCACCATCTTCATCCTCATTGTTGTGACATACAGATCATAGTGGGTGTGCAGGAAAATAACTCATGAAGTGATCAAAAATGTAAGAGGAGGTAGAGTTTGTGAGGGCTTTGAAGGTGAGTAACTTGAATTGTATTCTGGAGGCAGTGGGGAACCAATACAGGGATTTGCAGATGGGTGAATGTGTGGCCAGAGAGCAATGCATTTTATGTTTGTAATAGGTCATTTTATTTATTTATTTATAAGGCGTCACAGATTCCATAGCGCCAGGTACAGAAGCAAGTAACAAATGGAGGAGGTAATACATATAAGTAGCACAGAGGAGTGTGAGAAATGATATGGGGACTCACACAGAGTGCAGCAAAAGACATGACAGGATGAACGTGGGTGTTAGACAGTAGACATATGTGGGACAATAAGTAGAGAGGACCCTGCCCATGAGAACTTACATTCTAGAGGGAGGAGTGTTGAGAAACAGTAGGACGAACTGGGATAAAATGGAGATGGCAGGTGAGGAAGAGGAGGTGATGCACAGAATGGATAGGAGGTGAAAGGATAGCTGAGCTTGTAAAGGTGAGTTTTGAGTGAGTGTTTGAAGGACTGAAGGTTGGGAGAGAGCCGAGTGAGATAGGGAAGGGAGTTCCAAACGATGGGAGTAGCACAGCAGAATTCTTGGAGGCGAGCATGGGAGGAGGTAATGAGAGGTGACTTGAGGCGGAGGTCAGAGGCAGAGAGGAGTGGCCAGGTAGGTAAATACCTTGAGGCAAGTTCAGAGATGCAAGAGGCGAGGGCTTTGTAAGAGAGGGTGAGGAGCTTCAACTGAATTCTGAAACGGATAGGGAGCCATTGAAGCGATTTACACAGAGAAGAAGTGTAAGAGGTGCAGTGGGAGAGGAAGATGACCCTAGCAGCAACATTCTGTACGGATTGAGGGTAAGAAACGTGAGAGTCCAGAAGCCATTGAGAAGGAGATTGCAATAGTCCAGACGAGAAATGATGAGTGAAAGGACCAGGAATTTGGTTGCTCCCTGAGAAAGGAAGGGGCGTTTTTTGTGCTTTTATGGAGGACGAATTGATAGAATTTGGTGAGTGAATGGATATGAGGGGTATAGCTGAGGGCTGAGTCACGGATGACTCTAATGCAGCGGGCTTGAGTGACAGGAGAAAGAGTGATGTTCTCAACAAATTTATTGGGAGGGATAGCAACATTGACAGGAGGAAAGATGATGAGCTCGGATTTGGAGATGTTCAGTTTTAGGAATTGCTGTGACATTTAGGTAGTTACAGCAAAGATCGCTAGATACTTGGGTTAGGAAGGCGGGAGAGAGGTCAGGGGAGAAATGAGAGATTTGTTTGTCATCAGCATAGTGATGGTATTGGATGCCAAATGATTGAATGAGTTCACAGAGAGAGGTTTTGTAGAGAGAGAAGAGCAGAGGACCAAGGACAGAGCCTTGTGGGACTGTAATAGAAAGGGGAAGAGGGGGATGAGGAAGAGTTTGTAGCAGATGCGCTAAGAGACTGACCAGAGAGGTAGGAGGCAAACCAGGAGAGAGCTGTTTCGCGACGACCTAGGAATGAAGGGTGGTGAGGAGAAGAGAATGAGCAATGGTGTCAAAAGCAGCAGAAAGTTTGAGGAGTGCAAGAAGGGAGAAGTGACCTTTGGACTTAGCTCAGAGTAAGTCATTTGTTACTTCAGTTTCAGTTGAGTGAAGGGTACGGAAGCCATACTGGAGAGGGTCAAAAATAGAGTGTGAGAAGAGAGAAAGTGGATCAGACGATTGAAGACAAGTCATTAGAGAATTTTATAAGCAAAGGAAAGCAGAAATATGGGACGATAGTTGGAGAGGAAGATGGGTCAAGGGATGGGGATTGTAGTACTCCAAGCAGGGATGTCATCATAACTTGTGGGGACCACTACAGATCAAACCGGCAACCCCGCTTTCCTTATCTCTTAGCACCCATCCACCCACATTTTTCACTGCTACCATTGATCACAGTAATATATGTATAATCTTCTCAGCATTTTTTAAAATTCTTTTCAAAAGAAAGGCAAACAATGTAAAGCAATGTCTCCCATATTGAACAGCAATGCTTCCAGACTGATTAGGCTTTTGTTACAACACAGTGGACAACTGCTTTATTTACTTAGAACATGGCAGAGCTTACACCAGTTGTCACATCAATCTCTCACAGTAGCAGCTGCTAACACTTGGGACCTGTTATGCATAGACTACACATCCATTGCAACTCCCAAGCACAGTGCAGAATACAAGTAGAGACCAGTGCAGAGCTCCAACTAGCAGGATGAGAGGCCTTGTAGGGTATATGCAAATATCTTATTATTACAAATGCTCTGCTCAGTTACATGAGGCAGCATAGTGTGCATAGAATGGGCTTGTGGTATAAATAATTCAGACCTAATCAGACCAGTGCACAGACACATACCCAGCCTCTAAGTTCCAACAACACCCCCTCTACTGGAGGGGGTGCATTGTGTGTGTTTTACATGTCTTCATTGAAGTGCAGTTTTCCTAAAGCAACCAACATTGACTGTGTAAGTGGAGCTCACCCCCACTGTGATGACAGGTCACAGCTCTGGGTGTCCACAATCGTAGCAGTGATGGGGTTCCAAATCTCTCGCACCCAACTTCACTACCATCATCACTATCAATGGCAATCTTAGAGTCCAACCTTCCTGTGACATCCTGTCTGGGCTGTCTAGTAAGGTACAGAGCCACTGGCCGATGGATAAAAACACTGTGCGCTTAGTGCTTCAAACCTAATAAATAGCTCCTAAATAGAGTTGCTGCCAATGTAAAGAACTCTCACATCTAGAGCATGAATTTACTATACAAAATATAAGGTGCAAAAAACTCTAACTTGTAGAGGGAGCTTATACTCACACTTAACTTCTCAATAGTAATCTCATCTTAAAAGATAAAGGAACCTAATTTCCCAGTAACAAATAAACACACTTTTATTTATGAACTTCAGCAAATAAATAAATAGAAAAAAACAAGACAAAATCCATAAATATTAATACAAATATCACTGCCCAAAAATTCATCATAGTGGATAGTTTATTTTTATAATGTCCATTCTTAATCAATTGTCCTTAGAAAATAGCATCCACCTCCATATCTCTATCATTGCTGCCCCTTACATGCCTCTCTCATTGCTTACCACTCCCATAGCTTGGTGTGAGTAGACGGTGCCTTCGAGCACAGCGCCTAGCCATTTTTAATCGCTAGATCGTTCTCCAACCCTGTGTTGTGCTCTCCTTTGGCTACCTGGTGCTGCTGATGGTGCTTTAGGTCAGTTGCTGCTTGGCCAGATCCTGAAATGTTTGTAAAATCGATAGTTACTATTCAACTCCTGGAAAGCAGAGCAGTAACTAAATACTAGACCACCCTAAAGCCAAACTCACAGATATCAAATTAATAATTAGGGGCCTGATTCATTTTAACTTGAGAAACTTCTTATTTCAGTCTCCTGGAAAAAAAACATGTTATAATACAAGGGATGCAAATTAGCATTCTGTTTTGCACATAAGTTAAATACTGCCTGTTTTTTTCATGTAGCACACAAATACTTGATAGCTTATTTGTACACTGAAATTTAAAGTTAATATTTGTGTGTGGGATAGAAAACTTAATCTGTTAATCTGTGGGTGGACACTGATTCTGATATAATTGCCTCAGTGTACTTTTTCCATATCTAGATATATATATATAAAAACATATATATTGATATACGAGGGCTAGTACGGTCAGTCTGTATTGTAGTGCTTGCTCTCAGTTTTTTCAATTGTTACTTTTTCCATATAAAAATAAAATTCTTTATTGAAAGTAGAGATATTTATCTAGCTGGTAGGATGCGGTTTTGAGATAACAACCAGAGCAAAAACCCTGTTCTTATTGTTTACCCACCCTGTGTGTGTGTGAGGTGCCTGCTGCAGTTTTGGTGTATTCCCCTCCCCGATACTGTTACCATGTCAGATAAGGGAAAATTTGCCTGGGTTAAGCTTTACGCCAGTTCCAAATGTTCTGCTAAACTTCCAGTGGGACAGATGGACCAGGAGGCGCTCTGTGCGCAGTGTGAGGCCGGGGCCCGGGATGAGCAGGTGCAAGAGACGACCTCGTTGTCTGCGGGGGAGCCAGCATTGGTGTCTTCATTGGCGCAATCTGTCTCCTTACTTGCGCTGCTTATAACCCCCTCAAGCGGAAGCAGAGGCAATCCATGTTCTATCTGCGGCAGTTTCCAGTCCGTCTACCTCAGCAGGGGGGGCAGGAGGAGGTACTCACCCCTTTACGAAGTTAGGGTTTGGGCTCTGAAGGATCCTCTGAGAAAGAAGGGGAGCTTGTAGAGGATTCTGAATAAACTAAGTGGGATCATTGGGAGCACAATTACAGAAACCAAGGTGTTCAGGACCTGGTGGTAGCAGTGCACCAGGCCTTGAACTTAGTGGAACCCGAGGGGCAGGGTGGGTCAGGTAAGAGTCTTTTGAAATAAAAAGTGCAGAAGACCATGTTTTTTCCCTTCTCCTCAGAGCTTCTAGAAATTGCAGAATCTGCACAGAATAATCCGGACCGGAAATTTTCCATCCCTCGTAACTTTCTGCATCTTTATCCATTACAGGAGCAGGATGCGTTACGCTGGGAACAGATACCCAAAGTGAATATCCCTGTGGCTAGATCAGCCCATCATTCCACAATGCAGGTTCCCAGCTCGGTGGTTCTACAGGACCCTACGAATAGGAAAACTGAAAAGTTTTCGTAAGAACATTTTTGCAGTAGCGGCCTCTTTTTTAGGCCCATGGTCTCATCTGCGTGGGTGGTCAGAGCCATGGAAACCTGGGTTGACCAGTTGGCGGCAGGTTTACAAGATTCAAATCTTCTTCCTTTAGCGCTCCATTTGAAGGAAGCTTCTGGCTATCTTTACGAAGCGGCCCAGATCGTGGCTTCGGTCACTTCCGCCATTTCTGCTACGGCTGTAGTGGCTTGGAAGACCCTTTAGCTTCACTCTTGGGATGCAGACATGAGTCCAAGAAGTCCGTGGAGGCCTTGCCATTCACAGGGTCGGTATTATTTGGTCCAGAACTGGACACCATGATTTCTCAATCCACTGGAGTTAAGGCTAATTTCCTCCCAGAAAATAAATAAAACAGCGCTGAGTGTGATTTCGGGAATGACTCTACCAATGCCACAAACACGTATAATTAAATAAGATAACAATTTATTGACATGTACATATATAAAAATAAATGACAAAATGACTCATAGATGACCAGCTCATCACATTGAAACAAACATATATCAAATGAGGTCAGTGTTCCAAAATAGTCTAATGGGGGAGTGAATAGATGGTTAATGGTCAATAAATGACTCCTCCAATGACTGCTAGTTTGGGAGTTCTCGTAATAGTGCTCTATCCGCGGGGGCTCTCACTGAGCCGTAAATTCTGTTCAATCAAACAAGATGTAATTGGTCTCCAAGATGTTTATCTAAAGGCGGAAATGGTGATACAATTCCTCCGATGTTAGAACCACAGATAGATACAAACAACTAAGTCTTTAATCAATCATTGATAGATCTCCAAATGACATAACCGGTTCAATCTCTATATGTGGCAATAATTCTGAAATTTCATCCGGTATATAGCCAAGAGGCAATAACAATACCTTGTCACGGTGAGTCCACGAGATCAGTCCCGATCCGTCAGTCCGGCAGATAGTTCACCCCTGAACAATCTGTGCTCGAATCTCTCAATGTCTCCCAATAACGGGCCGCCTCTTGAATGGAATACTCATCCCAAGGCTGGATCGTATCAAAAAGATGAATATCACATGAAGAGATGATGATCGTAGCAGGCAGCACACCACTCGGACTCCACTAAAAAAATGAATTAATTCAGCTGGTCACGTGACCTGACGCGTTTTATCACCAGTTGGTGATTTCATCAGAGGTCATTTCCTCCCAGTGAATGTTCCTAGGCCTAGACTGTCCAGGTTCAGTTCCTTTTGTCAGTCCTTTGGGGGCAACCAAGTTAGCAGAGGTCAGTCCTCAGAGGTGGACCGTTTTCGTCCGGAGGTTACTCTTACAGGGGTAGAGAATCCTTCCCTAGGAGGTGTCCGACCTCCAAGGTTATGACTCGCCGGGCTCTCTGTCAGAGTAACTAGGTAGATATATAGGTAGATAGATAGTTAGTTAGAGATAGGTAGATAGATAGTTAGTTAGGGATAGACAGGTAGGTAGTTTGGTAGGTATTAGATAGCCACTTGAGTGTTTAGATAGGTAGTTAGTTTAGTTCTTAGATAGATTAGATAGATAGTTTAGGTAGATTAGATAGGCAGATAGATTAGCTAGATAGATTAGATAGGTCTTAGATAGGGTCAGTTAGATCTGTTCTCTGTCAGAATCTGCCCTCATTCATGCTGTCATTTTTATGTAATGCGTCACCTGGCCAGCCTGTTTCTCTGAGCTCACTCACCTGGCTCCTCATTATCATTTGCAGCCTATTGGTTCTGCTCTCCTTAAATACCCGGCTAATCCTCTGTAGGATTGCTGGTAATACGTTTACCATAGTGTTCTGCTCCCTTGTGTTTTCCCTGTTACTGTTCCTGTTGTTTCCTGCCGGCTTAGTATATTCCCGTGCACCAGACCGTTTCCGTTCCTGTCTACTCTTCATTGGCTTTCCCTCAGCTCTGCTTTGACACTTCTCCTCTGTTGATATCCAGTGTACCAGACCTGATTCTGTTCCTGACTATTCTACTATCTACTCACCAGTTCCAGTCAACTATCTTCTAGACCCCGGTAAAGTCGTGCTCACAGGCATGGCTACGGCGTGATCTGCAGCTCCTCTGCTCATCCTAACCTTATACAGAGACACAGCCCCTGCAGCATCTCTGCGCTCAGATTTCTACAATCTTCTTCTGGCTCCGCACTTAACATTTCCACAGGTACTTTTGACTGTTTACATATATCAACGTGTGCCTGTAATTGTAGTTACCCCTGGCAACCGCTTAAGAACTGTTTTCCTCAAATCTCCGGACTCTCGCCGGTACTGTGGGTTGTAGTTACCCCTGGCAACTGCCTAAGAACTGTATCCCCTAAATCTCTGGACTCTCACCGGTACTGTGGGTTGCAGTTACCCCTGGCAACTGCCTAAGAACTGTTTCCCTACAATCTCCGAACTCTCACCGGTACTGTGGGTTGTAGTTACCCTTGGCAACTGTCTACGTTCAGTTTCATATCTTTACCTATCACTGCAAGTTCCATTCCTTTCCGGACAAGCACCGGTACAGAAGTTGCTTTGTAGCAGGGGACTTCACTATAAGCTGTTCCTATTTTTATTCCTGTGGCCACGAGCGATATATCAGTCTTGACACCATTCACTCAGTGTCTCACCTGACTCCCTCCTGCACTTGCTACTCTACGGCCTCGGTAACTCCATTCCTGGGTTGTCCCCAGCCAGTGCACACGTCACGACCCTCTGTCTGTCTGCAGCCAAGTCTGTTCCCACCACTAGGGGGAACAGTGAACACCAGACTTTCGGAGCAGACTCTGGGTTTTGCTGTACTGGCTGGAGTGGTTTCTAACACAAGGTCCTGCACGAATCCATAGCATGACAGGATAGGGGTTTTCCCATCAAGGGGTTTTCCTCGCAGCTGCCAGGACTAGGACCAGTGAGCGTTTTACTCACGAGACAGCTGGATCTTGGGGATTATGTCCAGAGGATATGTGATAGATCTCTTGGGTTCGGCTCCTCAGCGCTTCTTCGCAACCCCTCTACCTCAAGACTTGCTGAGCCGAAGGGCCTTGATTCAGGCCGTAGATTCACTTCTTTCAGCAGGAGTCATATGCAAGGTTCCGGAGTTGCAGAAGGACCGGGGTTTTTACTCCAACCTGTTCCTGGTCCCAAATCGGATGGGTCGTTTTGACCAATCGTAAGTCTCAAGGGCCTGAAGCAGCATTTGTGGTTGGACAAGTTCCGGATGGAATCGGTCCACTCAGTCATCAACGGGCTGGAACCCCAGGAGTATCTGGTGTCAATAGACATAAAGGATGTCTATCTCCACGGCTGTCCAGTAATTCTGGTGGTGCCAAACTGGCCCAGGAGGGTTTGATATGCCAACATTCTTCTGCTCATGGCTGGACCGGGTTGGCCGCTTCCTATCAGATCCGACCTTCTGGGTTAGGGACCGCTTCATCATCCAGACTTATTTTGGCTAGATTTAATGAAAAGGCTGTTGAGGCTGGCATTTGGTGGAACAAGTGTTCTCCTCCAGTGTAGTGCAGACCTTGATGAAAGCTAGAAAGCTGACATCGGCATGCATTTATCATAGAGTATGGTGGTCCTATGTCAAATGGTGAGCATGTGAGCATCATTCTTGGCAGATGTCATCTTTTCATCTGTCCCAGGTTATTGGCGTTCCTTCAGTACGGTGTGGATGTTGGACTTCGTCTTAGTTCTCTGAAGGTTCAGGTCTCGACGTTAGTGTTTTTTCAACGCTCCCTGGCTATTCTTCCGGAAGTACAGACTTTTCTTCAGGGAGTGTTGCATGTTCAGCCAATTTATGTTCCACCTTTAGTGCCTTGGGATCTCAATTTAGTCATAGGGGTGCTTCAAAAATAAGCTTTTGAGCCACTGGATTCGGTTGAGTTGCTGTTTTTGACGTGGAAGGTGGTGTTTTTGTTGGCGTTTGCTTCTGCATGCAGAGCGTTATGTGCGTTTTGTCACTAACCAATAACGTTTGTCGAACCTCGAGTTGTGTTTCCAAAGCACAAAGATTTATTCGCAAATAGTAGAATAATATGCTCAAGCGAAGTAATAGTAAATACAGCCGTTACTTATCGCAGGCGCTCTGGATCCAGTGCAGTCATTCAATCCTGAAGTCTGGGGACAAGATGTCTGCACTCTGGATCACAAGCTGCTGCTTCTATACACAATCACATACAGTAATACAATGAAGATGGAATAGCTTGCATCTATTGGTCCAGGTCTCAGGAAGGTCCAAGGGGTCATCATCATTGGCCAGTTCATACAAAGGAATCCAAAGGAGGGGGTCATCTCAGCAGGGGGTATGCTCTGCTCTTCCCGCCAAGATTCCTTAGTCTTAAGTAGTTCATAATTCCCTATAATTCATAACTTGCGTATGCACTCTGCGATTCCCTCGCAGGGTGAACCAAACAGTAGGATATGTGACAAGGTTCATTATGATACCACTCATGATGTTATTCCTTCAACCCGTTCTGTGTGTTTCACTAATATGCATGTAACTCTGATATAACATATAAATACTACTATATTTCGACATAACTGACTATGTGTTGCAACTACCATTAATGTGTACTATTTTATAAGTATGCGTGTTTGTGCGAATGTATGGTAAAAGACCGATTACTGTTGCTGCCACGTGTAGTGGATGCGTACGCCCTTTCACGCCGTAGCGTGCCCTTGTACATCGTAGCATACCGTACGCATCTTTTCAGACAAAGACAACCAAGTTTGCTCGACTTTAATTGAAATGACTTTATCCAATTTGCTGACTTCGACAAGAGTGTCAGAGCACAGGGCCTTATACTGAAGGACTCCCTACGTTATATTCAATGAGGACAGGGCGGTTCTGAGGACGATGCCTTCCTTTCTATCTAAGGTTGTATCAGGTTTCCACATAAATCAAAAGATAGTGATTCCTACATTTCGGGAGGGTTCTTCGTCTTCAGGGGCTTCCTTATCTTCATTGTTGGATGCAGTACAGGCTTTGCGTACTTATGTTAAGAGGACTTCTGCTTGTTGCAAGATGGACTCTGTTTTTGTTTTGTATTACTCCCATAAGATGGGCTGGCCAGCATCCAAGCAGACTATTGCCCGTTGGATTACATCTATGATTTGACAGGCTTATGTGACTTCTGGTAGACAGGTGCCGGAGATGCTCACTGCTCATTCCACATGTTCAGTGAAAGCATCTTGGGCTGCGCGTCACAGTGCTTCCTGGTACAGAGCTGCTTCCTGGTCCTCAGTTCACACCTTTACCAGATTTTACCAGTTTAATGTTATGGCTTCCTTGGATGTTACCTTTGGCCGCAGTGTTTTGCGTGCAGGCGTTTCTGAGCAATCCCTTCCTTAGGGACAACTTTAGAAGGTCCCCATGGTAGCAGTGTCCCCCAGATTGGATGACTCAGAAAAGAGAATTTTTGTACTTACGTCAAATCTCTTTCTCTGAATCCATCTGAGGGACACTGCATTCCCTCCCTTTTGCTCTTCTGGTGGATGTTCGATTGTTTGTTTCCTTCCTTGAGGCTTTTGTATTATACAAAAGCTAGCAGGGGTTACAGAGGGGAGGAGTCAGCAGCAGTTTAGTTAGTGTCACGATTTGCACTCTGCAGCTGCTGTCTGCAGTGACTCTATTGGATTTGGTATGCTTTCCACTTGTAGTACCACTTCCCACCAAAGGGGCCACTGTGCTATTTGATTATTCTTCTTGATCACTGGGAGTGGTTTCAGCTGCATGAGGCCTATTTATACCTGCCTGCTTCAAACAGTCTGGGCCAGATCATCAGGTCATTCTGAGGAGCATTCCCTGTGCTCAGCTTCTATCTGCTATCTGGACTCCTGCATATTTCTTCGTTGAAATCCACTATTTGCTGTTACCTGTGTCCTGGACTCCTGCATATTTCTTCGTTGAAATCTACTATTTGCTGTTACCTGTGTCCTGGACTCCTGCATCTTCAACCATTATACCTGGTACTTGTAGTTCTACGCTGCCTGTTGAAATCTACTATTGCAGTTACCTGTTTCTCATTTGCACTTTGAACTGTCTCATGAGTTACCTTGTCATCTCTGTTTATTAATAAACTCATTATAACCACTTATCTCCTCTCCGTGGTCATACCTGGGAAATCCTGACAGTTAGTTAACCATGGGGTTGTATGTGGGCCAACTCCATGCGCCCTCATACAACCCAATGGTAGCAGTGTCCCCCAGATGGATTCAGAGAAAGAGATTTGACATAAGTACAAAAATCCTCTTATTATTGCAGCAGAAGAGACAGGGATAACATTTTACTACTTTTATGTTGTAACACTGTCTTCATTTTGAAACTATTATTATTAATATACAATTAGTTATGGGACCACTAAGCCCCAAAATTAGCCTATTCTCCTGGAATTTCCAGGTGACTCCCGATTAGGGGCAGACTTCTCAGACTCCTGAGAGAGCAGGCAATTCTCCTGGAGAGTGCTTACTTTCCACAAGGTGGCTGATTTGCTTCATCACACCCCTGAAACTCAGTGTTCAGTGAGGTGGGTGGTGCTAGATGGTATGATGGCTCTCCCCACTTGGTTACACAAATTATGTTATCAAGTCCCACCCACCTTATTTTTCCTCACCTTGCCCGTCAGCAAGACATGTATGTAATACATTGATCAGTGTTACCCTGACACTCCATTGCAGCTCCGTTACAAAGGAAAGTATATCCTCTCTACTCCACTATAGACAACTGAAGCTCCGTCCACATTTTATTGTTCAGTCAGTGATATGCTGCCTTTGATGTAAATTCGTTTCAAATATTTGCTTCTGTAAAACTGATTGTATCATGTGGGTATGAAAAGCCTGCTGTGGTGAATTGCTGCAGAACAAATTAGAATTATATAAATAATAAAAGAAGGGCATCTCAGTCTCCCTATGAGACTTCGTCAGAGTACAGCTGCTGCAAAGGTTCTTCAAATAAGCTTTGACCTCTGCTTTTAACCTGTGAATGAGGATTTATATCTAAAAAACATCCAGCTGTCATCATACAGATTACAACTATTCAAGGTGCTCTTCAAAAAATATCTATTATCCTGGTAAAGAAAGTCAATGCTTTATGGTAAAATGAAACTAGGACAGGCAATTTAACAGCCAAACTGGAGAGAGGAGCAACAATTGCAGATGCTTTCAGATCATGTGCTTAGAACCGTCATGCCATTTTTAATAGTTTAGATCATCTGTGTTATGAAAATAAACTCACTATTTCAGAAATGTTTTCTACTATTTAGTTTATGGGAAAATAGTTCTAGGTTGGAGAATTTGTTTTCTTCCAAACCTGCAGTCCATCTTTCAAACACAGCCCATTAAAAGCGATGAAGTATGTAAAATACCCAAGAACATTACAGCAATTTGTAGCCCCTGGCAAGAGAACATTAAACGTTAGAGAATGATAATTCATACCTGGCCGAGTATGGGGGCTTAAATTTATGAAGCGATAAAGCCAATGTTATTTCTGCTCAGCGCCTGATAAAAGAGTGGCTTCCATTCCTGTCTTGACTTTTTCAAATCCTGTCCGTCAACGCAAGCAATTAGCCTTGCGCAGAATGCATTTCGATTACTCAAATTCTTAGTAATTGTACAGAGATCCAAATTGTGAAGTGAAGAACGGGAGATAATGCTGGATTTTAGCTGTCTAAAAATGAAACAGATTAAGACAGTTTGTCAAACTGACTGTAAAAGCAGAAGAGGATATTGATGTTTAATCTTAACTAGCACCTGAGCAGTTATATGAGGTGACAGACCACTTAAGTCATTAGTGTTTTTTGGCATAAAATGAAATATGGCTGTGGCAGTCTCCTTCACTATTCGGCCTCAAACCAAATTAGTACTAATCTAGATTCATATTTAAAGAAAAATAATTCCAAACATTTTGCTAAATACATTACTGTATATTAAACCTTTTTTATTGGTAGGTTTTTTTTACAGTGCCAATTACGTGCAGCTGTATTTATAATGGACTTATTCACCAGCCTGTGATTCAGTAACTGTATAATATGTATTATTTGAGATGTGCCAAACATATGTGAGATGTTATTTGCAGTGATACTCATTTATCTTCCCAATGTGTATTACAATGGATGTATAGTGTTATTGGTTCTTATATGCCCTGTGCTGAGCTGTGTAGTATAACAACCTGTGTCTGACAAATACTTTCCCATGAGCATAAATTGCCAGGAACTTACTTATTGCATGAAAAAAAAATCATGCAGTCATTGATTATTTTCATTTGCGACATCTTATCATGACCGTATGTAAGCCCAGGGAGGCACAGTTATACGCAGACACTAATTATTTTACAAAATGTATGTGTTACAATTCATTTTACTAGGCTGCATGCACCATTTTACATATTTATTTTATGCTGAGTTTTTCTGCACAAGTCATGTACCAGCACCAAGATTAATGATCCCACTGCTAAAGGGGGGGGCGCAGATTAGGAATATTTTAGGTTCAGTTGGTTAAAATTGAGGGCTAGGGGGTGGCATTTGTCTTTCTTGCCCCGCTAGAATTCTAAGTTACGGCTTTGTGTATGAGGAAAGTGAAGTGCCAGGCAGGTTCAATAAAGGTTAACTGTCCCTGTGACACCTCTTGTCAGGTAGAATGCTGGTGGCTCTTCCCCTGATGTTTCTTAAATGTTGCCATATGGCGCTATTCTATCATTGCATATTGTTATGCTGTAGGAAGTTGCATAGGAATGAACCATAAACCCCCTAAGGATTTGGGGGTACCAAAAAACAAACAAAGGGACATTGTTAGCCACAGTGATTAATGCCGATTGCTCCTACTGTAATTACCAGAACTTTGTGATTTAGCAGTTGGCTACGTCATTCCAAAGGTGCTTACTCTAAGGGGTTAATCCAGGGGAAAACAGGGGGAACAAAGCTGGGGCCTGTTGTCCATGTTCCTTATCTGCAGACTTTGGAGCTGATTCAGACTGGGGTATATGCCTGTTTGGGCAGTGGCGGATCCAGGGGTGGGGCGTTCGGGGCGATCGCCCCCCCTAGCAGGGGCTTGCTGCCAGCGGCTGCACACTGTGCAGGTCCGTTCGGCAGTGATAATATGCTGCCCGGCTGCTCTGATTGTGTTTTAAACACAATCAGAGCAGCGGGACAGCACATTATCACTGCCGAACGGACCTGCACATACTGTGCAGCCGCTGGCAGCCTTAGAAGCTAGAAAGGGGGCGGGGCTTAAATCGCCCACCCCCTATATCGCCCGGGGTAGAAAAAAATTCTAGATCCGCCCCTGTGTTTGGGTAGCATATCTTGCGTGAAATCACTCTGTGCATTGCCAGAAAGTGCTCCTATGCAGATTTGTGTGATTCTGGCACTTACACCAGTCTGCACCTAGAGAGGTGGAACAGGGGAGCATAGGGGTGTGTAAACAGAAGCCGAGTATAGTAAAGACGTGTTCACGCAAGAAACTGCAAAAGCACGAATATACTCCTGATAGGAAGCGTATGTTTTGCACGTGTTATAGGGCAGGTGCAAGTAGATGCTGATGATGACTTATCGGAAACCAGGCGCAATACTGCTGATGAAGAGGTGGAGACATCTCGAGATGTGTACTGCTTTGCATATGTGAGACTGTGGGGTAAATGTATTAACATGCGGGTTCTTCAACACCCGCGAGTTCAGCGTCTTCGGCGATTACATTTAAAGCGGTGCTGCATTGTAAAGGGATACTTCCCTTTACAATGCAGCGCCGCTTTAAATTTAATCGCCAAAGACGCTGAACTCGCGGGTGTTGAAGAACCTGCATGTTAATACATTTACCCCTGTATGTTCTTTTTCCATGCTTTTTTAAGAGTAATTTACTCTTGTTTTGCATCCAACTCTAAATCATCCCTATTGTGGTCAGATAATTGTCTGAGCATGAAAAGTGGGTGATAGGATGATTAGTGTGCCGGTAAGTGCTTATTTGTTGGTGCTGGAGTCATTGCCAGTTACATCTGGGTACTCTCTCCAGTAGTTGGTGTAAGTAAGTAGTCTAAGGGTGCCTCAATATCATGACACCATGTACCAATATGCTTCACAACTGCAATAAATGTGAATGTATGATAGAATTTGGGGACATTTTGTTGTAAGTCTGCAGTGTGTGCTTAACGTTGATAAAAAAAAAATGTGGAAAGTAGAAACAGCCTGATTGAGAGTGGAACGCAAGCTTAAGCTTAACTTGTTTGCAGATGCGTGTGCTTGACAAGAGACATACCCCTCAGACATTCATGAAACTAATCAAGATGCGTAAAAAATGTTTTTTTGTTTTTTCTTTTTATCGTTCCTATAAAACACTCAGCAAATCATGATCTATGACTGATCGACAACTAAAGTCTCAATAAGTGCCTGGGAATCATTAGCAAACCTCTATTTACAATCATTTAGCTAGTTCTGGTGTTCGTAATCATCATCATCTACTACTTACACCTGTAACTGACCACCTGCAAATAAAACCTATTTTTCAGTCAAATCTGCGACCGTGTCCCTGCCTGAATCCAAATGTAATTGTTCAAACACACGCGTACTCTACATTGATTACGATAGAAGACACCCTCCCTCAACCGTCATTCCTCTTCAGGTGCAAGGAGTCATAAGTGCCAAAGGGTCTGAATAGCCACAGTTGTGTATGTTCATTTTTTGAGCATGTGCAGAGTGAAAAAAGCAACACAAACAAGAGTATGTCTCACTCTGATCAGTTCAAAATGTACAAAATGGTGCTTTCTTCAGGCTCAGGAGAAGGACATCATGTGTTTGCGCTGGGACTTTTGGATTTCTATGTAATTATTTTTATGGGTTGTCGCTTTCCCATCTTCTAGTTGCAGCTCATTTTCAGATATATCTGTTTACCTTTTATTTTTTATAATATATTTTTGTAGCACCCAATCATCTTGTATCAGGAGAAGGACACGATCGAGGCATTCACCCCCCCTAGCAGCAGAAAGCCTACCTTTAAAATAGGTCCCAGCCGCCAATCAAAACGGGAGGGGGCGGGACCAATCATGAGCAGAAGGTGGGGCTAAATGTGGGCCAGCCAATCAGAATAAAGGAGGGGCGTGATTATGCAAAATCGCCCCCCCTAAACATAAAGTCTAGGTCTGCCCCTGACCCATGTGGTAAAAGATATTTAGATGCTCCCTACCTGCTTTGGCTAGGGAGTCCACCAAGTCTTTCTTTGGGGCATTCATTCAGGTCTCTCTCATGGAAGAGGTTCCAAAATGGTTCAGGTCCCATAAATTGTAAGCTTGCGGTCAGGGTCTTCTTACCTCTCTGTCTGTCTATATTACCCAGTATTGTTTTATTATTGTGTTTGTTACCAATTGTAAAGCGCTACAGAATTTAGTGAAGCTATATAAAAAGTTGTTGATGATGATGAAGGTGACTATAATCTCCTAGATCTTTTGGAACAGGGCCCATAAGATTCCAATGCATCCCCTTGATCCAAGGATGAAAAGTGACAAACACTCAGAAAAATAAAAAGAAATACATAGTGCAGTCTATAACCCAAGCTTTCAACTATAGTAGAACAATTTTCCCATCGGAAAAGAAAGTCAGGACAAGGGGATCATTACTTGTTCCTTAGGAGTCACCACTTCCCGGTGATTTTCATGCACCCTCAATCAGCACTTCAGCAGCACATAACACATTGGGATTGCTTGCTGTCAGCCCTCTGCCCACAGGAACAAGGTGTTACTGTCCTTGATCAGAAAAGTAGCCAGTTTGCAGTACTACCCATTATCTTAGCCAATGTGGGTCATGAGTTCAATTCCCGACCATGGCCTTATCTGTGAGGAGTTTGTATGTTCTACCTGTGTTTGCGTGGGTTTCCTCCGGGTGCTCCGGATTCCTCCCACAATCCAAAAAAACATACTGGTAGGTTAATTGGCTGCTAACAAATTGCCCCAAGTCTGTGTGTGCATCTGTTTCTGTGTCTCTGTCTGTCTGTGTGTCTCATGTGTGTGTGTCTTAGGGAATTTAGACTGTAAGCCCCAATGAGGCAGGGATTGATGTGAGTGTGCTCTCTGTACAGCGCTGCGGAATTAGTGGCGCTATATAAATAAATGATGATGATGATAATGTGCTTCTATGTGCAAATATTGCTATACATGCATTCATGATATTGGCACACATGCCTTTATGATAATACTCATCTGTGTGAGTGTCACCATACAATCTTTTAAGTTAAAGCAACTTGTATTTTAGGCATCATTTACATTCATTACAGTATACCTTTTAAGCGATATCTCTGTAGTTATGCAGTAGATACATGATAGTGTTACTGCTCAATGCTCATGGATGTGTGGAGGGTGACAGGATTTCTCCAATCTCTTTGCAGTAGTTATATTTGTAAATTGCATCTTCACAGCCTTTTAAGGGCTGTGATGTGGAACATACAGTTCTCTAGGGTACAATGCAACCTGAATATGCACCATTGGTTTTTATTTATATTGCAGGAGAAACCTTTTGACATCCATGTGTGTGCAAGATATCTAAACAAAACTGGGATTTCCTGCTTAAAGGTGTTGTTGATTCATGAGCAAATACTGGTGTTGTAACAACAATGCACTCGTCCATGACACAGCCCCCAGCTATCTGCATTCTTTCATCAGTCTGCAACAGATTTACTATTAGGAGACAGACGACTATTAGTATCTCTTGCACCTTTCTTAGACACCATCAAAAAAAATTAAAACACTCAGAATTTTCTTTGCTCACATTATATACAGAATCGCTCCACTCACATTATTATGGCCTCTCCCATTCAGCAAGAACTTAGGGCCTGATTCATTAAGGATCTTAACTGAAGAAACTTCTTATTTAAGTCTCCTGGACAAAACCATGTTACAATACAAGGGGTGCAAATTAGTTTTCTGTTTTGCACATAAGTTAAATACTGACTGTTTTTTCATGTAGCACACAAATATCAACTTTATATTTCAGTGTACAAATAAGCTATCAAGTATTTTTGTGCTACATGAAAAAACAGTCAGTATTTAACTTATGTGCAAAACAGAATACTAATTTGCACCCCTTGCATTGTACCATGGTTTTGTCCAGGAGACTTAAATAAGAAGTTTCTTCAGTTAAGATCCTTAATGAATCAGGCCCTTAGATTGTAGGGCTGGCTTAAGTCAATATGTATTACCTGTTCCTAGATACATAGTTGGAGAAGTTGAGAAAATATGCAATTTCTTCAAATCCAAACTTTTCCAAGTAGAAAAGATGTCTGCTAAATAAGACAACCAGCTTGCCCAAATGAAAACTAGGGATGCATTGCTCGGCAAATATTTCAAATAAAATCAAGCACCCGATTGCTCTGCAACATAGACATATAAGTATAGCTGTTTGTGAATGAGGCACAAAGAACAGGAACCAATGTTAAAAAACTAGCTTCTAGAAGATGAAAAGCAACTTTGTTTAGCAAAGTCCTAATTCTAATGACACATACACAAGCCCATTCTGGTGACCAGTATGCAATACATAGCCTAATCTGGTGTCAAGTATATTGTACAGAGCTCATTCTGGAGACTGGTAAACAAAACAGAGATCATTATGGTGGTCAGTATACAAATCAAAACCCACTGTGGTAATAAGTATATAAATCAGGTCCCATTTTGGCAACTGGTGTGCAAAGAGTCCATTCTGGTCACAAATGTACAGTAGATCATCTGTTCTCTGACTACAGTTGAAATTGTTTGGTTCCGCAGGGAGAAAACTACAAATGCTGTACTAATATTTGCTTACAATTCTGGGACTTTACCCACAGTGAACTCTTTCAACTTGTTTTCTTTGGGGATTCTGTTATTGTCATCATACTTGATTTGGAGTTGTGTTCCAATTTAACGGCTGTGACATATTATAAACCTAGTGTTTAGCGCAGGAGTCCAGACCTTTGAATTGGACGTACCAAATTCAAACTATGACCTTCATAGGGATATAGTAAGCTTGGGTTTACAGTAAATTACAAAAATGTGGTCACAATAAAATGTGTGTGTATATATATATATTAGAGATGCTCAGGCTCGGTTCCTCGAGAACCGAACACACCCGAACTTAAGGGATCTGAGTAAGGAGCCGAGCCGGCTCGGTACTTTCGCGCGCCCTTGGAATCGAAAACGAGGCAAAACGTCATTGTTATGTCATCGGATCTCGCGATTTTTGCATTTGTTTTCAAGATCCAACATAACGGCAGGGAGGGTGGCCCCAAGGACAATTCCATCTTGCACCATTTTTCTTTTCTACCACTGCTGTGTGCCAATGTGTCCTAGATGTGCTAGGACCTGCTATGTGTTTGTGTCATTGCTCTGTCGCTTACAGGTCGCTACAGTCTTTGTTTGAAAGTGTATGAAAATAATATTGTGATCTGGTAGGTGATCAAAATTGACTGCAAATTACTTGAAATTATCGTTATTGAGGTTAATAATAATGTAGGAACAAAAAAGGAGCAAAAATATGTGATTTTAGCATATTTTAGGATTTTTCCTAAAAAATTCAAAACCAAAACCAAAACACACAAGGGCGGATTTGCCAAAATCAAAACACAAATCTAATCCAGATCCAAAACCAGTTCATGGGGGTCAATGAGCATCTCTACATCTCTACACACTATATATATATATATATATATATATATATATATATATATATATATATATATATATATATATATATCTATATATATATATATATCTCTATATATATATATATCTCTATATATATATATATATATATATATATATATATATATTCATTCTGATAGTAGTTAAAGGTAAAGTCCTGCTTTTTAGGGATTATTATTATTTACTATGTGGCCCTTGTACATGTCAACAAGTAAGCTCTGTCTCTGTATTGGATATAACTGTACAGAATACAAATAGGGCCTGATTCATCTTTGAAAGTAATTCCCTTTACGTGCTGTTTCTTGCATGAAATTGTTCTGCGCATGCTCAGAAATGGACCTTATGTTAATAAACACAATTGCATACTTGAACGCAAGTGACACTTACAACTGCCTACAACTTGAAGGGCGAAATGGTGGGGGGAGTGGTGGACGGACGTAGGCAATGAACAGAGGGTCGAGTACTTGCCTGTGCAGATGCGGATCATTCAAGTTCAGGGCAACTTGTTTTTTTAGCTGTATCATTTGCACCAGCAACAGGACAGGTGTGACGACTGATAGCGATGACTACATGTATGCATGCCAGATCCTGTGTTTGCTAGTAAGAAAAACTATAAAAATGCATATTATTAACAATCTGTTGGATCCTCTTCAGTCTGGGTTTAGTTCTCAACACTCCACAGACACTGCGTTGACTAAGATTGTCAATGATCTGATCACTGCTAAAACTAAATGCCATTACTCTCTTCTAATTCTCCTGGATCTCTCAACTGCATTTGACACCGTTGACCACTCTCTTCTCATACAAACGCTGCAATCCCTAGAGCTTCAAGACACTGTTCTATCCTGGTTCTCATCCTACCTTTCTAATCGCTCTTTCACTGTTAATTTCTTTGGGGCCACCTCTGCTCCACTTCCTTTATCAGTTGGAGTTCCACAAGGCTCAGTACTAGGTCCTCTGCTGTTCTCCATCTATACCACTTCTCTTGGAAATCTAATAAGTTCCTTTGGATTTCAGTATCATCTCTATGCGGATGATACCCAAATTTATCTATCCTCACCTGATCTCTTGACATCTGTGTTGTCCCGTGTAACTGACTGTCTTTCTGCCATTTCATCTTGGATGTCCTCTCGAAAACTCAAACTTAATCTTTCTAAAACAGAGTTATTAATATTCCCACCCACCAACAAAAGCATACCTGACATTTCTATCTCTGTTGATAACATGACCATAAATCCCACCCCACAAGCTCGCTGCCTAGGTGTAATCCTTGACTCACACCTAGCCTTTGTTTCCCACATTGACTCTATATCTAAATCATGTTACATACATCTAAAAAACATTTAGAGAATTCGCACATATCTCACACAAGACACTGCAAAAACCTTAATTCATGCACTTATCATCTCCCGCATTGACTATTGCAATTCCCTCCTTACTGAACAGACTCAAACCCCTACAATCTATTTTGCACGCTGCGGAAAGATTGATTTTCCTTGCAAATCGTTATTCCTCTGTTGAATCATTCTGTATGTCTCTACACTGGTTGCCTGTTTTCTACCAAATCCAATATAAAATACTCTTACTAACCTACAAGGCCATCAATAAAGCTGCTCCAACATACATCTCCTCTCTTGTCACAAAATATCTCCCAACTCGGCAACTCCGTTCTGCACAAGATCTGCGTCTCTCATCCACACTCATTACATCCTCCCATTCCTGATTACAGGACTTTTACCGGGCTGCACCCACTCTATGGAATTCTCTCCCTCGCACAATAAGACTCTCCTCTAGTCTACAAGCTTTCAAGCGTTCTCTGAAAATCCACCTATTCAGACAAGCTTATAATATTCCTCAACCACCCTCTTAACCTCACTACATTACCCTATTACCACCTGTTATACAACTACCCCTTGACCAACATTTTTTTGTGACAGGATCATTTAGCTTATGAGTCACTTTTACCTTTGCAGTCTGGCTGGGCCGACTGCAAATGTAGACTTAACCTCATGTGTCAAACTCCTATTGTCCAATAGATTGTAAGCTTGCGAGCAGGGCCTTCTCACCTCTTTGTCTGTTTTACCCAGTTTTTTTATTAGTTTATTATGTTTGTCCCCAATTGTAAAGCGCTATGGAATATGTTGGCGCTATATAAATAAATGATGATGATGATGATGATGATTGCTGACAGACCCCTCCCCTTCCCTCTACATACCCCCGCCTCTTCCTCCTCAGTTAATTCAAAAAGCCCCAAGGAGAAAGGTCAATCAAACAAGAGCATACAGAGGAAAGGCAGAAGGGAGGGATCGCAGTGTCCCCCAGATGGAATCAGAGAAACGGATTTAACGTAAGTACATAAATCCTCTTTTCTCTTTCATCCAGTCTGGGGGACACTGCTTACCATGGGGACGTTCTAAAGCAAACCCCTCACCTCTTTTGTTTATTTTACCTAGTTTGTTTATTTAGTTTACTTTGTTTGTCCCCAATTGTAAAGCGCTACGGAATATGTTGGTGCAATATAAATAAATGATGATGATGATGATGATATTATGTACAGTTTGCATTAAGAACATACTGATTTATGTATTTCATTTAAAAAATAATATTAAACACATTTTTTTATTTTATATTTTAATTAATAATTATAGTATTAAGAGTTGTACATTTTTTATACGTTTTTTTACATATGTTCTGATAGAACTTTATGTTGCACATGTGCAAATGTGTGTTCTGTCTGAATACATACGGCAAGTGACGTATAGCCAGAGTATGCTACCCAGGTTAAAGTGGAAATGTATCTTGATTTCCGCTTGTATTTGAATACGAGCATATGTGCATACAAGTGATGTGCGTTTCTTTAAAATGCAAGTTGCGTTCAAAAATGAATCAAGCCATAATGTTTTAAATTGTCTCTAAATGAGGTGCATTAACAAAAAATGAACAAGACTAAAATGAGGTACAGACACACAGAAATGTTGCAAAGCTGTCTAATTAGATGCCAATTCTTTCAAGGACCTGAAGCGCCGTTTCTCAGGCAGCCTCCTACTGCTGTGACCAGAAGAACAAGTTTTCTATCATAAAGCTGCAACATTTCTGTACATGTAGTGTAAATGTCACACCTATATTCTTCCACATCAATAACGTTAGAATTTTAGCATATGTTTCCTTGTCACAGGACAGTAAGTAAACATAGAAATGCACAGCACATTTCGTTATGGTGTGCACCAAGAAATTTCACCCCATCACCTTCTCACATTTTCACCCCATTATCATTATAATGTTTTCATCCCACCACCCACCTCATGATAATTATTTCATCCTATTATAAATATCAGCCTTCTTCACCATAATGATTTCACTCCATTCCAGTTTCTTGTCTCCTCCATGGAGGCTTTACTACATCTGCACTATCAACAATGCAGACACTGTGCTGAAGGTCTGTGACAACGAAGACTCCAGCTGTAGACAGTGAGGGTTCCTCCATGTTGCTCTAAAATGCAGCAACGCGATGATGGTGATGTGGGCGCTGCGACCACTCAAGGAGCAAAAGCCGCCCGCTATTTGCCCATGCTGCTCCAGGTGTATATGAATTCAGTGATGACACAGAGCAGCACCGCATAACAATACCTGCCTTGCTGTAGATGAAAGAGCATTGCAGTCAGTGGAGAGGAGCCGAGAAGAGCCAGTTATGCAAAGAAGAAAAAAGTAGCAGCAGAAAAGCAGGAAAGAAGAAGAAACGGTAATAGGGAAGGTAATTACTTATAAAATAATGGGGGAAGAGGTGTCTGGAGAAAGCAGAGGAGAGGGGGCTGTAGAAATGCTGGAGAGGGGCTAGAGAGAATGAGGGAGAGGGGAAGTAGAAAAAGCGAGGGGAGAGGGGGCTGGGAAAAATGGGGGAGAGGTGGACTAGATAAAATTGGGGAGAGGGGGGCTGGAGAGAATGGGGAAGGGGAGAAGGGGTTGTAGAAAACATGGTGGAGAGGGGTATGTACAAAACATGGTGGAGAGGGGGCTAAAGAAAATGGGAGAGAGGGCTGGAGAGAAGAGAGGTAAAGGAGGATGGAGAAAATAGGAGATAGGGGGTTGGAGAAAATAGGGGGTATAGGGTGCTGGAGAGAACAAGAGGGGGATGCAGGGGCCTGCGGGTTGGAGAGAACGGGGGATTCTTTGTTGGCCATTAATATATGCATAATAAATACTATAAAACATAAGTAATTAAATAAAACTACAGAAAATAAATCATATTATTATATCATATTCAAAAGATGTCTTTATTAGCAAAATCAGTCTCTATTAAATGTGATGAAAATTTGTAATTTATTAATTTGTTTTTGGAGTTTGTGGGGAAATAGGCCTTTTTATTAAATACCAAGCCCTTTACAAGCATTGTTGCTAATTTAATTTCGGGGCTGGCATGAGTGGGCATGGGATGTGCCTGTTTATTAAATGGGAATGTTATTAATTTACTGTTGGTGCCGCTGGCGACAGGGAAATATGTTGATTTATTAAATAGGAATGCTAATAATTTAATGTTAGTGTTGGTGAGGGGGAAACAGATCTACATAATAAATGGAAATGCTATTAATTTAATGTTGGGGCTGGTTGGGAGGCTTATTTTTTAAATGTCAACACTATCACTTTAATGTCGTTCTGGTTAGGGGGAAGGAGGCCTAATTATTAGGCATAGGCACTATTAATTTAATGTCAGGGCTCTATGTGGGGAAATAGACATATTTATTAAATGGGAAGCTATAAATTAAATTCTGGGATTGATTGGGTGGAAAGAGGCCTGTTTAATAAATACAAAAATGTTCTGGTTGTGTTCACTCACTGCTCAACTTTCCAGGTGGTGAAAAATAACTACCTCTTTTCCAAACAGGAATCCAACATTCCAGGATCTGGCCAAGCAGCAACGGAGGTTAAGACACCAGCAGCAGCTCCAGGTAGTGCAAATTACAAGAGCAGGCAGGAGAAAGCAGCACAGTGAGAACTGTCTTGCTCTTGTAGAGGATTAAGCATGTCCACAGCATAGGATGGTTATGCCCCCTCGGTGGGCAGGGGAGGTCTGGCAAACTTTAGCCTGGGGGTGCAAGATTTGACTCAGCAGTCTATTTTAAAGGAAAAAAATGCAGGTGGCCCAGTGACCCCAGTCCATGGTAGCCCACTATCGGACCAGCCCGGGGGGCAAATGCCCCCCTGCCCTACAACCCAGCCCGCCCCTGTCGGTAGTGCACCACTGCTGAGTGGCAGCATCTACTTCCACCAAGAGATGGGGGGGACGTATTCTTTCTTGTTCAGGGCACTAAAATATCTAGTTACAGCTCTACTGACAGGGAGTAGGCAGAAGATACAATGGACCGATAAAGTGACACACAGCGTGGGTGTGTATGTGAAGCTTCATTTTCTAGTGCTATAATGGCTATAAGGTACTATAGTACTACAGTATAGCCCTGAGGATTGTTACCTCCAGATGATTCTTCCACCCACTACATGACATGATAGCAGAGGAGATTGCAGGACTGGCCGTCACATATATCGGGCCCTGTGCAGTATCCATTGCGCATACCCCCTTTCGATTGGATGGGAAGTGACTATTTCCATTAATCATTGATTAGCTCCTCATTCTCCACAATTATGCTCTTCATCATTTATCATTAACCCCTCATCCTCCATCAGTCATCAATTCCTCAAACTCCATCATTAACCCTCTTTCATGAAATCATTATCCAATTGCCCCCTTTCATTATTATTATTCTCCATTAACTACGTCTGATCCAGTAAAGTGTGGTCAAGGGGGGTTACAGGTACGTGGAGAGGTTTTCCCTAAAGAGCTGTTGATTTCATGGTTGTCTTGCAATGACATGCTAAAAATTGTTTAATATTGCTGTTTAAAGCTTTCCATTGGCTCAGTTGATATGATCCTTTCCATGAGCTAAGAACCCTACAATATGCCAAAGGGTAATCAAATTGTTTTTCTATAAATCGGCTTGGAATCTGGATGCACATCATAATTCACTTGATACTAAACTTCATATATTAAATCCTAATGGGGGGAATTACAAACACAAGTTAGGATACATTTGAAAATACTTAGTTTTGGGAAGGAATAAATGATTGTTTCAATTAATGTGAACATTTAGGGGCTCATTTAGAGTTGGACATATTTTATATTGTTTGCAGAAGATACGCATTTCACTACTAAACGTGTACTAAAATACATACAGATAAGTCCGAACATAGTTTGGGTTGGGTGGGGATTCACATAATTGTACACAAATAGATGTGGGAGCATCTGCAGATATACCTTTTAGGAGCTAATTTTTCTAGAGAGTGTTTATCTCCTGCAAGGTAGGTAAGGACATGAACCAATTCACATCATCACATCCCTTCTCTTCTTCTCAGGGTTTAGTGAGGTGGGTGAGTCTTTATTACATGACTACAGAACTGAACTGTATCCAATAGTCAGGAGGTTTCCATAACAAAATTACTGTTTTTGTGTTTAAATGGTATTCCAATGCAGGCTGAGTATTGTAATATTACCAATCCAAATAAAGTTCTGACAGATAATTCAGTCTCTGCACCAAGCAAAATGTCTGATGATAGTTAACAAACATATTTCCTTTAACTGGTGGACAATCTTAATTACGGTTCTGGAACAAGGATATCTTAGTGCTATTAAGGTAGTTTCCCTTTTGATGTACTGCAGAAACTTTAATTACTAGGTGCTTTTATATACTGAACCAGGCTGTGACTTGTAGTACCACACTGTTACACAGATTCCATCATTTTGTGCCTCTCTCTTTCTCAGTTCCTCTGGTTAATAATACAAGTGTTCCACATATATTCTGAGGATTTATACTTAGAGCTGTACACTTGTTTCTCACTACTGTTATGCATGCTTACCTACCTTCTTCAGCTCCCTTCCGGGAGCCAGCCAGTGGAGGGGGGCGTGAGGGGGCGGGGCAGCCAAAATTGCGTCATTTCAGCCCCGCCCCCTGTGACATCATGACGCAAATTGCGTCATTTGACAGCGGGGGGCAGGGCCAAACGCCGCGATTCACCGGGAATCGCGGCGTTTGGGATCTAATTCTGCCCACTTCACTAGAAAGTGGGGCACTTCCTAGTGAAGTGGGCAGAATTCGGGAGATTGCCACACTCATCCGGGAGACTCTCGCAAAATGCGGGAGTCTTCCGGATATTCCGGGAGAGTTGGCAAGTATGCTGTTATGCCTCAAACACTACAAAGTCCCATTCTTATAGGGTATATAGTTTATAGACTCACCCCAGCACACTGGGCTGCTGATATCTTTGTTGCTGCATTGTCTGCCAGGAAAACCTGTCAGTATAGCTGCTGTTAAACTCCAATCAGCGTTTTGATTGTCTGTTTTCTGCTTCAGTTTACTCTACATAGCACCTCACATCACACTTCTTCTTTCTCTCCACAGAAGTTCCTTGTACGACACACACCTCAAATCTCGCTGATTTTTTGCTGTAATCTCACTCTCAGTCTGTCCCTCCTTGACTGACAGCTGAGTGAACCAATGAGCAGCAGAAGCAGGGAAACTCCTGGGTCCTATGCTTCCTGAGCTTGTACATACCTTTTTAAAAGGGACCATACACACATATATTATACTCTGGGGCACTACATTTGCAAGTCGCCGATATACAGCAACTTTGCGGGGGAAATTTAAAGCGGCAATGTCTTTAAAGGCAAGTACTGAGCTATAAGTCATTTTGCGGAGTGGAAATTGACATTTGCCTCACTGCATAGTCCATACCAAGGGATGCCCCAAAATTGTGTCCTCTCCCCTTTTTTGTCTCATTCCCATAATTCTCACTTTGCAAAATAATATGTATAAATATTTAAAATTCTGCACTGCTCTGAAAAAATATGTAGTGAATTTACTCTTTGTTCATGACCTTCATTTTCATTTTCTCCTCTATCTAAATATCATGAAATCAATCTTTACAAACTTTTGATTGCTTACTGGCTTCCATGTAAACTAGTTTTAGTTAGCTTTCCAATGTGTGCCTTTATTATTAAAGACCTCACTTTTCAAACAATTTATGAACCATTTTCAACCAAATATCAGTAAATTTCGTTTTTTCATTTCATATAACATGAGATTCAGCTATTATATTGCTGTGATTTGTCTGTTGCCTGGCCCCTGTTTTGTTGATGATTAATGAATGCATAGCACTGAAAATAAGCAAGTTTTGAATCCAAGTTCTAGTCCTCAAGTGATGTCACCCATAGCTCCACATGCCAAACAGTATCCAGTATAGTCATGTTTAATACAGCGCTTAAAGTCCTTTGGTTTGGAAGTCAGTCTGAATTGCTATGAGGTCATACTTGGAGCAAAACATTGTATCTTCAGAACAGTATCTTCTTTCTAACGGAAAGTGCTCTTGCCACTTGTGCTAGAAAGTGCTATTAAATAAAAAGTTTATATATATCCAGCCCATTTGCTGAACACAAACACTGAGGTCTTACAGGAAACTACTGGGACCATGAAAGATACAGTGTATAACTTGCACTACAGCTAACCAATGAGAGGTTTTGGGACATAGCATAAAATTCCATGCCCAACTGTAATTTGAGTAACAGTGCACTACATCACATCCTGAAAGACTGCATACACCCCTATACACATTCTCATTACCTAACATTTGTTACATATTCACACATATTCAGTAATGTAGTATTAAGTTAACAGTCACCCCAATCACAATAAATGATATTAGTGATAGCTACACTAACAGCTTTATTTTTATTTATTCATGTTCCCCATGGAGTTTTCCGTTGCTGTTTATGTCAATTCTGAACTCTACTATCCAGCCTCTATCACTTTCATTCAGTGCTGCAAGTGATAGAGGTGGTGGGGCCCAGTACTTTGAAAACAGGCTGGGCCATACATTCCCCCCTTTCTTGTTTTGCCCATGGACACATTTTTCTTCTCTTAAATAGTCGTCACTGTTCCCTTTAAGCTGCATATTCTGTAAACAAAAATGCTAAATGCCCCTTACATGCCCATCAGACCTCCCCACAAGTCATTATATGTCCCCACATAGGTTTGCAGACTTATGGTATTCACCTAGCTTACATGAGTTTCATTGCCTCTTACCTTATAAAAGCTGTATTGCATGCTTTGTCTCTTCTCTTCCTTTCTGGGGCTGAATAAATGAATGTCACGCTCATGCAGTCCCCTTCTGACCAAATCTACAGAAGTGAATGCTGGGATTTGTAGTCTTTCACTGTGCATTCTAGGCAGTGTGCAGTGAAGGACCACACACAGTCCCTCACATTGGGATAGCCTTAATTGTGCATGTAGTGGGAGGAACAGGGGGTAGGTGGTGGGATGACAGATTGATGAGTTCCAATAACTGTGGTGTGGGTGGAGCTGCTTTCTGGTGATTTAGGGATCTCACTGCTGTCATGGTCATTGCGGGTGGCGGGCTTCCTGTGGGGTCTGGGACCCCTGGTGACTCTGGGCCCATTACTTCAGTACCTCGTGTACTCCTTGGTGGCCGCCCTGCTTCCATTACTCTTCCAGCAAAATATAGAAAAATCCCATGAAGCACAATAATAGCCCTCCCTGTCTCAAGGATAGCGTGAGATGCCAAAAACTTTCAAGCAAAGTGTTAAGTCCTACTGTCATTGGCATTGGCTGTAATAGCTGTCACCTAAACAGAGCATTGTACTTTTGCACAAATGTAAGGTTGGATAGGACACATTATATTCTAAGGCTGGTACATGTCAACTGTCCACAGTCCCAAATAGGGCAGTACAACTTGTGCCACTACAGCTCAGATGTTAGGGAGTGACCCAGAGCCACTCTGTCACTGTAAGTACTTACAATGATGACAATGGTGATGATATTGGTGCTGGTGGGGGATATGACTATTTACTAAATGAGAATGCTATTAATTACATTTTAGAGCTGGTTGGTATGTTTATTTATTAAATAGGTGTGGTATTAATTTAATTTTGGGGATGATTAGGGGGAAGGAGGTCTAATTAATAAAGGTGGATGCTGTTGATTTAACATCGAGACTAGTTGAAAAGAAATAGGCATATTTAATAAATAAGAATGCTATTTATTTAATTTTGGGGCTGGTTTTGGGGATGGAGACCTATTCATTAAAGATAAAAAAATATTAATTTAATGTTGGGCTGGTTGATGGGAAAGACCCTAATTATTAAACATGGGAACTATTGATTTGATGTTGGGATGTTGGAATATTTTAGTTTGGGTGCTACTGATTTAATATGTTTGGCAATACAAGAGGTGAACAGTACCTATCTCTTTTCCAAATAGGGCCTCAAAATTTTAGTTTTCTGCAAAGCAACAGCTTAGCTTAAGACAATAGCTAAGCATCACATAGTCAAAGCTGCATGAACAGTTAAGAGCTAGAAGCACAGTCTACCAACTGTTCAGATTCTGGTGGGAAAGCCCTGAATTTGCTGGACTGTCCTGCAGTGTCAGGACATTTCCAGACTGTCCCGCTTGATGCTGCTGTTCTCTGGAACACAATGCATTTCTGGTGTGTTTGTAGAGGAAGGGCCGTGGTTGATGGCGGCCACACCGGGACACAAAGATCACTAAAATGCCAAAACCTGGATAATAGATGGGGTCCAGGGAGGGATGATTGTAAATCACTAAGCACTCCTCCACAGTAGACAGCATCTCAATATCTCCCTCAACAAGATGAGGGGACAGCTTAGTCCAGGATACTAAAATGTATGGTTATGTCACGGATCAATGTAGAAATACAGCTAAGGAGCCATGGATAGGTGAAAAAACAAACAATGTTTATTGCTGGAGAGTATGAACAGTTGACATAATAGCTTGCAAAATTTACCAGATATACAGCAGTTGCAGGTAAATGGGAGGTGAGGAAATATTCCAGGCAGCATGCACAGGGAAATGCACAGATAAGTCCCAGGTTCACATAAGGAACAGGTCAGCAGATTGTATGTTGAGATAGATCTCCAGCAGCATAAATCCAGGAGCACAAACAGGAGGAAGTGACCACAGAGAATAACCTCAGGATGAGACAACAGGATGGGACAACAATAACCAGCAAAGACTGCTGGGAGAGACAGATTTAAGAAGGGACACACCCAGGTGCAAGGAATAATTACAGGGCAGGTTAACCCCTGATACAAACAAGTAAAGCACAATAGCAGCACCTCTGGTGAATAGAGGTACTGCTGCAACACATAAAAGAAACAAATAATAAAGTCCAAGAGTCCAGGAGGCAGGTCGTTACAGGTTATGGCTGTGCGTGTGCCACACATAACAATGATTGTAGCAGGCCATCTTTTATTATCACATTGCAGATATTTGCAAACAGTACCTTTACTCATATCAGTAAAATCTAAGATTTTCTTACTTTTGAGCCTCATTTAGAGTTGATCTCAATTCCACTGCCCATCATAATAACCTCGTTTCGTTTCATGCACAAGTGTTTCTCAGCATTCTGCACCATTTCTTAGGGAGCAGGATCACCCTACCAATTGTCTCCTGTAGGAGACCCACCATGAAACACACCATGGTACACATGGACTACTGGTTCTCTTGGTAGCCACATCCTACCTCTAATTATTTTACTTATACAATATGAAGTCTTACTTTTTTGTTTTCTCTTTTATCTGGTTTCTACAGACATTTCTTGTCTAGTAATAAGCAGTGTCCAATGACAGTTGATTGAGGAATAACTTATTTATAGTATTCGATTAAGAGACGATTTATATAAATTACAGATTTGTTCACACTAACTGAAATTAGTTTTTGGTGTGAGCTGGAGATCCTGTGGTACTAAGTTCTTATGATAATTCAGAGCCAATGTTCTGCAAGCTAGCAAGTTTCTGTTTTTTCATTATATCACAGAATGTACCTCAGGAACACAACGAGCATGCTCCTGTCAGTACCTGAGATGTTCATACTGTAATTAATACATAAGGACATAGAAAAAAAATAAGGAAAAGGGCTCTCATAGTGCAGAATATTATTCACCATTAGTAATAATCTGATTTAAAGCAGAGTATAGTTTTCAAAACATTTTTATGCTTATCTCTTGGTGACTTCTTTAAGGCCAATTGCTTCTTGTTGAGGGTTGCAATGGTTTTATTTGGTATTTTAGAATAAACATTATTTGTTGGATGTTACACATGAGTGGCCGTCTTTCTGGTTTGTGTTTATTTTCAGGGCAAAGACTTTGTATCTGGTTATTTTGACTAATTAAGGAGCAATTGGCCTTAAAGAAGTCACCAACAGATAAACATAATATTGTTTTGAAAATGTACACTGCTTTTAATTAGAGATGCTCAGGCTCGGTTCCTCGAAAACTGTACATATCCTTTTCAATAACTTACATAAGGATGGGTGGGAGGGCCCAAGGACAATTCCATCTTGCACCATTTTTCTATTTCTACAGCCACTGCTGTGTGGGAATGTTTCCTAGATGTGCTATGAACTGTCGTGTGTTTGTGTCATTGCTCTGTCGCTTAGCATCCAGCCAGGTCGCTGCAGATTTTGTTTGAAAGTGTATGAAAATAATATTGTGACCTGTGAGGTGGTCAAGATTGACTGCAAATAGCTTGAAATTAGTGTTATTGAGGTTAATGATAATGTAGGAAAAAAACATAAAAAACATAGGGATTTTAGAAAAAAAATAGGGATCCAAAACCAAAACACGAGGGCGGTTTTACCAAAACACTAAGTTAATCCAGATCCAAAACCAAAACCAGAACCAGAACGGGGGTCAGTGAACATCTCTACTTTTAGTGAGATTATTACTAATAGTGTATGTCACAAACGCCCAGCCTGTCCCAGGTACAGCAATCTAAACAGCTGGCCATGACTGGCGTCACCTTAATCATTTAGCAGTGTATATACCTTTTTTGCCAACACAAAGGATTTATTATGGTGTCCTTACGTTCACCAAAACCACTTACTAATGTTTCACATGTAAATCACATACACATGTAGCATAAGCCTCCCTGGGCTTCGTAAATTCACAAAAAATCACGGAGAATATATTAGATTAAATTTATTTAATCTGAAAAATGTTTCCAAGGCTTATTTGCAAAAAATAATAACAAGACATACAATATGTTACACAAATGAGTTTCAGAAAATAAAATAGGAAATTCAGAGTTACTACATACTAGTTAAGACTCAGCTATTTTTTCGGGAGAGTTGAAACTCACAGATGTATGAACCTGTGTTTCTGTCAAAGCGCTATTTCCAAAATCGATAGAGATCAAACTCCAGACTGTTTGCCACTCTAGCTATACAAGTCTCAAATGTATGAAGCTGCGATTAAGCAAACTCAGTAGAGTTTGCTTTCAAACACGCCAGATAAAATACACTGTATCCTAGCAGCGTGTTTAGTAAACACATCACTTTTGCACTGCCTGTCATATAGCCGGAGGTTCCGGCAGCTGTCAAAACTGTAAAATATAGATAAAAGTAAAAAAAAAAAAGTGTGGGGTCCCCCCTCTACTCACTTTTAACCCTAGTGCTGCCAGGCAACACCAGCCGGGGTTGGTGGCACTATAGCAGAGGTACATGCGGCAGGGGTTCCCCTGCCATAATGACAAACCAACCCCAGGCTGTTCAGCACTGGGCTGGATTCCCTAGGGAGTGGGGTCCTCCCAAAAAAATGAGCAAGACCCCTCTAGGGACAACCAGCCTGGTGCTGAAAGCACTAGGGCCCTTCCTACACCCCTTGGTGGTGGGTATAGGGTAATAATGGCGATAAAATTTAAAAAAATAAACAGACTCGTTTTTGTTTTGTGGAACTACAAGTCCCAGCCAGCCAGGGTGCCATAAAAAGTGTGAGCATGCTGATACTTTTATAACTACAAGCACCAGCATACCTATGGCAGCCAGGGCATGTTGGCACTTGGAGAACCACATGTGCCAACATGCCCTGACACCCTAATCCTAAAATGGCTGTAAACCAAGTCCCAAAGAAATTTGTATCCAATAGTCCGGCTTGAACAAGTCCCAAATAAATTTGTAATTCCCAAAGTCTGGCTTGAAAAGTCCAAAAATTATTTGCATCCAAAAGTCCCTGCCTGTAATGTCCTCTCTTCTTCCTGGGCAAAAAGTCATCCTTGTTGATTGCAGTCTTCATTTCTTCTTGGCCAGGAGGGCCCCCTTGTTGCTTGAAGTCTTCTTATCTTCAGCCAGGAGGGCCACAGATTTGTAAGATCCACTCTGGAAGATGCTTGCTTGAAAACAATAAAAAAAGAGGAGAGCCTCCGCAAATAGCTTCTATAGTGTAGAAGCTCCGATACGCAAGGAACTTAGTTCATGCGCTAGGTTTATTTATAGTATTAGGGGATTTTCCCACTACAGCGTGATGGGTTTAGTAAACATGCTGCTACAACACAGGAGAGTTAGCTAAACACGGGAGTGTTTGACATTGCAGCAAAGCGCCAGAGATGAGTCAGCGATTTTGAAGATCAGGGTAAAAATCGCAGCTTAATACATTTGAGAAATTTTGGACTAAAATCGCGGGTCATTTGCCGCGATTTTAACTTGCTGAAAATAATCGGACCTTGATACATTTACTTCCTGATATGTGAGGGAACACAATTGAGGAAAATGGGACATTTCAGTCTTGATAGACCCCTCATGAAAATGCACACAGTAATGTCTAAAGCAGAAGATTTTAAACCTTTTTTCCACATAGCCCTTACCCCCCACCTTTGGAGTTTAGCTGTCAATAAAGACAGATTGATCTCCCAAATGTCACAGGGCTTTCCAAGTGAGTTAGGGATGCCCTGAGATATGAATATTCACAGAGCCTTGGGTTCTCACCTCTGTTCCTTCTGCTTGGCTAGATGGTTTACAACTTTGGGCTTCAAACTCCTCCAAGATCCTTATCTATCCTTGGTCTGGCTAATTTCAACAGATATTGACCCTTGCATAGGTTTCAGACTCGTGCCATTTCGCAAAGGACACGTTGAGATTACATTACAAAATTACATACAATATACATTGTCATACATGAATTCAACATAAAATAACAGTCAGTAGATATATTACATAATCGTCACAGTGTAGAATGTACTAAACTGTAAACATCCTTTTCTTTTCTATTTTTTGTTTTTTTTATTTATCCAGAGAGGGTCGTGGAACAGTGGAAAGAAGGTGCTGCTAACAAATTCTAATTGGATATTTGGTAGTTTTGAGCGCTGTTCAAGAGAATTAGATTATCAATTACAAAAGACCCTATACACCCTTATCACACAGTAAATGTAATGCTGGCCACACATAGTACTACTCTGTTGCTTCACTTGCGGGCCAGATAATAGCATTGGTGTCCATTTTGACCATACACATAGGTGGGTAAATTGAATGAGCATACAAATTGTACCCCAGTAGGGCCTGTTAGGGCTGCTGGAAAATATCTGGCATACATATATTCCAACTGTATTTAGCAACATCATTTCCGATCAGATTTTTATTGACTAGTTGTTTAAGTATACAACTGCAAAAACAAATGAAAGAGCAATTTTATTTGCATGTGGTCGGGAGCAGGTGTAAGTAGCAGATGATGATGATGATGATGATGAACACCCAAACTAGCGAACTGCTTCTAATTAGAAGTTTGCAAAAGATTTGCAGACACTTATTGAGACTTTAGTAGCCACTTGATTATAGATTAGAATTCGCCGAGTGTATTGAGGCAGAGATTGTAACAAAGAAAGTTGTTTCTGCCCTATTAGCTAGGTCATTCAAGTATAAATAATGTTGAAATAACTTTCGGAACATATAAAATAAAAGGTATTTGCACATGTTCACAAGTTGGACATAAGTATTTGAAGGGCATGTCTGTTGTCAGACTTGGACGCATCTTCAACTCTGAAAACAATGTACACTTGCATGCATCTTACGCTTGCGTTTCACTTTGTATAAATGTCGGTTTTCTGCAATAGCCACGTACCAGCCTTGAACACCTTACATTTGTAAATTGGCAACACTGGCTACTACATGTCCCCTAGTCTAGTCCCATGGCAGAAGTCAATCTTTTTATCAGCTCCTGCACATCCAGAGGCCATTCCAGTCCAGATATTTATGTAATATTCTGGACACACAGGCTCCTTAGTTTGACCTTGAAAGTGATTGTGAGTCAGTTCTGAGTAAGATGACTATAATTAGCTATGGTCAGCCAGGAGAGGAATGCAACTGGCAAGAGAAGGCCAGTTAAAATAATGGAAGTCAGGATTACGTGCCTGTAAATACCACAAAAAGGCTGATTACAAAAACAGAAGAGAAATGCTGATTTTGGTAGAATATGTCGCAATGTTTTATATTATGACAGTTATAGTAGAATGGAGGATCAGCTTGCTAGATTTGTCAGTGCAGCATTAGCTATATATTAGTGTCAAATTTATCAGTGTCTACATTCATCATATAATTTATAATTCTTTTTTTCATTAACAATGGTTAACACCTTTAAACATTTTGTTTTACAATCAAATATTCTTTATATAATTTATCTTTTCACCAGATTGTAAGATTTCTCATCTTTTGCATTATATTAGGCGCATGCATATCTTTTTGTAGCTGAATATTGTCTTGGGTGTCCTTCTTGATCTACAATCTATAGTGAACACAGAACTGTTGCTGTGTGTTCCAGAAAATTCCAATGAGCCCTATGTTCCTGCCTTAGTGCACCTAGTAAAGACTGGAACTGACATTATAACATGATATATTCTAGGTACAACAGAGACCTCAATGTGATCCATATTTTTCTTTCTTGTGTATCCACTCAGATTGTTCCCGACCTTGTTTGCTTTTACATGTCTTTCCTCTAGTCCTTGGACCTGACTAGTCTCTTAGGCTACAATTTTGTACTTTTCAGCTTGTACTTTTCGGTAGATACTAACCTTCTTCCACAATGGATCAAATAAAACCGTTTTAGATTTTGATTTTGTGTTCTATATATATATGGTCAGCCATGTGTCTGTTGCTGACCGTAGCCAATTGTCTGCAAGATACTTCACCTGGTGTTGTCTCATTCCCTATCTCCCTTATTAGTTACTATGTGTGGTAAGAATACCAAACTGCAAGGAAAAGAGTCTGCTACAAACATAGATAATGGTTTCTTTGTTCCAGGTGTTCTCGGGTTTTTGGACCCAGATGGTACATGTTGTGAATCATCAATGAGTCAAAGGCTAAAAAAAAACATTTCATTCAAATAAAGAAGGGCCTAATCACTCTTAAAATTTGTAATAAAAAAATGTAAATAAAAAATGAGAGGCAACCTAATTTAAAAGAAGGTACTCCTCTCTTTAAAATGATGGTATGCCTATTGAAACTATTGGGTTGAGATTGGTTCAGATCTCTAGTCTGCTTTAATGTTATTTGTTGCTTGCTGATCAAAAATGATCAGCTAGAAATAATTGAACACAGACACCCTTGTTTGAATGCGAGAAATTTCCCCTCCCAAAAAAGGAGTTTCCCAAGTTTTTCTGAGCCTGGGATAGAGAGATTGAGGCAGCTAAAGGACCATACCCATCCTTGTCATTTTCATGGTTCATTGTGAATGGGTCATAGGCACTTATAGTCATGCACATCCACAATCACTCTGGTTTCAGCACTGCAAGAAAACACACCAATCATGGTGGACAGTGATCAGTGGGTTTTAGTGTAACTCATTAAGTGGGGGGCGACTGATACTCACCCTTCTCAGCTTTGGGACAAAGGGTTAAGAATGTTTTATTAATTTTTTATGGATTACAGTGAAATTTAAGCACACTTGTTTTTGAATCCAACTGTCCCTGAATCTTGTTGCCAATTAAAATGTGGTAAACACATTCAGGTCATAATAATTTATTTAATGTGAGCAAAAATATTGTGCAAAAAGGACTTTTTGGCCTCGTCCTATACTTTATGTAAGGATGTAACCTATTAACAATAATTCTCTTCGGTGGTTATCGTTTACCCGATGACGATAACACCGACACACATGAGACCTACAACAAAAAAACGATTCAATGAAAAAAGGACAGGTATATTAACATACTTACCTTCAAAACGACTGTGCACATCTCCGATTGCAGCAGAAGAATGACCTTCTTCCGACTGCCAAGGTCTCCGGCAGTACTGTGTGACGTCAGTGTGCCCTTGATGCCTTTAGATTTAAATCGGCAATGTCAGGACCCTGCAGGGACCCTGTTTAAACAGGGTCCCGACATTGCCGCTTTGTTGAATACATTTTGAGATGTAGTGTGTTCATAGATTTGGAGGTTCTAAAATAGATAGCAGAGTCTGGGAACTGAATAAATTTTAACAGCCTTGATACGACCTATACAGAGTTAAAAATTGAGATGTCAGATTTAATATGCTGAGGTCAGACAAAACAATTGAAGAAAGTTAGCCTGGAAGAGTTGCGGGTATTTTTTAGTTATCTGAGTCCCAAGATATTCAATCTAAGGGTGTGCACCGGCCACTTTTGGGGGTATATTTACTAAACTGCGGGTTTGAAAAAGTGGAGATGTTGCCTATGGCAACCAATCAGATTCTAGCTGTCATTTTGTAGAATGCACTAAATAAATGAAAGCTAGAATCTGATTGGTTGCCATAGGCAACATCTCCATTTTTTCAAACCCGCCGCTTAGTAAATCTAGCCCTTGGTGTTTTGGGTTTTGGGTTCTGATTAGCTTGAGGTTTTGGGTTCTGATTTGCTTTGCCAAAACACCACACGAAAGGTTTTGGTTCTGATTTTGGGTTTTGGGTTCTGATTTTTTTTTAAAAAGGCATAAAAAGTGCTAAAATCCATATTTCGTTTTTTTTTCACTCCTACACTATTATTAACCTCAATAACATTAATTTCCACTAATTTCCAGTCTATTGTGAACACCTCACACCTCACAATATAATTTTTAGTCCAAAAGGTTGCACCGAGGTAGCTGGATGTCTAAGCAAAGCGACACAAGTGGGTGGCACAAACACGTGGCCCATCGTAGGTGGCTGTGTAGGCTTGAATGGCCTTTTGCTGCTTCTCCATCCTCTGCAGCATATAGAGGGTGGAGTTCAAGCACGTCACTACCTCTTGTTTTAGTTGATGGCAGGGCAGATTCATGCTTTTTTGATGTAGCAGGAACAGTGAATGTAGTTTAATATCTGATACTAATATTTCTGCACTGCAGGAACAGTGAACGTAGTTTAATATCTGATACTAATATTTCTGAACTGTCTATTGAAGTTGAATCTCGACTGGATTTGGTACCGGGGACACAATACCTTCATCAATCGTCTAAATTCCACTGCACAGTAGGCGGACTCCGGACGCACGTCTAACACCAACATAGCTGTTACGGCCGCAGTTATCCGCTTTGCCATAGGATGACTATATAGGAGTGGCACTGCAGTGGCAGACAGGATGGCAGTTTGAAAAACTAGTTCCCAAAGACCACATAATGCCAAAAAAAGAGTTGCAATATGGAATTGCCCTTGGGCCCTCCCACCCACCCTATGTTGTTGAAATAGGACATGCACACTTTAACAAACCAATCATTTCAGCGACAGGGCCTACCAAACTACTGTGGCTGAAATGATTGGTTTGTTTGGGCCCCCACACAAAAAAAGCTGTTCATCTCTCCCTGTACAAACTAAACTGGCTCTACTGAGGCAAGATGTCATCCTCAACCTCTGATTCCTCCCCCCCTACAGTGTGTACTTCCTCCTCCTCACACATTATCAATTCGTCCCCGCTGGACTCCACAACCACAGGTCCCTCTGTACTATCTGGAGGGCAGTGCTGTACTTCATTGAGGAAATGATTATTCATTTTTATAAACATCATTTTTTCAATGTTGTGAGGAAGCAACCTCCTTCGTCGTTCATTGACCAGGTTCCCCGCTGCACTAAAAACTCTTTCCGAGTATACACTGGAGGGGGGACAACTCAGGTAAAATATAGCCAGTTTGTACAGGGGCTTCCAAACTGGCTTTTTTTCCTGCCAGTAAGAATAAGGACTGTCTGACATGTCTACTTGGATGGTGTCAGCAAAGTAATCCTCCACCATTTTTTCAATTGTGACAGCTTCCAATTCAGCGACAGTAGACATGTCTGCAATGGTTGGCAGGTCCTTCAGTCCGGACCAGATGTTCTCAGCATCCCTGCCAGCGGGTCTTTTAGGAAAACTGAGCTTTTTCCTCGCAGCCACAGGTGTGGAAGAAAATGGAGGAGCTGTTGACATGTCACGGTCCTCTTCAGAGGACAATCTTCTGACCAGCAGGTCTTTGCACTGCTGTAGACTTGTGTCTGCCAGAAACAGAGACACAACATACGCTTTAAACCGAGGATCCAGCACGGTGGCCAGAATGTATTCCTCTGACTTTAAAAGAGTTACCACCCTCGGATCCTGGCAAAGCGTATGAAGGGCTTCATCCACAAGAGCTACATGCTTGGTGGAATCGCAATGCTTTAACAGCTCCTCCCTCACTTTCTCCAGCTGCTTCTGCAACAGCCTGATCAGGGGAATCACCTGACTCAAGCTGGCAGTGTCGGAACTGACTTCTCGTGTGGCAAGTTAAAACGGCTGGAGAACCTTGCACAACACGGAAATCAGTCTCCACTGCGCTTGACTCAGGCGCATTCCCACTCCTTTGCCTATGTCGTAGGTGGCTGTGTAGGCCTGAATGGCCTTTTGCTGCTCCTCCATCCTCTGCAGCATATAGAGGGTGGAGTTCCAGCGCGTCACAACCTCTTGTTTGAGGTGATGGCAGGGCAGGTTCAGCCTATTTTGATGTTGCTCGAGTTTGCGGTAAGCACTGGCTGAATGCCGAAAGTGTCCAGCAATTTTGCGGGCCACCGCAAGCATCTCCTGCACACCCCTGTCACTCTTCAGGTAATGCTGCACCACCAAATTAACGGTGTGGGCAAAACATGGGACGTGCTGGAAATTGCCCATATGTAATGCCCGCACAATGTTACTGCCGTTGTCTGACACCACAAATCCCCAGGAGAGTCTAAGTGGGTAAGCCACTGCGAGATTATTTCCCTCAGTTTCTCTAAGAGGTTGTCAGCGTTGTGCCTCTTATTAAAACCGGTGATGCACAACGTTGCCTGCCTTAGAACGAGCAGCCGTTGTGGAGATGCTGCTACTGATGCAGCTGCTGCTGTTGCTGCGAAAGGCCATGCATCTACCCAGTGGGCTGTCACAGTCATGAAGTCCTTCATTTGCCCTGAACCACTTGTCCACATGTCCGTGGTTAAGTGGACAATGGGTACAACCGCATTTTTCAGAGCACTGAGGACACTTTTTCGTACTTCTCTGTACATCCCGGGTATCGCCTGCCTAGTGAAGTGGAATCTCAACAGGATTTGGTACCGGGGACACAATACCTCCATCAACCGTCTAAATCCCACTCCACTGATGACGGACACCCGACGCACGTCTAACACCAACATAGCTGTTACAGCCACAGTTATCCGCTTTGCAATAGGGTGACTACTGTCTTACTTTGTGGTCATGGCAAACGACTGTTGGACGGTCAACTGTTTGGTGAAAGACGTAGCGTTCTTGCGACTTCCCCTCTGGGAAGATGACCGACTACCAGCAGCAACAGCAGCAGCGGCAGTAGTAGGCGTACCGCTGCAGGATTCCTCGGATGAATCCCGGATTGAAGAGGACTCAGTCTGGCTGGTGACATGGCCTGCAGGACTAAATCTGATGGAGATCGTGGAGGAAGTTGACGAGGAGGGTGTTGGTGGTGTGTATCCAACAGGACCAAGGGTTTTAGGTGTCCCTGGACTGCTGACGGTCCTAGCCACAGTTCCTGAACTAAACACAGAATTATGAAGGTTCTTCAGGTGACGTATAAGGGAGGATGTCCCTAGGTGGCCAAGATCCTTACCCCTGCTTATTTGAGCTTTACATAAGCTACATATGGCCATACATTTGTTGTCTGGATTGGGATAAAAATAACTCCAGACAGAAGAGGTGGATTTTTTGGTCTTCTGACCAGGCATGACGATGGGCTTTTTCATCCCATGGACAACAACTGTTTCCCCCCCTGGTGCCTCATTTAGGATAACTACATCAGCATCCTCCTCGTCAAGTTCCTCCTCAGCGCTAGCTACATCAATATCCTCCTCCCGGTGTACAACATTCACACCTTCATTAGCCAAATCTGTAACTGGACTGTGGGTGATCCTTCCAGCATATGCAGAGGGCGTGCTGCAAATGGTAGAAGGAGCCACCTCTTCCCATACAGTGATGGGAAGGTCAGGCTTCGCAACCACCAACACCCTTGGACTCGCCTTGGGGATTTGTGATGACATCTCTCTAGAAGGCAGAGTTGTTTGCTGTGTTGTTGATGACAGCTTAAGTCTCTTAAATTTTTTAGAGGGGTGGGGAGGAGGAGGGCTTAGATCCTTGGGTGAAGCTGAACCACTAGTTATGAACACGGCCCAGGGCCTAAGCCGTTCCTTGCCACTCCATGTCGTAAATGGCATATTGGCAAGTTTACGTTTCTCCTCAGATGATTTGAATGTTCTTTTTTTACTAATTGTAGTGAACTTTGGCTTTTTGGATTTTACATGCCCTCTACTAGGAGATTGGGCATCGCCCTTGGCAGACGACGTTGATGGCATTTCATCGTCTATGTCATGACTAGTGGCAGCAGCTTCAGCATTAGGAGTAAGTGGGTCTTGATCTTTCCCTACTTTATCCTCCAAATTTTTGTACTCCATTATATGCAGCACAAGAGAGCGTACCCCTAAACCACACACACTTTGGGACTGCAGAAACAGTGAACGTAGTAATATAGATTGCAGTTCCTATTTTTTTGGACTGCAGAAACAGTGAACGTAGTAATATAGATTGCAGTACCTATTTTTTGGGACTGCTGAAACAGTGAACGTAGTAAAATAGATTGCAGTTCCTATTTTTTTGGACTGCAGAAACAGTGAACGTAGTAATATAGATTGCATTTCCTATTCTTTGGGACTGCAGAAACAGTGAACGTAGTAATATAGATTGCAGTTCCTATTTTTTGGGCCTGCTGAAACAGTGAACGTAGTAATATAGATTGCAGTACCTATTTTTGGGACTGCAGAAACAGTGAACGTATTAATATAGATTGCAGTTCCTATTCTTTGGGACTGCAGAAACAGTAAACGTAGTAATATAGATTGCAGTTCCTATTTTTTTGGACTGCAGAAACAGTGAACGTAGTAATATAGATTGCAGTACCTATTTTTTGGGACTGCTGAAACAGTGAACGTAGTAATATAGATTGCAGTTCCTATTTTTTTGGACTGCAGAAACAGTGATCGTAGTAATATAGATTGCAGTACCTATTTTTTGGACTGCAGAAACAGTGAACGTAGTAATATAGATTGCAGTTCCTATTTTTTGGACTGCAGAAACAGTGAACGTAGTAATATAGATTGCAGTTCCTATTCTTTGGGACTGCAGAAACAGTGAACGTAGTAATATAGATTGCATTTCCTATTCTTTGGGACTGTAAAAACAGTGAACGTAGTAATATAGATTGCAGTTCCTATTTTTTGGGCCTACTGAAACAGTGAACGTAGTAATATAGATTGCAGTACCTATTTTTTGGGACTGCTGAAACAGTGTACGTAGTAATATAGATTGCAGTTCCTATTTTTTGGGACTGCTGAAACAGTGAACGTAGTAATATAGATTGCAGTTCCTATTTTTTTGGACTGCAGAAACAGTGAACGTAGTAATATAGATTGCAGTACTGCAAGAACAGTGAACGTAGGTAAATTTAGCAGTACTAATAATTCTGGACTGCAAGAACAGTGAACGTAGGTATTGCAGTACTAATATTTCAGGACTGCAATAATATATTGCTCTAGAATTTTTTTATACTTTTTAAATTATTTTTTAATATTTTTTTTGTATAATTTTTTTTTTTTTAAAATTTTTTTAGGAGTTTTTAATAATTATAAAATTACTATGGACTTAGCACAACTAAGCACAGGACTAAAGCACCACTGGACTCAGCAGGACAGACACTGGCCAAAGCACCACTGGACTCAGCAAGGACAGAGCACTGGACACAAGCATAAAGCACCACTGGACTGATCACGCAGGAGCACCACTACCCTACAACCTCCCTCTTCCCTGATGTCAGGTGAAATGAAGATGGCGGCCGCAAGCTGAGAATTTATGACATCCGAGTCTCGCGAGATCTGACGCGAGACTTGGATGTCATAGCCTCGTTTCGGATCTTTTTGCCGGGTGGAAGTACCCGAACAGTGCTCGGATCCCGTCGGATCCGCACTGTTCGGGTGGGCTCGGATTAGCGGAATCCGAGCCCGCTCATCCTTAATTTAAGCTTATGTAGGTGCCATCTAAAAGGAAAGTTTTTTCCAAGGGAATCTCTTTGCGTATCTGTGAGATAGAAGTCCAAGGCCTCAGCATTGAAGGGTTAATCTCATATCCTAAGTAGTGGCCATATTGTTTAATTTTTTGGTGGGAAATTATGGCAACAGTCTTGCAACTGTCAGAAGTTTGTTGTCCACTTATAGGGTAATTTTGTGTTCAGTTTGTTCCACTTTTATGCTGGATATCTTAGAATGTGCATAAATTTTCATTGCTAGAGACTCAAAAATGATGGAAAAGTTTAAAGGTGAGAGGGGACAACTCTGTCTTGTACCTTTGAGAATTACAAAGGGGGAAGAGGTGTTTCAATTTAACAAAACAGTTGCTGTGGGAGAATGATATAAAGACAAGTATTAGTTTGTTTCAGGCAGTTGATATGAGGCAGTTGTGAACTAAACAGATTTATTGAAGTAGTTCGGTATGTACAGATGATCAATTCAGATATAACAAAAGCAGTATTAGAACTTAGCAGGCATGAAAACAAGCAAGACAATATGATATAAACTGGCACAATGAGGACAATGCTGAAGGTCTCCGACATGATAATAAACATGGAAAGTCACTTGATGACTTGATATTGATACATTATTGACACAGATGATGAATGGCACAGTATGGCAAGAAACACTTGGGACACTTGACACATATCATGAATGGCACAGTATCCCAGGAAACACTTTGCAAACTTGACACATATCAGTAAGCTGGTATGCAAGTAAGACAGTGATAATACAGTCCATTGTTTAAGGGCCGAGTCCAAGCAGCAAGTTATTATGTACAACACTATACAAGAAAGCGGTTACTCCTGAGACAGGCTCCTCCGGTGGTAGCCACATTCCCGTGACTCATATCACCGACATAGTAAATCCCTACCAAATAAGCCCGAATCTAATAAACCCGATAAATAAAAATTTCAGACTTGACCTAAAAAAGACAGAGTACATCCCCGACATGTCCGCTTCACGACTGCTTTATTTATCAATTGAAGGAAATGCCGGGACTTGGTATTGACGTCACTAATGTGCGTGACAGTGATATTTATGAAATTAAAGCACAATACCACCACTCTCCACATTTATCAAATTTAAAGGTTAGGGTTAGGGGTTAGGGTTAGAGGTAGGAATAGGAATAGGAATAGGATTATTGCATTGAAAATTCTAATTCTATATTTTAATTAAATCGTAAATGCGTCAAGTGATGGGATTGCCTCTCCTATTTTTTTATTAATCTATATTAATAACACGTGAGAGATACAAATTTATTGCTGAATGCAAACAAAGTGGAATTAGAGAATTATAGAAAACTGTGGGCCAACAAAGAAACACTATTGCATTATGTTTTCACTTTTGATCTTTGTTAGTAAATCACCATCACATGCTTTTCAAAAACTGGTACCATTAAAGTATTCCATCCAAAAATAAAATGTAGTTCTTGATGGGAATCATTAAGATAGGTTAAAACATAGTATTATTACATTCTTAAACATAAAATGCAGGTTCCTTTGCTCACCATCATGGTAGCAGATATTATAGATATGGTGTCAGTAGATAGCATTTGTAGGCTAAAAACTTTTCTATGGACATGAGGTTTCTAATAAGAAGTATAAACAAATATGTTTCCATATTTTTTGCTTTAAAACATGCATCCCCATGCTCTTGATATTAATGCTACAAACCAGAAGGGAATGTCTACTTCTGCTTTAACTACTAGTCCATCCAAGTAAGATGCTTTTTTGTATAGTTATGGCATTGTTGTAGAATTATCTTAGAAATATAATAGAAAACCAGTATTAACATTTTCCAAAATGACTCTTAAGATTTAAAGATTTTTTTCTAGGAAATCAGCTTGACCACTGATGTCTGTAGGGTCGTGGTTTGCATGGCGTCTATTCATGTAGTTGACTGAGACAGTTTGCTGGTCGGCTGGATTGACAGGCAGCTACTTAAGAGAACACTAGGACCTCAGTTTAGCTTACCCTGGCACGATCTCTAACTTTTACTACCGCACTTCCTGTTTAGCTTTGCAAAGGTCAACTTCAAGAGTACTGAGGGTGCACATCAGAAAGGCCACGGGATTTGGGGTGTGCAAACCTTTCAACTGCTTTCATAAACACTTCCAGACTTCCTTTCCATCACATGCAATTTGACTTCTGATCAGGGAAGAGTTGGGGGAATCAGGCAGTCGACATGATGCAGTTCCTTGCTCTGGTGTTTATAGCACTGATTAGAACCAGGAAAACTGTGAGCGGAACATGCAGTTTAAGGCTAATGATTGGTACCAGTCTGCTGAGCTCTTTTCCTGTCAGCAAGTCAGATTTTTTGTGATCTTTTCAACAGTTCTTTTATTAATAGAGCTCAAAGAGGGAATATCACCTAGGACCACTGAGCTGGTGCCGGTTTCATACTTGTGATCTCCAGTCTAGATGATTGATTCATCCATTGCTTAATTATGACACTGGTAAATGTGTTGAAAACAGATGTACAAATATTACTTAGGAGTGGATAGTATAGTACAGTATTGACAGACATCCGTAGGGACCACAGTAACCCTTTTCCCATATAACACTGATTATTGTTGGGGTGTGTGAGGAGGCTGAATCTGGCAAAAAGCTTTGGGGGACAGTAAATGGGAACTGATTAAAAAAAATATGTCTTGTTGGTAGATTTAATAATAATTAAAGTGTCGGTGGGAGGATATTATACTCAATTTCTCTCTAATCTTCCCTCAGCTCCAGGCGGAGAACCCTGTGCCACAATTCTACTCTGTGCAGAAGGTGCATGGCCCTTTAAGGGCAGCTCTGAACCTGTGTTTATGTGTTATGACCTGTGATCCACCCTACTCATCAGCTCAGCTATTCAAACCTGCTCCAGAGTCTGTCCCAGAGTATTAGACTCCATACCTGTGCATATTGTAGCTGATTCCTGTGTATTCTGACCCAGACTGTTCCTAACTTTTCTTCTGCCTTTCGTTCAGTATTGTTCATTCCAGCTTGTTCTGACACTCCTTACATTTGCTGATTTGGCACTCTGTAGTTCGTTTGTGTACCAGTCCTGACTACATTGACCAGACCCTACTTGCTGTTGATACCAGCTTGTCTTACCTGAAGGCAGCGCAGAAGGCCGGAACCTGCGAATCCACCAGCAGCAAAGCCTAAACCTCCATGCAGGGGTCCCTGACGAAAACTGGGTGTTCATTAGACTATGCGCCTCTGTTATTGTCAGCGCTAATTCAGGTTGGCGAAAGTGATTCCACTATATCCGCTACAACTGGAACATCCATAAGGCTTTATTGACTTCTTTTAGAGAAGTGCCTTTTGTCATCCTTGCTGCACAAAACAAACTCGGGCAGAGTTAGAGTCAGAGTTCATAGCATGTGAATTAAAATGATATACACTATATGGACAAAAGTATTTGGCCACACCTGTTAATTATTGAATTGAGGTGTTCCAATCAGACCCATTGCCAGAGGTGTATAAAATCAAGCACCTAGCCATGCAGTCTCCATTTGCAAACATTTGTGATACAAAATGGGTCTTTCTGAAGAGCCCACTGACTTCAACCGCCGTACTATGATAGGATGCCATCTTTGCAATACGACGGTTCATGAAATTTCATCCCTGCTGGATATTCCAGGCTCAACTGTAAGTGATATTATTAGAAAGTGGAAGCGTTTAGGAACAACAGTAACTCAGCCACGAAGTGGAAGACAACGTAAAGTCACAGAGCAGGATCAACGACTGCTAAGGCGCATGGGGCATAGAAGTCGCTAACGCTCTGCTGATTCCATAGCTGAAGAGGTCCGAACTTCCACTGGAGCACAGAATGGGTTTTCATGGCCGAGCAGCTGCATTTAAGCCTTACATTACCAAGACCAATGTCAAGCGTAGGATGGAGTGGTGTAAAGCACACAGACACTGGACTGTGGAGCAGTGGAAACATGTACTGTGGAGTGACGAATCATGCTTCTCTGTTTGGCAGTCATAAGGGCGAGTCTGGAAGAATGTTACCTGTCTGACTGCATTATGCCAACTGTGAAATTTGGTGGAGGAGGGGTAATGGTATGGGGCTGTTTTCCAGGGTTTGGGCTAGGCCCCTTATCTCCAGTGAAGGGCAAACTTAATGCTTCAGCATACCAAGTAATTTCGAACAATGCTATACTACCAACTTTGTGGCAATAGTTTGAGGAACACTCTTTTCTATACCAACATGACTGTGCCCCAGTGCACAAAGCAAGGACTACAAAGACATGGTTTAATGAGTTCGGTGTGGAAGAACTTGACTAACCTGCACAGAGCCCTGTCCTCAACCCCATTAAACACCTTTGGGATGAGCAGGAACGAAGATTGCGAGCCAGGCCTTCTCATCTAACATCAGTGCCTGACCTCATAAATGCTCTACAGAATGAATGGGCACAAATTCCCACAGAAACACTCCAACATCTTGGGGAAAGCCTTCCAAGAAAAGTGGAAGCTGTTATTGCAGCAACAGGGGAACCAACTCCATATTAAGTATATGTATTTGAATACAGTGTCATTGCAGTCCCTGTTGGTGTACTGGTCAGGCATCCGAATACTTTTGTCAATATAGTGTATATGATACTTGAAATAAACGTAAACAATGAAGTTACTGTTTCCTGTGCCATATAGTTGCTAAAGATGGCCAAACTGCAGAATTTAAAAACGAAAAAAATACATATAATGTGGGAAGTCCACAAAGAGAAGTAGATGTGTAATTCTACTTGTGTACTTCGTTGAAAATAAGTGATTAATTGTGATGTGCTGTCCCGGTGTAAATGGTCCTCATAATTATATTTATAAAACTTGGCCTTCTAAAGAAACCATTGTGGTTTTATGCTCTGTGTTATAAAGAATATATGGAGGAGCTGGGAACTGCATATTATCTTTGTGTACACATATTGTGCAGGGTGTTATGATCCTTATTTCTGTAATGTCTATGTGTCCTGCCAATGTGACCTCCCTGTCTCCAGAACATATCTGCATTTTTGCTCTGTATGATAATTCGCTGCACAGCTTCTCTGTGTCACAGACAGGGCCATCTTTTCCATTGGGCACGATGGGCAGCTGCCCGGGGGCCCCACGGGCAAGGGGGCCCCATAGGCACGGCTCTTAATGAGAGTAAATAAAAAGAGAAAAAAACCTGAAAAAAAAACCTACAAGGGTCACTGAGCAAGTACATCTATCTATCTCTATCTCTATATATCTATATCTATATCTGTATCTGTATATATCTATATATCTATATCTATATCTAGGGGCCCCGGTGCACTGGTTTGCCCGGGGGCCCGTAATGTTGTTAAGATGGCCCTGGTCACAGAATATCGGCACTGCTCTGTGTGACAAAAATACTGCACATTTTTCTGTATAACTTAATCTCTGCACAGCTTCTCTATATGACTTAATCTCTGCACTGCTTCTCTGTATGATGAAATTTCTGTGCAACATCTCTGCATGACCTAATCCCTGCACTGCTTCTCTGTGTGACGGAATCTGTGCACAGTTTCTCTTTATGACTTAATGTCTGAGCTGCTTCTGTATGAGGGAATCTGTATAGCTTCTCTGACGAATATAATCATTGCACTGCTTCTTTGTATGACAGAATCTCTGCACTGCTTCTCTGTATGAAAGAAATTCTGCACGATTTCTCTGTATAACTGAATCTCTGCACAGCTTCTATGTCTGGCAGAATGTCTGCATTGCTTCTCTGTATGGTGGAATCTCTGCACAGTTTCTCTGTATGGTGGAATCTATGCACTGCTTTTCTGTATGATGGAATATCTGTACACCTTATTTCAGGATACTGATGTATTAGCTGAAGTTCAATGACCGATAGAGCTAATTTCAAATTGAGTCAGTATACTGATCAACTGAAGAGTGTCCCAAATATAGATAGGTAGCAGATATTCAGATGTAAGTAGGGGAGGCACACAAGTGAGTAGTCAGATATTAACTTTGTCAGTGCACAAGTGGGTAGTCAGTATAAGCCGGGATGGTAGACAAGAGGGTAGTCAGACATAAACTGGTTGGCAAATGAGCGGTTAGTAAGTTATAAGTTGGGTTGGTACACAGGCAGGTAGTCAGTAGTAAGCCAGGTTGGTACACAAGCAATCAGTAGATAATCCAAGAGGAATAGGTTCAGGTAACAGGAGCTAAGCAAAAAATTACTCAAGCAAAGGCTTCAGTCACAGAGTGCCAAATTATAGGTTCAAACAGGAAACAAGATCCAAGATGAATTCTTCTGAGGCAGTACTGGTCTTCTTGGATAAGGGAAGTTCAATAATAATGGTAACTGTATGATTCAATCTCTGCAACACTTCTCTGTGTGATGGAATCTCTGCATTGCTTCGCCATGTGATGGAAGCTTTTTACAAAGAAGATGGTGTCATTCTAGAAGTTCACAAGAGTACAGAAATGACTTGAGGGTTTGTGAAAGTCACATGGATTAGTTGGGCAAATATTATGATTAAAAAAGTTTAACTTTAAAATTATTTGTACTAAAAGCATTTGTTGTAGCTTTATTTCTGAGTAAAATGTAGGCTCTGTTGGGCATTTCCACATTATAGATGACATCTGTGCAACCTCCAAATGAAGCAGAGTAATCTCCTTGCTGTGTGAGTGCTGAGACATTAGGGTGTAGACTAATTAGGGTACAATTTGGAGGCTAGCTAGCAAGCTATGGGAATTGGGTTTGTAGTTTGAAAAGGGGCCATGAAAACTAAGAAATTAAATTTTCTTGCTCCACACTCAAAAAATGTCACTTCAGCTGTAAAATATTATCCCAGGGATATCTGTTGTTGTAGGTAGCAGGGTCCTACACCCCAGTAAACAGTTCGTTTTAGTCTTGAAGTTTATCATTACATTTCTGAATACATATTAGCATAATGTTTATTTTTATTATGGTGAAATAGTGTATTAGTATCAAAGTTAAACATAATAAAGACAGCTTCAGATGTTAAAAGAATATTAGTGAAAGTCATTTATAAAGCATAAAACATACTCTCTGCTTTGGATCTGTCATGCTTCTCAATTTGCACACAAATATATCTATATTTCCTCTGAGGAGCAGCACAGACAAATGGGAGGAGTTGGGTGGAGTGAAGACATTCCTAACCAGTGTGGCAAGAGCCCGCTACTGCTGAAGCACATGCGAACAACTTCTTCCTTTTTATGTAGTTTTATTGTCAGGATGGTAAATGTTTTGACACCGTACAGATTTCACAGCAATACTTGGAGACCCTAAACGCTAGCTAGACATAGCTCAGCTCTCTCAAGACCAGCCAGCTTCCCCAGCGTAGATCTCAGTGCACAAATGATACAAACATGCTTTTATACCTGATACTCCTCCCCCAGCCTTAGCTTGATGGACAGGCGACACACACACCTTCTCTTTAAAAGGAAACGCCCCATCACTGGCACTGTTTTGCACTAAAGAGACACACCCTGTCTGTTTGCTGAGAGGAGGGATTTCTCTGCATGTAAGTTAACCAAACTTAAACTATTGTTTGTTACACATAGGTCTTTACATTCAATCTAGGTGCATTGCTGCACCAATGTTTTACTTTACTTCCCTGCTTTCTCTGCATATTGCCATCTAAATGCCTCCTTTTGTTACATATCCCTCCCCCTAGCGTCTCCAAGTAGGGGGACGCGGACTTCGCGAGGAGTGCATATTTTCGTGACAACGCATCTGCATTTTTGTGTAGAATTCCAGGTCTATGTTTTACTGAGAACTTGAAAGGTTGTAGTGCCAAGAACCAGCGGGTTACCTTGGCATTTACCTCCCGGTTGTTCTGCATCCATCTCAATGGTGTATGGTCTGTTATTAAGGTGAAATCTCTGCCTAGGAGATAATAGCGCAGAGCTTCTGTAGCCCATTTTATGGCGAGACATTCTTTCTCCACAGTGGCATATTTTTGTTCCCTTGGAAGCAACTTACGACTTAGGTACAGGACAGGATTTTCTACTCCATTCTTCTCCTGTGACAAGACTGCACCTAAGCCAACACCAGAAGCATCAGTTTGGAGGAAGATCCTCCGGGTAAAATCCGGTGCTTGTAGAACTGGGAAGGAACAAAGAGCTAACCGAAGATCAGACTAGGCGGTTTCTGCAGAGTCAGACCAGGTTAATCTATCTGGAAAACTTTTTTTTAACATGTCCGTTAGTGGAGCAGCTATAGTGGCGAAGTGGCTTACAAACCGCCTGTAGTAACCGACTAAGCCTAAAAAGGTTCTTAACTGCGACTTTTTTTATGGTCTTGCCCAATTTTTGACTGCCTCCAATTTATCTAGCTGGGGTTTAACACGCCCTCGACCAACAACGTACCCCAAATATTTGGCTTCTCTCATGGCTATGGCACATTTCTCTGGGTTAGCTGTTAACCCTGCTAACCTTAATGAAGCTAAGACCACCTCAACTTTGGCTAAATGTGATCCCCAGTCTGGGGTATAAATAACTATATCGTCCAGGTAAGCGGCTGCATAAGCTGTGTGAGGTCGTAGCAATTTATTCATGGCCCTTTGGAAGGTGGCAGGTGCCCCATGCAACCCAAAGGGTAGGACTTTATATTGATAGAGACCATCAGGGGTGGAAAATGCAGTCTTTGGCTTGGCCGTGGAAGTCAGGGGAACTTGCCAATAACCATTTGTTAGATCAAGGGTTGTCAAATAATTGCTACCAGCAAGATTTTCCACTAGTTCATCCACATGTGGCATCGGATAGGCATCAAACTGCGACATACTGTTTAGGCGCCTAAAGTCATTGCAGAACCTAATTGTCCCATTGGGTTTTGGGACAAGCACAATGGGACTATTCCACTCACTAGTGGACTCTTCAATCACATCTAACTGGAGCATCTTCTCGACCTCCTTTCTCACGTGGGTTTGGGACAGGTTCTCTGACAAATGGGACAGGACCGGCAATACTTTTTCACTGCCATGTGTACCCCGGGCCAGTAAAACCTAAGCAGAACTCGTTCCCGTGTTTTATCCTCCCCTAGGTGTCCCCCACAGACATGTGTGTGTGCTGCGTTTAACACTAGGGTTACATGGACCTGAGGAACCATTAATTGTTCTACTTTTTCCTCCTGCACATTAGCAACTCTATACAGGAAATTATTTTTAACAATAAAAAATGGTATACCTTCTGCTGGCTGGGCGGCTTTCGCTACCCCATTTACCTCAGTCACACTTTTAAAAGCATGTTCCAAAGTGGCATCATTAAGTTGGTCTCGAGCAAAGTCCTGCAGAGGAAACAAAATTGGTATTGCGGACCAGTCCGTATCCTCACTGACAGGCGGGGTGGGCTCATCTGCGACATCACCGACCAATGTTAGTTTGGACTGTCCATGTTTCCCCGCAGGTGGATGCTTTTGTGGAACTCCTGCTGTGACTCCCAGGATGGCATTCTGGTTTGGCGGTTCCCAAAGATCGATTTCCAAATGTTGTGAATCTTTAGACGGTTCCTTTAAGACCGGGCTTCCGACCGTTGCCGGCATGTCCGGCCGGATCCGCTCACCGAGGACATCATTAAACAGTGGGGAGTCTCGCCCCAAAATGAGTGGATATGGGAGTTTAGGTGCTATGGCAGCTACCACCATAACGGTTTTGTCTTTGAGTTTGACTGGTAGTATTGTTCTTTCATACTCCTCTGTTGTGCCATGTACGCAAAGAACCTTCACCTTGGGCAACCGAGAAGTTATGGTTTCAGGTAAGGCAGAGCTGGAAACCAATGAGAGTTCACTCCCCGAGTCAACCAAGGCCAGAACAAGGTTCTGGTTGGTTAGCACAGTCACCCGGAACAAACAAGGACTTCCTGATGTGGGACTCATGGTAAAACAGCTTGGAAAAGCAGGCCCAATATGTGCCACGGAACAGTCCATGGGTTCCGGTAGTTTAGGACACTCTGCCTTAAAGTGGCCTGGCTCACCACATTTAAAACACTTCAGATTAGACGGCTTTGCACCTGGCCCTCTGTCCGTAGCAAGGATTGTCAAACCTGGCTTTTGGCGTGGCAGCGGCTTTGGCACAAATGCAGGTTCTTTAGTCATTTGCTGTAGCGCACAAAACCTTTCTACCACGGTGGCAAGCTCTTCATAAGTTTGTGGGTCTGATTGCAGAACCCACCTTTGCAAATCGCGGTTCAGCCCCCGGATGCAGTGATCTATCGCCAGAACTTCAATAATCCAAGAAGGTGAATTCTCCTCAGGCTGCAGCCATTTCTTTAAAATTTTAGAAAGCTCAGTCAATTGCGCTCTGACCGGTTTTTCTTTAACATAGCGCCATTGGTGATAGCGCTGGGCTCGGCCTGGCCCGGAAACTCCAATGCGAGCCAATATCTCAGACTTTAGGCACAAATAATCAGAGGCCCGTTCCTCATCTAGATCCATATACGCTCGCTGAGCTTCACCAGTCAGATATGGCGCCAGCCTCTCAGCCCAATCTTTAGGAGGCCATTTTGCCCTTTTTGCAAGTCTCTCAAAGGACACCAGATATGCTGGCCACATTTTCTGGAGAACAGGACCAAGTGGTTAATTTCTGTCATGTCTCACCTGGCTTAACTCTTCTCTTAAGAGCCTTGTGTTTTCCACCTGTGCCTCGGCAACTCGTAGCATCTGAGCTTGCTGCTGTTGCTGCGCAGCGGCCACATTCACGAGGGTTCTCAGTACTTCCTCCATGTTGACGTCTGCGCGGGTTGGGTAGCGAAAACTTGCTTCTCGGAGTATCCCACTCCTGACACCACTTGTGGCAAGAGCCCGCTACTGCTGAAGCACACGCGAACAACTTCTTCCTTTTTATGTAGTTTTATTGTCAGGATGGTAAATGTTTTGACACCGTACAGATTTCACAGCAATACTTGGAGACCCTAAACGCTAGCTAGACATAGCTCAGCTCTCTTCAGACCAGCCAGCTTCCCCAGCATTGATCTCAGTGCACAAATGATACAAACAAGCTTTTATACCTGATACTCCCCCCCCAGCCTTAGCTTGATGGACAGGTGACACACCCACCTTCTCTTTAAAAGGAAACGCCCCATCACTGGCTCTGTTTTGCACTAAAGAGACACACCCTGTCTGTTTGCTGAGAGGAAGGATTTTTCTGCATGTAAGTTAACCAAACTTAAACTATTGTTTGTTACACATAGGTCTTTACATTCAATCTAGGTGCATTGCTGCACAAATGTTTTACTTTACTTCCCTGCTTTCTCTGCATATTGCCATCTAAATGCTTCCTTTTGTTACACCAGGTATGGAGTAGGTGCACAGCTGCACCTCGGTTTGATGATTGAAATGAGATGAAGAGGAGGAGAGGGCATATTTTCAGGACCATTCCATGCTGTGCAGAGGAGAGCCTGGTTTCCTGGCATGTCAAAGTTGGTCTCTATCAGCCAGTTAAAAATCACCAATATCATTCTTTTAGTGATTGAGGAATGTATACAGATGTGCTCTAAGAAGGTGAGGGACCATAGAGCATCAGGACATAGCGAAGTGTCGGACCTGGAAGAATTGAAATAAAGGCAGGCAGAAAGGTTCAAACTTCTGGGGAAGATCAGACATGGAGGCTCATGTTCTATTGGCAACCAGGTCTACCCGTATCCTGGCTCGGATACAGTGCCTACTTTGCTGAGGGGAATTATGTGGGCTGTTCCAGAGTGGAGTCAGGGGGGAGAGAGGGGTGGACAGTTTGTGCCTGGACCTTCATGTCTCCCAAAGTGTCAGACTAAATTTAAGGGATTGGAGGGAGGAAGCCGCAGTCAGTCTGTGGCCCCAAAATAATGCTAGGGAGTGAACTTTGATGAAATGTGTCTCCAAATTCACCCATGCTATAGTCCGGAACAAAAGGGACTGTAACCTGGCTCAAATGGGATGCCAAATAGTAGAATTTGATATCCGGAAAGTCCCTGCCTCCCCGGCTCTGTCATAGAGATTCTAGGGGGCTTTTCCCAGCCATGATATAATATAGATCCGCCACACCTCAAGGCTGTTTGATTCAAGTCAGGAGGCAGTGGAATATATTCCCGATATAGCCCAACATAGGAAGAGGTAGAATCCAAGACATTTGTGCATCTGCCAGTGCAGGGAAAAATTAATTTGTAGGCTAGCTTTGAGGGGAGAGGGAGCATGGAGGAACATGGCCTCTGACATAGAGAAGTTAATTTTGCAGCCTGAGAGAGAACCATATTTATCCATGATATTGTAAAGGGCAGGCCGGGAGTCCTAGTAATTCATGAGGGAGAGGTGGATCTTAATTCTCAGGTCCACACCTTCACACCTGTTTTATAGCCGTCTGTCGGATCTTTGCTGAAAACTATAACGTGAAAACTAAGGGTGATAGGGGGAACCCTGCCTTGTCTCGGGAGAGGATTGGATAAGGAGCTGGTAGCCAAGATCCTGGCTAATTGGGAGTTGTACAGTGCAGATACACCCATCAGGAATTCAGCTGAGAAGCCATACGTCTTCAAAGCATGAAACTTAAAGTCCCATGAAATATGGTCAAATGCCTTCTCCACATCCAGGGAGAGCAGCATCTATACTTGATAATGTGAATCAGATTGATCACTCGACTGGTATTATTCCTGGCCTGGCGACCTGCAATGAACTCCACCTGATCGTAGCGGAACAGGTCTGGAAGGACTCTATTCAAACGGGTAGCCAGGATCTTGACATATATCTTAACATCCACATTGAGGAGGGAGATGGGATGGTAGCTTGTGCAGTCACAAGGATCCTTCCCCTCCTTGTAGATAACCACTATGCGTACTTCCAACATTGACCTAGAGAAGGCGTCTCCATGCAAGACAGCATTGAACAGGGTGTGGAGGTGGGGGGCCAAGGTCTGGGAGAATTTCTCAGCCATTTCAGGGATGCAGCAGTGGATTCCGAAGAGAAGGAGATTCAGGTCAGATCACATCTTAAGTGTTTGGTCAGGGTAGCATCATCCGAGGAGAGTTTGTGTTGTTGCTCCAGAGTCTGGAGTTGAATAGCTAGCGACATGCGTTTAGAACCAACAAAAATCAATAATGACCCACAGAGCTAGAGAGTAGGAGAAATACCTAATCCCAATACTCTCCACAACATAAATTCTAATGAAGTATATAAATAAATGATGATGATGATGATGATGATAAGTATAAATAAAGACGAGTGAATATAAATGAATGAATAAACCAATCAGAACTCTCTATAACGGAACTAAAAAAGAGGTTTATTAGATGGACTAAGTGCAACCCAAATGGACAGCAAAAAAATATAGGAATAAAAATAAATGCAGTCACGAACGGTGCCCTTAGAATGAGGGAGGTTTCGTTTTCAGCCCTGGCAGGTTCAACGGGCTTTGGCAGTCTGGGCTTGGGGTAGATTTATAGTATATTATTTATATCATTTGTAGCACTTTTTGCTTTTGGTGTTTTTTTAGTGTTGAATTTATAGAAATATTGGGTACACAAATTTTCAATTAGGTAATTAAGTACTTCATGATCCTCTGTAACATCTCTAAATAAATTATAAGTAGACATGGATTCCAAACAATGAAAACGTAAATTAACAGACGGGTTACTTACTGCATTCACTCCATGTGTAAAAATGTAATATGTATTTAATATTTACAATGTTAGTAGGAAGTTGCCAACTAATTTGGAGTCTTACCAAAGAAATCCATGGCCAATATTGTACCCCATATTCCATGACTCCTCCGGATCACAGCCTGCTGAGGGTCGAACATTACCGATTCTGTGCAGGGTTATTAATGCAATCCTGATAGCACAAGTCTCTAATACTTAAGGACAGCTGCTTTCAGTGTGGAGGAAAATATTTGCTTTCAAACTTACTTTATCCATTATAGACATATTTGCGTGCCTACATATCTGTTTTGAAAATTGCCTGTGGTTTTACAAAATTTCCCATGGCTTTATACAGTATCTGTGTGAAATGCACATTCCTGCGAGTATCTTCCGGAAGGGGGGGGAGGGGCGGCTTCTTCCAGGAGGGATGGGGGGGGAGGGGGGAGTACTCCGTTTGTAGATAGTACTACACAGTGTTCTCCCCAGAAAATTTTGCAAGCATTAGGAAGTAGTAATGCAGTAATGTCGAAAAAAGTTGGAGGTTATTGCCCACACCTACCTGACTGGTGGTCAGTGGTCTAATACACACTGCTGGTTGTAATACACACTGCTGGCTGTAATGCCCACATAGTGCCTGTTCTAGTAGGAGAAATAATAATTTATTATATTATAATTGAACACTGTAGGGCTCCAAGAGCTGGGTGGCAAATAAAACACCCAGGAAATAGATGCTGGGAGAACACTGCTACAAATAAAAAACAATATAAATAATCTTTACAAAAAAAAAATGAAATGATCTGCAAATTTCACATGCAGTGGTGAACGAGTTTGCACCTGAGAAAATGTCCACATTTTTTACACGTTTCACATTCCATTTCTGACAGAGGAATCTCTGAAATTCTTCCTCATCAAAATAAAGCATGTTAATAAATGATTTTTAATAAACAATGTGTATTACTTAGCACAGACCTGGGACATCACCACAACACTCATGCCTTGTATTTGTTTTTTATTAAACTAGCATATATATATATATATATATATATATATATATATAGAGAGAGAGAGAGAGAGAGAAAAAATTATGTAGTATTGTATGTGTCAAACAGCACTCACAGGGCCTGTAGAGTTGTATGCATTTTGAGTCAGGCATATCTCAAAATGCATCCAGGTCTGCATTGGTCACATAGGCCAGCACAGGACTGTATGCCGTATATCTCAATGAAGAAGATAACTCATAGAAGCTCGATTACAGTTTGTCTATTATTGTCAAAGAAGTATTTAAAATTTCCATACATGATATTGTTAGCGAGTAGGGTACTGCTACGCCAGCAGTATGTATGATTTTGGTACTGTTTCTACAGTTTCGCTTTTCATGAGTTAATGATTGTGTATTTTGCATGATGCCATTATAGTTAATCATGTGCACTTTTCAGCTGTACTTTAGGTTTGTGTAATTTGTATGATGCTATTACAATTGAGTCATTGCCTAACAACATACACTATAAGCAAACAAACAATTGTGTGGAGATTGTGATGTACTATATGCCAGATTTCCAAACACTACATTTACATTCTTTTCTAAAGTGAAAATGTCACTAAATCACTAAAAGAAAAAGTATGTTCTCCCCGTGTTTGCGTGGGTTTCCTTCGGGTTCTCCGGTTTCCTCGGAAACATTCCGAAAACATACTAGTAGGTTAATTGGCTGCTATCAAAATTGACCTCAGTCTATCTCTCTCTCTGTGTCTCTATGTCTGTGTGTGTATAGCTGGGTACACACTACAGAAATGTCAACCAACTTTTTATGCTGAGCGATTTTACATGTGACCGATGGTCCGATCGCTCAGTCCATGGACTGCATACACACTAGCCTTGTTTAGAGCGGATGTCCCGTTAGCGACTTTTTACAGCCATGTTGTCGTGAGCAATGACTGTAATTTCGTACTCACTGTTGTGGATCGGTCAGAAGTTTATACACACTACACAGCGGAAACGAGATTGGAACGAAAATATTAAACAGTACGACCAACCAAATGAGGCGATAATCGTCCATTTGGGCAGACTTTCGACCATCGTGTAACTGTACACACTGACCCGACTTTTGAACGAGCGGTCGTATGTCGGCTGTTTGAGCGGATTATTGGACGAAAACAGTGTAGTGTGTACCCAGCTTAAGTTACGGAATTTAGACTGTAAGCTCCAATGGGGCAGGGACTGATGTGAATGTATAGCGCTGCGGAATCAGTGGCGCTATATAAATAAATGTTGGTGATGATGATAATATATATGAAAGAATACAATTTTTAACCACGTTTAATATTTTAACAAAACTCTAAATCAGAAAATCTGTCCAGGGGTATAACAACATGAAACCACAAGAACAATAACAACAACAGTATTCCTCCAGTAGCCTTGCAAGGTCATGGAGAATGTTGCTCCAAGCTTCCTGTGCAGTCCTCAGCCTTAAGAAACCTTCACAATTATAATACTGCTTTTGTATTATGATAAATGAGGGGGTAACGAGCTGTCAAAGAGGGAATAGGGGAAGAGTAGGGAAGATAGGTGGGTTGTGACAGGGATCACCTATGAGGACTGAACATGGGGTGATAAGCTAAGGGACTAGTTAAAACCGGGAATTGCAGTGGCAGTCAACTGAAACCAAGGGCTTCAAATTGAGTGAAATTTAGATATTGAATTGTTCTGAATGCTAGTTACGTGTTCCATAGAGGCAATAAATTCTACTCTGTTATAAGGGCATGTATGTATGTATGTATGTATGTATGTATGTATGTATGTATGTATGCATGTATGTATGCCCCAGTATTTTGCTATAAGCATTTTGGCTGCATTGCAAATGCATTATCAGTTTATCTGATGCTTTGTTCATATATTTTATCGGACTGTTTAGTGAAAAGAGTTGTTTAAAACTCTCGTGTCATATTGCCCTTATGGGCAATTGAAGGGATATATCACTTTTCAAATTGGTTGGTTTTGTGTAATAATTTAGATCTAGTTTGAGACTGAATAAAGCTTCTGATCTGCAGATACTGATAACTGACGATGGAAGGGAAATTGACGGTTTTCTCTATGTCTTAAAATAAGGATAGGTGCAAATTCTTTGTAAAGAGAGAAAGGTATCCGCACTAGGCAAGTCTCACACCAAAGTCTATTGATAGGCTCTCTGATATGTTATAGCCTATCAAAAAAACAGGATGTTTATAATATAGTAAACAACATCCTGAACGGTGCACCCATACACCTGAAATGTAGTGTATATCAAAAGAAAAAGAAAAAAGCAGGTGACTGAGGGGCACTCAGAACAATGAATGAGTATATTTATTTAAATAAAATTCAATTTTATTGATATGCATTAAGATTTATTAGATAATTCATCCTACACCCAAAAGCTGGCGAAATATTAAAACCAAAACCAAAAACAAAAATGGATAAAATTGCAGATCCACTGCAAACTTAGCTCGGTGGTCCTATAATTGTTAATAGATTCTAAATAGAAAGTATCGCTAATATAGGTTGATATATAAATGTATTGGTAACAAGGAAGAAAATATATATATATATATATATATCTTGGCTAAGGGTTCCCTAATAGCAGATAAATCTCCTATATTGTCTCCAATGATATATTAAATCTCTAACAGAATGTCTGTGTAATTGGGAGAAACCCCTAGTGGTGACTTATAAATAGCTATCTAATGAGCTATAGGGTTAATGTGTCTCTGAGAGAGTATAATATATATACCTAAGTTGTTTCAAGGAGTTGCATGGACACCCTAGTATAAGAATGCTGAGTGGAACAGTATGAAAATCCCTAAATACCCTCTATTTATATAAAGAGAAATTTCTCAGTCATGGGGTAGGGAAGATGGTCTCAGCATTTCCTAAACAATAGTAGGTAGCAAGGAAAATGGTGTATAAGTTTCCTTTCTAAGGGTTCCTAGTAGCAAATGAATCTCCTATATTATCTCCAATGATAAATTATATCTCTAACAAGATATCTATGTAAATGAGAGAAACCTCTAGTAGTGATTTATAAATAGCTATCTAATGAGCTGTGGGGTTAATATATCTCTGAGTGAATGTGATATATAAACATAGAGTCAATGCAAGGAGTTGCGTGGACACCCTGGTATGAAAGCGCTAAATAAACCAATATAGGTCTCCCTTAATACCCTCTATCATTTGTAAAGAGAAATCCCTGACTCATTGGGTAGGGGAGATGATCTTAGCGTCTACCACAAAATTAGCATGTTTGACACACAGAGCTAAGAAACGCCAATGCGCGTTTCGCTTATCAGCTTTATCAAGCCTTGATAAGATCATCTCCCCTACCCAATGATTCAGGGATTTCTCTTTACAAATGATAGAGGGTATTTAGGGAGACCTATATTGGTTTATTTAGCGCTTTCATACCAGGGTGTCCACGCAACTCCTTGCATTGACTCTATGTTTATATATCACATTCACTCAGAGATATATTAACCCCACAGCTCATTAGATAGCTATTTATAAATCACTACTAGAGGTTTCTCTCATTTACATAGATATCTTGTTAGAGATATAATTTATCATTGGAGATAATATAGGAGATTCATTTGCTACTAGGAACCCTTAGAAAGGAAACTTATACACCATTTTCCTTGCTACCTACTATTGTTTAGGAAATGCTGAGACCATCTTCCCTACCCCATGACTGAGAAATTTCTCTTTATATAAATAGAGGGTATTTAGGGATTTTCATACTGTTCCACTCAGCATTCTTATACTAGGGTGTCCATGCAACTCCTTGAAACAACTTAGGTATATATATTATACTCTCTCAGAGACACATTAACCCTATAGCTCATTAGATAGCTATTTATAAGTCACCACTAGGGGTTTCTCCTAATTACACAGACATTCTGTTAGAGATTTAATATATCATTGGAGACAATATAGGAGATTTATCTGCTATTAGGGAACCCTTAGCCAAGATATATATATATATTTTCTTCCTTGTTACCAATACATTTATATATCAACCCATATTAGCGATACTTTCTATTTAGAATCTATTAACCATTATAGGACCACCGAGCTAAGTTTGCAGTGGATCTGCAATTTTATCCATTTTTGTTTTTGTTTTTGTTTTTAATATTTCGCCAGCTTTTGGGTATAGGATGAATTATCTAATAAATCTTAATGCATATCAATAAAATTGAATTTTATTTAAATAAATATACTCATCCATTGTTCTGAGTGCCCCTCAGTCACCTGCTTTTTTCTTTTTCTTTTGATATAGGTGCAAATTCTACCAGAATGTCAATAAAAAAATCATGTTTTTTGTCATGAAATTATGTGGTTCAGTTGTGTAGGATAGTAAGGATAACAGAGGGCAGGAATTGGCCTGAAGTAGCATAAACGCTGAGGTTGTCTAAACAGAGAAAAATATTGAGCTCAGCAAGAGTTAACTTAGCATGGGAAGTTTGGATGAGGGTCAGCCAATCAGTGATAGGGCTTAGGGAGGGATTATAACTAGGGAAGGATTATAAGGATAGTGGTTACAGTTAGCTTTCTCTTGCTTGGAAAGTTTCCTGCCCACCTGGCCCTTTGTTTGTCTATTGTCCTGTGTGTCTGTTATGTTAATTGCTATTTTTTTTCTTCTTGAAAGGTCCAGTTGGCGGAAAGCAGTCCAATCAGTGGCCATTAGGACACATTTGAGTGGCGTGTTAGGCAATCTCCCCTAAAAGACTAAAAGAGATTGGGCAATTAGTGAGAATACCCCTTTGGGATTATGGGGCTCTGCTTGGGCGGGGGCGAGCCTCAGCTAATGAGCCAAATGGGGTAGATTTGTCCTCTAATGCCTAGTAGTGTCCCAATATTTGGTTTAAAGTTTAAAGCTTATGGGTGTGGTCTAAGGCTGATTAGTCTGCTTATATTTGCCACAATTTAAGTAAATTTAATCTTTTAATACATTTCTGACCTTACATTTTGCCAGACAAGTGTCTTGTGTGGTTATTATAGTGGTAAGATACGGTAACTTTTATTAGGTGTAAGAATATTAAGAAAAGAAACACATCAACTGCTAAAAAGATTATAGTTTTGTAGAAACAGGGGTCCTTGACCACCCTCAGTTATGGGTTTAGCCAATAGGGTTTTTCATAGCTTAGATTTTTTCCCACCCCAAACAAAGCCATTACTCTATTCCTGCAGTGAGGCTAATGCCAGCAATGGGACTGACACCAACATAAATAATAGTGTTGATTCTGCCAATTAAGAAAGAAATAGAGATTTCCATTTTGTTAGGGCATGTGATAATGTTCTCAACAGGGGTCCATAGTTAGCTTGATAGAGGTGGGAGTTATTTAAATTCATAGAAATTCCTAAATATTTAATTGGTGCTGGGCACCATTGAAATTTGGATACAAAATCAGAGAGAGTGTGCTGGGGTATATGGAGTGCCATGGCCTCTAATTTCTAATTATTAATTTTGTAACCTGCTAATCTACCATAGTGGTAAAATTCTAATTGCAGATTTATAAATGAGATAAGAGGTGAGGAGGATGTCATTTGCAAATTGTATTCCTGATTCCTACCTGTATTCCTCCAATTTCACGATTTGCTTCAATCTCGGGAGCTAGGGGTTCTATACATGACCACCAATGAAGGGTTACAGTAGAGGTCTTGAATCGCTGTAATAAAATTATCATGACATCTAAAAGCAATTTATGTTGAACGCATGAAGTGCCATGACATGCTATTGAACTCTTTCTCAGCGTCCAGTGCTAAAATAGCTGAGGATAGTTTATTGTTACTACATAATGAATTAGATGGTTTGTCTTGTAATATCCGAATCCTGTCTATTTGGAATAAGCCCCACTTGGCCTGGCTCAATCACGGAAGTCATGACCCCATAAAGTCTGTTTACCAGGACTTTGCAAAAAGCTTGAGATCAGTGTTCAGGAGAAAATATATGGATTTTATTGTGAGAGCTTGCAGTGTCAGCTGTTAAGCAATAAAATAGTCATTAATTAGAAATACCCTCACACCTGTTGGCTTACCACGCACAATTGTACTCTACAGTGATATGTAAGAGTGATATAGTAAAACCGAGTTCCTACATCTATCACTGTTTCAGTTCACTATCTTGTGTGAAGATAAGTAATTTGTTTAAATTAAAACCATACATGATATCACATTCAACCACAGTTGTGATTGTTTAAAATAAAAAGATCCAAGTGGTTAAACAAGCAAACAATTATATAGATTGTATCACTCTCCAACAATGTTGCTAAAGGTAACTACAAAGATCCAAGTTATTAACATTTCATTGTTTAAAATTCTTCTCAATTTCAGTGTACACAGGTTATTTATCCTGCTGTATGTTACCTTACACGTTTTGTAAGGTAGACCCCGTGAAAGAATCATGCTGGTGTTCAAAGTACCTTGTATATATCCTCAGACAACCATTCAAAATTCCAATCACAAATAGGGTCTATATACATTATGTATTGTTAGGAACAGCACGTAATTGCTGTTTTTATTCTGTCTGCTGCAGTGTTGCTGTTAGCCTGGGTGTGATCACTTGAACTCCTTTCACCTGCAGCTCAATCTGACACCTGCCCCGATTGGCTACTACTGCTTTAAATACCTGTCAGTTTCACTTAACCTTTGCAGATTATAGTGGTCACATGGTTGCTTCTCCATGCTCCTGTGTGATACTTGGTTTTGACCTCTGCATGTGACCTGACCATCCCTGTTTGCTGCCTGGATAGACCTTTTGCTTGTCACCCCGACTTCACATTTCGCTGCCTGGACCATCTCCCAGCCAATATTGGTGCCTGCTATCCTCTCCATCAGACTCACCTGTGTCAGCTGTGTTTCTTCTTCCAGAATTCCAGCTCAATCTTGCTCCAGCACTTTGCACTGTGTTGCTCTCCAGCTCCTTCTCCACACAGGCCACTACTGGTACTACATCCATCTTCTACTCAACACTGCCAAGCAGTTATACTGGTGGAGATTGGCACTACATCTTATTGAAACTCAGCATATTGTGAGCCACACCCAAATGTGCCTTAAATAGTCTTGATGGACAGCTGCTATGACAAAAAGGCAATATTTTGAAACAAAACCAGAGAAAAATAAGCCTGCGCTTGGTATATCCCACATTATATATGGTACCAGCTGCTTGGCAATAAGCCCGCGCTCGGTAATATCCCATATTGTATGTGGTACCAGCTGCGTGGCAATATGAATGCCCATATATGTATACAAAACAAAAAGAAAGTTGTCAGCGCTTATCCTTTAAACTGCATATCTTGGTGTGTCTAGCAAAATGAAAACATGAGGTATTAGTACATATTTTGATCAAAAGACTTAAGCCTGCATCCCAACGTCAAGGGTACCTCATTATATGCAGGTCCTACACTGATCTATATGCTTTAAACACTATTAAAATGCAGTTAAAATTAGATGCACTCACCTCCCAGGCATAGGGGTTTACATCTAGCAAAGGCTGGCTTCTGAGCCACTACCAAATGTGCCTTAAATAGGCTTGATGGACAGCTGCTATGACAAAAAGGCAATATTTTGAAACAAAACCAGAGAAAAATAAGCCAGCGCTTTGTATATCCCACATTATATATGGTACCAGCTGCTTGGCAATAAGCCCGCGCTCGGTATATCCCATATTGTATGTGGTACCAGCTGCGTGGCAATATGAATGCCCATATATGTATACAAAACAAAAAGAAAGTTGTCCGCACTTATCCTTTAAACTGCATATCTTGGTGTGTCTAGCAAAATGAAAACATGAGGTATTAGTTCATATTTTGATCAAAAGACTTAAGCCTGCATCCCAACGTCAAGGGTACCTCATTATATGCAGGTCCTACACTGACCTATATGCTTTAAACACTATTAAAATGCAGTTAAAATCGGATGCACTCACCTCCCAGGTATAGGGGTTTACATCTAGCAAAGGCTGTCTTGTGAGCCACACCCAAATGTGCCTTAAATAGGCTTGATGAACATCTGCTATGACAAAAAGGCAATATTTTGAAACAAAACCGGAGAAAAATAAGCCCGCGCTCGGTATATCCCATATTGTATGTGGTACCAGCTGCGTGGCAAAATGAATGCCCATATATGTATACAAAACAAAAAGAAAGTTGTCAGCGCTTATCCTTTAAACTGCATATCTGTGTGTGTCTAGCAAAATGAAAACATGAGGTATTAGTTCATATTTTGATCAAGACACTTAAGCCTGCATCCCAAAGTCAAGGGTACCTCATTGGCACTACATCTTATTGAAACTCAGTATATCTGCCTTATCTGGTCAAGGTGTATCCTGCATCCTTGTTGCCATAGATACAGTATCTCTGTTCAGCATCCCAATGCCTGAGTTTAAGTCCTGGGGACAACTGAGTACCGGCGAACATATATGGTTCTATGGGAAAGGGGATTGCTAAAGGTCAATCTCTCGTCAACAATAGGTTCTGGTAACTTTACTTGTAGAGAAATTTGTGACATGTACCATACATTACAGTACATTTCAATAACATTCATTAACAATATAGTTTTATATATGTTTATACGTATATATATATGTGTGTGTGTGTGTATCTATATATCCGTCATACAGAGAAGCAGTGCAGAGAATTATCATACAGAGAGAGATGCAGATATGTTCTGGAGGCAGGAAGGTCACATTGGCAGCACACATAGACATTACAGAAATAAGGATCATAACACCCTGCACCATATGTGTACACAAAGACCAGAATCAAATGAAGTAGGGTAGAGACTATGCACAGTCCCCAACTTCTCCATATATTCTTTATAACACAAAGCATAAAACCACAGTGGTTTCTTTAGAAGGCCAAGTTTTGTAAATATAATTATGAGAACCATTTACACTGGGACAGCACATCACAATTAATCACTTATTTTCTACGAAGTACACAAGTAAATTTACACATCTACTTCTCTTTGTGGACTTCCCACATTATATGTATTTTTTTCTTTTTTAAATTCTGCAGTTTGGCCATCTTTAGCACCTATAGGGCAAAGGAAACAGGAACTTCATCGTTTACCTTTATTTCAAGTATCATATACACTATATGGACAAAAGTATTCGGATGCCTGACCAGTACACCAACAGGGACTGTAATGACTTTGTATTCAAATACATATACTTTAATATGGAGTAGGTCCCCCTTTTGCAACTATAACAGCTTCCACTCTTCTTGGAAGGCTTTCCACAAGATGTTGGAGTGTTTCTGTTTCAATTTGTGCCCATTCATTCGATAGAGAATTTATGAGGTCAGGAACTGATGTTGGAAGAGAAGACCTGGCTCGCAATCTCCGTTCCAGTTCATCCCAAAGGTGTTTGATGGGGTTGTGAGGTCAGGGCTTTGTACGGGCCAGTCAAGTTATTCCACACTGAACTCATCAAACCATGTCTTTGTAGTTGTTGCTTTATGCACTGGGGCACAGTCATGTTGGTATAGAAAAGAGCCTTCGCCAAACTGTTGCCACAGTTGGAAGCATAGCATTGTCCAAAATTGCATGGTATGCTGAAGCATTAAGTTTGCCCTTCACTGGAGATAAGGGGTCTAGCCCAATCTGTGAAAAACAGCCCCATTATCCATCCTCCACCAAACTTTCCAGTTGGCATAATGCAGTTAGGCAGGTAACATTCTCCTGGCAACTGCCAAACCCAGACTCGCCCATCTGACTGCCAAACAGAGAAGCATGATTCGACACTGCACAGAACATGTTTCCACTGCTCCACATTCCAGTGTCCATGTGCTTTACACCACTCCATCTGCTGATATAGATATATATATATATATATATATATATATATATATATATATATATATATATATATATTTATATTTATTTATATATACATATATATATATATATATATATATATATATATATATATATATATATAAATTCACCATTTGTTGAAATTGATGACCCTCTCTCTCGTGTTTTATTAAAGATTCATCTCACATGGAGGGTAAATAAGTTTCCAGTATTTGCCTTTTGGAGTTTCTGAAAAATAGCAATGTTCCATTGAGAGATCATGATAAAGTAAAATGATAGTTAGCAATCTATGCCCTGGTTGGATTTGTATTTCTAATCGAGAATAGTCATAACTAAACGGTCCATGACCTTCGGGGGTCTCCGATAACTTAACATTTGATATATCTTCTAGGTCATCATAGAAAATGAATCTTAGATAAGATAGGGATGGCTCATAAGGATGTTGATATTATCCATAGGTCCTAGTGTTATTTCTATTATCTATTTTTTTTCAGTGGGGGCACTCTCCTTCAACTGTTATGTAATTTCTAGAGGGAAAGATATACATGTACACCCCGTAACACAAAGGTTGCTTTGTGGAAGTCTTTGTGAATCAAAGTTTGTGTTGTGATTTAACCACTATACCAGGGTTATGTTTTGCTCACAATGTGTACAGAGGGTTCTTTTGAATGGGTAATCTCCATATGTGAGGAGATCTCCTCAGGTCCTTTATATGAAACCCATTATTTCAAGAAGGAGAGTAGTTCAAAATCAGCATTTAGTCCCAAAGGTGTCAACGTGTTCAATATATATTTCCATTAAGATTCGCCTCTCCTCCAATGTTTCTTCCCTAACTGAATGCCAATGAAGATCACATTTGATCACTACCATGATAAATCTAAAAGTGGTTTAGAGAGGATGTGTGTTTATAGTCTCAACTTGATATTCTGAATGTGTTTGGAAATACTCACTTTTAGCTTTCTGAAAGTCCCGACTACATATTGCAGGCCGCATGGAGAAGTTACTAATTATAACCCCCATGAAGTCACAGGTGATTCTCCCTTAAATCTCTATTTTTAATTTCCTCACATGCAAACTGCGTTATGGACCTGTGAACACACTCCCTCTTCGGGCACATGATTTTGGTGCATTCTGCCTCATATCTATCTGGCGTATTTAGACAGTACTCCAAGGAGACTGTGCAGTGAAATTAGCCTGGTGCATTTAAAAATTGCATAAAGCTAATAACTTTTACAGGGGCCGCAATAACGGTCAAAGAGGGTCAAATGCAAAATGCAGCCAACTGGCTGCATAGTGAGTAACGCTACTCTAAATAGTAATGGCCTATATCTTAAAAATTCATCCAGAACCCAAGTCAGACACGAAAACTGTGTATATCATGGAAGGCATAATACTTCAGATGAAAAGATTACTATTGAATAACTGCAAAAGAAAGTGACAAAAAAGCAAAAAACAACTGCTTTATTATATTCTATGCCTTGATTTGACCAGAGGAGAGAAGCAAGTTAAGCCACATTCCATTCTGAAGAAGTGGATTTTCTTCCGGAGGACCCAGAAGGGTAGCTTGTTGCTGGAGAAGACAGTGGAATTGTTATAGACTCATTGCATCTTATAATTCCAGAGGGCCTTAGTGATATTTATAAGGTCATGCCTCTTTTTTAGTGCAGTCTGTCTAATTGAAGATCCTTAGATGAGGCATTGGGAACAGATTATGAGAAGAGTCCCTTGAGCCTCCATATCCACAGTTTCCTGTATATTTCTAATATGAATATTGTTGTTGATCTGTTTTCCAGATCTTCAACTTGTTCTTCATGGTCTATAGTTCAGAGCGCAAGTTTGATATATCATGCTCTGTAGGATTGTGATATCTGCACACTTTGGGCCTGGATCATTAAGGAAAGTAAGGCCTATAAATTAGTAAGTTTTCTTCTGGACTAAACCATGTTACAATGCAAGGGGTGCATAATAGTTTATTTTTTCGCACATAAGTTAAATACTAGCTGTTTGTTCATGTAGCACAAAAATCCTGAAATTTATAGTTGATGCCCTATACCAACTACCGACATGACGTATACCAACTATAAATCTGTCCCCACATATTAAATTTACATCTGTTCAAAGTTACCCATTTTTTTTAACTTTACTTTCCCTAATGAATCATGCCCTTTATGTTCAGTGGCATCGACTTTATGGTTCGCAACAATCTCTAGAGCTTCAGTCTGGATTGTTGCAGTAACATACTCTCACCAGGGGTGCTGCTCTATTTTTGTTGCCTGCTGTTCCAGCAATGCAGCAGTTTAGCCACTCTGCTGCATTCCTCAGCAGTTGATGAATTGCACTTGTGGTTGGTTCTTAAACACCTGGATCTCCCCGCTGTTTGGGCCAGATCATTGATCCAGTGACAGGGTTAATGGTGTCAATCTGCTACAGTTAATGAGATGCTGCTTATCGGTTAACCTTGTAATCATGATTCTGTCCTGGCAATCCGGGGTACCAGTAAACTTTAATCTTGACCTAGCACTTGTGTTTATTTACAAACATTGAATTCAGACCTGTCTATCCTGTGTATCTGCAAACTTGAATCCTGATAACTGTTACTGGTGTGTTAATTGTATTTATTTCTCTAGCCCTAATGATTTCATTTGGTGCATGAAAACTTGTAAACAGTGGACTGCCCTGTGTTATCTATTAAATGGTTATCAGTGGGAATCTAGACAATATGCTATATATGCAGACTTCTGAACCTTGATGCCTGTTTCCAGTATGCTACCTGTATTTGCTTCTGGGTAAATTCAGTTTTCTATATCAACTGAATCAAGTTTTTATTAGTTTTTTTTACTTTTGGTTTCCTAATTTTGATTTCACACAGTATACTTAATTGCCATCAAAGCTGACTACAAGTCTTGAATTTTATGGTTTTATCTAATGTAGTTTTTGATTTATAAAATGTTAAAATATGCAAATTTTGGCATTTGTGAGCATGCAAAACCTAATTTTCTCAGGGCAGATTGAGATATTTCAGTAAAATTAAGAAAAACATTTTTTCACAACTTAATTCCAAATACTATTACTAGGTTTGAGGAATTTAACATATAAAGGTTACAGACTCAAAAATGTGAAACATGATTTGCAAAAGAACCATATGCATTAAAACGTTCAAAAACTGTGTGTTTATTCCTTGATGTTTTAATATTGTCCATATCAAATTTGAAGTTGGCATCTAATGAAATCTTATATTTTTAGTTATTTTTGTTTATAGGAATATGTGGAAATTTCTGCACTATATTGCAGTCAAATATCATAAAAGAATAAAAATACAATATTATAATTTTTTTGAGCTTATTACTTTGTTCATTTTGGCAGCGATTATTTTCATAAATTGATTTCATTAACTGTCCTTATCATACCTTGGAGACAACAACATTTAAGGGTGCAGTGTATTATACGTTAAGATTTATTTTCTCTTTAGTTATTTCTGAAATTGAAAAAAAAGTTTAAACCTGATAAATTATTAGCTAATTATATATTAATATCGTTGTATGTTCAATGTTAATTTAATCAAGTGAAGGTGTAGTAGTACCTCCAAAGGAACCAAAATGAAACACCTGATCGCTTTGAGTTTTGAGTGAAATATGTCTCCCCTGGTTCCTTCTCAGTGCCTATGGTATTACCTGTAACAGCTCAAGGTATGGTAACTAAAGAATAAGGAGCTGATGTCCATTGGCCACCCTCATTATAGACGGACCAGCAGTGCCTGTAAATATTTAGTGGTGGCGTTTGAATCTCAGAAAAAGACCAGGCTAATTGTTGCAACACCTCTCCTCCTGATGCAGTAGGGAGTCACCAATGGAGTCATAAACTTAGTGGTAAATCCCTTATTAATATACTCCAGACTAGGAACGGAATCCACTCTTTTGTGTCTAAAAGAAAGAAGGAACATCTAAGCCTGAATCTTTCCTGCTAGCATAGGGTGGTCATCACAATCTCTGGATTCCTTCTAGCTGTAGGCCTGCTTTGTCTACGCTGCTTTTTTCTGGCTCTATTGCTATATCTACGGGTTGAGATTTTATTTCTAGCACAGTGGTTCTTAACTTTTTGGGCATCCAGCATCCCTTTAAAGCTAATTTTTATTTAAGGAAAACAAATATTTATTGCAAAATTCTTTTACATATACATTTATTTTTGCTCAGTGGGGTCACTGCCATATCGCACCAATCTTTTTGGATCCGTTGAAATATCAGTATGATCTACCAATCTAGAAGTTAAAATGATTTCTGTTAAAAATCTAGCGTGACAATTCACACCCTCCTGGTTATTCTATTGAAACTATTATGCTTTCTTACACAGAATTTTACCCAAGTCTCTAAGGCTATTGTCAATAGACATTCTGCTGGATGGGGCAAATTCTCTCTAGCATCGCCACGTGTGGTACTTACTCCCTACTCCCCTTACTTTAGCTGTCTCTATACCAAATTCTCCTGCTTTTAATATGTAAGACCCTTTCCCAGGTGTCCCTATGAAAAAGGTATTTGTAGTAGAACAGTAGCTGTCACCATTGTCTCTCTTGCACAGTTCCTCCACCGTAGACAGAATCATGTGGCGTCTTTGTTGGGTAATCTCCAGGAAACCTGCAACACCAGAGGGAAACTAAGGAAACAATCTGCCCGCCTCTAATCTATGACCACAGACACACAAATCAAATAGTAATGCTTCAAGCTGACCTTTAGACGCCACACCAGCATGTTTATTTCTAAAGTGTGGCGACCAATAAAGTTTTTAAGTTTTATATCATTAATACACTTTACAAAAGAAGGTTACTTTGTGATATATACATAAAAGTGTCAAGTGAAATAGTGTATCAAACAGGATTGTCAGTGCTATGAGAAAAACACAACAGCAATATATTGTAATAATGTGTTATACTATAGAGAGTGCATCTCCTTTTCCCACCTTCTGGACCTTATTAAACTAACAGGTACCCCAGGCCCATTTATCACTATAGTCACCAGCTAAACACTAGTTGCTACTAGAAACCATATACTATACTCTATTTAAACAGGCATATGTTCAATAATAATAGGCGGATGAAACATGTAAACTCGATCAAATATTGCAATACACATCCATGCTCACTTGATCCAAGACCTTAGCAACATGTATGCAATTTAGATGAATAAAGAAATACCACAGCTTACATGAATTATTGGGCTTGACAGCATTAGAGATTAGAAGTAATAACACACAACTTGCAGAATCTTTCCTCCAGAAAGAAATATATTTCTCACGAATATAACATCCAACACTCCTTCTCCCTCACTTGATATTTCTCAAAATGGTGGCCGAAACTTGTGCGGACAAAATGGTGACTGCTCCCTCCTATTACCTATAATGATGAAACTCCACTGCTTTATTTCTTGTAGATCACAGAGTATGTCACACTTTAAACTTGCAGTTTACTCTCAGAAATGCTTCTCCTTTGCATCTAACAAGCTATTTCTTCTAGATCAATATATTTGAGTGTAGCGCCTGCGGGGAATAGGACAGACGCAACACAAAAGAACTTACTTTGTAAACGATGGTCATCTCCAGTCCGCCTCCGATATCCCAGCTGCGATTCGATCCAGCAGATCAGCAGCCGCAACCCTTGTCACCTCCAACCACGTCCCTCTAAGAAAGAGACAGAGATTACGGCCGTGCCTACCAGGTAAGGGCTGTCCGAGAATACGGCAATGAACAAGGACACTCTCAGTCCAAACCCCCTTGCCGCCTCCTCACTTTGCTCTTGCAAAGGCACGGGCGACTACAGGCACTTGAGACCAGGACTAGTCCCGCCTCAAGTACCTCGCACACCACCCGGTGAGGGCCTAACCGAAAGGGGGAATCAAGCGTGATACTCACCGGGACACTCCCACTTCCGATCCGGTTCTCCTGCATCTCCCCGACACCTGCGGAGGACAAGGAACACACAGCCTCCCTCTGCACTCTCAGTGAGACTAAGATGGGCACCCACAAAACTAAACTGACTACAACAGCGACCCGACCCTAACAACGCTCTAATAGTCAGCAAACAACTATGACTAACTAGGTGTGGTGCACTAACGGGAACTGCTCACTATACGCTACGGGGAACACCAGCCGGTGTTCACGGACTATACCGGAGGGCGGTTCCTAACCCCCTCACCCAGGTCTAACCAAGGAGACTGTCTCCTTACGATGGGGTCACCCACAGACCCTAAGGACCGGCTGCACCAGGCCCGACTGAGGCTCGCTGGAACAGCACACTAACCCGCGGGCCGACTGCCGCACGGAACAGCCGATTGAAACTGAACCGCCCGACTGCCTGTACTCGGGTATCTAACACGTGTCCTTACACCCAGAACCACAGGTTAACCTGCACGGAACTCGGGCTTGGGGACCCTCAACCAGAACCACGGGCCGCCCCTGGATCTGCCTTGAGCTGTGCTGCACTGCCACCGACTCACTCAGTCACCCCCTCTGGGAACCAGCGTGACCCCAGGGACCTAAGGGACGGGAAAACTACGTATGTTCTTCCCTGACTATGTGTAAGCTGGTAACTACACTTGTCCCCCACAGCACGGGTTAGCACAGGAAAACACAGGAAACAAGAGCCTACCTTTAATGGGGGCTTGACGTCTTGCCCATGCACACAATTATGTGGCACACCCCGAACTACAGTAATACAAACAATACTCGCCGCACAGACACAATAAATGCAGTATACGGTATTTTGTACGCTACTCACCAGAGCACACAGCTGCTAGCCAACCAGCCGGCTGCTACAACACCACAGGAGCCTCCGCTCTACTGTACCTCCTAACTCCGTGTGCTCACCTCACACAGGACCGCGCCTACACTCACGAGGCTCTCACGCCTCTATCACACCACCAGGACCTTATGCCCTACACACCATGTGCCTCGTGCACAGCTGCCTACAGAGCCTTGTGCTCTGACAATGGGCCTCAGCCCCCTCTCTAACTCAGGGCTCTGAGCCCACTAACTAGGGCCTTGTGCCCTGCCACCTAGGGGCACTAGCCCCTGCCTACTTAGGCCTTGTGGCCTCCCTATCTAACTAAGGGCCTTGTGCCCTTCCGTCTATGGGCTTTCAGCCCCCTTACCAGGCCCTGTGGCCTCTCCTATGGCCTCTAGGCCACTACCTAACTAAGGGCCTTGTGCCCTTTTATACCTGGGGCTCTGAGTCCCCCTGCCTAACTAACAGGGGCTTGTCCCCTTTAACAATATGGCCTACTGGCCCACTACTTCATAGGGGCCTAGTGCCCAGTTCCCTGGGCTTTGTGCCCCTAATTTACTGCTCCTACGGGCCTAGTGCCCGACCTAACGTTGAGGCTACTTACTTGCTCTGCGCAGGATACTCAACTTGCCACGCCGTCTTCCTCTTTTTTTCCGGGTCTTCCAGACCCTCCAGCCGGTGGCGCCTCTTCTCCTCTTTGGCGCTGTTGAAGGCTGCCTGGCGGGGGTGCTCTTAGCCCTTACAAGGGCTCCCCACCGATGATCTCTGCTCCGGTGGCTTGCTTGCAGACTTCTTTCTCCGCCGCCGCTCCAGACGTCTGATCTTCTCCTCCGCCGACGGACTTCTGCCAAAATGGCGCCGCCCGGCGACCTATATAGTCGCCGGCATGACGTCATCAGTCAGCGCGAGCGCCGATTGGCTCGCGTTGGCGCCAATCTTTTAAACGCCCGGACGCGAGCCGCGATTGGCTCGCGTATCCGGCCGCTGATTGGCCAGCGGGGAAAGATGAGCCCTGGTTGGCTCATCCTTCCTCCGCGGCCAGAACCTGGAAAGAAGAAGATATACTTACCGCCGCGGGAGCGCTGGACAGGTAAGTCACTTCTTTCTTCTTTCTTCCTGCTGGGCACCATCAGGGAACTCTTCAGCCCCTCCAGCAGTGCGGCAGCACCGGGCATCTTCGCCCGCTTCTCGGGCAGCATCTTTACATGAGTTTCCCAAATTCTAGCTAAATTGTAGCCACAAATCTTAGTCCAGCAAATAGAGATATCAATAAATAATCAGTAAAGTTCTCCAACTTTTCACTTTCAGCATGGTTCCATTCAGACATTTGGTCAGACTGACATACACCCTCTTCTACAAACAAATGTTTCCTCATACTCCTGAAATTCTTTTCTAGTCTCTTCCTCTCCTTGACTGTGCCTCTGAGTAATGAACCCGACTACTGGTTCCAAAGCACATCTCTTTCCTCCCCTTTCAATGGCTCTGGTTTCTGACTCCCAGCTTCTCTTACACAACCTCCTCTCAGCTCTCTATCTCCTCCTTCCTGGCTTAACACACAGTTTTCCTACCGCTGACAGCCTCTGCATGTCTCTCTGAACTCTGTCTCGCCCCAAGGCAGTCTGGGGGATGTAGTTTCCAACCAGACCCTGGGATCTGTTTCACATGCACTGTCTGTCACAGTTCATACATTGGTACACTGTTGTTCAATTTTTGTGTATATGATTTCTCTAGATGGTTTAAATGACCCATGTAAATTAAGTTCTTATTTCTTTTAACATATATGTCGACTCCCCACAACTTGGCTCAAATTTTACTTTTCCTGCATCATTTTCCAGTCTTTCTCATCTTGAAAATGTTTCTGACTCTACTGTTCCTCCTCTCACTTACCATTTTTGCATACTTTATATAACTCACATATTGCCTCCACATGTATGCCAGTGAAGATAGGAACTGCTTTAGTCCTATTATTATTATTATTATTATTATTAATTTTTATTTATAGGGCGCCACTAGGTATCCGTAGCGCCGTACAGGGACAAACAAAGTTACAATACAAGGGGAGACAGTACAGTACAGTAAACAATAAGCACAGTAACTCGGTGAGCTCAAAGCACAGCTAGAGGGGCGAGGGGAAGGTCCTGCATACGGCTGAGCCCGAGAGGGAGGGCCTGGGTGACAGGGAAACCCCCAGAGGGGAGAGGAAGGAGTGAGAGGGGACGGGGGGGAAGAGGGTCCTCGAGGAGGAGGGCTAGGTAGCCGGAGAGCCGAGTTAAGAGTGGTGAGGACAGGAGGAGAGATGACCCTGCTCAGAGGAGCGTACAATCTAAGGGGTGGGGTAGACAGACAGAGAGACACGGGGGAGAGAGGGAGAGATAAGGAAAAGGGAATGAAGGGGAAGAGGTAGAAGGTAAGTTAGGAAATTAAGTGGGAGACTGGAAGCCTTTAAGAAAAAGGTGGGTTTTTAGAGCCCGTTTGAAACTGGACAGATCAGGGGAAGTTCTGATAGAGGGAGGGAGCTTGTTCCAGTGGAGGGGGGCAGTGCGGGCGTAGTCCTAGCAGCAGCACCTGATACTGAACCCCATCCTTACCATTCACCCCATGGAATTTCTTTATGCAAGTAACTAGATGACCTACGTTCCATTTCCCAGACCAAAAAGACTTCACAACCCTTAGCAGAGAGCAGCAATGGGACCCAGGGCAAGGCTTCCGACTGTAAATATGTCCTGTTTGTTGACTCTCGCAGGTTGCTGGAGGACCACCTATTGCTATCCATTGTTCTAGAATCTTGGATGTCATTGTTGCACCATTTATTTTTTATTCCTATTTGAGATATAACATTAACTTTTCAGAGGTTGGATTTCATATTGCTTCTCTATAGAAAAAACTCCCGATCCTTCAAATCAAAGAAGATAAATGGAAAACTTTTAAGCATATGCTGCTCTTCCGGGACAACTGGTATATTTCCCTTCCTTTTAACAGCCTCATAAAACATATATGAACTGAATTGAGTTGTCTCTCAGTAGGAAAGGAAATGTTTTCTCTCCAGGTTCAGGAATGTCTGGTTCTAGACATATTTCTCCTCATATTCCATTCTGCTATAGACTTATGATTAACATGGAGAACGTTATAGACTACCCTTTGTGGCTCTTGAAAAATGGACTTTAAGTCTAGCAGGTCAGAATATAATTGGGACGTTTTGACCATTCACTGCAAAGGAAGCCTGTCTTCATATATTGTAAAATTCCATTAATTCCCTGTGCAATCTAGAATGAGCCAACCTTCCTGTCTGCGGTAAATATTAGGCCCTTATAATTTTTTTTACACATTTCAGCTAAAATTAACAGGAAGAAAATACAACACTTGGTGTAGCAATATCTGGACTTTCAAATCACATGTCACCAATAAAATACTCTCTGGCAGCCAATATTCATGTCATGTTATGTTTCCAGTCTTGCTGTTGCAAAAAAGAAAATGAAGGCATAATTATGTTAGTGGATGGAAGGAAACTGCGATGCAGGCCAGATTACTTTATTAAATGACTACAGATAACCGGACAATAAGTATCTAAGATGATTTTAAAAACATACCTTGTTTATAATATTTGTCTAGTAATTGTACATTTAGGGCCTTATTCATGTCTGAATGCAACTTGCACTTACACAGAACAGACTGCAGTATTCGCACAAGAGTATGTACAATAAAAGGTCACATGACAAAACATAAAACTTTTATTTCGTCATAAAACACTTAACAGTCTAACCATTTATATAATTATTTATTTTAAAATATTATATATATTGCATTAATTACATAAACAAAAATGATTTCTGTACATACAAGGTGTTTAAGTAGTATATTTTGGTTGCATACAGTTATTCTGTGATAGCTACAGGCATGCATATGTGGAATTTTTATTTCAAAGACAATGCCCTGTCAGTCATGACTAGCAGTTGGCATATACACCTGATCTGTTGTGGGTCTCAAAAGATATGGCTGAAAACAAGCGTACTGATGACAAACACAGGATATGAATAGTCTGTTTCTGCATTGGAACGCCCTTACTGTATATGTCCTCCCCTTCTATCATCCCATTCTACCTCTCAAGTTATATACAGTCTGTTGAAGTGGTAATCAATATTTTCTGTAGATTAATATTGATTGCAATGCGATTAGTACGCAATTGAATAATAGTTTTTTTTTTAACAAATAACAACATGCATTTAAGGTTAATCTATTTATTTTAGTTAATATAAAATATAATGTGGTAAAAAAGCTAATTCATGTTTCCAAAATATTTACTACATTGAGTTTTGGTCTCATTCTGTTTGCAATTGCATGAGAACATTTCCAGTGTTATTTATGTAGCGTTCGCACCTTGTGAACACTGGTTATGAATGACATCACTTTTTCATACACCAAATAGCCAGTTCACTGGGATCATAAAAAACAGTTTGTGCAGGTCTAGAGGCGGAAATCCGAAGATGGACACTTGGCAGACTCAAGGAACAATGACCAGAGGAATCCACCAATGCCACATCGAGTTCTTGGGAAGTCAATACCTATGAATGAAGACCTTAATACTGTAAGTGTGTATCGTTGTCACTGTTTTTTACAACTATATACTGTGTATAAATTGTTCACCTCTGGCTTTGGAAATCAGATCGTTCTCATAGAAGCTTGTGTTAGTGCTAATAAGTGCATGCGTATACATACCAAACTTTGTCTTGTAATACTTTGTGAATAAAACCTATGTGCTTTGGAACCACAGCGATCGCATCAGAGAATCTTTATTGCAAACGATAGATATTAATGTAGCAACTCGTGTCAGTTGCACGCGGAAATGAATTGCATGCAATTGTGTTCATTGGTGTAATCTCCATTTCTGGGCATGCACAGAGCTATTTCGCGCAAGATATGCCAAGCAAATTAATCAGGCCCTTATTGCAGTAATTGCACATCCTCATTAATAATCTTTTTTTTCTTGCAAGTTTTTGCTAGGATAAATCATACTTTTTTCAGATCAGGATCTAGGGCCTGATTCATTAAGGATCTTAACTAAAGAAACTTCTTTCAGTCTCCTGGACAAAACCATGTTACAATGCAAGGGGTGCAAATTAGTATTCTGTTTTGCACATAAGTTAAATACTGACTGTTTTTTCATGTAGCACACAAATATCAACTTTAAATTTCAATGGACAAATAAGCTATCAAGTATTTGTGTGCTACATGAAAAAAAGTCAGTATTTAACTTTTCATCCTATAAAGACTTGGGGCCTGATTCATTAAGGAACGTAATTTCCAATATGTGCTGTTGCATAAAATTGCTTTGTGCATGCATGTAAACCAGTGAATGCAAGTGCATGCAATTCATCTTTGAACATAAAGGAAACTTCCGACAGCCTATGATTTCATGGGTGGAAAGGGACTATGCACGTAGGCACTGTACAGTAAGGTGTTAATGTCTTTTATTATTTTCTAATGTCTGTGCGTGCTTATGGGACTTTATATATAGATATACATTGTTAGATCTTGCAGTGTATTGTGTCTAGCTGCAAACATAAAGGCAGAGAGTACTTAGACCTGTGTTCAACTGGAAATGTTTCTTAAGATAATTTTGTACTCGAATAGTTGTGTACAATTTCCGTCTAGTTTAAAAAAATGCAAATTATGTTCCCTTGATGGATCAATGTAATTTTAACGGAGAGTCCTGTTTACTAGTTTTATACCTCTGTACGTAGAAATACTATTGGACAAACATAATCTGAAAATATCTGTCAGGCTTCTAAAATTTCTAGAACTTCTAAATATATATTGGTGAATGTTTCTAGTCGCTGATTTATGTATCTTGTTTTTTTTTAATTACTTTAACCAATTCAAAGTGACCTATTTCATATTATAAGAAAACAATAAAAGACCAGTTACCTCCTGTTGGTCCCAAAACAACTAATGAATCTGATTATTTATTGAGTACTTGCATTGACTATGTGTGATGCTGCTAGTGGCTAAATACTGATAAGATAAGTCGGCTGATGATGCAGGAGTAATAAGTGGTTACCCTGTGTTATGCTATATCCACAACTACTCAATCATCATTATGCTGGGAAATCTTTCTGGTGACATCATAAAGAGGAGGATAGGAAACAAATTGCAAGAGATACTTATCTGTCCCAATTTAGGCCGTGCGGTCCTGATTTGATAGGTCTGTCCCGCAGATCCGGATTTTTGTACTGATTCCAGAACAGTTAGGAGATATATCCTGTTGATGTGTGCCCCTTAATGCTAGGCATACCAGTTGCAGGTACGTTCGGAATTGAAAGGGCGCTTTTGGGGGAGGGAAGGAGGCTAGGGGGTACGTGACATGCCATAACGTGATGTGGCCACACCTCTGTGTTGCATAGCCATGTCCCCGTCTTGTGCATGCACCACTGCACTGATTTGGGACAAACAAAAGTTGTAAGGTATGAAATACATTCACAAATAAAATTAAACATTTTGTACTTGTCATAGTTTAAAGCCTTTTTTTTATATTGGGTGCAATCAGGGGCGGGCTGGCCCGGGGGGCAGGGGTGCAACGGCCCCCCGGGCCGCAGGGTCAGACGGCTATTAGGGCCGGGGGGACATCAGATGAGGCCGTGTCAGCGCACAGGCGGCTGCATCACATGACAGGGGATCGATCCCCTGTCATATGATGCGGCCGCCTGTGTGTCCCCCGGCCATCCCTCTTCCAGCCTGCGCCTGGTTGCAATGCAATTTTCCGTATAAAGCAAGCCTGGAAGGTGCAATAGGCATCCTGTAAAGAATATAAGCTGAGGCCTGGATTCCATCACCGCAGAGGACATTTAAAAATAAAGTGCTTTTGTAGGGAGAAAAATGCTCTGTGGCTCCCCCATCAATAAGGGAATGCCCTCTAAATGCACTGTATCCACCCTGGCAAATTCATTGAAATAATTTTGTCCTGCAAAACAAAATCTATGATGCAAATTTGTATAGTGTATGCACTCAAAAAAGCTGCACACATATGCACATATGCAGTGTTGCACTTATCTACACTTGCACCTGCTTGCAACTGGAGTGAGAGGACAGGCAAGAGAAGGGGTAGTCTAACGTAGGTTGAGTACAGTAAGGTTGTGTTCCTGTTATTGTGTAAAGACGCAGACCCTAATGGAGACTTCTGTTAAAGTCATATCAATTGCAGGGGGCTGAGTGCTGGTGCAAATTCACGCTGATGATGACGATGGTTGCCAGCACTAGCTAGCCCCTTCTGATAAGCTGATTAGTATTCATGGCTGAAGCTGATAGGCGCTTTCTTCACTGATCATGCATATATTATAGGATTATATAGGTATATCTTACAAAATATTATTATTATTATTATTTGTCTGTGTCACGGGCACTAGGAGTCTTTGCCAAGGATATCACCAGATGATGATCTTACCAGAGTAGTGTGGGTTACACAGTGGTCCTCTGGTAGCAGGGTTACTAGCGGAACATATGACTTAGCAGATGGTGAGAGGATGCAAATAGAAAAGTCAATGACTAGCAGCAATCTGGTTAATGATTAGGTAGATATGAACACGAGGATCTTGATGGACGTGAAGAAGTGCAGGAAGGTAACAGGGAAGTCAGTGGTCTGCGTACAGCAATTTGTACCACTGCTTATGGTGAAGAGACTTGTCCAGGTGCAGGTAGGTAGCGGGGAAGTCAGTGGTCTGCGTATAGCAAGTTGTACCACTGCTTATGGTGAGAGGACTTGTCCAGGTGCAGGTAGGTAGCGGGGAAGTCAGTGGTCTGCGTATAGCAAGTTGTACCACTTTTTGATTGAAAAAGTAGCTTTATTTTGTATAAAGTACAAAAAACACAGTTCATACATTTCTTTCAAGTGTACACAGTACACCGTAAGACATGATCATGCATACGTTTTAGTACAATACAGGGCATAAAGTACAAGACATGACATCCTACACTATATACATCAAGTACTGCACTAACCATTCAAACTTAAAACGTATCACAGTGCAATAAAATAACATTGGATGTGAGGGGGAGGTAGGTGAGAGGGGTAGGGTGATGGAGTCACGAGCAAAAAGTTTTTATTGAGGACAGACACAAAGGGAAGGGTGCATAAATAGACATGACATTCAATAATACTTCATGCTGTGAAGGGGAATGGGTTGGAGGGGGAAAGGGAGGGGAGCACAAACCAAAGTTTTTTATTGAAAATAGACACAATGGGGAGGAGGAGAAGAGGAGACAACAATCAATCAATTACGATCAATCGTCGTCTTCATCTTCCTCAGGACTGTCAAGGGTGTTATAGTCTCTTAACAGGCTATGGATAAGCCTGCGACAGTCCTGGATGGTCATCTTCTCCCGCTTCAAGATGAGGCGGTTCCTGGCAAGCCACATAGCGTCCTTAAAACAGTTCATAAGGCGCCAGGCCTCCTGGATTGCCTCAACGGTGTGAGTCCCAGGAAATAATCCATAAAATACCGAATGGTATGAAAGGCAAGTCCTGGGCACACTGTCCTTAAGTTCATGTTCCAGGGCATCCAACAATGCCTGTGCCGTGGGACAGTCCCAAAAGATATGTTGAGCAGTCTCCCTCTTGGTAATACAAAAGGGGCAGTGAACATATCTGCACAGGTTCCGGGAGTGCATAAATGTCCTGAGAGGCAAACCCCCCTGAATGGCCATCCATGCAATGTCTTTATGTCCATTAGTCAGTCTCTTAGAGGCCACATTCTCCCAAACATGTTTGGCCGTGGCCACAGGGAGCCCTGGAACAGACTCCATAATGTCCTTAGCTCTGATGAGCTTGTGGAAAGCAAGTTGTACCACTGCTTATGGTGAGAGGACTTGTCCAGGTGCAGGTAGGTAGCGGGGAAGTCAGTGGTCTGCATATAGCAAGTTGTACCACTGCTTATGGTGAGAAGACTTGTCCAGGTGCAGGTAGGTAGCGGGGAAGTCAGTGGTCTGCGTATAGCAAGTTGTACCACTGCTTAATAGGTGAGGAGGTGTACAAGTGTTGATGAGTGGAAACATAGAATGTAGACACTGAGAGCACAAGGAACTTGATCCCAAACAATATGCACAAGTCTATGTTGGTGTGGCAGGCGCTGCTTGACAGAGACGAATTCACTACTGGAATCAAGGCTAATAGCAGAAGGTCAATTAGCATATGTATCTCACGACTGAACAAAGAGGTAAACTTCCCAGCAGATATGCGAAGTAATAACACAGTCTCAGGGAGATAGAGGATTCCGTGGGTAAGTGGAGAACAGTCCAAGCGGATATGCAGTAAACGAATACAGTCAATAGAAAGTAAGCATACCGCGGTTCAGTTGAGCAGGCTGTCAACGAGAGGATACAGGAACAGCTGAGCGGCTGCACGCCAGCACGAGTAACGAAACCTCAGGTGAGTGGTAGCGGTAATCAGGGTCCGGGTCAGCACACAGGCAGAGAACTTGACACAGGTAGAACAACGATGAGCAATGCAGGAATCACTGGAGATAGCGAACACGAGTAGAACACTGGAGGCAATAGCGGACTGGAAGGCGCAGATGATTAGAGCAGGAATCAGCAGGGAACTGAAGACATAGTAGAACACGGGAGACTTGTAGCGGTCTGGAAACCGGCAGGAATCAGCAGGGAACTGAAGACATAGTAGAACACAGGAGACTTGAAGCGGTCTGGAAATCGGCAATGTGTTGAGCAGGAATCAGCAGGAAGCTGAAGACACGGAGAAGTACACAGGAACACCTTCAGAGACTCACAGGGAATGAGACTCCAAGATCAGGCAACGAGGTAATGAACACAGGTGCTTTAAATAGGGAGCGTTGCCTGATCAACCAATTAACTAAAAGCAAAGGTCAGAAGAGTTCTTAGGAACTGCGCATGCGCAGACCATCAGGATGGCGGGCGGCCACGGTTCAGGATAGGTGCTGGCAGGAATACTGGAGAGCCACGCACCAGTGAAGAGGCACTCACGGTCCAGTGAGTGACAGTCTGCTACATTCATATGTGAGAAGGAAGGTTATATCTGCTGTATTATATCAATCCTAACAGTGAATATGTTTTTCACTATCAAAACAAATGTGTGCATTTTCATAGGCAACTTTAAAAAATAAAATACACTTGACGGTAAAAAACAAACACATGTTAACAATCATTTCTTGTGCTTATGACCTGTTTGTGTTTGTGTGTATTAGTTGTGGTTGTGTGTATGCGTTTTTGGGTCTATTTAAGCCGGACGTAAACCTGGATCAAATGCTACAAGTGGACACATCTTGAGATGTATGCGCCTCGGCATATTGGCGTAAATACGCTAGTTTTACAGGCGGCTTTTTTGAACGTAAATTATGCTCAACATGCGTCCAACTCAGGCCCTACGTAGGTAAGAATACACAAGGGTCAGGAAATTATTTGTGTAACAGCAGTACAACTTCAGAGTACTTATTCTGGGTTATTTCACTACAAAGAAGATAATCAGGACTAAAAAAATATACAAAGTAAAATTCATACATAACAGATAAACACAAGCAAACCTGACAGCAGCTGGAAAAGTATTTAAAAATGACCTTTCAGCGTTTATAATTCTAGCAGGGAACATAATTTTTTTAATCTATTTTTTTAAACTCTGCAGGGAAGATTGTGACTGTGATAAGGTTAAATCCCCAAAGTGTGAATATTTAAAAGGCTCAGAGAAAAAAAAGTGAAGTGAACTGTGTGGTTTTTAAAAGCAGGAACAATGTCTGCAAGATTTGTTTTCTTCACTATGTCCTTTGGATCACTGCCCATGGTAGAACCTCAGCGGTATCACAAATTATTATCATTAGTATTTTTACACTGTCTTGTGTATTGAGTGGGGCTGTGAGAGACTAACCAAAAGTGTTACTAGACTTTTTTTTATCTTATGCATTAAATAGGTGATTAATCTTGTATATGCACAATATTTTAGTAAGTTTCCGATTATTATCACTTGCTGTTGTAATGCATTACAGTCATTTCTGGTTCATGCCAAATTCAATGACATTCATTTAGGTCTGAAAAACACACTAAATGAAGAGGTAACAATAATATTTAAAAGTTTAGTGTTTGTACAGCTGTGAGAATTTTTGTCCCATTAGATTTCTGGTGTAGTTAATCTTTAGTTTAAAGCTAAGTTATATGCTTGCAAATAGCTAGCTGTATTTTAATATAATGGTACACAGCTCAGTTTGGGAGAAGGGCCAAATTAAGTATAGTCATAAGCTGGGTCGGGGAAACGACTAATGTTCATTTTTGTCCTGTCCCACTTTAAAGGGGGTCGTTTATGTGAGGCCAACTTAGCAAATACAAAGTATAATTTTGGGGACATGTGCCACCAAAGCTTATGCTCATATCTAGTCTTTGTACCCCTTTGTGAGCGGACTGTACATGGCTTATAAGTCAATGTAAGTTCTGGCAACCTCAGGGCCATCTTAACAACATTATGGGCCCCCGGGCAAAGCAGTGCACCGGGGCCCCTAGATATAGATATATAGATGTATACAGATACAGACACAGATATAGATATATAGAGATAGAGATAGATAGATGTACTTGCTCAGTGACCCTTGTAGGTTTTTTTTGCAGGTTTTTTTCTTTTGCAGGATTATTTATTCTCATTAAGAGCCGTGCCTATGGGGCCCCCTTGCTGTGGGGCCCCCGGGCAGCTGCCCATCGTGCCCAATGGAAAAGATGGCCCTGGGCAACCTGTATCTCCTTGATCCATTACTAACAACTTAGTGTAGACATGTTGTTGCTTGCTCATATTAAACGGATTCATAATAAACATTTAGTTTAAGTAAGGGGTTCATTTAATGGTCATATATGTGTATATTAAAGTATTATTAGCCCTCTCACCCCTGTAACACACGTCTTACCCCCCACTCCTACCCTGTAACATATTTGTGCCCCCCTCACTTCTAACACCTCTAGCCCATCCAACTTCCCCCACCTCTGCACACATTTCTTATCTCCACCTCTCTCACTTTCAAGACCCCCCCAGCTCCGTAATACATTTCTGACCCCCCAACTGTGCTTTGTAACACATTCCCACCTATAAACACATCTACACCATAGTGACACATACCTCTCCTACACACATGTCCGTCCGTCACATTCCCACCTATAAACACATGTGAACCAATTACAACACATCTTTAAACACATGTACTCCATTCTATTATGACTTTAAGTGCTCCATAAATGCAAGTTGTCTATAAATGGCAACACTTTTTCAGCAGCAATAAAAGTGTTTCTAAAATTTGACATGAAAGACACCACCATAAAGCCACACCTCAATATGGACTGCTCCCAGTGCTGGACTGGGACTAAAAATCAGCCCTGGCGTTTAAAGTACACATGGGCCCACCTCAGTTTCAGCAGGAAAGAAACTGGGTGCCGCCACGCAGCACAACGGCGCCAAAAAAGGCGTGACCACATTGTGTTGTGGGTGTGGCCAACATGGGTTATTGATACATACATTATAATAAAACATTACATTTATCACGCCTTCCCAGCCACATCTCGCCATCCCCCAGGCACATTATGACACCCCAGCCCACTGTACTTATCTATGCTTCTGGTGCTGCTGACATCCATAAGGGTGGGAACTTCCTGTAGAGTGAGCAGGGAAGCTTTTTATCTCACAAGATTACCAAATCTTGTGATACTTAGAGCTCTTCGGCTTGCTCTGCAGGTTGTGTTCTGTCCGAGGAACTGGGAGCAGCTATCAGTTCCCTTCCTCTAACCAGAGGTGGATTGAGGATCAGGGGTGCCAGGGTATTTAAGACAGCAGGGCCCCTATTATGTAACATGGTTATCATTTTAGACAAATACACAGGCATTACTGTTAGAAGCACACATTTCTGCCTTCACACGCAGTATGTTGTGAAACGGGACATACCTATCAACTGTCCTTGCAGTCAGACCAAATCCTGACTAAGTGAGACAGTCACCCAAATTCAAGACTGCCCCAACAGATTCAGGACAGTTGGCAGACTGTCCTACTCTCTCCTACCTGTCTTGGTCACTTTCACCACTTGTAGCAGCTGGTTTCTTTAGCTCAGTTCCTTTTTGTCTTGATCCTGGAATATTGGATGCCCTGTTTTGAAAAAAACTGGGTACATGAGATTTAGAAAACTCCAACCAGACCCGGTGTTAAAACAATAGTACTCACGTTTTATAATTAGTCCTCCCTCCAGTCCCCACAATAATAATATTCACATTTAATAAGAAGACCTATTTCCCTCCAACCAGCCCCAACATTAAATTAACAATATACCCATTTGCTCAAAACATATTTCCCTCTCTCCAAACAGTATCAGTAATAATCTAAGTAGCATTAAAGTGTGCACCCACATGCACACTGTATGAGAATATTGCGCCCACACGCACACTGTATGAGAATACTGCGCCCATACGCACACTGTATGAGAATACTGCGCCCACACGCACACTGTATGAGAATACTGCGCCCACACGCACACTGTATGAGAATACTGTGCCCACACGCACACTCTATGAACATGGCCCCCACACACACACTGTATGAGCATGGCCCCCACATGCACACTGTATGAGCATGGCCCCCAGACGCACACTTTATGAACATGGCCCCCACACGCACACTCTATGAACATGGCCCCCACACACACACTGTATGAGCATGGCCCCCACATGCACACTGTATGAGCATGGCCCCCAGACGCACACTTTGTGAACATGGCACCACACGCACACTGTATGAACATGGCCCCCACACGCACACTGTATGAACATGGCCCCCACATGCACACTGTATGAACATGGCCCCACATGCACACTGTATGAGCATGGGCCCCAGACGCACACTTTATGAACATGGCACCACACGCACACTGTATGAACATGGCCCCCACACGCACACTGTATGAACATGGCCCCACACGCACACTGTATGAACACACACACTGTATGAACACTCACTCACTACATTTCCAACCACACACTTACCTTATTATCTCCCTGTGCACTGCTCTGCGGACAGAGTTTCAGTGATGTGCGGGCGATGCCAGTAATCACATGGGACGCGCACCACGTGACAGGTGCCGTCCCATGTGATTAAAATCGCATGTCCGCACATCACTGAAACTTTGTCCACTGAGCAGCGCGCAGTGAGCTGATCGGTCCTTCTGGCATTTGCCAGAAATGCCAAATGGCCAGTCCAGCCCTGACTGCTCCAGACTGACAATGTTCTCCACTCATAAGTGTGTCCAGTGCCAATGTTTTTATAAAATATAAATAAAATGGTAGTTACCTACTTTTCCTGTCTGAAATATAGAAGGCATCGTAAAAAGCGCAGGCAAGTTGGATGAGAATGTGCTGAGATGACATAAATTGCATCATCATGCCATGCCCACTTCAGTAAAGTATTAGTGGGGAGAAGCATGATGATACAATAAGCATCAGCATACACATTGCTCCGCCCACTTGATGACACAAATTATACTTGCATGGAGGTTCCTATTTATCAAGTATTATGGCGAATCTTGTTATTGCCCTCTCAGGAATTAGTCCTTTTTAGTGGGAAAATGTTAGATATAATAAAATTTATAAATTGTATATACCATTATGTTTTTTGTTTTGTTTTATTTTATTTTTTTTAAAAAAACTATTTAACATTTTTTATAGTAAAGGATTTGGAAGCTCAAATCTTACACACATGCGCTGGTCCCCAGGCCTCAGTAGAGTAGTACAGGGCCTACAGAGTGATAAGTAACTCTAATAGCTCTGGATAGCTTTTGTTAGTTTTTAAATTTAATTTGTTACTGCTACAATAAAGCCAGAACAAAATTATACTTATTGCTGTGAAAGTACAATTTTTGATAAATAGGCCCTCAGATTCTAAAATGTGATCAATTTATTCTCAGTTTAAATGGCACATAACATTTGACTTTGATTTAACTTTGTCATTATTTATTCAACAGAAAAAAAAGCCAGCATGAAGAAGCCATTTGTGAGCAATTAAGTACACTATAACTTGGAGTACCACTTAGCAGAAATAACTTGTAATAATTTTCTGTATGAGTTTTTCAGTTTTTTGCATCATGTTTCAATTCAGTGGCGGAAGTAGACAGGTGTGGCCACTAAAGGGTCCATAGGTGAGAGCGGCCCAACAATGCTGGGTCTTTCCCCCTCCATTCCCCTCGTAAGCCACCACTCACAGTAAAGGCCTCTTCTGAGCATGCGCCACTCCGGCCTATGCGCTGTTGATGCATGCTCCTTACCACTCATGCTTAGAAGTGACCCGCTCTGCTCTCATTGTTGGGTCCCTACCCAAATTTGTCTACGGGGCCTAATGATGCACTGGTTCACACCTGATATTTGTTCAGAACTGTGGATGATATTTTCATACAAGCAAGGTTTCAGATACTAATTAAATTATGCATTTGTCTGTGGAAAAGATTCTGTGCCTGTACGTTGGACTCGCAGGAAAATAAATTGAAAATAACCCTGTCCTTCAAGATACAGTATATTTCCTAACTTCAGCATTATTCACAAACCTCTTACTCCTTTCTGACATTGGACTTCTGCCCATTTTGCTTCTTGTATTGATGAAATAAATAGTATTTGATTAACCTGAATCTTGCATCTGATTCCAGAAAGTAGTGCGGTAGCCCACTGAGATCGGGCTTACTACGTGTGATTTATATATGATCATTACCCTCCTGTACATACTGACCCTTTTTGCACACTAGCAGGCTGTCATATACCCTGGAATGAGTTACAGACATACAGACAGAACACTGCATGCAGTCCCAGCCATTAGACAGGAAACATGTCTCAGCTACATATTAGGTCAGCACAGACGTGTGTTAGGTCAGTGTTTTGTCCTGCGTGTAGCAGCCGCGCATACTCTCCTGACCTTGCGGGTAAAGTTCCTTCCAGTATCGTAAAATATCAGGTTGTAAAATTCATATTGTAACTTTAACAACCACATCTGTTTTAAACATTTTTTGTTTTAAGAACTCAATGTGAATTTAACGACCGAGTAATAAAAGTAAAAGTTGAAGGAAATTATCACAGATGTGTAAAGCCATAAGATAGGTTCCTGCCCTCCTGCGAGCAATCAAATTACAAAGAACCCCCCCACCCTGGTTTTATTACACTTAAAATATCCTGTTTAAGCATCACTTGGTTTAATCTGCTAGCTAAACACACACGTTTAGGGAAATGCCGTCATTAAAGTTAGTGTACATCAAGGATTAGAAATGGCGTTCACCTTGGACGTTACTGCTTCAAATCTCTGTCCCTCAGGCTTTTCCTGTGGGAGCATATTTTATTAAACGGTGTATGTTTTATAGCAGAAATCTGCTGTAACCCACGACAACATTTAGATAATACATGGGATATATGAATAAATATCGTGCTCTTATTGGTTGCTGTAGGTTGTACTTTTTGTTATTAAAGAAATAAGCTGATTATTGACATCAATCCGCACACATGAGAGGATGAAAATTTGGGGGCATTTATAAATTGAGAAATTAAATTAGGATGAGGAATATGGCACTGGTGGAGGCAGCTGTGCACTTAGTGGGGTCTTTCAATTTTTGGGGTGCTCAGCTGGTGCTTTGTGTTCAGTCTTATTAGTTTCTGAAGAGGCAAATAATACTAATTAGCTGCACTTTTACTATAATTTGGTTGTTTTATATTTGCTGATGCTTGTGTTCCCACCTTCAAACCACACTTGCTGCTACATTTACAATGACTCTGTAATGGTTTTCCAGCTCCCCTTAGCCTGGTGAACAACAGCCACCTCGCTGCACCTTCTAGCATGCCTAAACTGATATAGGCCCTCACCATTCCCGACAAATGTCACTATCAACCTTTGGTTTACTCATCTGTCCATCATCACTACTGTCTTAACAACTTTCTACTCTCTTGCTGATCATATTACCTCTTTTCCACTACTTTTTATCCTGCTACCTCTCCATTATCTCTCTCCAGTTGCTTTATTATTTATCATCATCATCTCACTTCTAACCTCTCTGCCCATCTTTCTGTCATACTTTCAATTGTCAATCTAATACTTATCTCTAGCCTTATCATGCTTTGCTCTCCACTCCCTTCTGTCCTCTCCCTCAGCATTGATCCTACCATACTCTCCTCCTCCCTGGTCTCACTCCTCTCCCCCATCACCGCCTTTTCCTACCCCATTCAGGCTGACTCACTCTATAATCACACCCTTACCACAGCACTTGACTCTGTCACCCTGGCTGTCACTATCATTCTTTGCCGGTCCAGTCTTCCTGCTATCTTCAAAAATGATCCTGCAATGAGGAATGGCTCTGGAGGAAGCCATGCTGACTTCCTCCACTTCAATCTAATTCTCTCCTCTTACAGTTCTGCCCTATCACTCTCTAAACAGTCTTACCTCTATGCTCTTGTTTCCTCCCAATCCCCCAATCCTCATCGCATCTCCTTCAATCTGGATTTTGCTCTCTCCACTCCAGCAAAACTGCCCTCACTAAGGTCACGAATGAACTTCTCTTCACTAAATCTAATGGTCATTTATTCCTTCTTATCTGTCTCCTCTCTGTTGCCTTCAATATCGTTGACTCTCCCCTCCTTTTGCAGACTCTTCAATATATAGGCCTCTGTAATGCTGTTGTCTCCTGGTTTTCCTCTTACCTTTCCTACCACTCTTTTTCCGTCACTAAATCTGACTCCACCTCCCCCCTCTTCCCTTACCTGTCAGAGTTCGACAAGGATCCGTTCTTGGTCGTCTGCTCTTTTCCCTCTACACTTTTATCCTTGGTGACCACATTAGCTTATTTGGCCTCCAGTATCACCTATATGTTGATGACACTCAAATCTATCTTTCCTTCCCTGACTTATACCCTTCCCTCGTCTTCCCATGTCTCATGTGTCTTCTGCAGTCTCTCGGCCATCTCATCTTGGATGTCCCAGTGCTTTCTTAAATTAAAAATATTTCCAAGACTGAAATAATTTCCTCTCTCCCTCCAGAGATCTCTCACCTCCCTTTCTCTTTCTGCAGATAACAATAACCTCTCTTTTGTTTCTAAAGTTTGCTACCTAAGGGTTCAAATTTCACATTTAGAGCTAGATTTACTAAGCTGCGGGTTTGAAAAAGTTGGGACGTTGCCTATAGCAACCAATCAGATTCTAGCTTTCATTTATTTAGTACTTTCTACAAAATGACAGCTAGAATCTGATTAGTAAATCTAGCCCTTAGTCTCTCCAAATCCTGCGATCTTCACCTCCAGAATATTTTTTTAATATATTTTCTATTTAAGTTTTGGCACATACAAAAGTTAAAACGTACATATTACCATTTACAGAACCATTATTGAGTCAATAGAAAGAAAGTAAACAAAAACAAAAAAACTTGTAAGACTGATGAAAGTGGGTAAAGGAGAAGAAAGGGGAGGGTGGAGGGTGTGGCACAAGGGGGCACAATATATATATATATAATCTTGAAAGTGTAGAATCGTATTTTAGTAACCAGGAAAACTACATCAAAGAGTATTGGCTCTTAATGTGGAGAATGTCATAAGTAACAGCATCCATAGAGAGGGTCAATGGTAGAAGCACTGCTTAAACAATTCCAAGAGGTACAAACAAGTATTATATTGTATTATTTTGTTTTTCACGTATTATGTAATGTGTTTTGGATCATTGCTGTCTGTTTATTGTACTATTAAAACAATTTGACTGAAAAAGTTTCAGGTGCAGGCTTCTAGAGGAAGTAGAGATGCTCATGCTTGGTTCCCTGAGAACCGAACACACCCGAAACCTTCATAGCTCGCTATCTGGGTGAAATTTCTCCTGCAGCACCGGGAAGGATCGCATTTAACAACTAACCACCAACTGGCCCACCTGGAACATTCCCAACTGAACTCATCCATATGAAGACCAAGGTAGAAGGCTGGATTAAGGATTATCAGAGTAAGTGGAGACGACAGAGAGGACACCTCTTTTTGGAGTCTAAGTTTCCCCCAACCATCCAGGGTTGGACCTATTGTAGGGTGGGAATCCTTTGTGATTTTTCGAAGCCAATGTAAAATATGGAGCAATGTGCTCAGGCTTGAATACCCCACATCCATCCATTGTTTTGTTCTACCTTCTAGTCCACTCAATAATTCTACCTAGCAAGATGGCCTGCTGGTAACTGGTAAACATTGGTAGCTGCAAACTCCTTTGGTGCTTGCACCTTTATAGAATTTGTGTTTGAAGCTTGCCCTTCTACCCCACCAGACAAAGCATGGACCATCCTCTGGAGATCAACTGGGGGGATCCTCGCAGGGACCGCCTGTAGGACATAAAGGTGGATCAAACCCCCAGGTCCCTATGGGTCTTAGCCTGTAGTGGAACATAATTTAGCTAAAATAGTTGTGAATTGGATTTGGCCTGAGCGATACCCAGATACTGAATCCATCGCTTTCTCATGAATAAGCCACCAAAACACTTATTCATTCTCTTGTAATCTCTTGCCTTGATTACTGTAACCTCCTTCGCTCTGGCCTACACAACTCCCATCTTGCCCCTCTTAAGTCTATCCTCAATGCTACTGCCTGCCTTATTTTACTCTCACTGCTCTATCTCTGCTGTCCCTCTCTGCCAGTCGCTGCATTGATTCCTGTGATCTACACAATTAAATTTAAACTCCTTACCTTCACCTACAAAGCTTTCAACCAATCCCCCCTACATCTCCAAACTCATCTCTACCCACATCCCATGCCGCCCCATCTGCTTCTGCTCTGCCAGAAACCACTGAGATTTAGTCAGTGCTGCGGCTTTATATCTCCTCTCTCATATTAAACCTCGCTACTACTAAGGGCTTATTATTGTTCATGGGCACATTATATAAATGCTCAACTATCGATTTATTGCCTGTTATCTCGGGACATTCAGGAAGGGATTTAGAGAATGTATCTTTGAAATTACAATACACCTCACTGAACTAGAGATGTAACTAGTGCTTATGGAACAGACTGCCGATATGGCGATTTAATGGGCACATCATATACATGCTCAACTATCACTTTATAGCCCGCTATCTAGGAGGGGATTTTGAGAATGTATCTTTGAAATTACAATACACTTCACTTAATTAGCGCTTATGAAACAGACTGCTGACACCGCAATTTAGTCCCTGTTGCGGCTTTACATTCTCTCTCCTCTATTAACTCCTCTATCACTATGGACTTTTAGTCAGCTATGGGCACATATCAGAATAGCCTAACTACCACTCTACAGCCCACAATTTCGGGACAGCTATGAGGAGGTTTTAAGGGTTCTGTTTAAGTCATCATATACTTGGTTGCACTAGAAACATGAGTAGCATTGATGGAGCAGATCTATATGTATAGTCAACTTATAAACTACTAACACTGGCTATAAACTACAGGGTACATTCCCTTTTGACTTTGGAGAAGCAACATGGGATGTGCCACAATAAGCTCCCCTATTCAGAATCTATGTAATATATGATTAATTCCCATGTAGCAGTGATGTACATCATGTTTGCCTAGCAGTTATTGCCTCATGTTATTTATTATATGATACTCTTGGTTCTTATTACTGGGACTTATAAGTTATCATTTATATGAGGATATATCAGCTCCACTGCACTAATATACACTTACCTGATGCCATAAGTTGCTACTTATAGGAGGAGATATTAGCTCCATTGTGTCAATATATACTTTTACTGTGGATACCTATTATTTAACGGTAGTCTCAGAAGGGTACTCATTTTAATACTTTCTTTTCTTTACTTTTCTCATTTATTTTTTATCTTCATATTTTGCCTTTTTTATTCTTTATATTTGTAATAAAGGCTACAGCCCTGTTTTATGTTATATGTTATAAGTGCTATTCCTTAGGAACCGGAGTGCACCCTTTTTGGGTTCATTGAACCTCAACTTCCTTCCTCTCTCCTTTGATGTATTGCTTAAGTTGGTGGTGCACCCCTCCAATAAATATTGGTATTTAAATATAGGAAATATACATTCATTTATTATCTATATAAAATAACCTTTATGAGGAAAGTTCCTTTCCTAATGCGAGTGAAAGGACCTTCCGGAGAATGTGCCTCACAGGGCGACTAACTCCTAGTACCTCAAGACTTACCACGTTTCGCGTGGATGACTGGATCCTACCTTGGTCCCGGATCGGGAAGTTCTCCGTACGCTCGCGAATAACACCTAAGAGGAAAAACAGAGTTAAACCGAGCCTACCAAGTAAGGGCTGTCCGAGAATACGGCAATGAACAAGGACACTCTCAGTCCAAGCCCACTTGCCGCCTCCTCACTTTGCTCTTGCCAAGGCACGGGGGACTACAGGTACTTGAGACCAGGACTAGTCCCGCCTCAAGAACCTCGCACACCACCCGGTGAGGGCCTAACCGAAAGGGGGAATCGAGCGTGATACTCACCGGGACACTCCCACTTCCGATCCGGTTCTCCTGCACCTCCCCGACACCTGCGGATGACAAGGAACACACACAGCCTCTCTCTGCACTCTCAGTGAGACTAAGATGGGCACCCACAAAACTAAACTGACTGCAACAGCGACCCCGACCCTAACAACGCTCTAATGGTCGGCAACGGAACTAAGTCAAACAACTATGACTAACTAGGTGTGGTGCACTAACGGAACTGCTCACTAAGCACTACGGGGAACACCAGCCGGTGTTCACAGACTATATCGGAGGGCGGTTCCTAACCCCCTCACCCAGGTCTAACCAAGGAGACTGTCTCCTTACTATGGGGTCACCCACGGACCCTAAGGACCGGCTGCACCAGGCCTGACTGAGGCTCACTGGAACAGCACACTAACCCGCGGGCCGACTGCCGCACGGAACAGCCGATTGAAACTGAACCGCCCGACTGCCTGTACTCGGGTATCTAACACGTGTCCTTACACCCGGAACCACAGGTTAACCTGCACGGAACCCGGGCTTGGGGACCCTCAACCAGAACCACGGGCCGCCCCTGGAACTGCCTTGAGCTGTGCTGCACTGCCACCGACTCACTCAGTCACCCCCTCTGGGAACCAGCGTGACCCCAGGGACCAAAGGGAAGGGAAAACTACGTATGTTCTTCCCTGACTATGTGTAAGCTGGTAACTACACTTGTCCCCCACAGCATGGGTTAGCACAGGAAAACACAGGAAACAAGAGCCTACCTTTAATGGGGGCCTGACGTCTTGCCCCTGGACACAATTATGTAGCACACCCCAAAATACAGTAATACAAACAATACTCGCCGCACAGACAAAATAAATGCAGTATACAGTACTTTGTACGCTACTCACCAGAGCACACAGCTGCTAGCCAACCAGCCGGCTGCTACAACACCACAGGAGCCTCCGCTCTACTGTACCTCCTAACTCCGTGTGCTCACCTCACACAGGACCATGCCTACACTCACAAGGCTCTCACACCTCTATCACACCACCAGGGCCGTCTGCCCTTCACACCATGGGCCTCAGCCCCCCTCTCTGACTCAGGGCTCTGAGCCCACTAACTAGGGCCTTGTGCCCTGCTACCTAAGGGCACTAGCCCCTGCCTACTTAGGCCTTGTGGCCTCCCTATCTAACTAAGGGCCTTTTGCCCTTCCGTCTATGGGCTTTCAGCCCCCTAACCGGGCCCTGTGGCCTCTCCTATGGCCTCTAGGCCACTACCTAACTAAGGGCCATGTGCCCTTTTATACCTGGGGCTCTGAGTCCCGCTGCCTAACTTACTAACAGGGCCTTGTGCCCTTTAAAACTTATGGCCTACTGGCCCACTACTTCATCGGGGCCTAGCGCCCAATTCTCTGGGCCTTGCGCCCCTAATTTGCTGCTGCACGGGCCTTGTGCCCGACCGTGGCTACGGGCCTAGTGCCCAACCTAACGTTGAGGCTACAGTCGTGCTGCGGGCGTGGGCCCGGAAGAGATGTTGCCCGGCAAGGGCCTTACCTGGTGCTGTCTTCGGGGAGCTTCTCCTGGACTCCTTCCCCTTCTGCCGCTGCTTCCACGCTCTGCCGCCGGCGTCTGGTCTTGATCACGCCGGTCTTCAGGCAGCAGAGGCGCTCTTAGCCCTGACAAGGGCTCTCTGCCGCCACTGCTGGTCTCCGCTGGCTTCTTGGCTTCTGATCTTGATCTCGCAGCTCTCCGCGACACGTCCTGCTCCTTCTCTCTCCGCCGATGAACTAAAAATGGCGGCGTGCGCGCCGACTTAAATAGTCGGCGACGCCCTGACGTCATCACGCAGCGCCGATGCTACGCGATGACGTGGCGGGTCCTGATTGGCCCGCCACCGTGTAGCTTCAAATGGCGGGGAGGTGAGCCCTGATTGGGCTCACCACCCTGGCCGAACAGAGGGGACCGCCGCCCGAAGACGGACGACGACCCCATCCAGGTAAGTCCTCCACACGAGCATACCCTTATTTGTCTCACCTACTTCATATTACCATCATGCTCACTCTGTAAATACTTGGTCTGCATTTCCAAGTTATCAGTGAATTACATGTTTAATCAGTAGATGTCTGGTCTTTGTTTTATTTTGTTTTTCACGTATTATGTAATGTGTTTTGGATCATTGCTGTCTGTTTATTGTATACTACTGTTGAAACAATTTGACTGAAAAAGTTTCAGGTGCAGGCTTCTAGAGGAAGTAGAGATGCTCATGCTCGGTTTCCCGAGACCCGAACACACCCGAACTTAGCAGATCTGAGTCAGCTCGGTACTTTTGCGCGCTCTCGGAATTGAAAATGAGGCAAAACGTCATTGTTACATCATCAGATCTCGGATCTTTCGATTTTTAGATTCTATAAGTACGGCCCTCCACGGCGATCGAATGCCATTTCACAGAGGGGCACAGAAGGGGTAGCACAGTTCTTGGTAGTCTGTAGACCAGTTGGACAGCGTCATAGGTAGATAGAAAGAGGAGGGGTAGCAGTGTTCTTTAAAGTCTACAGTGACATTCAGGTGAGCTCCATTGCTCCATTGCTAATTGTCATTGCTGAAATCCAAATACGAGGGCTGGCAGGCTTGGTGTAAATCAGCAGTCACATTGTACTGTGTTATATAATAAACACACAAAGAGGAGAGCTCCATTGCTAATTGTCATTGCTGAAATACAAATACTAGGGCTGGCATGCTTGGTTTAAATTTGCAATCAAATTGTACGGTGTTATATAGGTTATACACAAAGAGGAGAGCTCCATTGTTCCATTGCTAATTGTCATTGCTGAAATACAAATACTAGGCCTGGAAGGCTTGGTCTTCTGAATTTGCAGTCAAAGTGTACGGTGTTATTAGAATGGATTCACAGCAGTATACAAAATAACAGGAGCACCAAGCAGCTGCTGGCACCAGTCATGATGATAGTAATCCCTCTATGTCATCTGGTAAAGCCTATGTTAAAGTGCATACTGTTTGTAAGTCAGGGAAACCAAAATGTAAAAAAACACCTTTCACCTTGGTCAAATAAAAAGACCTGTAATCCAGGCAAACTTATCTGCAGAAAAAAGAAATTGCCAACATGCCGTTCTACACACGCAGTGGCAAGGAAAGAATGAGGCCTTTGCCTTTCTCTATGAGTGCTAGTTCTGCAACTGTGACTGAGGCAGGGGCGGATTGGGAACTTAAAGTGGCCCTGGAAAAAATTACTGATGTGGCCCCATGTGGGTGGGGCCAACTTAAATGTAGGTGGGGCCACGGCGGGATTTAGAACTTGGAATTTGGTTGGGGAAACATTTAAAAAAACCTAGATATGATGACTTAATACACAGTGGGTCATTTCTAAAGCAATGCAGGAAAAAAGCTGTAGCCCCCTCACATATAGTTTTTCTAGATGTAGCCCCTTCACATAGTTTTCCAGATGCAGCCCCCTTACATATAGTTTTCCGAGATGTAGCTCCCTTGTATATAGTTTTCCCAGATATAGCCCCCTCACATATAGTTTTCCCAGATATAGCCCCCTCACATATAGCTTTCCCAGATATAGCCCCCTCACATATAGCTTTCCCAGATATAGCCCCCTCACATATAGCTTTCCCAGATATAGCCCCCTCACATATAGTTTTCCCAGATATAGCCTCCTCACATATAGTTTTCCCAGATATAGCCTCCTCACATATAGTTTTCCCAGATATAGCCCCCTCACATATAGTTTTCCCAGATATAGCCTCCTCACATATAGTTTTCACATATGTAGCCCCCTCACATATAGTTTTCACATATGTAGCCCCCTCACATATAGTTTTCACATATGTAGCCCCCTCTCACTTACCTTAAGTATCAGGGCCGGCGCGCTCTGCAGCGTTGCTCCGCAGACCTGATCAGACAGACAGGAAGTGAATACTTCCTTCTTCCTGTCTGATCGGTGCACAGTGCTGTATGACCCACAGTGCTGCAGCACCAGGCAGCCTGGCGATGCGTGAGGCTGCCTGGTGCTTACCACTGACCACCAATTTTTGGATTGTTGCCCTCCTTCTGACCGCGCCGGGTGAAACAAAAAAAAAAAATAAAAAATAGAAGGCGGCCTCGTTAGGCCACCGGCCTCCCGGGGAGCTTCCCGGTAAAGGTAATGGCCAATCCGCCCCTGGACTGAGGCATCTTCTTGTAAGGTCAGTCGTGACCAAGCAAGACCTTGTGAACTTGTCAAATACTTTTACTTGTGAAAGCAGAACTGGAAGAAAACAGTAAGGCATTAGAGGAAAATGTATGTTCAGATTCAGAAATGACACAAATCCCTGAGGAGAGTCTATCCACAAGTGTTATGTGTAATCCTGAATATTCTGATAGTGTACCCATAAAAAAGGCCTCTTTCAGCATTTCTGCAGATGTGTGGCTACAGCCCAAGTGTAGCCGGTGATACACAAATTGAGGATGCCACTTTGAAATTGCAACAGGATGAGGGGGATATTTGTCTAGATAACGAGGGCGCTAATGAGGATGTTGATGAGGATGATATTGTTTGTGTAAGTCCTGCACCAGTGGAAGCAGTTCTTACACATGATAAGAAGAAGGCCATTGTTATGCCTGGACATAAGACCAAAAAATCCACCTCTTATGTTTGGAATTATTTTTACACAAATCCTGACAATAGTTGTCTAGCCATTTGTAGTGTTTGCAAAGCCACAGTCAGTTGAGGTAGGGACCTTAAGCAACTAGGAACCTCGTCTATGTTACGCCATTTGAAGCAAGTTCATGGCAAGCTGTTGGGAAAATCAGAAACCTATGCTAAAAAAAAGCAGTCCATCATCAGCTAGGTCCCCTTTCTCACCTACATCCCGATGCCTGCAATCTACCCCCACAACACCGTCCTCATCAATATCCTTAATAGCGATCAGAGTTAGTCCTGCATCCAAGCTGGAAAGGCTAGATCACTCCTCCACTATCCTGGATTCCTCAGAAGAATTCTTGAGTGTCAGTCCCAATGCTGCTGCTGCTGCTGGGGGTGAATCTTCCGCCCAGAAGCAGGCCAAGAAGAAGACTTCTAGAAGTATACAACAATTGACTGTTAAACAATCCTTTGCAAGAGGAGGCAAGTATGAAAGCTGTCACCCAGTTGAAAAGCGGATTACAGACGCCATGGCAATTATGCTAGTATTAGTTCTGTGTCCAATATCCACTATTAATGCAGCTGTTTTTAGACACTTGAAGTCTTGTGTCCTCGTTACCAAACTCCATCACAACACCATTTCAGTAGAAAAGCTATTCCTCACCTCTACCAGAAGGTTTGTAACAAAATGCCATTCTACCCACTGTACACTTAACCACAGATATGTGGACAAGCGGAACTGGGCAAACTAAAGATTATATGACTGTGACAGCCCACTGGGTTGGTGATTCCCCTTCACCAGCAGGAACAGCAGCAGCATGTACCCAAGGACATAACATTTGTCAGAGGCAGACTACTCTGTGTATCACCGGCTTCACTAAAAGGCATACAGCTGACAATCTGTTACAAAAACTAAGGGATGTCATTGCAACATGGCTTATCCCGCTAGGACTCTCCTCAGGATATGTCATTTCTGATAACGCCACCAATATTGTGAGAGCATTACAGCTGGGTGAGTTCCTTCACATTCCCTTTTTTGCTCACACAATATACTTAGTGGTGCAGAGCATTTCAAATAATGACAGGGACGTGTAGTAGATGCTGTCTGTGGCCCGTAAAATATCTGGACATTTCCGACATTCAGCAACAGCATGTAGCAGATTGCAGTAGCTACAAAAGCAATTAAATTTGCCCTGCCACCAACTGAAGAAAGAGGTGGTGACAAAGTGGATTTCCACCCTTTATATGCTTCTGCGGATGGAGGAACAGCGAAAAGCCATCCACGCTTACTCCACAAGCCATGACATTGGGTAAGGAGGGGGATGTATTTTAGTCAAGCGCAGTGGAGAATGCTTTCAGTGTTGTGCAAGGTGCTGAAACCATTCAAACTAGTCACCTGTGAAGTGAGTTCAGATACTGCTAGCTTGAGTCAAGTAATTCCCTTAATTACACTTTTGGAAAAGCAGCTTGAGAAACTGAAGGAGAAGATGAAACACAGCAATTACGCTAAGTTTGTCAGACTTGTAGATCAAGTACTTTATTCGCTTCGCCAGGATCCAAGAGTTATCAAAATCTTGAAATCGGAGCACTACTTTTTAGCGTCTGTGCTTGATCCTTGGTTTAAGAGCTATGTCTTCTCTTTGTTTCCAACTGACCCAGATTTGAAGAGATGGAAGGAACTCCTGGTGAGTAAGATGACAGCTCAAGTGTTATGTGACAGGACGGCGTCTCCTCCTTCAATTGATCACTCAACTGCTGCTATCAAAGAACTTAGCTTTCCCAAGAGTCCCAGGGATGATGCAGATGACTCAGCACAAAATCTTGACATCTGATCTGGTCTAAAAGAATTGACCAAAAAATGTGACACCTCTGCCTTGATCTCTACCTGATCCTACTATCAACATTCAAAGGATGGTGGAGAATTATTTTTACAACAGCGTAGAAATAGACAAATCAGACAGTCCCTTTACATACTGGGAAGAAAAAAAAGGGAATTTGGAGACCCATGTACCAATTCGCTTTTCACTGCCTAAGCTGCCCACCCTCCAGTGTGTACTCGGAAAGAGTTTTCAGCACAGCCGGGAACCTTGCCAGCGATCGGCGTAGGAGGCTAATTCCTCAAAATGTGGAAAAGATGATGTTAATAAAAATGAACTTCAAGTTCCACGAGGAATGCCTTTTCCGCAAATTACATCAAAACACTGAGACTTTTCTAATGGTGGATTCCAGCGGTGATGAATTAATAATGTGTGAGGATGATGTACAAATTGATGAGGGTGAGGATGATGCTGAGGATGATGACAACAACATCTTGCCACAGTAGAGTTCATTATCAGCACTGTTACCTTAGGTGGCTTAAGCCCATTGTTACCTTGTTTTGTGGGGGCTCAAACAAACCAAGCACTTCAGCCACAAGGAGTGGCACTTTTGTGGCTGAAGTGCTTGGTTTGTTAAAGTGTGCATGTCCCTTTTAAGATCCAACATAAGGGTGGGTGGGAGAGCCCAAGGACAATTTCATCTTGCACCTCTTTAAATGTCAGCTACCGCTGTGAGCCAATGTTACCTACATGTGCTATATACTGTTGTGTGCTTAGCAAAAATCTTAGACAGCCATTGATGATGCAGATGACTCAGCACAACATTTTGACATCTTGTCTTGTCTACTGTAAAAGAACTGACCAAAATTATTGACACCTCTGCTGGAACTTCACCTAATCCTATTATCAACTATCAACATCTAAAGACTGGTAGAGGATTATTTTTATTTTTTTGGAATGGTATAAAGACCAACATTTTATTAACAAAGAACCACGACGCTGCTTGCAGAAGTAATGTAAGCATGGATGTCTCAATAGACGTGTATATGTATTACCTTCCACTTTGCTGCTGTTTCATCAAGTGTTTGTAATCTGCACTTTACATAAAAGGTACCTAACTATATTATATTTTTGTGGGAATTGGGGCTGATTTGAAACTCAGTGATGAACTTGCTTTTTGCTGTGAATTACAATGGCTCTTTTTAGTACATTGTCTGGCATCCTGTATTGGTGTGGGTCTGATAAAAGCACGCATCCCAGGGGTGGGGGGTAGTCAGCGCTCGTCACCATGTATTAGGGTAGTCAACGCTTGTCGTCATGTATTAGCTGTAGAATTACCACAGTTATCCAAGAAATGGGTGGCGAGACCAAATGAACCATAACTGGTTTCATGATCAAAGGACAATTCCATCTTGCACCACTTTTTTTTTTCTGCCATTGCTGTGTGCCAATGTTTCCTAGATGTGCTAGGAACTGCCATGTGATTGAGCCATTGTTCTGTCGCTTAGCATCCAGCCAGGTAACTGCAGTATTTGTCCGAAAGTGTATGAAAATAATATTGTGACCTGTGAGGTGGTAACATTGACTGCAAATGACTTAAAATTAGTGTTATTGAGGTTAATAATAATGTAGGAACAAAAAAGGAGCAAAATTATGCGATTTGAGCAATTTTTCTAAAAAATACGGATCCAAAACCAAAACACACAAGGGCGGTTTTGCCAAAACCAAAATCAAAACACGAAGTTAATCCAAATCCAAATCCAAAACCAAAACCAGAACACGGGGGTCAGTGAACATCTCTAACAGGAAGGTGTTTTTGCTTTACTCCAAAATCAAGCATTTGAAAAACCTCTCCGCCCCCTTTTCCTTAGAAACCCTGCATGTGTCCCTGGACATGGCCAGAAAGTGTAACCAATTGTGGGGTCTTTTAGTACAGCATGGGAGGAGATTTACTGTCACGTTTCTGTTTTACCAATTGCTGCACTTCCATTATACAAGTCCATTTACTGGGTTTGTTTATAGAGTGTTTATTAATCATATAAATGGTCTACATTGTAGACCATTTATATGATTAATAAACACTCTATAAACAAACCCAATCTCAATAAGGTTACTACTGTAACACAGTAATATGCATATCCTCTTCCTTTGACCAATATACACTATATAAAGCTCTGGGGCAACCGCTAGGCAGACTTGGAGGCTGCCTAAGGATCTTAGGGTCTAGAGCATCTAAAATACTAAATGAATGACATAATGCCACTCATTCAGTATTTTAATTTTCCCCACGACACCTCTACATTGATCGCTGACAACACTGAGATCTAAATTAAACATACCACCTTCATCATTTGCTGACTGCTACTAGACATAAATACCAAGGGAGGGAATGTTTCATAGGAACTAAATGACACACAGGGTGTATTGTGGTGGACAATACAGGGATGGGTGTAGGTTGAAGGAGGGGAAATAAATCATAGGGAAGTGTGAGGGGGAAATTAATTAATTACTGGGGAGGTGATGGAAGCAGAAAATTAATTACAGTGGTGTGTGAGTGGGAGAAATAAATGACAAGTGAGAGGGCTGTAATGGTGAAATTAATTTAGGTGGAGGGTGGTATTCAAGGAATAAATTATTAATATATATGATATCTCCCAATGGCCCTGATTGTGTCAGGGTGCCCCATACAGGAACAATCAGGCAGTATATCCCACTTCATCCTGCTCTTAAAAGCAGAGCAGCATGAATTGGTAGCTGTGTGCCCCAGTGTTTTTGGACTGAACGAATGGGCAGTTGGATAGCAGACCACATAGCCATGTTGCCCTTAGTGTCATAGCCATGCCCATTTCATGTCATGGCCACATCCTCTCCTTCAGTGGCTGAGATGGTGTGGGCAGAAGCTTTACTTATGGTGCCTAGCACCCAATCATCAACCTGAATATATATTCACAAATGTACATGTCATCCAGAATGCTTGGAACATGTGTGCATTGGCCCCCAATGCACACATGTTCCAAGCATGTTCCACATGTTGCTTTATAGTTAAGGGTTTTTCCTATAACTTAAAGTACCATGCCTAAAATATAATAAATTACATTTAATTACATTTAAATGGCCTCTGTTTTTTTCCCAGTGCTGCTAGCATTCTCCTGAAATTGGTAGCAACGCTCCTCATAGAGATTGATTATTTTGATATGTATGACTTTTTCACTGAACCACAACAGAAATACATTTTTCCTCTTTCCTGGTTTTCAGAACTCACTGGATAACAGGTTTCTGAATAACACCTTATTATATACCCATAGTACAAATTTATTTCCCCAAAGTGAACAATAATTACCACCATGTATTGCTCCCTGTCAAGCTCAGCTGAAATCTCCAACTCTAAGTAGATAGTTTAAAGTTTAAAATATATGATATTATATCACAGATCTCCTGCACTAGGAAAACAAGGGCAGAATACCTATGATTCTCAATGGGGTCTGTGGTGGGAGCAATTAATTCAACTCTGAAAAGCTTAGCTTCAAGAGCTTGACCTTTATAGCTAATGCGATCTCAGGTTAGCGTTAGTAGTTGTAGCCTATAAACTACAGCATCACTGGAGAGGGATCGTCCAAACCCTTACTGCAGGCTGTACTGTGTGCATAAGTGGCCTGATGGTTGACTTGAGCAGTACAAAGATCTATTCAGAACCCAGAAGTTCCTTGTTTCACCACTGGCCCCTATAATTTGCGATATTTAAATTAAATATAAATTAGCACTTTGAAATTGTGTCTGACTTGCAACACTCCTTTTTAATAAATCAATTTATGCAGAATAGAAATATACTAAAAAGTGTATCTGATATATAGAGCATTATACTATACAGCTAGTCAATACTACAAATATGGACAGGCCAGAAATTCTAGAGATGAATTCTTAAAATCATGAACTGTCCACTGGAGTTAGGGACATCTGTCAAGTATGTGTGAGGTGAATCTTTTACATAGTTGTGTTTTGTCACTAATTTTAGTATCTCTTATACTCTAAAACACTTTTAAATTGCGCTCCTCTATGCAAGTAGGCTGGGACTATTTAATTATTATTATTATTATTATTATTATTATTATTATTATTATTATCCTTAAAATGAATAGTGCTGATGTTAACTTTCAAAGTCCACCATTCATCGACATAAGACACTACATAACATATACCCTAATAAATGAAGACATAACACGTTTGTAAGTTTGGAAAAAGGACACAGTTTATTAAATCTAATTATAAACCAAACAGCCGTGACGGCGAAAGCATAGCAGACAGCTACTCTTGAAAAACCAATAGTGGTGGAAAGGTCAGACCATTGTACCACCAACCCAGGATAAACCTTATCTATTGGCATGTGCTAAATTAGTTAGTGTAGTGACTACTCCTCCTCTGGACTCTACAGTGACGTGCAACCTTTAGCAGGACAAGGTCCCAAGAGTCTGGTGGCTTTGAAGGGGTTAGTAACTGGTGACCACGAATGCCCAGCACCATATGCTATCCGGCTGCTGGCTGCAATGCTTTCCCACCAGCACAAGCTGAGATCCTAGGGGATCACAGACTGCCACCAAGTTTCCTAACAACTGCCCTCAGCTTCCAGAATATTTGCTCTATGAAAACCATTCCCTTCCTCTGTCAGGTGTACCGTGTACCCCATCTGCTCTAAATAAGTGGGGAGAGGACATAACTAGTAGAGGGTGCTCTATAAGTGTACAACCTAAGTTCACCATAACCCTTCTTATAGCTTTGTTGGCCTTCTTGATTACATGAGCCATGACTATTGGGGGGGCGGAATATCACGGTTCACGGCAAGAAATAGGATCCCTGGGTCTGTCTGACTTGATGCTACTCTGACTCAAAGGCACAGAATCTAACAAGGCAGGTTGTCTTCACCAGGAGCCTCTGCAAGAAAGTATGGGCTTAGCAGCCCCAGCCCCACAGGTCGCGGCCCTCCGGGAGAGTGTCAGGTGAGACTTATAAGTAGGAGATGAGTTACACTGAATAGCGGTGTAGAAATACGAGCTATGATCTGAATTCCAGAGATGAGTAGCGCTGAGACAGAAGTGTAGAAACAGTGGAAGAAATAGTAGAACTCTGTGAGCTGGTATCCAGGGATGAGTTACACTGAACAGCATTGAAGAAATACTGGAACAAATGCTTAAACTCTGTGAGCTGAATTCCAGAGATGAATAGCGCTGAGTCAGTAGTGTAGAAACAATGGAACAAATAGCTGGAGCAAATGGAGGCACGTCTTAACACAGTCAGGATAGACAAACAAAGAGCAGGCAAATTGATAGCTCAGGTGGCTTAAATAGGGAGCTAATTGAAGGGTCTGGATGAATGGTAGCAGAGAGGACAAGTTAAGTACCAGGACGGGTCATGCGCAGACCCAAAACCAAGATGGCCATCGCCACCGGAAGGGTGCAACGCTCGGCGCTGAGGGGGAGCCCCACCTTGACTAGATAAGTGTATCGGACCCCTTGTGCCAGACCGATATGTGATTGTGGGCATCAGATCTCCATGTTAGTCATGGAATAATATGTGACCAGAAAATCTCAATTGTTGGCCAGCGTGTGTGAATTTGAAGCAGATCCTCCCATATCTGAATAATGAGTTCCAGTACTGTACATAATCCCACATCATTTCCTCCAAGATGTATTGTTAGGATATCTGGGATACCGTGGGATCTTATTTCCTGAGTCAGCATGGGCATAAGAGCTGACCACCTCATACCCCTTCTCCCTACCCACTTGATGTTTACGGGGCTAGGGAGAGCAGACAAATCACTGGCTAACTTGTGCTTTAAATATAGGAATGCCCAATTACCCATATTTGCGCCCTAGTTGACAGGCAAGCCTAGAACAAAAGATATATAAATACAGTTCAACTAAACCCTAAATCATAGAAAACCAGTAGCAATCCAGGCTAACCATTTCAAAACTACAGTTAAGACACAATATACAGAAGAAAAAGAGCATTGACCCAAACGAAGGTAAAAACCCATAAAACCTCGGAGGTGCACCACTAATCAGGCCTTTATCTCGGGAGAAAATGGTAAAAATTCCTTCATTCCCCCGCAAAAAAGTGGCAGGCGAAGGAGCCTTGGGTCGCCACCATAGAATGGAAATAGTATAAAGATAACATAACTAATAACTTATACACCTGACCTGATATACCTTTTGTATGTGTTAAATTTCCAACGTCCTAGTGATTGCATCTCTGGATTTGAGGCTCCATCGGCGGCTGCAGCACTAACTGCTCCAATTCTATATGAACATGTGCCATGTTATGCCGGGTCCAAACCTATGTGATCCAGGGTTTATTTCAAAACCCTGGATCACATATTGTTCTGGTGAGCGGAGACCCATCCTTGTGAATCAGTCATATGGGACTTTGGGGGAGTACCTTTACGAGGCTAAGGCATAATGCTACTTGCAGAAGTTGTGACTAGCTTGTGCATTTAACCAGGGGCCCTTACCCACCTCATCAGCTTTGGAGCTAGATATCTTACACTTCACCATCGATGGTAGACATATGGTGTGTCTGGTTAAAAGTACTGTGTCTAATGATTCTCTGGATTGTGCAACCAGTTCACTGACTCTAAAAGCTCAGTGAAAAGCCATAGAAAAGGCCACGCTATACAGCAAAGCTTTGTATGTGTCTGTCAGGGTTGATATTAGTCAGGATAGTATGGTGTACCCACTACCCAAATTTGCCATGTCGCATGGTATGGTATTCTAGTGGCTGGGGCCAGGCATGTTCCGGCAAGGATCCTTATGCAGGCTCTACTATCTGCCAAACATAAGGAGGACACGTTAAATCTACCCACCGCGCATGTGGTGCACGGTCTATAAATTGTTTACAATTGAAGCACGACAGCACATCTGCAAGAATGTTGGCCACCCCGGGAATGTGACGGGCACGAAAGTTGATATCATGATCAAGGCAACGAAGAACCAGAACTGTAAGTAAATTTACAGAGGAACGGAATGAAGTGATCTGATGGTTGATTGCCTGGACCACGCCAAGGTTATCGCACTAAAAAAACACTTTCCTGCCGCAGAAGCGGGGGTCCCACAGTACCATCGCCGCTATTATTGGGAAAGTTCTATTCGTTCTCCACGACTGCGGCCAAGGGGAAGGACACCATTCGCTTTGAAAGAAGGCGCCGAAACCTTTAGCCCCTGACGCCTCAGTGTGCAGGTCCAAGGCTATGGTGGATTTTTGTGGGGCGGACCATATCTTACTACTGTTGATGGATTTTAAAAAGCAAAGCCACATTCTCAAATCTCCTCTAATCTCTTTGTCCAGTCTAATATGTGCGTGGGGGCGTGAAAAGTCGGCTGTAGCCAGTTGCAGATTCCTGCAAAAAACCCTGCCCATCGGTATCAATCTGCACGAGAAATTGAGGGAGCCTAGCAGTGATTGGATGCGTCACAAGGAACTGAAAGGAGAGGATAGTATCTTTGTGATTTGGATTTCAAGTTTTTCTATCTTGTCACGGGCAGCCTACAAGAACCTGTGACTGTGTCTATTTCGATGTCAAGGACGGACAGTCTGGTAATGGGCCCTTCTGTTTTATCCTGGGCATTGGGAACCCCCATAGTGTGGAAAAGTGCGTGTGCAGTGTACTGGGTATCCGCGCAAATATTGGAAGAAGGAGGGCCCACGAACAGAAATCATCTAGATAGTGTGCTATCCCATGATTGCTCATTCCTGCTGAACTGCACCAGTGCAGGAAGGTGCTGAAGGCCTCAAAGAAAGTGCAAGACACCAAACATCGCATAAGAAGGCACCTATCTATGTAGAAGCCATTGCGAATTTTCAAACCCATGAACTTAAAAGAAGGGGGGTGTAGAGGGAGTAACTGATATGCGGATTCAATGTCCAATTTTGCCATTAACGCTCCTACGCCGAAATTCATGATTAGAGTCAAAGCCTCGTTGAATGATTGGTAGGTGCCCATGCTGGCTATTGGGTCATAGGCGTTTTAACAGAACTACCAGTGGGGTGGGATAAATGTTGTATGAGGCTAAACTTACCTAAGGATTTTCGGGAACTATGCCTATGGGTTAAATCACTAACTGAGAGATGGGGGTGGGGGGGGGTGAGAACGAACCAAGCATGTGGCCAAGGCTAACTTTTTTGCGGATTTTCTCATCAAGTATGTCTGGGTGAAGGTGAGCAGAATGCAAATTTCTGACAGACCCCGTGGATATTATTTCTGCAATTGGAAGGTGGAAACCGTCCTGGAAGCCTTCAGGCAGGAAAGATGCCTTAGACACATTGGGATACAAACGAAGCCAGCTATTTAAAACTGGTATGATAATAGGGGAAAATGCTTTACATGTCACCTCCTGAGCTACCGTGCCCTTTGCCTGCACCTCTAAAACTCTTGGGGCAAACTTTAACATGGTTTGTTCCTCTACAATTGGAGCAAATGTGACGATACTTGCAGGATTCACCCCTTCCACATGACGAATTGTTAAATGCGAAGCATCTGTTTTTATTCAAATGGGGAGCGCTGTATCTGCCCACTGGGGTAAAAATAGTTAACTGCCCCACTTGATCTGGGGTCATATTTGCCCGGTTCACCTTCATCTATGTCTCTAGATCTCTATATTCTAACGAGATATCGGTCTGACCACTGACTTTTTCTCTAAATTGTTCATCATAAGCTTGCTATGTTCCTGGGTATTCGCACATGAACAACTCATTTATGGGATGCAAATATTTTCACACATCAATGACCGCCACGAATATGCAATATCCATTTAACCAATTTGGGAAGTTTTTATAAGTTTCAATACCTACACCTTCATTTGCCCCAGCTGCAGCAAGCTCCTTTTGGGCCTGGGTGGTCATTTCAAACAAATCTACGTAAAACCCTTTCTTTATTTTATCCCTTATGCTAGGGCGAATACCAGACAGCAAGGCTGTATTCTCGCATCTCACCATGGAGGCACCTGATTTTCCTGCGGGCCTGCGTCTTGCCTACGTAAATTTCTTAGATTTGCCACCCCCAAAGTGCATGTTCAGTATGTTAATTAGCTTACAGGTGAGGAGGAGGAGTCATCACTAGTTGTGAAGATCGGTGGGCTGAGGGTATGTGGTCTGAAAGAGGGGTGTCAGAAGTTGCCAGAGTGCCCGTTCCCGTCTCCTGGTCCTTAGTGGCTGGTTGCGGGGGATCGGATTAGTTGTCTGTAATGTTACTTCTGCAGTTGACTGCTGTGGCTCCGTAGCAAGAAGCTGGACCTGTAGTGCTGGGTGAGAAGGAAGGTTAGTATCAGTATAAGGCAGAAGAAGCGGGTGTGGAGGGTGGGCAGGGTGTGCAGGGGCATTTCTAGTAATGGCAAAAACCCAGGGGCCGGTGGTGTGACTCTGACCGGCGATTGGCTTAAAGGTATTCGCAGCGACGAACAAATTACAAACAATAGACCTTACAGGGTAAACAGCACAGACCAATAAACAAGTACTACTTAGACTCCAAAGGCTCCAAGCAAGACCAGAATCAGTGTAGCTGGAGAAGAAGTAGTAAGTATAGAGACAGGAGGGAAGAGGGCTTTGCTCGTGACAGCTTACATACCAAAGGGAGGGCAAACAGACGGCAGGCACACAAGAGAGTCAGTGGAGGGGATCAGGCACAAGAGGAGCGTGTACAGGGACAGATGAGGAGGAAGGTGAGAAGAACAAGCATGGCAAAGGTTAGGAAGGTGGCTGGTGATTAAATGCTGAGTGGCAGGTGTGTGAGTGGAAAGCCACAGGTGGCTCTTTCAAGTTATGCTTAGAAATGTAAAAGTAAACATATATTCTAAATGCCCATACTGTATGAATGTAGAGTATGACAAAAAGGCTTGTTCACCATAGAGATTAACATTTCTAAGCTTTTAAATAGTTTTTGTATATATTACTTTGTGTACTGTTACTGTTCTGTTTTTATGATTCAGTTCATAAAAAGTCAAATTTGGAAGACTTCATTTTGAAATTCGAGCATTACATTTACGTTCATATAAAGAGCCAAGAGATACAATTTTCATTATCGTCATAAAACTGGTCGGCATCTGTCCAATGTTTGAAGGTAAATGCTGTAAGTATATAAAACTAAATGGGCTCCTGAATTTTGATTCTATATATACATTATATATTTTATGAAAACACGGCGTGCTGGGGAAAAAGCGGCTGGGAGGGTCGTGAGGGCTTTTATTAAGCGATTTAGAACCACATGATTTATTCTCCATCGACTCTTTTTTTGCAAGATTTAACAGAGGGGGGAAGACATGAAGAATGTGTTCAGGTGACCACTTTTGGTATAAAAATATTGACAGAGTCTGCTGTTATTGGCAGTCAATCAATGAGTTTGTGGTCTTAACCTCAGAGAATGGAGCCGAGGTTAGAAAATTCCAGGTTAAATGTAGCTTGTACGATCATTGCAAATCAAAGATTCTCACAATCCCACATGGGATGTAATGTTTTATGAAAAGGGATTTGTTGTTTAGAACCACATACATTTTTGTTGAAATTTAAAGCTCCCACTGGCTGAGTGCACAGCTGGGAAAATATCATGGAAAAAAGAAGATGTATGTGTGTGTGTGTGTGTATATATATATATATATATATATATATATATATATATATATATATATATATATATATATATATATATATATATATATACAGTGGTTAAAGGGTAAAGTGGTGGCGGTATAGTAATTTGGTGAATGTAAGTGAATGCATTTGATGGTTTTAGAGTAAAGAGGTCCACTTTGACCTCTGTGTGTGTATATCCTCATTGCTAAGAGATGCCTCCAAATTATTTTAATGAAACCCTAGTGTGTTATACATTGAGGAAATGGTGTGATCAGTTTTCATACTAATAACACTTTACAAATTATACTTAGAATAATTGATTTGCATAAAGTGTAGCAACAAATGCCTAATCATTTTCCATACATTAACGCCAAATCAAAATAGCCAAAACTACTATGCTCTCATTACAGAACTTGAGAAATATATTCTAATGATCACCCCCACCCTTTCCCAATGATGCAGACAGGCAACTATATCCAGAATACACCAGAGAATGTCATTGGGGCTCAGAAGTTCTGCTGCAGGATTATGTGAGAAGTGAAAATAGGTAAATCAGGTGAGTAGAATATGTGGCCAGTGGAGGCAGGACATATAATGCTGGATTGGTAAAAAGCTATAAATATTCAGTACTCAGAAAAAATACTTATTTATGCACAATAATTGGAGAAAGAAAAGGGTTGCTAAGGATCTAAAAACTCATATCAGGGGTAAAATACATCAAAGATCCCATAAATAAAAAATATATAAAACTTTAAACTTTAAACGGATGTTCTAAAAAGCGATAATTGCCATTGGCTTTAAACTAGCTTTAAACACACAGAAAAGAAAAAATAGAACAGCAGACATACAAGCTTAAAAATCCAGTCAAAATGGCAGACTGATTTGAAAAAGAGAAATGGCTTTATATCATAATAGTACAATTTATTAACGATAAGGATAAAAGACGTCAGGAATTGGCCTGAGAGAATTTAAGTGCCTTGGTTGTAAAAGATAAAGAAAAATTGAGCCCGGCAAGAGTTAACATTACAGGGTTTTTGTTATAATTTACCAGCCAATCAGAAAGGGTCTAGGGATGCCCTGAGCTGGGGAGGGCTTATAAGGATCGGATTAATTTAGTTTCACTCTCTTGCCCCTGGAAGATTACCCGCCCGCCCAGGCCCTGATTTCGTTGTTTGCTCTGCATTTTTCATCCTGAAGGGTCTTGGTGGTGGAAAAGCATGCCACTTAGCAGCTATAATCACACATTCGGGTGGCAGTTGGGTACTCTATCTTTGGGAGTTATGGTAGCTGGGGTCTTCCTTTCCAAGTGGGCCCCAGCTATTGAGCCAAAGAGGGTAGAGTCGGGTTGACATAATTCTAGCTTTTGGAGTGGCTGATTCGTCATGCTTTTTAGTTGTTACCTTTCATTTAATAAACAAGTGTCACAAAAATATAAAAATAATCATACAGTAAAATGTAATTAGCTGTCACAATCTCACAATTAACAAACATGTAAATAAACAAATCTGTATGAAAAAAGGAAAATTGCATTTAGTGGCATAATGATCAGTATTCTAGGCTGTTTTCTCTAATCAATTTTGAGCCTTTTTAGGAACACTTAAGTCTCAATATATTGTTTTGGCCCCCAGGGGCAGGATGGCCGGGGCAGGGCAGGTGAGCATCTGCCCCCTGGGCTGTTTCCATAGTTGGCTACCTTGGGCTAAGTCATTGGGCCACCTGCATTTTTTTCCTTTAAAATAGGCTGCTGAGTTGAGTATTGCCCCCCGGGCTGAAATTTGCCAGCCCTCCCCTGTTGGCCCCTGACTCTTGATAATACACTGAAATTCATGAGTTTAAAGGCTTCAGTCTTATTTTAATGAGTACTGGAAGAAGATCAAAAAATTTAAGACTAGACACAAACATAGCTGACACTCATGCCCTTCTTAATTAACTCCAAAATGATAAGGCAAAAGTTGCCTTCAGGAAATATAACAATTTATACCCCCATGGGAGACATCACATGAAAAATTGCTCATGTATTTCAGGTCTTCTACTACATTCTTTATAATACAACAGACCCAACAATGCCTAAAATTACCTCTCGAAAATAGGAACATATCTAGATACACTTAATTTCCCAATAATTGCCACTGATATGAAAGAATCTTTAGATAGACCCTTCTTGTTGCTGGAACTAGAGGAGGTGGTTGATTCTTCACCTTTGGGGACAACACTGGTCCCAGACAGGGTTACCATTTGCCATTTAAAATCTTTGGAGGAAAGCTGAACCCACTCATTTTCGGCAGTCCCCACTCCCTAGGGAATCCAGCCCAGCATTGAACAGCCTGGGGTTGGCTTGTCATTATGGCAGGGTGACCTCTGCCGTGGGTCCCCCTGCTATAGTGCCACCAACTGGCTGGTTTGCCTAGTGCTGGTTCCATGAAAATCAGGGGGACCCCACGCAAATTGTTTCCCCGATTTTCACGGAACCAGCAGTAGTCTGGCAGCACTAGGGTTAATAGTGAATAGAGGGGGGACCCCACGCTTTTTTTTTTTTACACTTTCATCTATTTCATCTATTTTTTACGGTTTAGACAGCTGCTGGAGCTCCAGCTGTATGACAGGCAGTGTAACAGTGATGTGTTTATAGAACACGCTGCTACAACACAGGAGAGTTAGTTAACACGGGAGTGTTTTACATCACAGCAAAGCGCCAGAGATGACCAGCGATTTTGAAGTTCAGGGTAAAAATCGCAGCTTGATACATTTGATGAGTTTTGGACTAAAATCGCAGGTTAACACCTGCGATTTGCCGCGATTTTAAAACGCTGAAAAAAACGGATCTTGTTACATTTACCCCCTGATCTTAGAAAAATTCTGACTCAAAGAAATAATGACAGGCACCCTAGTGCTAGTTGGGAGGAATACTGGTAGTACTGGATGGAAACAATATAGTAATATAGAAAGGAGTGGAAGAAGTTTCATAAAAATGATTGTTGTGTGTAAATTCTGCCCATGAAAGAGTTCCACCCAATTATCTTGATTTGCAGATGTGTAGATCTTAAGAAAGATCTCCAAATTCTGATCCACTCATTACATCTAACCATTCGAATGGTAATGATTTGCTGTGGAGAAGAGATGAATGTTTAAAAGTTTACATAACCATCTCCAGAAATTGGATTCAAATTGTACTCCTCAGTCTGGCACAATTTCCAGTGGATATCCGTGCAAACAAAAGATTACTTTGATAAACAGAGCGGCCAGGGTAGAGGCAGTATGCAAGCCAGTTAATGGAACAAAATGAACCATTTTAGAGGTACGATCAACTATTACCGAAATTCTAAAAGGAAGACCAGTAATGAACTCAATGATGATGTGGGACCATAGTCTCATAGGAATAGGCAGAGGATGCAAGGGACCCAGAGCTCGTCTGGGAACTTTATTTGGGGAACAGATTGAGCAGGCACAGATAATATCCTTCACATCTTGGCAATGAGTTGGTCAGGATTTTTACGAACGCCAGCATGTCCGGAGAACTGAGAAGTGTCACGATTCTAATGAATATAGTGGATTCACTTTTGCCAACCAGAATTAGTGCTGACAGCAATAGAGGAGTGGAGTATAATGAACCCCTGGTTTTCGCCAGGGACTCCCGCAAGGAGGTTTGGGCTTCACTGCTGGTGGATTCACAGATCGTGGCCATCTGCGCTGCCTACAGGTCACCAACAATCAGATATAAACAGTACCAAGAAAAATCAGGAACAATCCATCTGCTTTTTCCTTTTTGTTCTGTGCTTTAAAGAGACCACTGAGCCTGTCAAGGATTCAAGCATTGAGCCAAAAGAAGAATTTTGAGAGAAGATCACTCCTACTCCAACAGTGAATGCGTCTACTTCCAGAAAATATGGTTGAGAAGTATCAGATTTTTTAAGTATTGCTTGAGAATGCTTTTGATGTGGAAGATTAGTACCATTTCCAGTGAGGGTAATGATTAGAGCTACTAACATGGAATATTCTGAATAAATTGATGATAGTATTTAACAAAGCCATGGAATCACTTTATGCGCAGATGGTTATGGCCATTCTAACATTGTGCTTACCTTCTCTGTGTCCATTTGGAGACCCAAAGCACAAACAAAGTATTCCAGAAAGGGTATTTGATGGCATTCAAAAAGGCTCTTTTCAAGTTTGCAATACAGTTGGTGTTTATAAAGATGGGAGAGTACACCTGGCACATAAATGCGATGAGTAGCCAGATCTTTTGAATATATCAACTTGACATCAAGGAACACCATGACACAAAGATAAAGCATTTCTGTAAAATTCTCAAGTCTAATGGTGGCTCCCTTGAGCAGTCACTTAGTTCAGTAATTAGAGGAAGTGGATAGTGATTTTTAATAGTAACAGAATTGAGGCTTGGACGAAGACTCCCATCTTTCTTTTTTACAAAAAATAATCCTGCCACCTTGGAGAAGTGTGCAGCCTAATGAAACCTTGTTGAAGGTCTTCTTTGATATATTCGAACATAGCCTGGGTTTCTGGAAGAGAAAATGGGTAGACACAACCTCAAGGTTGGATCTTGCAAATGAGTCGATCAATGGGACATTCCCAGGCATGACAAAGTTGCAGAATTTCGGACTGCTGCCTATTGAAAACATCCCAGAAAGTCCAAACACTTTGGTAGTCACAATAGAGATTTCTTATTGGGAGGGTGTCAGTTTACTGATACAAATGGAATGACATAAAGGACCCCATGCTAGAACTTCAGTGGTGACCCAGGGAAGGCCCAAATTGATGGAGCTAGAGGTTCAAAAAATTAACAATAAAGGTGATGTTCTCTTTGTGCATGGTTCCCACTAACAAGGTTAGAGGTGTTGTACAGTATTTAAGTGTACCATACAGAATTCAATTTTCACCTATAGTGGTTAAGTAGACTTGGTTTTCCAAAGGAAAAAGAGGCAAGGACTACTTAGTTGTCACAGTCAAGGAAATAAAGTTTCTGGCAACTCCAGTCTAAAAGAGTAGAGAGATTCACTGTACCTGAAAAACAAATTAAGCTGACAAGTATAGAACAATTACCATGATTCATTACAAAGGGAGAATAGTGAACAGAAACTAGCTTTGCCTCTGCCACACCAACTAGGGTTTGCTGTTTCTTGATCGCTTAGGGCAAGAAGCGGGCAGATAGCCTGCCCCAGCACAGCATAAGTTATTTCTGAGCATCCGCTCTAATTCCTTCAGAGACAAACGTTAACGCCCTAGTTACATTGGTTCCTCCAAAGACAACTGAGGAGCTTGTTCCTGGAGTTAACCACAAACTCACTGAAATGGATGGAATTAATTAGAAGCACACTGGAACAGAATAATCAGTAGAACACTGTAGCGGGATATCCAGGAACACACTCCAGGAGCATGGAGCAAACTTTAATAGACAAGAGACTACAATCAACTGGCACCATTTTGCTGTCAGAAGGGCCTAAAATAGTGTGGAGGCAATTAGGGGTGGGGAGGCATGGACCAATAGAAAGATAGCATAGTTTTTATATAGAACAGGCATGTATGCTACTGCACCAAAAAGTCCAAGATGGTGCCTACCATCTACAGCTCCATCGGTGGCGCTGGAGGAGCAGGAGATTCCTGGTGTCACGTGAGTGAGGGGAAGTAAACTGGAGGGTTCGGTGCATGATAGGATTAAAATAACTGGATCTCTCTCTGAACCAATATATATAAACAATATGACAGGGATGCCCTTTGTCACCTCTCATGTTTGTATTTTGCATTCAGGCCCTGGAAAGAGCTATCAGAGCAAACACCATTATCTTGGGCTTTATATTGGAATACCAAGAATTCAAACTTTCTTTATTCACTGATGATTTCATAACACCCAGTGATCTCATTTTCCAACCTGTTGGCTGAGTTTAAAGTCTTCAGTGATATCTCGAATTTGAAAATGAATTATTTGAAATTGATCGTCCTTAATTTAACCACTCCCCTGCTAATTCTTAATGGCCCACAACAGGCCTTTCTGTTGCATGACCCATGACCCATCTGAAATACTTAGGAGTCACATTGTCACAAGACTTATTCCAACTGCTTAAAGTAAACTTTTCTCCACTGCTTTCTGAAATAAACAAAGACCTTAAAAATTGTCAACCCAAAAGGTATTCTTCGTATTCTTAGATAGGCAGGCTTAATATTATTAAGATGAACATATTGCTAAAAGTTCTATAACTATTATAAACACTTCCTATAGATATCCCCAAGGAATTTCTCTATGATTTTTAAATACTGATAAGGAAAAAGACATAGATTCTCAGATGATAGTGGTAGATGGCAAAAAAAGGCTTGCAAATTCCATTATACCCTAATTATTATCAGGCTGAGCTGGTGTCCCTAAACTTAGAGTGGTCAAGATTAGAATAGGTCAGGCAATGATTCACCATAGTTACTAATATCTCAGATATCTGTCACGTCCTAGATATCAAAACCACCAGTAACTGAGCACCCAGTGACAGGGCTTACCTGACGTTGTTGATGGAGGAGTAGAATATTTAAACACATCTCAAAACAATTACCCCTTCTCTACCGTCACTTCTCCTTTCTCCACCTTCTTTAACTCTGTTTACATTGTTTATATAGCATATATACCACTTTTTCTAAAGAGATAGGTGCCAGCATGTTTGTTGTTTGTAATTCCTCTGTAAGAGAGATTATACAAATAAAGTCAATATAAACCATTCCGTTGTTTCAACAAAACATACTAGTAGGTTAATTGGCTGCTATCAAATTGACCCTAGTTTTTCTCTGTCTGTCTTTGTGTGTATGTTAGGGAATTTAGACTGTAAGCTCCAATGAGGCAGGGACTGATGTGAATAAGTTCTCTGTACAGCGCTGCGGAATTTGTGGAGCTATACAAATAAATGGTGATGATGATGATGATGTTTAAAAAAACGTGTCAAGCCATTATGAAACAATCAGAATTCATCCTAAATATAAACATGTTTTTTTCCATTTCAATTAATCTGCAACTGCTTTCTATGGGAGTTGATTCGGTTCCTTTCCAATAAAAATTTAGGTTTTGTATGTATACTATAATTATATGATAGATTTCCAAAATAGTTTTTAAGATCCAACTTCAATCATGTAGTCCAACTATCCAATATATATTTTCCTCTTTTATTCTCAATATTGGTTTCCAAGTATCTTCTCACTAATGACGCTCATTTACCGATCCTTTAGCTCATGATATTTATTAAGCAATATGTCATACTTATGTTATGTTCATTTTATCGTTACCAATAAACATTGTCCAATGCGATTATTGTGGCTCCAACGCAAAAAGATATTTAGTTGCAAAATATAGCAGGCTTTACAGCAAGCCATGCTGGAGCATAAAAGATATAACAATAAAACAGTAAAGTATAAGCACCGGATACATTACAGTTTCGCAAGCGCGTCCTGGGTCCAGGTCCATTCTTCAGCTTCAGTCTATAGTCAGGAGGATAGAGGATTTACAAAGGCCCAGGAGCTTGCTTTAATGCAGCCTCAGTTTACAAAAAAAACATTGATGATGTCACTATGTACACAGATAACACTAAGAGAGGTCTTCATTGGTCCAGGGTTAACGATGTTCCAATTGTCTGCTGGTCATAGGTCAGTTTATTTGATCTAACAAAGGAAGGGCTACTCACTCCGAATGATGTCTACATGTTTTCCCTCTGAATAACCAGTTCAAACTGACCCACAAACAAGGTACTTTTGAGTACTAATCTCATATTGCTCATAACTTGTGACCACTAGATGCGATCGCTACTCTGTCAAAACCGGATTAATGCTGGTGAAATAAGCTTTATAATGAGACAAATTATTTACCTTTTAGATAACCTGAATCATATATACCTTTATTATAGTTTTATCTATGTACAAATAATCTCTAATACATTTTACAAATAAATATATGTGGATTGGAACCTTAATAAATGTGTATTATTTACAAGTATAAATGCGAATGTAAATGTGTGTGTTATTAATCTGTGCAATTGCGTTGTTACACGTGGCGTACTAATTGCAATCACAGGGTAAATCAATATTAATTAATCTAGTTGACTTCATCCAATTATTTGACTTTCACATTTAGAAGGATCACAAATAGCTTAAATACCTGTAGGAAGCTTTACTGCTCCATAAAATTATGACAAATTGTGTTGTCAAAACTAATTCATGTTAACAGATTGCAGTGTACTATATTGGAACACGAGACACTCTTAGAAATGAGTACTCATTGAAAAATTATCTAGACGGCTACTAAAGGTTACTCAGATGGCAAAACATATAATCATTTTCTGATTCCTAAATCCGATGAGATCAATTCATTTCACTTACTTCTTTGATATTAATCCCACCTTCTTATATCTATTCCATTTTACTGCTCTCAATATGATGAATGTGACACTCTTACTGCAATTTCAGAATTTCCAGCTCTAAAAGTTGTTAGTGTTTTCACCTAAATGGAAATCGGCAGTTAATGAATAATATCCTCACATAAGCAACCTAATGCATCATATCAATACGACTCAATCAAATGCTTCAAAAATCCAAATGTTGCAGATAATATCAAATATCCTACTAATGAATACACCCCTAAGCAGAACACAATAGATTACTATGTTCCCTAAGCATAGGGATAACCTAGTTCAAACTGGTTATAAAGATATACTATTCTATCAATAAACCAAAACAACTTCAGATTGACCTACTAATGGTGACAATCATTCTACAAGTTCTAATAGTAATGTATGAAATATGTGCATCTGGATCCTAAATTCCCTACCTCTAATATTTCTAGACAGATATTGTAAATATTGTTCATAGTTATATCTTGTCAAGTGGACTATGAATTATTAGAGCTTGTAGAATGAGTAAATCCCGAATTCAAAATATACTGGATCATTTGATAAATAATTAACTTGATCTCAATGATCCCTCTGAAAAGTACCACTGTTTGTCATGATTGTTGAAAAAGGAGAAAAAATCTCTGTCACCACTGGCACCTTATAAACAATGAGACACATGCCAATATGTGCATTCCCCTGAATTACAGGCAACAAAATACTAATGGGCAAAATTAAAACAGTCATAAAGACATAGCAGAAATAAAATGTTGGCATGCCATAATCCACAGTTATATTTGCTGCTATACTATTAAATAAGGTACACTGGATGCTGAACACAAGCAAATCTGCATCTACTCACTTTTGATGACCCAGAGCAGACCACCAACAATTCCTATTTCTAATAATACATACAGACAACCAATGGGAAGCAAATAATCAACTAAATGATTCAGTTGTGGCACATAAACTTATGGCACATGTGTTGATATAGAACACTGTATTTTCCATTGTCGATTGGTTAATTCTTTTTATTTCCTGTATATCCACTCCAGCCTTAGGGCAGATCTACTGAGCGCCTCCACAGTTAAAAAAAAAAAATCACTACTACCTCTGTTATTTATCTTGTTTTTTGTTATCTCTCTGTACAAATCCACAGGAAGTACAGCTAGTGTAATTAAAAAGTTGTTATTGTGAGCTGGCAGGTTTGTTGACTGAGTTTGAATAAAAAATTGCTGAACTCTTTGGTGTGTGGAATGAGTTGAAACAGGCCCAGCGACCTCTGCTGATACATTCTTGGCACGGCAGAGCTGGCAAATCGTGTCTTCTGGCACTAGACATAAAGTTGACACCTCACCTTTATTGCTTCAGACATAATTTAAAAGTAGCCATGTAGAGACATAAACAGCTGCGGCCTGGAAAACAAAGCGATCCCAGACGTTGCGGACCCCTTTACTGTAATGATCCCAGCTAAGCCTCATAGTCTTTTTTTCTCTTGAGCAGCCCAGGTTTTTTTATACAGTGTCAGCACTCATTTTAAAGGCATCAAGCAAACTAATAAAACACCTCACACTGATACCTGTGAACAGAAACCTTTAAACCCTTTCATTTAGTTTCTATCCTTCGTCTCCTCCTGGCAAACACATATGTTCTCCAGAGGGCCATATAACAGCTTCCGGCTCTTTCTGCTGACACCTTGCTCAACATGAACTCTGCAATGATAATTCACTCATTCTGCGATTGTCAAATTTTATAACCATCTTATATTTACCACTGTGTATATTTATATATATAATTACTTTGGATGATATTGAATTGTGATGAAGGGGATTCAATGGATAGCAATTGATCTTATAGTAGAATATGTATTTATACTTGACGGGTCACAGGACAGGGTCATGCAGCTCCATGTTAGTTGGACTTGTGTGACAATTTTCATCACTGGAAAAAGAAAATGAGGTGTGCTTGCCATGCCGAATCCAGTTTCACATTATACAGAATAAATATGCCACATGGCCTTTGGCAAGTACAGGAATCACTTCCCTCCACTGTAACAATTGTTTCTTATGCTGGTTTCCAGTTTTAGACAGTATATCCAATGCTCAGTGGGAAGGGTAAATGAAGAGGAGTCAGAGCAGTAGACAGTTCCCTTCCCTGTATCCACTTTATTTCCTCTCTCATTATTTTTCTTCTGCAAATGGACCAGGAGGTCCAGCAACATTTTTGCCAAGAAGCAGGTAGGTGAACTCCTCAAATGAGCTGGTGGTTCTTTCTGTTGGTTGTACCTGTAGCATAGAAATTATTACTATTTAAATTATTCAACTATATAACACCACTAGTATATTTGTTTGCCGTCCATACTACAGTATACAGTATGGAGATGGTATATTCATAGCTAATGCTGGTAACATAAGGAACACAGATATATTCCTGGTGAAAGAGAAATCTGGCAAAAGCAATGGCATGTAAATGCCCATTTCTCCATAATTGTAATTAGCAGTTGTATAAGAAGAGGCAAATTTTTGGAAAACCCCCCCCCCACTTCTATGAACTTGTCACAAGAGACTCTCCCCAGGATTTCATCAACATCTATGTTTTATAGGCCTAGTACACACAGGGGTCAACAAGGTGTTTGTAGTGAGTCATTCTTAGTGTCGGTGCAAGATATGGTCTGATTGGGCTAGCTCCCGGGTGACTGATTATATACAGTTTTAAAATAACTTATCTATAAATAATTATTTTTTATACATACTAGTTTTTTTCACATACATTATTACACTTACATTCCATGCTTACTTAGAGGCTTTTAGTATTGTAAGATATGAATATATGTTTTAAACATTCTTCTCCCATTCTGTGACATCAGCTGTGCAATTTGGTCTCATCTACCAGGGTTACACATTATGTCAGGCGCCGTCTCCACACTGAAACTGGTGCAGGAGACGGCCACCTGTCTTCTCCTGACAGCTACATTCTGTTGCTAGGCAACGAGACGCTTCCTTGTTTTGTTTTGGGGCACGTTACGCGTGCATGCACGGGAGACATTGCGTCCCATCGCTAGGCAATTGGATGCCTCTCTCACCTGGCACGCTGTCTGCTGAAATCACCTCACCCAATCAGTGCTCACTGTGCTGCATAAATAGAAGGCTCTGGCACCACTAGGGTGCCAGAGTATTGGTTCACATACCTGCTCCAGCACTTCTGTTCTCCTGTATCCTGCATCTGAGCCTGGTTCTGACTCGGCTAGCACCTTTGACTCCCCTTTTGGAATTTGATTTAGTATTTTTCTGCTTGTTCCGGTAACTGACTTTTGGCTCGCTCTAATGATTCTACGGCTCATCCCTGTGTACTTCTCTGACTGGCTGGTTCTGACCTGGATTGTTCGACTATGCCTGTCTATTCCTGTAACTATGCTGGAGGCAACTCCCTTGAGGGAGTCCCTGGTGAATACCGGGGGTGCGTTAGACTCCGTGCCTACCTACTCAGCAGCGCAAATACCAGCTAGTGGCCACTCTGTAGCTCCATGACACATTATTTCTGTAGCGTCCATCATTGTGCACTTGCAGCAGTCTTTAGACATGAGGCAACTCTGTTTGTAGTGGATACGCTTCAGTGTTTTATTCACCTCTCATGTGATAAAAGTGGAGCATTAGCAGAAGAAAATAGGTATGGGGTTGGAGATGGAGATCAGAGATAGATAGTGCAGCTCCAGTGATGTAGTGGTAAGTCCATTTTGGCAACATCAGTGGCCATTTATAAGTCGGCAGCATTCTTCTGTCAGATCATGTGACATGCAACAGCTAGTGTTTGGCTAGGCGAAGGGCGTCTTGCTGAGCTTTATAATATTTTGCTGGGCACAGTGCATCTTGCTTGACAGAAAATATATTGCTGGATACACGTTGTTTTTCTGGGAACAGGGCATTTTGCTAGATACATCTTAGGATAACTTGCTGGACACGGCACCTGGTATTATGTATCATCTTTAATATATTTCTTGGCATATTATATTTTTGTGGGTTTCATAATTGCTATATATTATTTGTCATGTTACATTGTTTGCATAAATTTTAAATATTACATATTGTTGGGCTCATTACTTGGTATTGTATATGTTGTGGGGATATTCCTTCACATACGATATCATGCTGGTCATATTACTGTGCTTAGTACAGGCAGTTAGGTATATTAATGTTGTGCTGTATATAGAAGCATGAGGCTATGCATTATGATCATGTGGCTGTGTATCATGATCATGGGGCTGTTATTCTAAATATATGGTGACCATTGTATACCCAGTATTTACTTTTTTGCTGTACTGTGCATCTGTTATGCACAGCACAGTTGTCATAGCACACATGCTAATGTTTCACAATTTCACAGTACTGTGCCCTATGTTTTATGCAGTATATTAAATTTATGTTTTTTTTCTTTTCATACTCCATGGCAGCTCTTATAGTGGGTTAACCTCCTTATTCAACTGTGTGAAGACAGGGAAAGAAACACCCCTGGAGTATATTTAAGGTGGCTCTTCCTTTCTTCTGTTGACTTTTTCCTGTCTCTCAGCTGAATATAGGAGGATTTTTTTAGAGTAGTTAGTATTTTCTTTTCTTATTGATGGCTTACCTGTATTGCAAAGTATTGGAGGGTCCCTGTGGAACACTAGTTCAGTGCAAATAGGGACAAGATTTTAGCTTCTCTGAGACACGTCTTGTCTACTTCAAGTAGCAACATAGGGGCATTCTTTATAGTAGGCGGTCAGAACGAAGCAGTAGTACTGTACTGTTTCTCCTTCATTCCTGTGTAGACATCTGCAGCTCTGTAAAGGTATTTGATACAAGCGTTCTACTAGGAGCTATATTTGCCAACCTCTATAGCCGGGCAAAAAAAAAAATGCTCGCATATCATCAGGAGCATGCTTGATGTCATTTTAGGGTCATCCTGGTCCAAAAACTGTCTCACCAATTATGGTTTCTCCATGCAGACAGTTGGGTCTGCACTGATTGTTCCATGAGAGGCAGTGCTGGGAAGGAAAATCCTACAGAAATGGGACTAGCTTGAACATTGGACTGCATATATAGAACAAGTGTCTTCTGGCTAGGAAGATTATCTTTTTATACCACTCTGCCTGCTGATTTCGCACTTAGGGGCTGTGGGCTCGTCTCCTTTGCGCTTGGATTTTTGCAGCCTTCAGGTGATCAGGAATATTGGATATTCTTCATTACCAAGATTGCTTTTATTATTCTGTGTGAAGTACTCTGGAGAGCTTTAATTCATTACAGCTGTCAGAGACTGCCATTACTAGAGACTTTGTTCTGAGCTTATTTATCAGTAGCAAGCTGTGTTTTATTTGTTTATGTTCATTGTTTACACTGGATGTTTTCAACATATTCATATAAACTCATAGTTGTTTGAACTTCTCTCCTGCATCTGTCTTGCATTGAATTACCTAACACACAACAGAGATAGTACAAGGCTGGAAATGAGAGATTGCTAAGAAGACATCTCAAGATCTTTTCTGACAACACAACAGTAGCTGCCTTTATAAATCAACAAGAGGCACAAAAGACAATGCAATGCTGTTAGAAGTAACAGCAATTTTGTCATGGGCAGAGAATTATAAAGTCCCTTTATGCGCTTCAGGTAGCAGGTAAAACAATACTCTAGCGGATTACCTCAGAGGATGACAAATCCATCCATGGTCTCTGCACACGGAAATTTTTCAGATTTATTGTTCCAGATTTTCAGTCTGCCTCAAATGGATCTGAAGACAAAAACTCAGAATATCATCATCATCATCATCATCACCATTTATTTATATAGCGCCACTAATTCCACAGCGCTGTACAGAGAACTCACTCACATCAGTCCCCGCTTACAGTCTAAATTCTTTAACACTAACACACACACACACACACACACACACACACACACACACACACACACACACACAGACTAAGGTCAATTTTGATAGCAGCTAATTAACCTACCAGTATGTTTTTGGAGTGTGGGAGGAAACCGAAGCACTCGGAGGAAACCCACGCAAACACGGGGAGAACATACAAACTCCACACAGATAAGGCCATGATCGTAAATTGAACTCATGACCCCAGTGCTGTAAGGCAGAAGTGCTAACCACTATGCCACTGTGCAGTTCAGTTTTTCATGTCACAGAGATATCAGAGCAGTTGGAAAAGATGCAATGTCAGAGGCATAGAGATTCCAACTAGATTATGTGTTCCCTCCATTTATTCCCATTGTCCACACCCCAAGGAAAAAGAATTGGTTGAGGTCATATCAACTCTTCCTTTTTAGCATCATTGACTGTGGTTTGCAGTTGCTTAGGAAATCTCTGCCATGCCGATAAAATCTTCTATATCAAGGTCTGGTTCTACATCCAAATCAAAAAACCAAATCCTCTCCCTCTTTGATGAAATAGAGATTGAGTGGTTAAAGCTGAGACACAAATGTGTCTCAAATACAGTAATTGACATTCTTCTTCACATGACAAAAAAATAATTCTACCACTGCTCACTAGAAAATCTGGAAAACATACAGTTTGTGGTGTAAATTTAAACAAGATGATTCCACCTTATTCACAGTCTCTATTGTTTTGTATTTTCTTAAACAGGGTTTGACAAGGGCTTAGCACGCTCTATCCTCAAAGTTTAAGTATTGTCTTTAACAAACTGAGAGACGTATATTTCTGGATACTAAATTAGCATCCAAAGATCTTATTTTTCAGTTCTTTAAAGCAGTAAAAAGAATACATCTTCGTATCAAGCCTTTTATGGCACTTTGGGATCTTAATATGGTCTTGGAAGCCTTAATATCAGATCCATTTGATCCTTTACAAGATATCTCCCTCAATTGGCTCACACTTAACTGTTTCTTGTAGAATAGTAGTATTAAGAACTAATCCTGCTTTTGTACCTAAAGTAGTTTCCACTTTCCATACCAGTCATGAGATCATACTACAATCTCTCTGTCTGTTAAAGGCAATATAAGAAGGGATCATTGAACACTAGAACCACTTTGGAGGGAACGTGATTGTTCCACAGTACTTGGTTGCTCCCAGGTCTCAACTTGTGATAGTTGTAATCTATAAACTGCAATATTGCTGGTGGAGTGGACAAAACACTGTATCAGGTAGCAGACAACCATACGAGTAGTAGACAATACAAATTACATGCCAAAGTTCAGGGCAGGCTGAGGTGTAATAAAGAGACAGGCTGAAATCAGGGCTTGCTGCATTCAATAAAATAAATCATTTTAACAGGCCAGTGCAGAAAGTGGTTAATGCAAATCCAGGATAGGCAATGATCACAGGAGAAGACAGGAAAATCCAATATACAATCCAGATCACAACAAGAAGTCGAATTAGGTCAAGATACAACACTCTAGCTCAAGCAGAAACTATCACCACCACAGGTGATAGACCTACTCTGTCAAAATGGATTAGAGATGGCATTACGCAGACTTATAAGGGAAACAGATGAGAAGTGTCTGAAAAATGAAAGGCACATTCTACAAGGGTGATGGCAGCTTCATGGGCATCTAAGCTCAAGCCTCAGCAGGCAATGTCTGTAAAGCAGCTGTATGGTCATCTATTCAAATCTTTACCAGACATTATCTTTTGGATGTTGCATCCTCTGTATGTGCATAGTTTGGAAGGAAAAATCTGCAAAATGTTAATTTATGCACAGTGTTGTTGTTCTTAAGCCCACCCTAATTGATGACTGCATTGGTACATCCCATTGTTACGATTGCCAGGGAATAAGAGAAGGAAATAAGAGAACTATACTTATCATTAATTTAATTCCCTTGAAATAGTCCATTGCAGCCCAATATTCACACCCATGCTCTCTATTTCGTAGGATAGTTTGGGAAGTTTTTTAAGGAAACCAGCAGGAGGGAGGTGCCATGTTATACAACCTTCAGGGTTCTTTCTTTTACTGTCTTTACTTAGCTGAATAAGGAAGTTAACCCATTGTAAGGGCTGCCATAGAGTCTTTCAAGGAAATTAAATTAACGGTAAGTATGGCTGTGTATTGCAAGTATTGTCTTTTTGTTTTATTTTTTGTCATAATATGCAGGCCATTGCTAGTCTAGTATTCTGCGAAATATCCATTTGTATCCTGAGAAATGTATATTGTTGCTATAAAAGAAATTAATAATCCCTGTGATACACCTATACCAAGTTTGCATAGCCACCCACATGTCCAGTCTTTCAAATTGTTTAATATATTTTTGAAACTGACTGTGTACTTACGTATACACTCATTTACCTCCCCTGTTGCTGCCAATGGCAAAGTTGTCTTTTGTCAATGGTGGACCCTGGTTGAAGAATGAGACACTTCTAGGACTGTTCAATGTGGTAACTACTGGTTTGCACAATATGCAGGCCATTAGGGCTGTGTAATGTACTGAGACGATTATGTATTATTGTTATTTTCCCTTAATAATCAGGTATGACAATGTAAATTATATGTGACATTGTAATGTAATCTCAACATGTGCTTTGCTAGATGACATGAGTCTGAACCTATGCAAGTGTCAATAATCTTTTGAAATTAGCCAGAAAGATAAGCATCTCTGAGGAGTTTTTTTGGTATGCAGAGGATGTGGACCTGACCAGCCAAGCCGAATGAGCAGAAGTGGGCTCAGGTCCTGTGAACATTCCAGATCTCAGGACATCACTAGCTCACTTTGAAATCCATGTGACATTTGGGAGATCATTCTGTCCTTATTGACAGCTAAACTCCAAAGGTGGGTGGTGAGAGCTATGTAGAAAAAAGGTTTAAAATCTTCTGCCTTAGCCAATAATGTGTGCATTTTCATGAGGGTGTCTATCAATAGTGAAATGTCACATATTTCTCAATTGTGTTCCCTCACACATGCCAATTTTTAACTAGTAAGTAGTGACACTGGTTTTATTTCCTATTTTAATTTCTGAAACCTATTTCTGTAATTTAATGTATGTCTTGTTATAATTTTTTTTTTAACTAAGCCTTGGAAATATTTTTCAGATTAAATAATTTATATCTATTGTGTTCTCCGTGATTCTTTGTGAACTTACGAAGCCCAGGGAGGCTCATACTACATGTGTATGTGATTTAACTGTGAAACATTAATACGTGGTTGAGCGTAAGGACACCATAATAAATCCTTTATGGTGGCAGAAAAGGTGTATCCATTGCTAAGTGACTAAGGTGACGCCAGTCACGGCCAGCTGTTCAGATTGCTGTAACTGGGACAGGATGGGTGGTTGTGACAAACTGGTTGGCAGCTTGGTTGGATTGATAATATTTTTCTATTTCTCATAAGAATGTCGAAGTCAGCAAATTGAATAAAGTCATTTCAATTAAAGTCGAGCAAACTTGGTTGTCTTTGTCTGAAAAGATGCGTACGGTACGCTACGGCGTACAAAGGCACGCTACGGCGTGAAAGGGCGTACGCATCCACTACACGTGGCAGCAACAATAATTGGTCTTTTACCATACATTCGCACAAACACGCATACTTATAAAATAGTACACATTAATGGTAGTTACAACACATAGTCAGTTATGTCGAATTATAGTAGTATTTATATGTTATATCAGAGTTACATGCATATTAGTGAAATACACGGAACAGGTTGAAGGAATTACATCATGAGTGGTATCATAATGAACCTCGTTACATATCCTACTGTTTGGTTCACTCTGCGAGGGAATCGCAGAGTGCATACACAAGTTATGAATAATAGGGAATTATGAACTACTTAAGACGAAGGAATCTTGGCGGGAAGAGCCGAGCATACCCCCTGGAGAGGTGACCCCCTCCTTTGGATTCCTTAGACCTGGACCAATAGATGCAAGCTATACCATCTTCATTGTATTACTGTATTTGATTGTGTATATAAGCAGCAGCTTGTGATCCAGTGTGCAGACATCTTGTCCCCAGACTTCCGGATTGAATGACTGCACTGGATCCAGAGCGCCTGCGATAAGTAACGGCTGTATTTATTATTACTTCGCTTGAGCATATTATTCTACAATTTGCGAATAAATCTTAGTGCGTTGGAAACACAACTCGAGGTTCGACAATCGTTATTGGTTAGCGACAATACACACATAACAATTTGGGGGCTCGTGAGCTTTGGAGGTTTCGTTGCCGATGATACGCAAGACCAACGGATTTCGGTTCCGCAACAAAGGGTGGAGACGCGTCATATACGGGTAAGAACGCATTGTGTTCAAAACCTGAATTTTACTCTGTGTTGTGAAACCGAATGTCCGTTTTGCATTATCTAGGGCACGCTAACTAGAACCTAGGGACAAAAGAGAAAACTGTTTCTTTTTTCTGTCATTGTGCGTTTTAACTGTATTGCATTGCTTAGCGTATGTGTATTTCCTGCTGTGCGTACGCGAACTTCTGGTAGATTTGCCACGTGGTTAATCAATCGATTTGATAGTTATATATGCATAGTATAAATCACTTGTGAAAGTCTCTGAAACATTATTACTATTGTTGGGAACATTGTTGATTTTCTGCGCAGAAAACTAAGGTGTATGTGTTTGGTGATTGTATGATTTTGAAGTGAAAGTTGATTTACTGTCAAAAAGACAGGGATATCGGTTGCCGTTTGACGAGGCGGACTTGCAACCGAGGTAGTATACAAGGCAGGTATACTGGCAACAAAAGCCCTGTTTGAAAAGAGAACATTTAAAAAGCTTTTGGAAACTTTCTCCCCAAGGGCAATCGCAAGGTTTAGCGATAGTTAGTATTGCTAAGCGGTGCGATCGGACCGCATGGTTTTGCAACCGTGCTGGTGACTTAGGTTGAACGGCTGGAGGAATTACGCTGGTACAAACGGGTAAACTCCGGTACTACCAGTTCAGTAATACTCAACAGAATTTTGTGGAGAGCCATGATATCGAGGAGCTGATGTTTCTGTTGTCCATAGTGATATTTCTGTGTTAGGAGGTGTGTGGGCGTAGCCTGTAAAACCGTCCACGGATAAAAAAAATCTCTAGTAAGTTCTGTTTGAAAGGAGAACAGGTAAAAAGTCTTTTTGCGTAGCGTTGAGAAATAGGTTGTTTTCACAATGGGTGCGAAGCAAACGCTAGAGATGGTTGATGTTGTGCTGCTTAAGGAAGGACCGCTGGGGTCAGCTAGGTACCTTATGTTTAAGAAATATGTTGCATACGCAACTGCGTATTGCGACACGTGGGTCAAGATGACCAAAGATTGTGATAGACCTTTCCCAACAATAGGAAGTTTTTATTCAGAGCAACTAAATAATGTAAAATATAAAGTATGGTTGATTAAATCAACAAAAGTGAGAAATAGACATAATGATTGTTTAAAATTGTGGCAAATGGAAGGTAACACGTGGCAGAGCAGTGAATGCACAGCGGAAGTAGGCGTGTCGAAAAGCGCGCGCATGGCAGAAGTAGCCGCTGAGAAGCGTGGCGAATCAGCGCAAGCGCGCCCCTGCCACCTTATGTGGCGGGAGCGGTAAGTACAGCTGTTATTAAAACTGAAAAAAGGAAAATTGCTAAGTTGTATCCTGTTTTAAGCCAGTTTAAAACAAGTGTATCAGAAGATGAAGATGAACCCACTGTGATTTCGGCCCTTGCCCATGCTGTTAGTGTACTAGAAGCTCAGCGCAAGTATGAGAAAATGGCTGAGATAGGTGAGAGTAGCGTGATCACTAGGAGTGAAAGCGTTCTAAATCTTGAACCAGCAAATCCTGTAGTGTCCCCTGAAGGTAGTGAACCAGAGGGTGCGTACCCAGTCCGCACAATATCAGTTCCCAATGGGAAACCGGACAAGGATGGTGTAGTTCCTTTAAGAAATGTTACAATGCATTGTCCCTGTACTAGATCAGAATTACGTTCCATTATGACTGAATTCCCAGATCCTAGAAAGGAGTTAGCTAAATGTCAATTTGTTAAAGACTTAGGAAATGCCCACGAACCAACCAATAAGGATTGGCGTGTAGTGTTGAGGGCGTGTCTTCCTCCCAATACTAACATACAAAAATGTATTGAAGATTGTTTGTTGGAGGAAGATGACACCTTGACTGATGAGATTAAAAAATATAGCACAAATTGTCAAACACTTAGCCATCTATTTTCCAGTAGTGGTAAATTGGAGTAAGATTTTCACCATTAAGCAAAAGGATAGTGAAACAGCAGCAGACTATTTTTCTAGGGCACTAGCATCAATGACACTTTACCGGAGTAACTGACATAAGAGAGGACCCACATCACAGGGAAGTAGCTGTAGGAGTGTTAATGGATGGTCTTAGGGAAAATTTAAAAACCAGAGTACAAACCTCATTACCTAATTGGAGAGGTATCACAGTAGACTCTCTTAGGGAGTCTGCAGTGGAACATGACAAAAATATCTTTAGAAAGAGAGAAGAGAAAGGTGATAGGTTGATGACGGTGAGTATTCAGGCTTTAGAAGGAATACACACACAACCACAAACATACCAAGCATACAACTCAAGTAAAAATGTAATGGTATGTTTTTGCTGTAAGAAAGAGGGACACATAAGGAGATTCTGTCCAGAAGCAAGGAAAGAAACATCAAGGGGGGAATCATATAGGTATCCTCCACGGAGAAACACACATAGGCAAGAGAACACACAGCTACCCACGCATATTATAGCAGCAAATGCCTGTAGTCTACAGCCAGTGAGGTTAACTGAGAGTCAGAGTGAAGAACCAAAAATGATAGTTGACATAGCTGGTAGGAAACAAACCTTTCTTGTAGATACAGGGGCGGCCCGATCTGTGATAACCTCTCCTTTCAATCTACAGGTGACCAGTAAAACTATTCCAGCTATGGGGGTAACGGGAAAAGTGTTACATTATCCTCTAACTAAACCCGCTGAAGTTACTATAGGGCCTCTGCATACTAAGCATTCGTTTCTCTTGGCTGCAGCGGCTCCTACTAACTTGCTAGGGAGAGACTTGTTATGTAAAATGGGATGTGTCATATACTGTACTTCTGATGGTGTGTTCTTAGATATACTGGAGAAGGTCGCACATGAGGTACAGGATATATTGGACACCCCTCAAAGGTTAATGTTACACTCTCCTGTTATAGAACAAAGTCCATCTCAAGTAAAGGGGATGTTGCTGGAAATACCAGGTTCCCTATGGACCAGAGATGGACAGGACACTGGACTGATGGCAAACGTAGCCCCTGTCATGGTCAATCTAAAAAGTGGTAGGATAGCTCCAAAAATCCCACAGTATCCATTAAAACCGGAGGTGGAACTAGGGGTATATCCTGTTATTGAGAGGCTGTTACAACAAGGGATTTTAATTCGTACAGCCAGTACAGCAAATAGTCCCATTTTCCCTGTGAAGAAGAATGGGGGGAGGGGCTATAGATTAGTCCAGGACTTAAGGGGAATTATAAAAGTTGTTGAGAGCTAATTGCCCATAGTGCTGAATCCAGCTGTCATCCTCATGCAGATTCCACCGTCTGCCAGTCATTTTACTGTCATTGATCTATGTTCTGCTTTCTTTTCAGTCCCTCTTCACCCTGACTGCCAATACCTTTTTGCATTTTCCTACAGGGGAGTGCAATACACATGGACCAGACTACCCCAGGGGTTCATTGACAGCCCCAGTATTTTCTCCCAAGCCTTACATGACTGTTTGCAATCCTTTCAACCCCACAATGGGTCTGTTCTAATTCAATATGTGGACGATTTGTTGTTGTGCTCTGATTCATGTTTACATGATACTAAATTGTTGTTGCTTCATCTTTCACAAACAGGGCACAAGGTGGCAAAGGATAAATTACAGCCATGTCAGACTAAGGTCAAATACTTAGGACACTGCCTCACTAAGGGGCTAAGACACCTGAAAACCGACAGAATGGAGGCCATACAACACATGCCGCAGAGCCAGAAGCAGATTCGTACTTTCTTGGGGATGTGGGGATACTGTAGATCCTGGATCCCAGGTTTTTCTATTCTGGCATTACCATTGCAGGAGCTAGTCTCTTCCTCAAAACCAGAACGTGTTGTACATACAGAAGAGTCAGAGCAAGCGTTCTTTAATCTTAAAGATAGTCTGACTAGAGCACCTGCATTGGGAATACCTGATTATGAAAAGCCTTTTGAGCTATTTTGTACAGAAGCTGATGGTTGTGCAGCATGTGTCCTCGCACAGAAACATGGTGACGCTAGCAGACCGGTAGCATACTACAGTGCACAATTAGACAATGTGGCAAGATCACTCCCAACATGTCTCAGAAGTGTAGCAGCAACGGCTCTTGTGGTGAGTAAGAGCGAGGACGTAGTATTGGGACATAATTCAACTATCTATACACCCCATGCTGTATCAGCTCTGTTAAATTCAGCCCAAACCAGACATATTTCTTCAGCTAGATTCACAAAGTGGGAACTAGCCCTGATGGCACCCTCAAACATCACCATCAAACGATGTAGCACCTTAAATCCAGCTACATACCTTCCGTATGTGTCTCTAGAGACACAAAGGGTGGGAGGTGAGGAGACCCTGGTTGATGATGAGTTAGGCAAGAATACTGACACGCATGACTGTATGGAACACCTGAATCAGACCTTTACTGCAAGGCCCGACATACGTGACACCCCCTTGGAAAATGTAGATTTTACGTTTTATACAGACGGAAGTTGCCATAGACAGACAGAGACAGGAGAGCTATGTACTGGTTACGCTGTTGTAGACGATCAGGATGTGGTAGAAGCTGAACCCCTTGGCCCACCTCACTCAGCCCAGGTGGCGGAACTAGTAGCACTAAGGAGAGCGTGTGAGTTGGCAGAGGGTAAATCAGCCAATATATATACTGACTCTAGGTACGCCTTCGGGGTAGTGCGCGATTTTGAGGCCCTTTGGCGTCTTAGAAACTTTATGACAGCAGCAGGTACACCAGTGGCACACTCACAACACATAAAAGGACTTCTGACAGCGATACAGTTACCCAGAACAGTAGCCATCATAAAGTGCAAAGCCCATACCTTTGAAGAAGACCCATTGGGCAGCAACAGGGCAGACGAAGCTGCTAAATGGGCAGCAGGGCAACCTATGACTGTATCGACTATGATGGTTTTTCAGACATTAGACATGCAGAAATTAATTGAAATGCAAGATTTGTGTTCCCTGCAGGAAAAAGCGGTCTGGAAGACGAAGGGATGTGGTCAAGAGTCCTCAGGACTCTGGAGGTATGGACAAGGTAAGCCTGTAGTTCCCCGAACATACTATCCAAGCCTGGCTGAAGCAGCACACGGTCTGACTCACCTGGGTAAAGAAGGTATGTGCAAACTGGTGAGAGCATACTGGTGTGCTCCCGGATTTTCCTCTCAGGCTGGTAAGAAAGCAATGTCATGTCTTACTTGTTTGAGGAAAAATGTTGGGAAAACTATTCCAACTGAGCCATCCCACATCCCTCCTACAGACGGACCTTTTCAGGTAATACAAATTGACTATATCCAATTACCACCGTGCAGGAATTTAAAGTATGTGTTAGTGTGTATTGATGTGTTTTCCGCTTGGGTAGAAGCATATCCGGCAGCCACTAATACTGCTGTGTTCACTGCAAAGAAAATTGTACAAGACTTTGTGTGTAGGTTAGGTATCACTAAAATCATTGAAAGTGATAGGGGTACCCATTTTACTGGTGATATCTTCCAAAATATGTGTAAACTCATGGGAATCGGTAGCAGACTTCACACCCCTTACCGACCATAAGCCAGTGGTAAGGTGGTGAGAGTAAACGGTACTATAAGGAACCAGCTTGGTAAGATAATGGCTGAAACTGGGTTGGCATGGCCTGAGGCTTTGCCTTTGGTCCTCCATAGCATTCGGACCACTCCTAGACCTCCTCTTAATCTGTCCCCCTTTGAGATACTGTTCGGACGACAACCTCATTTAAACGTGAGTCCACAAGACGACTTGAAGTGTAATAATGAAGTGACTGTACAATATCTTATAAGAATAAGTAGACAGCTAAAACAACAACAACAAAAACTAAAAATGCTGTCACCTGGTATGCCAGAAACAAACTGTCATGATGTTGAACCTGGAGACTATGTTATGATCCGCAATTTCTTACGTTCAGGTTGTTTAACAGACTGTTGGGAAGGCCCGTACCAAGTGCTGCTGACCAGTACTACATCACTGAAGGTTGCAGAGAGAGACACTTGGGTCCATTCCACCCACTGCAGGAGAGTCCATAATCCGGAGAAAGTGCAAGATAAAACTAAGACCGACGACATAGAGCTGTCACTTGTGAGCCTGTTCCGGGACACCTAAAGCCTGCAGTCGGGACAACTGAACCGGAGACATTGCCTCAGAACTATCTTTCCAGCGATGGAGTGGCGGTTTTTGTTTTTCTTTTGTTCCAGAATTTTCCTTGTTTTTACTCTTTCTAGGACATTCTATTTTTGTGAAGGAGGATGGAGGACGGAGGAGAGTTCTGGGAGTGATACGGATGAAATGGAGGCAGAAGAAAAGTTAATAGGATACTCAGAGCAGCCCATTATCAAACTTGGTCCAGGGGTTATGAAAAGGTCTGCTAGCTCAGGAACTTGGAGGCAGTGTGAGGGGCTATTGTCTGATGAGTATTGTATCTGCAAGTTCTGCGACTCCCTAGTTGAAGAGAGATGCATCCAACGATGCCAGTCCCCCAGTACTCTGAATATAGGCGGGCATCCTTTGGAGGATTATCACTCCCTGGTGGGTAAGGTGCTAAACCAAACCGAGTGTTGGGTGTGCTCTCACGTGCCGCAAGGGCAGCATAATATAGGACTAGTGCCATTCCCTCTAAACATATCTGAAGTACTCGAATTGAGGGGTGGGAGGCCCATAGACGGGAGGTACATTAACACTAGGTCCCCTAGTCTGACGCTTCGACAATACTCCATAGGCAGATCGTTGCTGTGCCTAAACATATCTCATGCAAAGCGCCTGGAGAATTGGGAGGCTGACCTATCAGATCAGACAATGGCTTGCCACACTCATTTTAGAGGGAGACTCACAAGGTCACTACTAGGCAGGAATGTTGATGGAAGTCACAGATTAGGATGTATAACCAAACATAAGAAGGTATCCATTGGAAAAGTCTCTACAGATAAATGTGAAAATGTCATTAATGCCGACACGTGTCTAGAGCAAATGGAGACACTGGGCATGGCTAGTTTTATCAAAACTCTGTGTGATATAATTCATGGGCATACTGTTCCTTATGTTCTCCCTGATGATGTGTATTTTGTTTGTGGGAGGGAAGTTTATTCCTGGGTGACTCCGAGTTCCAAGGGCTTGTGTTTCTTAGCTAAACTGGTTCCTGAAATCATGACTATTACTCATGAAGAAATGGTTGGTATTCACAACACTACATCACCACCATACATACACACACAGTATGAACACCGTGGCAAGAGAAATATGATTCCTGGAGAGGAACCCAAAGCTACAAAATTGATTAGTGAAACTGCTGGTTTCCAAGTTATGGTTGCTCTAGATCTCACCATGACCGCTCGGGGATTAAACTTTAAATATATCCAAGACCTAGCTAAATTAATAGATAATATCCCCGAGATGTATGATGACACTTTCAGGTATACTGGAAGGGAGCTACAAGTGTACAAGAAGGAGTTGGTGCAACATAGACTGGTACTAAATTATCTCACCTCTATTACTGGTGGGTACTGTGTGACACTGGCCACCCAGTTCGGTGTCAAATGTTGCACGTACATTACTAACAATACGGATGACCCTAAAGAGGTTATAGACCGGAGGATGGATGAAATTTTACAGCTGAAATGGGAATTTCGAAAGAGCCATAATTCTTCGTTATATGAGGTCGGGGAAAAGGTGGCGGGTTGGTTCTTGTGGTTGAACCCTGTGAAATGGTTCTCCGGTCTGGGGGATTGGGTACAGGAAATGGTTGCTAGTGTAGGTAAGCTCCTTCTCCTTATACTGGGTGTCATCTTAGCAATTGGTTTCGTTGTCAAATGTGTTCCTACTGTGTTGAAGTGTGGAAAACGGTCTCATAGGAGTAACACTGAGAAAGAGACTGAAAGGGTGGTACCAGATACCGAGATCATGGTCTGTGAAGAAGTATTGTATAATCCTGAACTTGAAACGGTGATTGGGTGATAGTTTATTACACTATCAAAGGGTGGAGCTCTCATTTCAATTAAAGTCGAGCAAACTTGGTTGTCTTTGTCTGAAAAGATGCGTACGGTATGCTACGGCGTACAAGGGCACGCTACGGCGTGAAAGGGTGTACGTGTCCACTACACGTGGCAGCAACAGTAATTGGTCTTTTACCATACATTCGCACAAACACGCATACTTATAAAATAGTACACATTAATGGTAGTTACAACACATAGTCAGTTATGTCGAAATATAGTAGTATTTATATGTTATATCAGAGTTACATGCATATTAGTGAAATACACGGAACAGGTTGAAGGAATTACATCATGAGTGGTATCATAATGAACCTCATTACATATTCTACTGTTTGGTTCACTCTGCGAGGGAATCGCAGAGTGCATACACAAGTTATGAATAATAGGGAATTATGAACTACTTAAGACGAAGGAATCTTGGCGGGAAGAGCCGAGCATACCCCCTGGAGAGGTGAACCCCTCCTTTGGATTCCTTAGGATGAACCAGCCAATGATTGACAACCCCTTGGACATTCCTGAGACCTGGACCAATAGATGCAAGCTATACCATCTTCATTGTATTACTGTATTTGATTGTGTATATAAGTAGCAGCTTGTGATCCAGTGTGCAGACATCTTGTCCCCAGACTTCAGGATTGAATGACTGCACTGGATCCAGAGCGCCTGCGATAAGTAACGGCTGTATTTATTATTACTTCGCTTGAGCATTTTATTCTACAATTTGCGAATAAATCTTTGTGCGTTGGAAACACAACTCGAGGTTCGACAATCGTTATTGGTTAGCGACAATACACACATAACAAGAACTTAAGTGTATTAGTGGTGTATGAATCTAGAGAGAGTCAGCATCCTAATTGACCGGAAATTGCGCTCAAGGCTTACAAAATTTTGAAGGGCATATTGCACATATAGTTTCTGTTCCCCCCTTTTCTTGTTTTCTTTTCTATTTTTTATTTGGTGAAATGTGAGGTCCAGCATGACTATAAGCAGATGAAAAAGGATGAGCTTTTGGCTTTCTATAGCGACAGAGGAATTGTTGTCATCCCCAGCAGGATCCGAGAGCAACTGATTGAAGCGCTTGTGGAGGCTCATCAGAAACTAAGAGTCGGAGGAGGCAATGGAGAAAACATCAGGGCAATCTACGTGGAAAGAGAGGCAACCTGAAGGATCACCCCTGAATTCCCCGTCAACCAAACCAGCTGTTGCTGCACCTTATAGGGGGGCGGGTAGAAAACCTGTTTTGGCAACTGGTAGCAGGTGTTTTACATGTAATAAAGTGTGGCACATCAGTGTCAATTTCCCCAAAAAGAAGAAAACAACTCCTTCTCCTGTGTGGAAAGCCAGTGCAAGTCGTCCTGTGAGCAAGAGGACCCCAAGAACACCCCAGAGACAATCTGCAAGCGGTTAAGGTAGGACACCAAGTTGCACTTGGTTTGTGCAGACCTGACTCTTGTATATCCAGCTCTAGTGAGCCCAGAGAACATTATTCCCATAAAGGCTATTGCTGTGCGAGTAGTGGGGGGGCCTACATTCTGCAGTACCCCTAGCCAGAGTGTATTTAGATTGGGGATCTGCCAGAGGAATACGAGACAATCTGCCTGCCACGGTACTTTTGGGGACTGATTTGGGAAGGATGCATGCTGCTTATTTAAATGAAAGTGATGTAATTTCTGATGCACTGGTGCAAACTAATCCAGTTCTTTCTCAGTTGGGCTCTGCTGTCCAGCATAAAATAAGTGGACAAATACGTAATGAAGATTGCGATTTGTAGGTACCATATTTGAGGTGGGGCAAAAAGTTCTGGTTCTGATCTCTATGCGGCAGAACAAGCTGCAGGCTTCCTGGGAGGGCCGCTACACCATAGTGCAGCGCATTAATGATGTCAAATATATAGTGGCAAAAGATGAGGGCCAAAAGAGGCAGAAGGTATATTACATCAACATGCTCACAGCTTATCATGACACAGAAGCTTTTGCATTAGCTGTGTGTAGCTTGCCTGAGAGCGATCAGGAGTCTGACCCCTTGGTAGATTTAGCAGCTGCTGCTGCTAAAGAGGCAGGATCCCTAGCAGACGCCCACTGCAGTGAAGAGCTGTCTGACTCTAAGCTAGAGCAGCTAGCTGACTGCTGTATCAGTCCCATTTTACGGAAACCTGGAAAAACACACTTGGTCACACATCATGTAAACATAGGAAACCAGAGCCCCCGCAGAAAGTCAGCATATCATACTTCCCTAGAAGTGCTAGAAGCAATGAAATGGAAATAGATGAGATGTTGCACTTAGGGGTAGTTCAAAAGTCTCACAGTTCTTGGGCTGTCCCAATGGTACTTGTCCCAAAGAAATGTGGAGGCACCTGGTTCTGTGTAAACTATAGGAGGTTAAATGGCACCACAGTGTTTGATGCTTATCCTATGCCTAGGATAGATGAACTACTAGATCAGCTTGCCCAGGCACGCTACATCACCATCATGGATCTCAGTAGAGGGTATTGGCAGATCCCATTGTCACCAGAGGTTCATGAGCGGTCTGTATTTATCACTCCATTTGGGCTGTTTGAGTTTTTGGAATGAAAAATGCCCCTGCGTCCTTCCAGCGCCTGGTCAATGTCCTGCTAGAGGGCCAGAAGGGACACGCAGTTGCCTACCTGGATGATATTGAGATGTTCAGCCCGACTTGGGGGAAGCATTTGATCCATCTGAATAGTGTGCTAGGTCGAAATACTGAGACAAGTCTGACTATCAAGCCAGAGAAGTGCCAGCTTGGCATGCGTGATGTGCAGTACTTGGGGCACCAAGTAGGGGGAGGTACCCTCCACCCAGAGCCAATCAAGGTAGAGGCTATCATGGCATGGCCGACCCCTACCATGAAAAAGCAGGTCATGTCTTTCTTAGGTACAGATGGCATTATCAAAAATGTGTGCCCCATTATAGCACTTCAGCCAAACCTCTGACTGACTTAACATAAAAGAAATTACCACAGGTGGTTGATTGGACAGAGGATTGTGAGAATGCATTTACAGCTCTGAAATCTGCTCTGGCCCAGTCCCCTGTGCTACAGGCCCCAGATTTTAAACGGAGATTTATAGTACAGACCGACGCATCTAACTATGGACTAGGAGCTGTCCTTAGCCAGGTGACAGCACAGGAGGAGGAGCACCCTATCATTTTCCTAAATAGAAAATTACTCCCCCAAGAGGTGGCTTATGCTACTATTGCCTAGTCATCGTATGGGCACTTCAAAAGCTACAGCCCTACCTCTATGGTCGAGATTTCACCATTATTACTAGAGATGGGCGGGTCCGGTTCTCCGAGAACCGAACCCACCCGAACTTTGGGTATCCGAGTACCGAGCTGAGCAGCTCGGTACTCTCCCGCCCATTCCGAATCCAAATCGAGGCCGAACGTCATTGTGACATCGTCGGATCTCGGGGCTCGGTTCTCGCGATACTTCAACTTTATAAATACACGCCTCCACAGCAATCCATCGCCATTTGACAGAGGGAGAGAGCAGGGTGTAGTCATAGGCTAATTAGAGCAGGGACAGAGAATACAATATTGTTCTTGCAATTGCTCTAACCAAAATCGCTAGTGCAGAGAGGAGGATAGAGGTTTATTATTTTTTCTTCATATTTGGCACTCCCCAGCGTTTTTGGGGTGTCCCCCATAATTGTGCATAAATATTTCTGGCTGTCAAAAGTCATATCTGTCAGCAGTATCTACTAAATAATTTTTAGCACTCCTCAGTGCTTTTGGGGTGTCCTCCCTAATTGTGCATTAATATTTCTGGCTGTCAAAAGTCATATCTGTCAGCAGTATCTACTAAATAATTTTTAGCACTCCTCAGTGCTTTTGGGGTGTCCTCCCTAATTGTGCATTAATATTTCTGGCTGTCAAAAGTCATATCTGTCAGCAGTATCTACTAAATAATTTTTAGCACTCCCCAGTGGTTTGCGCTCAGAATGGATTCAAAGCAGTCCACATATGATCTGAATGAGCAACCAGGTTCTGTCACCAGTCCTGATGTTAGTGTTCCCAGTACGTCATCTGGCCAAGGCGATGTCAAACAACAGAGTGTTTTCAAATTAGTGCAAAAAACAAAAACCAAAAAAAAAATTACTGTATTGAAGCGAAAAAGAAGTGTAACTGAGCAAAAGTTAAGTGACGATAAAAAAAAAATTGCAAGCATGCCATTCTACACACGCAGTGGCAAAGAGAGAATGAGGCCTTCACCTTTGGCTATTAGTGGCAGATCCCAAAAAGTTACCCAGCCTACAATTGGTGCACAACTACTGTTACGCGTCAAAGCCGAGCTGCAAGATAACAGTGAGGCATTACAGGAGAATATTTGCTCTGATTCACAAATGACAACAATCCCTGTGGAGAGTCCATCCAACAATGGGATGTCTAATCGTGAGCATTCTGCTGATGTGTGCCTTAATAGCCCGAGTGTAGCCGGTGATACACAAATTGAGGATGCCACTTTGGAATTAGAAGAGGATGAAGGGGAGATTTGTGTAGGCGACGAGGGCGCTAATGAGGATGTTGATGAGGATGAGGTTGTTTGTGTAAGTCCTGCACCAGTGGCAGCAGTTCTGGCACGTGACAAGAAAAAGGCCATTGTCATGCCTGGGCATAAAACAAAAAAATCCACTTCTTATGTGTGGAATTATTTCTACCCAAATCCAGACAACAATTGCATAGCCATTTGTAGTGTATGTGAAGCCACAGTCAGTCGAGGGAGGGACCTTAACCATCTTGGAACCTCGTCTATGTTACGCCATTTAACGAGAGTTCATGGCAAAGTGTTGGGAAAAGCTGAAAGTTCTTCCCAAAAGAATACAAGCACTCCCTCATCAGCTAAGACCCTCCGCTCACCGACATACCGACGGCTACAAAATACACCCACCACACCATCCTCATCAATATCCTCAGTAGCGCTCGGAGTTAGCCCGGCATCCCACTTAAGGCTGGATGACTCCGGCACTATTATTGATTCCTCTGAAGAAAGCGTTAGTCCTGCTGCTGCTGTTGCTGCTGCTGGGGGTGAATCGTCATCCCAGAGGCAGGTTAATAAAATGAGCAGTCCTACATTTCAGCAATTAACTGTGAAACAATCATTTGCGAGGGGAAGCAAATATGACAGCAGTCACCCAGTCGCCAAGCGAATCACAGACGCCATGGCTGCAATGTTAGTGTTAGATCTGCGTCCAATCTCCACAATAAACGCAGCTGGTTTTTCACAGTTAATTGAGGTTTTGTGTCCGCGTTACAGAATTCCATCGCGACACCATTTCTCCCGTAAAGCTATTCCACAACTATACCAAAAAGTGTGTAAAAATGTAGAGATTGCGCTGAAAAATGCCATTCTGCCCACTGTTCACTTAACCACAGATATGTGGACAAGTGGAAGTGGCCAAACCAAAGACTATATGACTGTGACAGCCCACTGGGTTGGTCATTCACCTTCACCAGCAGGAACAGCAGCAGCATGTACACCACTACGTAACATTTGTCACAGGCAGGCCACTCTTTGTATCACCGGCTTCACTAACAGACATACGGCTGACAATTTGTTACGCAAACTGAGAGATGTGATTGATGCATGGCTTATACCACTCGGACTCTCCCCAGGGTATGTCATTTCAGATAACGCCAACAATATAGTGCGAGCATTACAGCTGGGTGATTTCCAACATATTCCCTGTTTTGATCACACCATCAACTTGGTGGTGCAGAGCTTCCTACGAAATAACCGTGAGGTGCAGGAGATGCTTTCGGTGGCCTGTAAAATTTCAGGCCATTTCAGGCATTCAGCCACAGCATGTAGGAGATTACAGCAGCTCCAAGAACAGTTTAACTTGCCCTGCCACCAACTTAAGCAAGAGGTGGTAACTCGGTGGAATTCCACCCTGTACATGCTTCAGAGGATGGAGGAACAGCGCAAAGCCATCCAAGCATATTGCACAAGTCATGACATTGGGAAAGGAGGGGGGATGTATTTCACTCTTGCACAGTGGGGAATCCTTTCAGTGCTGTGCAAGGTGCTGAAACCATTTGAAGTTGTGACATGTGAGGTCAGTGCAGACTCTGCTAGTTTGAGCCAAGTCATTCCTTTAATTAGACTATTGGAAAAGCAGCTTGAGAAAATGAAGGAGGAGCTGAAAGCAAGCAATTCAGCAAAGTATGTTGGCCTTGTCGATCAAGTACTTAATTCGCTTCACAATGATCCTCGAGTTATTAAGATCTTGAACTCGGATCAGTACGTTTTGGCCACTGTGCTTGATCCAAGGTTTAAAACCTACATTGAGTCTTTACTTGTAAATGAGCGAGATGTGAACTTTTGCAAGGAGCTATTGCTCAGCAAGTTGGCCGCTGAACTGGGCCTCGGCTTGACGACGTGTCCTCCTTCACTTTCTCAAGCTGTTGCTCGTAAAAAATTAAATTTCCAAAAAAGAAGCAGGGAAGACACAGGGGGCAGACCAGAACAATTTAACATCTGGGCTGGTTTGAAGGATTTTTCAAAAAAATGTGTCACTTTGCCCATAACTCCATCCAATATGAGTATAAACATGCAAAGGATGGTGGAGGATTACTTTCAAGAGGTAGTTGATATGGAAATGTCAGACAGTCCCTTTCCTTACTGGGAAGAAAAGCAGGCCATTTGGAAACCCATGTACAAACTTGCTTTGCAATACCTAAGCTGCCCACCCTCCAGTGTGTACTCTGAACGAGTGTTCAGCACAGCAGGGAACCTAGTCAGTGATCGCCGTAGAAGGTTACTTCCCAAAAATGTGGAGAAAATGATGTTTATAAAAATGAACTACATCTTCCACGAGGAAGGCCTTCACCATCCAAGACATCCAAGCACTGACTGTTCTCTAATGGCGGATTCAAGCGGCGATGAATTGATAGTCTGTGATGATGACGTACACACTGATGAGGGTGAGGATTAAGCTGAAGATGATGCCGATAACATCTTTTTAAAACTTTCTATGTAAGTGTAGGGTGCAATCTACCCCCAAAGAGGAAAGGGACTTGTGGCATTTCCATATCACATACCATCTTGAAAGGCTGCTGTTAGGGCAATTTATCCTTAAGGGTAGGGTGTCATAGACAGAGTGACCCTAAACTGGCTTTGTCCATTTTTCATAATATTGTACAGTCTATAATGGCTGAATTTTTGGGTATTTTATACAAGTGGAGGGGGGCCTAGAGAGACAGAAACCAAACTGGCTTTTTCCATGTCAATTAATATTGTACAGTCTATAATGGCTGAATTTTTTGGTATTTTATACAAGTGGAGGGGGGCCTAGAGAGACAGAAACCAAACTGGCTTTCTCCATGTCAATTAATATTGTACAGTCTATAATGGCTGAATTTTTTGGTATTTTATACAAGTGGAGGGGGGCCTTGAGAGACAGAAACCAAACTGGCTTTCTCCATGTCAATTAATATTGTACAGTCTATAATGGCTGAATTTTTTGGTATTTTATACAAGTGGAGGGGGGCCTTGAGAGACAGAAACCAAACTGGCTTTTTCCATTTCTTTACATATTTAACTATAAGTGTAGGGTGTAATATACATTCAAAGACGATGGCTGCATTGCCAATATGCATAGATGGAGAGGAAGACAATCTGTTTTGTGTGTAGAATAGGCCTACCAACGAAGAATTAAACTGTTTTTTTGGATGATTTATTACCTCAACAATTAGATTACTTGTCTCTAAAACAGTTGGAGCACTAAATTGGGTTAATTTAGGCCCAAAAACATGGATTTTCCAAAAAAATAGCAAAACAAAACCAAACAAAACCAAAACCAAAACCAAAACACGCAATGGCGGTTTTGCAAAACCAAAACCAAAACCAAAACACGGGGGTCAGTGACCATCTCTAATTATTACAGACCAAAATCCTCTAAGCTGGCTGAATATAATTTCTGGGGATAATGGAAAGCTGTTAAGATGGAGCTTAATTTTGCAGCAATATAACTTCACCATTCAGCAACGGAAGGCCGCAGAATATGGAAACGCAGATGGCCTCTGGCGCCAAGGGACAGAAGTGGTGAATGGTCCGTGCCCTAGGTTTAGGGGGAGATGTGACGACTATGCATTATTGCTATTTTCCCTTAATAATGAGGTATGACATTGTATATTGTATGTAACCTTGTAATGTAATCTCAACATGTGCTTTGCTAGATGACATGAGTCTGAACCTATGCAAGTGTCAATAATATTTTGAAATTAGACAGAAAGAGATAGATAAGCATCTCTGAGGAGTTTTTTTGGTATGCAGAGGATATGGACCTGACCAGCCAAGCCGAACGAGCAGAGGTGATAACTCAGCTCCTGTGAACATTCCAGATCTCAGGACATCCCTAGCTCACTTCGAAAGCCCTGTGTTGGGGTATTTGGGTACAGCGATACTTCTAGTAATCACCTTCAATGTTGAACATTCAGATATCAGCAATCAGTTAACTGGAGACCAGAAAGACAACTTGACACATTGGTTGAATGAAGCCAAGCAGCTATGATTCTGTTCTGATTAGAGAACTCTTGGCGTGTTTATTTATAACAAAAAAATTATAAGGGGTACAGCATCATCAACATATCATATTTGAGATTTAACAATATTGCATACAAAGCATAAAATTATTTACAAAGTTAATTTAAGTTATATGTCTGAAAATCTAAAAGCATGCCTGAAAAAGGTGTTATATTTCTGTAACCTTTACTTATTATTCTGCTGTAAATGTTTGTAACAGTGCTGTAGGTGGGTGTGAGCTCATCTAAATACATCAAAGTTATATATATCATTTAACTTTTTCTGCCAAGCTTGCATATTAAAATAACTATTTCTACTCAGAGAAGGGTAAGTTTGTAGACTACTGCAAAACACAAAGAAGTTCATGTCAAGTTCATGCATCTGTTCTGCAAATTCTGTATAATTGTTTAGTTATTTATTATTAAGACTTCATAGAACCTCACACCTGTGAAATTTGGGAGATAAATCTGTCCTTATTGACAGCTAAACTTCAAAGGTGGGGGGTGAGAGCTATGTGGTTTAAAATCTTCTGCCTTAGACAATAACATGTGCATTTTCATGAGGGGGTCTTTCAAGACTGAAATGTCTCATATTTCTCAATTGTGTTCCCTCACACACACGCCAAGTCTTAACTAGTAAGTAGTGATTTAAGTGTGAAACATTAATAAGTGGTTTTGGTGAACGTAAGGACACTGTAATAAATCCTTTGTGGTGGCAGAAGAGGTGTATTCATTGCTAAGTGACTAAGGTGACACCAATCACGGACAGCTGTTCAGAGTGCTGTATATGGGGCAGGCTGGGCATTTGTGACAGGTACTACCAATAGAGGAACAATATTTAAGAGCACGGGAGACCACAGGTGGCTAGGCAATATATAGTTGTGCAGAATGTCCCATTGTATGGTATCACATTGGAATAAATACAATCTTATGACTGCTGATGGTGGCACATGACAGTGATAGAATATGCTTTAAAATCTATGAATATTCATAATTTATTTATAATATGTATTAATATATTTTGAAGTTATATACATTTTTATACAAAAATATAAAATTTGTATAATTTCAATCATAATTGATAATATTATCTATTTTATAAGTGCAGTCCAATTAATTGTTCTTCTGTGAACAGAATTGTCAATTTGTGGATTTTGATAAATGGATTAAGATATGTAAAAAAGAGACTGTTTTGTTTGGACAAAGTGTTTAATTTTGTCTTCTGTCTGCTGTAAAAGTCTGAATGTTAGTTTATATTGTATGTGTGCACATAGAGAGGTCAAAAGCAGCCCTCACTAACTTTTAATTAAAGATGGAGGCCCAGTGACAGAGCTGTATAGATGGCTAAGTGACTCTGTGATGACTGACAGCCACCACACTCTTGAAACCTCTTGCCCCAGAATTCCAAGCTCAGTGCGTCATGGGATTGCAAGAGACAAAACTAATAAACCCTCCTTTTTCTGTGTCAGATGGGCCCCTTTAGGTCGAGGGCACCCTGGTGTTTTGCAGCACTTGGAGGAATAGTTATTCAAGTCATGGCTGTAGCTTAAGAAATAACATACGGGAAATTGAGTTTTTCAGCTATTCGAGTGACAGGCACAAAACACAAGTGAATTATCATTGTACCTTTTTTACTTGATGGCTCATGTTATGAGAAGAACTTTCATCTCCAGTTTCATAATGTTTCTGAAGCTTAAAAAAAATCTTCCTTCATTAATGATCAACAGCTTAATGGTGGAGAAATACTAAGGTCACCACTGTAATGCATAGTTTGGTTGCTAATTACATCTCAATTCTTTTTGTCTTCTCCAGTTTTTAGCCATGTGGATAAATCCTCCACTTTCAGAAAATGAGTTATATTAAGATAAAGAAATGAAAGGTTATCAGAGCTGTGTCACATACAGGGACAACTCTGCTGGTGTTACTGTGTGGTAGAGCTAATCAAGAATTCTACTATTTTTATGATGACTGGACAATTTGTAGCATTGCTCCATTAAATAATGTGGGGCATATTTATTAGAGTTTCCTCGATTTCTGTTTTTTTTGTCATTGTGGTTTTAATATAAAAAAAATATCACTGAGGTAGCTGGGCAAAGCTCTGGTGCCCCATCGATATTAGCCTGGAGTTCCAACAGTACATTTTCTTCTTGGTTGGGTCAGTCTTTGCAGATGTGTGTATATGTGAGCCTGATTTTGGTGTCAGTTTCTCATACTCAAAAAAGTAAGATAACAATAAATTTATTTAAAAAGTAAAAGATAAAAGTAAACATTAAAATAAAGGCTTAATTCAAAGAATAACTAATTTGGTTTATTTTCACTATCCATATGCAGTAGTCTTCATTGATGAAAGGGTAATCCTTCTGTTGAATTTGGCAAAGCAAAATTAAACCTTATCTCTGGCGACAACTCCCATTTCACAGGCACTAGACTTTCCTGCCCTTAATGTACTTTATATACTTTTCATTAATGTATATAAATATACATCAATGTCTGTATCAACAAGAATAATCTTTGTCTGTTTGTCGGTAGTGCTGTATGGACCGGACACCTAGCTAATTTCTGTGCATGGAAGGGTATAATATAGGCAAGGGTATAACTATAGACACACAATCCATTTGAATGTTTTGGCACCCAGAAGTACAGGGAACCCTGTCCCAGGGAAAAATGTACTTTAAAGTACAAGATTAATATCAATTCATAACAAATTAATACAGCATACTTACCTACTTTTGAGACCAGCTGTCCGGGAGGGGGTCCGTCGAGGGGGCGTGGCCACAAGTGATGTGCCGTTAGGCTCCGCCCCTGTCAATCTTAGAAAAATTCTGGCCAATCGTAGCAGGGGGCGGGGCCACAATGCCACAGTTAACTCCGCCTCCACCATTTACAACAACGAGGAGATGCTGGTTCCGGGGTTTTTGCCTGCTCTCTCGGGAGTCCGGGAGAACTCCCAAGAATTCGGCAACTATGTAATACAGTAGTTATAGTATGTGGACAATAATGAGGTTAAAATGATTGTATATTTAATTCAGACTAATGTGCCAGACTGCTGTTAATGCAGTTAGTACTCTGTCCTATTGTACACTGGCTGAGGATGAACCAGACACTGTGGTGGGTATGCCTTTATGATGGTGTGTAAAGCGGGCCATCACAATTTTGCTTTGGGGCCCAGACATGTCTAGTTATGCCCTTAAATATAGACACGGCGGAGGAAAAGAACTAATTGTTCTAAACAGGAGGGTGTGAAAGACAAAGAGTAGGCAACACACTGCACTAGAGGAACATTGACCAGAGACTGACATGTGAGCAGGCTTGGATTAGTGGACAGACCACACAGGCCATGGTTTCGGGAAGCAGGAAGAACACTCTTTTCAATCTTTACATTATTGTTTTTATTATTTTACAATTTTATTATTTTTACATTTTGTATATGATTTTTGTATTATTTACATATTACACTAATGTAGCCATGGACTTAATAAGTGCTATATTACTACTTTGTATTTATTTTATACATCTGTGATGCAGTAGTCGTGGACACCAAAGAGAGCTATGGCAGTGAATTGAGATTTTAAATTACAAGGTCGCACAGAAGTAAATGCATGGGGGGCAAAATGTCCATTAGAACTATGCAAATTTAGAGAGGAAAAAACAAGAGAAAAACAATTTGTGGTAAAAAAAAGTATTTATACAAAGTACATGTTAACTGGGTCATTTAAACCAAACAGGCAAATCATGTCCATCCAATAAAATATGAAAAGACTTGATTGAAGCCTTTCTTGTATTTTCTCTGTTTCAAAATTGTTTGGGGGAGGTATATTATGGTATATTACTGTGGACCAAGCGCTAAGTATATTGAAAGAATATCTGTCTAAAATCCAGAGCCACGTGTAATAATTGTATTGGGGGGGGGGGGGTTAATAGGGTTAGTGGAGCTGTGGAGGTTGTACGGACTGAATGGAAAGCACAGGTTTCTTAATAAATTATGAGGCATTAATGAACTTCTGTGTTCAATTTTCTCTTTAAAATCCATCCAACAAGGTGGCAATAAAGGTCGATGAATTAATCTAGTTAGTGTTAGGTCTCTCACAGACATTGAGGGACATCTATGAATGAGTATATAAGGAACAAGAGCAATATGGCAAAGGGGGGGGGGTAGAATAAGATCGCAAGGGGAAAGGTAGGAATATCCAACAGTGGACACACCTAGATTTACATATTAAATAACATGAATTTGAAAATTGCACATAGAGGGCCTGATCCATCAAGGTACACAAACTGAACACAATTTGTGATTTTAAAAATGAAGGGACATTGCATGCATGTGTGTCTGTATTCTAGTACAATCGAATCTCAATAAACGTGTCAGTTTGAATATGAAGTACTCTCAGGCTATATGATACTTGCTGTATGCAGACACACATGGCACACTCTGCAGGTTACGCACAATGCATATGTGCAATATAAAGTCCCATCAGAGCTATTTTTAATATTAAATACACTAGTGTAACACCTTTTCATGTGTTTCATTTTTCATTAATAAAAATACATTTAATAATTTTTGTATATGAAATACATTTATCAGGATTATATGAATGGCTACAGTACATAAAATGCATTTTTATAGTTGCTCTTAAGTGCAAACACAGGTTCTGGCATGTATTCGCATCCATCATCACCATCAATCAGCACTAACACCTGACCTGTAGCTGATACGGCTAAAGACCACATACCTGAGAGATGCCCAGAGCTTGAATCAGACAAAGGTGCATGCGCTTGACCTTGGCATGCCCTTACTTGAGCATTGCTCCTACCCTCCCCAGTTCCGCCCTTCAAAGTGTAGGCTCACAGAAGTGTCATTTGCGTTTGAACTTCAATAAGATGCACTTGCGTTCACTGGTGTAAAGTCCAATTCTGAGCATACGCATTTCACGCAAAATATTATTTTTTTTATTTTTTTTGTATAATAGTACATTTTTGCATCATTTCTAAACGCTGTAAAAGTGCAATGCACTTACAGTATGAGCAACTACTTGCTAAATGTAATGCAAAATGCAGACTTTTTACCTTATGTTAATGTCATAAAAATTAGTGTATTCATTTTCAAGGTGACATTATAATTACATATTCACATTATAAGAGAATATATAAAATGTCGTGTTCACAAATGTCTCCAATTGTATTCTGCCAGGCAATGGGTGCTGACGAGGAAAATAGTGCTCTGCTTTCATAACACTAGGTGGACTGCCGTCTGGGACAGCGCATACTTTCAGAAAGGTCTGAGTTTTTCACATACAAGGAGTAGAGCAGAGTTACAAGAGGTTTGGACACCTCGACAATGTGGTTTAAAGTTTAGTCAGTTATCAGCAGCAGCAGCTATTTATATAGCGCCACTAATTCTGTAGTGCTGTACAGAAAACTCACTCACATCAGTCTCTGCCCCATTGGACCTTACAGTCCAAATTTCCTAACATACACACACAGACAGAGAGAGACTTAGCTCAATTTAATAGCAGCCATTTAACCTACTAGTATGTTTTTGGAGTGTGGGAGGAAACCGGAGCACTCGGAGGAAACCCACTCAAACATGGGGAGAACATACAAACTCCACTCAGATAAGGCCATGGTTGAGAACCAAACTCATTAACCCAGTGCTGTGAAGAAGAAGTTGTAACCCCTAAGCCACCAATCTGTGAAGATATGCAAGATGGAAACTGGGGATAATTGCCCAGTATGTACAGCGCATGTTACCACGGATTACTTTATGCAGGACAGCCAACATGCAGTAATATGTATGTCTGGACTCACTGTTTTTGAAAATATATTGGTAACTTATGTGCATTAATTTTACCTGATAGTTTAATACTTCGGATGGACCTGGCTTCAGGAGGCATAGATTTGAACTAGTTTGGAAATATGTCAGATTTTGTAGTATTTATAATCATTTTTGCTTTCTACTGAATTTGAGAATATGGCCATATATTTTCATTTGAGACCTGAAACATGGTGATACCTTATATAAAAAGCAATGCATATTCTCTTATTATGAGGAGTATTTTTGACAATGGGAGCTGTGATATTTGCTTTCAATCGCTCACCCTCACCAACAAAAATGCAGGAATGGATTTATTAACTCAGGCAACTATTATATATATATATATATATATATATATATATATATATATATATATATATATATATATATATATAAATAAGGTTCATCAGGTTGCCATACATACAGAGCTGATACAGCTTGCATAACAATACATAGTCCATAGCTGTTGACCTGTAAAATTGAGTTGCAGAACACTATGTACAGTAAGTTATTTAGTTTAGTCCTTTCATACCCAGTTGTAATTCAGTACACAGTTAGATGAAAATAGAACTTTGAAAAAGATGTAACGTGATATTGTGATACCTGGTAACAGAATCTAAAAATGAATATACACGACTTCCTGGAGGAAAGTGTAACAGTGTCAGACATTGTTTGCTAGATGAACTTACAGAAACACACGGTGCAGACATTTAGTAGAAATCGTATATTGAGTTTCTGCTTAGTGTGATTTAACTTTGGTCCTCTTTATATAATTAGGTAAAAAAAAATCTGGAAATGAGTATTGCATTGTGTCCTATGATGATATCAGTTCTAACACCATATTATGTACCTGCGCTTGCAGCTATTCTTACAGTGGGAATTAACTGTAAAGTGTGTTTCTGTGATAACATTAGATACAGTATGATTAACACGGAAAAACTGAGACATTGACATGCAATGTGTGCACTGCCTAGATTTTGCAATTAATGACTTTTTATTTTAATATATATGTAACTATTCTTTGACCTTCTCTTTTCTACTTTCCTTGTTCTCTTTTTTGCTTTTTTTTGTATTCTCTTCTCTCTCTCTTCTTATTATCTTTTTTTTTTTTTTTTTTAAATCTCTTTTTTTTCCTTGTCTTTTCGTCTGTTTCAATGGTTGAAAAAGGAATGAAGCAGGATACATTCTGCCATAACATGAAATAATCTAGTAATTTTGCAAAAATATTCTTGTAATTTTTACAACAAAAGAAATCTTTCATCATCATCATCACCATTTATTTATATAGCGCCACTAATTACGCAGCGCTGTACAGAGAACTCATTCACATCAGTCACTGCCCCATTGGGGCTTATAGTCTAAATTTCCTAACACACACACACATAGACAAACATAGAGAGAGAGAGAGAGAGAGACTAGGGTCAATTTGATAACAGCCAATTAACCTACTAGTATGTTTTCGGAGTGTGGGAGAAAACCGGAGCACCCGTAGGAAACCCACGCAAACACGGGGAGAACATACAAACTCCTAATAGATAATCCCATGGTCGGGAATTGAAATCATGACCCCACTGCTGTGTGGCAGAAGTGCTAACCCTTAAGCCACCGTAATTTTGCAAAAATGTTCTTGTAATTTTTACAACAATAGAAATCTTTAAATGTTTTTATTATTTATCAGGTCTACCTTATTGCCAGTACTGAGCTGTTCAGTGTATACTTTATCAGACAACAGCATAAACTGAATCTGTCAGTGCTGACACATAGGTAATATCTTAGATAGATCTCCTTTTCAGCTCCATCGGTTTCCTTAGAAGAGATGTGACTTGGCTGTGCTCACTCTAGCTACCACTAATAAGATTTAAGCATGAAAACAAGTATATCACAGAAACCTGGTGTAATAAAGAATAGAAATGCAATTGTAATTATAAACACATATTAGATAAAAATAATAATTTATATAGGAACATTTGTAATGATGTCACTGGTGTTATCATTGGGGAAGTCCACGGAACCCCACTAATCCTTACATGGCTTTAAATTTAAGCACTGTGTACTATGATCCAAAAGCCAGGGAAACAACTCCTGGTCACTGTTAGGAACTCCCAAGCCAGTACAGTGAAACTCGGGGACTACTCTGAAGGCCCGGTGTTCGCTGGAGCCCCTAGTGGTGGGGACAGACTTGGCTGCGGGCCGACCGAGGGTCAAGTAACGTATACTGACTTAAAGGAGCACCCAGGAGTGGAGTGATTGGCGGGCTGTAGTGAAGAGGGGATCCAAGGTCAAAGGTCACTAGCACAGGTACAAAATCCGGGGACAAGCGAAAGGTCAGACACACAGGCAAAAGAAGCAAAATCCGGAATCCAGGCAAAAAGGTCAGGGTCAGAAGCGAAGGTTCAATGGTCCAGGAACAAGCAAAGGTCAAAACACGGGTAGTCAATCCAAGGTAATAATAACCAACAGAGAGAACAAGCAGGCAGCAGAACTGAGGACAGAACGCTATAACCGGCAGTGAGGCTGCAGACCTCACTGCCTTAAATACTAGTACCAGCCAATCAGAGCTTAGCTCTGATATCACATGGGCAGGCTCAAACCTACAACATTAATCAGCCCACAGGCTTGTGGGTACTTCTGCGCATGCGCCCGGCTGTCCCCGGCTGCCGGGACGCAGCGCCACTGTAGTTAGTGGCAACGGTCGGGTGAACACAGGAAGTGACGTCCCGGTTGCCATAGCGACGACCGGGACGCCTATAGGGACCAGGTGAGAGTTGCGGCGGTGCCCGCGGCCGCCGCGTCTGCTAACAGTCACTCCTTTAGAACCTATGGCATTTAGAACTATGCCTCTTGTATGGGGCCACACGCTCCGCCCCATATTTTGCTTGGACATTAATTTACATGTGCTGAGCCCAGGGACCATCCACCTCAGATATAAATGTTGGAAGGAAATAATACCTTTGTAGAGGTACTAGCTTCTCACAAGTGTAAAGATAGTTTCATCTACTATTTGATAAACTGTTGACAAATGCCCAGGCTGGAGGAAAGACCACATAGGGAGGCAGATTTGCCAGGGAGGCAGAACCCATTAGTAGCCAATTTTAGAATAACCTATAGTATTAAATAATAATAACTTTCTCTTAGAATGCAAAAGTGTGTGGTAAATAACTAATACAAATTCCTAAATATAAAAGTACTAATGATGCATTTTTAAACTGTGTGTATATAATATGAAGACTTATGAATATGAAGTTTTTTCTGTAGTTTCTTTCAAGATTGTCTATCCACTGTATTTACTAAAGCCAAACCGCAGCAAAACCACCAATAATGCGCCATTTTACAAAGCAACACATACAAAATCTCCATCCCAACGTTTTCAATGTAAAGAATACATTTATCAATGTGTACTCTGTGAAATTACTATAAAAAATAGGCCAAAAATCCCACAAGAACAAAGAGGTGGCTGTGAGAGGAGAGATAGCTAAAACAATGTTGACAAACCAGTGACACTGCAGGTGTTGTGAAACTTCAAGTCCCAGCATACCCTTCCAACAATAAGATGCTATATATTGGCAAAGCATGCTGGGACTTGTAGTTTCACAAACACCTGGGGGTAAATGTATCATACTCCGATTTGTACAAGTCGCCGGAAATTGGCGAGTTGACAGCTACAATTTAAAGCGGCGCTGCCTTGTAAAGGGAAACTTCCCTTTACAAGGCAGCGCCGCTTTAAATTTTAGCTGTCAACTCGCCGATTTCCGGCGACTTGTACAAATCGGAGTATGATACATTTACCCCCTAGTATGTCACAGGTTAGCCAACACTGAGCTAAAATCACATTCTGTCTTTCCACTCAAAAGGTACAAAAAAAATGATTAAAATGTTAAAAAAAAATCCACCCTGGCTTTCTGTAACAGATCACTTTACTCAGCATCGAGACCAGCCCTCTAGTGGGATTCTCAACAACAATCTTTTCCCTCCTAGAGATACCCAGCTCAAAAAAAAAACAGGCAAAATAATTATTTCTTATCAAATATAACAGGCAGTATTATTTATAAAAACATATAAGGGGCACTGGTATTTATTATTTAATACATGGGGCACTAATTTTTATACAAAATATAATGGGCACAATAGGTATATATTTAACATAATGGGGACAATCAGTAAATATTTCAGGGGTCCCAGGTGGGGACCCACTACTACTTAGCATTGGGCCAACCATCTCTAGCTGCAGGAACCCTCCTAGAAGACCTGCCCCAATGCTGCATAGCATACCCTGATAGAGGTGGGGAGGGAGGTTTTTTTTTAAGTTTGCTAATGGCGGTTAACTCAACACTGCATGCGATTTATTATTTTTGAAGCCACTACATATTGCTGCACATGGCTGGCGATTTGACTTTTCAGCCATCATACCAATAGTTAATACAGCGGCTTGGAGGTCAAAATTCTGGCTTTATGAAGCGGTTTCAAAACCACCAGAAAATTGATTGGTTAGTAAGTCTGTTTTGGGGAGGGGGACGCCGGTTACCTGAAACTCCCCACCTGTAACCCCCCACTCTTCCTTTTGTGTTTAGAAACAATTATATGATAAACAATGTCCAAAAAATTAAATAGAGTTTATATACATAGAACATTTGCACCCAACATGGGTAATAATGTAAATGTGTAAAGCACCAAAAATGTGTTTGGCAGAGGCATTTAAAAGCTGTTTCCGCATGATTATGGCAACTTTAAATATCAGGGTGAATCTCTATGGGGGCAGCTAATCACCAAGCTGCAAAAAGCATAGTTTTTCACAACATGCTACTGCCAGCTTCAGATGGCTTTCACCATAACTTACCTTGTTCTAGCCGGAGGCTGTAGTTTCACCATAGTTTTAATTGTTTTGGCCAAGCATACACATATACAAAAGGCATATGATGTCTTTCACCACTGTGTTAAGACATCATTGGGGGAAAAGTACTTTGCCGGAAAAGCCGTTTTCAAAAGTACTGAGAATAATAAAGAATAGCTCCAACACATCTTAGCAAAGAGCTGCGGATAGGATTGAAAATTATCTGGTAAAACATGGATAATTGGTAAATAGGCCCCAGAGAGGGATGTGTTATCAGGAAATGGTACAGATATAAATGCACAATAAATAAACTATTCCTTCCCTGAAGAGCTTACCGTCTAAGTTGTTATCTCCATATAAAATGCAGTATGTGAATACAGCTTTATGCACAGGTTTTCTTCTCAGCCTTTCACATAACTGTTAACACTTTTGAATACATCTGTAAGGGTGTCCTGCACAATGGATCAATGAGAACCAGGTGCTATTTCCCCTCTTATACAATTCTCAATCTCCCAATAAGAACACTACATCTATTGTTCCTGCAATACTCCGCCACTGCAAGTGACAGCTGCTTGCAAATCAGCCATCTGTATATTCACAGATCAGTGGGGGAGGGAATAAGGTTTAGGTCTGAGCGGCATCATACACTTATGGTTTAATGCAATGACAAAAGACAGATTTCAGCAGGTGTTGTCTTATTAGGACCAGGTAATAAAATCTTTCTCCATTGAGATTCCATCACTGACGTCACTAAACAAGACCACATGAATTCTTAATGCAATCAACAGTATAATCACCTGAATTACAGATTAGGCAGCTGGTTTATTACAGCATACTAACTGTTTTTTGTGTGATATAAATATTAATAGATGTTATTAATCGATATTATTGCAAACATTATTTGAAAACCATATTAAAAAATAAATATTTTTATTTCCACAATTTTTAATGATCATGTCGAGAAATGGTGATGTGTATATAAATGGAATTATTGTAGTAAGGTGAGGTGAATCATTTTGCAGTTCTTAACGATAATTGCTGGTTGAACAAATGATTTACTTGCACAGGGCAGCCTGTGTCGTTCTCTATGGCAGGATCTGCTGTGGCAGTTTGAAGACAGTGATCTCAGTAACGTTCAATTACTAGGGCAAAAGTGTGATCTGGTAGGAGTGAGGAATCTCTTAAATGGAGCTCAATACTGTTAAACATCAGCACTCTTACATATTCAAACTACTCTGCAGCATTTGAAACATCAAAGGGATGCAATGTTCATGCTGAGCATTACTGATTGTTACAAATCCCCCTATTAGGTGCAGAAATTAACACAACCTAGAGCATAATTGTAGTTACCAGTGTTAACAGGTTGTTTCATTTGAAACAACCCTCTGTTAAGTTGGACATCTCTATTTACCAACTGCTGACATTATTTTATTTATTGATTTATTTTACTAAAAAATAATATTTGTTTCTCTTTCTGATGAAGAGAAACTCTCTTGGCTTTGCAGTTACTTCCGAATGTGAAGTGTCAGCCACAACTGAAACAGTAAACATTATACCAAAAAAGAGAGAGGACCAATGTAAACGTTTACTGATGTGTTATTTACATATCTAAGTGACTCTCCCTAATCCTAAATTGGCCACAAAAGTGCCAAGCCTGTCCAATCAATGCCCAGTTTTGCACATGTATTTGCCCAGACTGGACAAGATCCAGCCGCTTGGTCATTTCCGGCATCTTAGGCCTAGTTATGTGGATGGAAGATGGCCACACACAAACACAAACAGATAGCAGTAATCTCCCATTTACCACCATGCTGATAATGTGATTATGATATGAATATTATCAGGAATTGTGGTTGTTTATGAGCCAGCTGTCCCATATTGGCTGCGATATTTCAGCATTTGCACCCAACATTATAGCATTACTAACAACAGGAAGAGGGAATTGTCATAGAAGGGAGAAACGGACTGTACAATATATGATTATTATCCTGCATTAGCCAATATATTATGCAGGACATACAGGGAATGCTGTATCGTCAACATTGTATATAATTGCTATCTTTTATATATTGAATACTAATTTGTTACAAAGTGCTTTACAGAGAATGTTAATCGTTCACATAATATATTATTATATTTTTTTTATACAGTATTAACATATTATGTAGTGCTTTACAGAGTATATTTAATGGTTCACATAATTTATTATCCTTTATTTATATAGTGCCAACATATTTTGCAGCGTTTTAAAGATAATATTCTATCATTCACATTATATACTATTATTATCCTTTAAATAACGTTAACATTACACAGCACTTTTTAGAGAATGTTCTATTATTCACATCCTATATAATTATAATACTCAATTTAGGACCAACATATTCTGCAGAGCTTTACAGGGAGTGTTCTATCATTCACATCATATATTATTATTACTATTATTATTATTACTATTATTATTATTATTATTATTATTATTATTATTATTCTGCTTTATTTATATAGCGCCAACATATTATGTAGAGCTTTACAGGGAATGTTGTATGATTCACATCATATATTATGGTGATTAGAGTATGTTCAGTTCCCAGGTCATGTTGAGGGCTATAGTCTCCTGTTTCTGTCTGGAGACCCATTCTGTCCATCCGCAAACTATCCTTGAAGTTTATTTAGATGTAATGAAATGTTGACAATTATATACACTGTCTACCTATTCAGTTGTGCTTGTGTGCCAGGTATAATATTTGTTAAACAATGAATTTCCTTGTATAGAATCAACTTAAATTGTAACAATACCTTACATGTGAGTCTACATTTGTCGGACCCACCTTCACAATGCTGAAAAATAATATGAGAAATCCAATATGCTGTGAAATTCATTTTAGACACACACTCTAAGAATGTAGCCCTATTCTAAACAATGTCCTCAGCAATGCTCCAGATAAAACAAGATATTTTCTTCTCTGTTACAGTAGCTTTCCAGTTATTGATCATATCTACATTGTAAAGGTTCTTCTCTTGTCCATATGTGGCAGGCACTTAATACAATGAAAGCAATGTGTAAAATAACAAGACTGTTGATGTAAAGATCTCAAATGGCCAGTAGTGGGATGAATATTTAATAACTTATTGAGCCAAGTGACATATTGATGAGCGACATAAGTTTCCAATATCACCAATATGGTTGTGTAGATTGAGACGTCTGTCTTTCCTCTGGATAGCAATTGATTAGTGAGCAGCTGAAAAGCATGGTGCTGGTTAAAGGGGGGAAATCAGCCTCTCCAAGGAATTGTGAGATATTAGTAAATTCCCTCTCAGGAAACAGGAGAAAAATGATTATTCTGTGAGTAGGCTGGATATGAATATTTGATAAGTTAAGTAAAGAAAATACAGAAATATGGAACTCATTTATTAAGCTACATTAGAGGGCTTTAACTAATCAAGTCCATTTAACTCCTGTGACGGATAGAAAAGTGTATTGTTATTCAAGGGTTTAGGAGCACAGATGTTCCTGTAATATAGTACTTGGAGAAAAAACCCCAAGGATGCTCATAAAGTGCAATATGCAAACAGGGCTCTGTACTTTCAGAACTAGCAAGATCCATCTGTAAATATGGAAAGCAGCCTTTTTACTGTTGTTTTGTTAATTGCAATTTTAAAATATTTCTTTTTGCAAAAGATCAAAAGACTTTACCACTGCATATTATATAAAATGATTGGTTCTGCTGACCAGGGCCTGATTATCCAACAGGCTGAGTAATTTTTTTGGGTGGGGGAGTGGGGTGCAAAATAGTGACAGGAAGAGGTATAAACTGAAATTCATTTTAAAATATAAGTTGTTTTCTAAAGTAAAAAGAAAAAGAAAATCGGAAAAAAATGCAGTAAGGTTTTAGTCTTGACGCATTTACGTGGTAAAGATCAAGGGCCTGATTCATCAAGGCTCATATTTGTTGATTTTGAGCGTATGGTATGAAAAAACACTCTGCGCATGCTCAGAACCAGATGATACACCAGTAAACGTTGCCATGTCCACTCCATCTTCGTAAGGAATGGACGCTTACTACAGCCTACGATTTCGGGGAGTGAATGAGGCACAGAAAGGACGTTTGGCTGTAGTTAATTTATAGTAAGGGCGTGCCAAACTCGAGCATCACAGCTGCGTATGAATTCTCAAAGTTACTTGTTTTCTGCCGTATCTCTTGCTCTACTACAGGGATAGTCTTAGTCCTGATCATCAGTGATGACTGTCTTGTATGCATGCATGCATAACATGTGTATGCAACCTGGAGGAACTGTAAAAATGTATTTTATATTCAGTAGACATAAAGAACATCCAAAAAAAATGCATTTATTTTACTGGTTTATCATTATTGCTTATATTTTTCACAGGTGACATTCAATACTTTTGTGAATTTTTAATCCACTTACGTATTGGACGTATCCTGCAGTGTTGTGTGTAGTAGAGCAGAGCAAACCTACACCCCAAATTCATCAGCGCACATATCTTCAGATCCATTCCTTGTTGAATTCGGGGGAGCGCAGAGCCAATTTACCTGCATTTTAAAACAAACGCAGTTCTGGCTTTAATGAAAAGGAGATGAGTAACAAAGATTGCTGGATCTCTTTTAAAAATACAAGTGGACCAGAGTTTCCCAGTGAGATGTCAGAAGCTAGGATAGTAGTGACTCATAATGAGAGAAACACCCACACAACTGCACCACCTAGAGACCTATTTCACTCCTCAATACTGACATTAACATATATGATAAAATGCGGACCACAAAGTGAAGTCCTCCCTTTCCTGATTAACTACAACCAAGTAAGCTTTATTTCAGGGCAGCAGGTGAGGGACAAGAACCATAGACCGTATACACATTGTAAACTCCATTCTCTTACTTGACCCTAGGAATCATTTGATAGAATCTCCTGGAATTTTAGGAAACATAATTTCAGTTCCTTTGGCATAACTGGGGCTTCTTAACTGGCATACTGGCCCATTATGCTGATTCCTCAGCTAAGTCCTAATTAATGATAAGGTGTATATCCAAAATGGTACCAGACATGGTTGCTCATTGTACTTCATGATCTTTGCCCTGGTGATTGAACCACAAGCATTACATATTAGATCAAACCCTAACATTTAGGGAGTGTGAGTGGGGAACAGCGACTCCAAAATCTCATTCTTTGTGGAAGACATACTGTCTTGTCCGGGCCGGGAATCTTACTGCCCAACAGTGGTTGTGGTACAGTGGCATAACAGGCTACAAAATCAGTTATTCAAAGTCAGAGGTCATGCTTCTTCATAATTCTCCTCAGGACCAAGAAATCCTCAAATCAAATTTTAACTTAAGTGGCAAAACGGAAAAAGAAAGAGAATACTCAGACCTCCGAGATGATCTGCCAACACTCTGAAGAAACTTATACCTAGAGGTGTAAGAGGACTCCCTGGAATAAAATGATACAACTTAACAGAGCATTTCTCCCAAATAGCTGCATTATACTCCAAGCCAGGAACAACCTCCTAATTCCCATGGGAAATTGCACAAATAAACATAGACCTTCCACTTCCAAATTGGTCCAAACAATAAGATTTTCTGAGAAAATGTTTGAACTAAGTATCCCCTCTCCTAACTGTCATATGACCCCTGTCTGGGAAAACTATACATTTTCAACTCGGGACATCTGATTTCAGGGTTGGATTTAAGGAATCTTAAGTTTCCCATTGACTTCTGAAAACAAGGACAATGACTGTCCCATACTAATCTCCAGCAAAAGTCCCCCTGTAGCATACTAAACCCATTTGAATACTTTCAAATAAGACATTTATTGAAATCACTACCTCCATTTCAAATGCTCTGGGCCTTCACCCCCTTTGAACATATCTGAGACACTACTCTAGTCCAAAGGAATGATATCGCAAATATACAGCATTTAACTGGATTCTACTTTGCCCATGCATAAAGCAGAATGGGAGATGGAACTTGACCCCCTGCCAGATGGAGGCATGGGAGGACATGAAATTAGGAATTGCTAAAAGTTCCATCACAACCAAGATTAAGGAAATATCTTACAAGGTGTACTATGGATGGCACTATATCCTGGTGAGACTTGCTAAGATGCTTCCCCCCTAATTGTTGGAGAAGCTACAGCCTCAGGGTTACCACATTTGGTGGATATGCCCTGTGATTGCCCCCCTTCTGGGAAAAAATCCACAGACTTCTGAACAACCTACTTAAGGCCCTGGTGGAAAATGACCTGTGTATAACCCAGAATATTAGCAAGATTTCTAAGGAGCAAAGAACTGAGGAAAAAACCACTCCCCTCCACCGTTATCTGTGCTCAAAAAACAAATCAGTCAGATAGCGGCAATGGAGAAAATTACCTACTATCTCCACAACAGAGGCCACACATTAAGCAGATATTGGTTCCCTGGTTCTTTGAATAAATCTTGGCCCTTGTCCTCTGCCCTTGATCCTCCATCCAGACCCATGTGTTAGGAACTTACCCTGTTCCCGTTCCGCTGCGCTGTCAGCGTGATCTGACAGCGGTGTCCGATCTGTTCAGCGCTTCTTCTGTTAGCGCTGCCGTACTTCCGGGTTCTCCCTGCTGCCGATCATGTGACTCCTGGGCGGGGAATTCAAACTCCTATATCTCCCCTGCTCTGACACGCTGCCTGTGTTAGAGCAATGTGTTTCCTGTTCCTGGCTACAGTTCCTGTGTCCTGACTCCTGTGAACCTGCTCCCTGTGTATCCCTCTATTCCTCCTACTCCTGTGTACCTACCTGGCTGTGACCTGACTATTCTTTGGCTTATCCCTGGCACTACGCAACTGGACTATCTCCTGTGTACCGACTCGACTGTGTTACCAACTATTCTCTGGATCTCCCTCTGGCACCGTATACCTGATACCTTCTGTGTACCGACTCGGCTGTGTTACCAACTATTCTCTGGATCTCCCTCTGGCACCGTATACCTGATACCTTCTGTGTACCGACTCGGCTGTGTTACCAACTATTCTCTGGATTTCCCTCTGGTACCGTATATCTGATATCACCAGTGTACTGAACCGGCCGTCTCTCTGGACCCAAATCCTGCCACGCACCCATTGCCTCCGTGCATCTACCGGTTACTGTTCCAGACCTACAACGCCTGGAATTAACGGTTAGTGCCTGTACTTGCACCGCATTGTCTATTTTCTTGTCTGCCTGCCATCACTTAGAACTTTCTCCCTTACGTCAGTAGGCTAATCTGGGGGCCGCGACCTGCGGTTCTTCGGCAGCTAAGTCCACACTACCTTGCGGTGGTTCTTGGTGAAGACCGGAAGGCCATTAGACTCCGCGCCCTAGGTAAGCCTGTGCTAATACTGACTAAGGCATCATAATCGTAACACCATGCTTGATGGGAAGTCCCCCCTTGTTTTGCTGTCCCCCTGTCTCAAGTGCATCATTCCCTGTTTACCATCTACTGCTAGGTACCCAATTCCTCTTCTATTTAGTGTATGGACAAGCAGGAGATTTTACTTTAATCACTAGTCCTGCCCCATCCCTCTACTCCCTTCTACGTACTACACCTTTGCCTTAAAACAGGTCACTTTATATATGCTTATACTGTTATTGATAGGTTTCCTAGTACAATGATACTGCTGTAAAATGTTTTACATCCATTTCTCTTCACTGTTGTACAGTCATGGCGACTATGCTAGTATTAGATCTGCGTCCAATATCCACTATTGATGCAGTTGGTTTTAGACAGTTACTTGAGGTCTCTCTCTCTGTTCCTATTACCAAATTCCATCACAATACCATTTTACTAGTAAAGCTATTCCTCACCTCTACCAGAAGGTTCATAAAAATGTAATCATTGGGCTACAAAATGCCATTCTATCCACTGTACACTTAATCACAAATATGTGGACAAGCAGAAATGGACAGACTAAAGATTATATGACAGCCCACTGGGTTGGTGATTCGCCTTCACCAGCAGGGACAGCAGCAGCATGTACCCAAAAATGTCACATTTTTCAGAGGCAGGCTACTCTGTGTATCATCTGCTTCACTAAGAGGCATATTATTATTATTATCGTAGATTTGTAAGGCACCACAGTGCTCCACAGCGCTGTACAGTAGGGAAGACAAGGACATACATAAAACAAGACATGCATAAAAAAAGCACAGACAAGGCAGACAAAATGAATGGAGACATGAAAATAAAGGGCATGGAGGACCCTGCTCATCAGAGAGCTAACATTCTAAAGGGAAGAGGGCACAGCTGAAACAAGAGGAGCGAGTGTGGCTCAGGGTGCAGATTGGGATTGTTGTGAGGGTGCATTAGTGTGAATAGTGTTATCGAGGATAATGTCACCTCTAAAAAAGAGATAGGTTTTTAAAGAGCATCTAAAGATTGAAGGCGGTGGGAAAGTTTGATTGAGCGTGGTAGGAAATTCCATAAGTGGGGAGCAGCACGGGGAAAAGTCTTGAAGGCGGGAGTGAGAGGTGGTTATCAGAGATGAGACAAGGCACAGGTCAGAGGAAATACCGCTGACAACCTGTTTGAAAAACTAAGGAATGTCATTGCAACGTGGCTTATTCTGCTTGGACTCTCCTGAGGATATGTGATTTCTTTTTTTTAGTAAATACATTTTTATTGGATTTTAAAGACATAAACAGGTTATATATGCAGTTCCATTAGAGTTGTTTTGGCTGGCTAATTACAATGAAGAAATAACTTTATGGCACCAGGCCAATAAAAAATTAGGTACGTGAACCGGTAAATTCCCAAACTTATATAATAGCTGCTAAGAACCAAATATTATATAGCATATAACACACAGACAAAGGGGAAAGGGGTAACCATAAAGGGGTAGGGTGGGGGGGAAATTATAGTGAGTACCCTCGTATCAAAAACCTCCATTTAGGTCACAACTAAACAAACAAATTATATTTAAAACCGGTAAAAGACGAACCAAGGCAGTCTGCCTCACGGAACCAGTATTCAAATGCAATTACAGCTCAATGATATTCAGTTGGATAAGTCTAAGATCGCGGACTCTGAAAAATCCATGAAATCTAACCATGATCCCATATGGAATAATACATTTCAAGCTGAGAGGTGTATTTCATCCATGACCCTAAAATGCTCTAATCTATTCTCCAGTCCCGAATATTTGGTGGTGTAGTTCTTCTCCATCTTACTGGAATTACTGCCTTAGCTGCTGATATTATTCATTTTAGCAAAGATTTTTTAAAGAATGATATAGGCATGTCAGTTTTATTCAATGTTGGTCTTGTAGATGAAGTACTTTATTCGGTTCGCCAGGATCCAAGAGTTATCAACATCTTGAAATCGGATCATTACATTTTGGCAACTGTGCTCGATCCTAGGTTTAAGAGCTATGTCTTTTTTTTCTTTCCAACTGACCCAGATCTCAAGAGATGCAATGAGCTCCTGGTCAGCAAGCTGACAGTTCAAGTGGTACATGACACAATGACGTCTCCTCCTTCAGTTTCTCTGGAATTTGCTGCTAGGAAAAAACGTAGCTTTCCCAAGACACCCAGTGGTGATGCAGATGAGCCAGCACAACATTTTGACATTTGGTCTGGTCTAAAAGAATTGCCCAAAAATCGTGATAGCTTTTCCATAAAATGAACTACAAATTCCATGAGGAAGGCCATTACCGGCAATTACATCAAAGTACATAGAGTTTCATGGTGGTGGATTCCAGCGGGGATGAATTAGTATTGCTTGAGGATGATGTACACACTGATGAGGGTGAATATGATGACAGTGTAAATTGCAGGTGCTGAGATCTAGCTGAGTGAAGGGAGCTAGCTGATGCTGGTATGCTTGGTAATATTTTGGGTAGAATGGCATGCTGGCAATTTTATGTTTTTCTACAGTAAACTTTCACCTTTATTAGACAGGCGTTTTTTTCTTTACAAAGGTACAAGCTTTTTATTTACATTTTTGTTTCCCTGACTTAAAACCACTATGCACATGAGGTAGAGGGATTAGTATCATCATTACTGAGACTGGCAAGTACAATGCCACCCCTCCTGTTTCTGCATGAGCTAGGGCACAGTAGAATATCACTGGACACTTTTAAGAACACTGACAGCCCTATTATTGCAAATTCTGTTTCAGCATTGCCACCTCTCCTGTTTCTGAGTGATCTGTAGTACAGTAAAATGTAACTGCATATTTAGAACAAGACTGCCAGCCCTATTATTTCTATTTCAGCAATGACAATTAGCAATGAAGGTCTCCTCTTTGTGTGTAACCTATATAACACAGTACAATGTGACTGCAGATTTACACCCAGACTGACAGCCCTATTATTTGTATTTCAGCAATGACAATTAGCAATGGAGCTCTCCTCTTTGTGTGTTACCTATATAACACAGTACAATATGACTGCAGATTCACACCAAAGCTGCCAGCCCTATTCTTTTTATTTCAGCAAGGACAATAAGCAATGGAGCTCTCCTCTGTTTTAGCTATATAACACAGTACAATGTGACTGCAGATTTAGAAGACCAAGCCTGCCAGATCTATTAATTCTATTTCAGCAATGACAATTTGCAATGGAGCTCTCCTGAATGTCACTGGAGACTTTGAAGAACACTACTACCCCTCCTCTTTTTTTTCTACCTAAGACTCTGCCCAACTGCTCTAGAGACTGCCAAGAACTGTGTTGCTCTGTGAAATGGCGCTGGATCGCCGTGGAGGGCGGTACTTATAGAATCCAAAACTCGCGAGATCCGACAATGTAACAATGATATTTTGCCTCGTTTTCAATTCCTAGGGCGTGCGAAAGTACTGAGCCGGCTCGACTCGATACTCGGATCTGCTAAGTTCGGGTGTGTTCGGTTCTCAGGGAACCGAGCCTGAGCATCTCTAATAAATACACATATTTATTAACTGTAAATGCTATTAATTAAATTCTGAAGCTGATTGGGTCTAAGGAATACTGCTTATTAAATAGAAAAAAAGCTACTGCTTTAATGACCATCTAGTTGTGGGTAATGATGCCTAGATTGTTCACTCACTGCTCAGCTGTCTAGGATATATATTGTAACTGTCACTTTTTCAAACAGGACACCAACATTCCAGGATCCGGCCAAGCAGCAACTGAGATTAAGGCACCTACAGCAGCACAAGGATGTCAAAGCTGGAAGAACAGGTAGGAGAGTGCAGCACAGTCTTGGAGAAAGGTATTGTTCTTGTAAAGGTCTAGGCACATCCCTTCTAGCGACGCATTACAGCTGAGAGGCAGCATCTACTCCCATCATGATGCATGGAATGAAGACGCCAATGTTCTGCTTTGCCCAGGGCACTAAAATGTCCAGTTACAGCTCTGTATTAGGGTGTCTGATGTTGAAGATCTGGGAAAATATTTAAGTGGTTTGAATGGAGTGGAGAACATGGCACAGTTAGTAGAAAAAAAGGACAGAACTTCTTTTAGTTATGTAAGTGAAAGAAGAAAAATAAAAGGATGAATAGTAAGACTTAGACAGATGAAGATGATCTTGTAGCGGGAGACATACATGGCCTGATTGATGTCCAAACACAGCTTGCCCGTAAGTTTAAAAAGAGCATTCAACTACAGCGCATTTCTGGCCATATTCAAATCCAAGCATATTGTAAGATATGTTTTGATTTGAATCTGAGTGGATTTATGCTCTGCCTAAAGAGTACCTAACATATGTAGTATACCACAGTACAATAAAAGTTTACATCAAAACGCTTAAAACTTTTATTTCTGTAGCATAACCAGTTGGGGGACACTGCAGACCATGGGGTATAGAGGGCGCTGTGGAGTCCAGGCACTAAAAAGACTTGTCTGTCCTGCTCCCACCCCTCTATGCCCCCACTCCACCAGAAATCTTCAGTTAATTTAATTTTTTATAGTGTATCTAAGGTGCATACAGTTGTTCTGTTGTAATTCAGAGGAATATCCTGTAGTGGGTGCAAAAGATACAGGTGAAAATAAACATACTTATGACAAAAACAGGACTTGAATCTGCAGCATTTGTGTTAGTACACCCTTACTGTACACTATGACTACATTAGTCCTCCCCGTCCCTCTACTGTTCTGTCATAGACAGTTGTAAGTATTAGATACATGCATACTTGAATTGCATGCAATTGCTTTCATTGGTGTAATGTCCGTTTATGGGCATGCGCAAAGCTATATCATGCAAGATACCCTATGCAAAAGGACATCTGTCCAAACATTAATCAGGCCCAGAAATAGTAAATCATCTAAATATTTATTTTTTGTTCAGTATTCATAGGGGAACGGAAGGGACCACAGACAAGTAGCAAGAACACTGATGCAAACAAGATGACTCAAGTTCACTTATAGATGAGAAGATCCCAACAGAACTCTCAAAACTTAAAGTGGACAAGTCGAAAGGGCCATATAGAATACATCCAATGATAGTAAAATAGCTCAATGGAGTGTTTGTAACACCATTAACTGAATTATTCAGCCAGTCACTATCAACAGGCGTAGTTCCAGAGTACTGGAAAAGCACTGTAGTCACAGTGTAGAAAAGTGGAAGTAAAGAGAGTCCTTCTGATATCAGGCTAAAGTAAACCTGACATCAGTAGAGGGGAGATGATGCTGAAAGAAATTGTAGAACATGTTAAATTCAGCAGCTTGCAAGATCCCAAGTCACACGGATTTACTGGTCGGAGATCACGTCAAACAAATCTGATTGACTTTTTTTGACTTAATATATCAATGTGGAGCTGCAGATGTAGCATTTCTAGACTTAGGGCTAGATTTACTAAGCTGCGGGTTTGAAAAAGTGGAGATGTTGCCTATAGCAACCAATCAGATTCTAGCTTTCATTTATTTAGTACTTTCTACAATAAGAGAGCTATAATCTGATTGGTTGCTCTAGGTAACATCCCCACTTTTTCAAACCCGCAGCTTAGTAAATCTAGCCCTTAGGCCCTTGAAATTGTCGTGCTGTATTAATTATATTAAATGTCAACTACTGAGTAGAACTGGGATCTAAGAGTCACTATTTCAGGAGATTTAAAGGAATTGGGTACAAAATTCTAACAAAAGAAATACCGTCACTTATCCTGCCAATATGAAAATGTAGACAGGGTAAATGCCGACATTTCTATTTGGCCGACACTCAGAATATGCGAACAGGGTGATTGCTGAATGTGATAATGCCAACAATCACAATTCCGACATTAAATGAGCAATGCCTGCGGGGCTGGCAGCTATACAGTTGCCAGCACAACACCCGACAGCACAAAACAGAGTTATAAAAAAATTAAAACAGTAATAAAAGTTAAAACAACCCCCCCCCCCCTCCCAAGACACCTAACAACTTGTGCTGGCAGACGGCAGACCCTGCAGCAATGCAGTCGCCGAAACCCACAAGCCACCGGCACACAAAAGTTTAAAAAAAAATAATTAAAGAGACACAAGTTAATAACACCATCTACACAATATTCTCTCTTGTGTATCTGACACTTCATATATTATTATAATGTGTACAGATAGGGTAATGCAACTTTATCATTTACTACTAACACTGTCAAGCCCCATCTCTAAGCATTCTCTACGCAATGTCTATGATATCATGGGGTATACGTATGCACGCCAGACTCAACATGTGCATTTGTGTGTATACCTACAAACGTTCTGAGCACATATGCCTCCACCTCTAAGTGAGCCCCTAAATGTCTAAAGTTTGGAATCATTTTCATGGAGCAATCTGACCGACATAGACACAAGGTTTGTAAGAGGCCTATTGACTAGTTTATTTTGAGAAAACTTGTTGCTCTGCAGGGTGCAAAGTATATGCGAGGCGCTTGGCCTTTCCTTTGTACAGAGGTCACGAGCGTAAAGAAAAACAAATATATGTATAAAAGGTTGTTTATTTTGTTCCTAAGAAATAACAACTAAAAAGAATCAGTTTGATTTTAATAAGTGTTGAAACGCAAGAGTTTAGAAAAACAAAACTCTGATTATTAAAATAAATAAAAGTAATTATACAAATAGAATATATTCATCTGTATCTCCTCATTTAATGTATGAGAGCAGTAATTGTATTCTTTCCTCTAGAGAACTGAAACTACACAATATCGATATACAGATACTGAATGGTGGCACAATGGAACCACACATTACCAAGCAAGTGGTTTTAATACCAATCTCAGTCATTGGAGTACCCCTTTTAAAATGTATTGTTTTAACTTCCTTTTCAGTATAATGTTCATTTACTCTAAAGAAATTATTTACTGGGCCTCATTTACAAAGCACAGTAAAACACCTTGGTTCTGCACCTGTGCGCTAGGATGTTCTACCAAGTGCATTTAAAGGTATACACCTACTCTCTGCTTTCTGTTGACACCTCCACAAAAGTATTCCTAGGTGTGGGGAGAGGCAACTGTTAAGTGTGTATGCTCGCTAACCAATAACGATTGTCGAATCTCGATTTGTGTTTCCAACGCACAAAGATTTATTCTCAAAAAGTAGCAGTAGATATTCAAGCAAAAATTATAATAAGTACAGCCGTTACTTATCGCAGGCGCTCTGGATCCAGTGTACAGTCATTCAATCCTGAAGTCTGGGGACAAGATGTCTGCACACTAGATGAGGAGCTGCTGTTTATATGCACACAGAAATACAGAAAAACAATGCAGAATGGTATAGCTTGCTTCTATTGGTCCAGGTTTCAGGAAAGTCCAAGGGGTTGTCAATCATTGGCTAGTTCAACCTAAAGAATCCAAAGGAGGGGGTCATCTCTTCAGGGGGTATGCTCCGATCTTCCCGCCAAGATTCCTTAACTAGTTCATAATTCCCTATCATTCATAACTTGCGTATGCACTTTGCGATTCCTTCGCAGAGTGGCGCGGACAGTTCAAATGTTAAGAGGAGTATTATGATACCACACATGATATGATTCCTTCAACCTGTACTATATGTTTTACTGATATCCATATAACTTATGATATTACACATAAATACTACTATATTTCGACATAAATGACTATGTGTTGCAACTAACATTAATGTGTACTATTTTACAAGTGTGCGTTTGTGTGTGAATGTATGTAAAAGACTAAATACTGTTGTTGCCACGTGTTGCAGCTGCGTACGCCCTTTTATGCCATAGCGTGCCCTTTTACGCCGTAGCGTGCCGTACGCATCTTTTCAGACAAAGACAACCAAGTTTGCTCGATTTTATTTGAAATGACTTTATCCAATATGCTGACTTCGACACAACATAAAGCCACAAAATGATTAACATTAAAAGTATAGACATGACAACTGTAATTTCAGAGCTAGTGTAAAATTAATATTCCTTTGTGAAGTGAAAGTGGGGATTAGGAGGACATATAGGTACACATCAAGGAGCACGGTGGGAACCAGTCTGATTCTGTGCTGCAAATTTTGCACTACTCAATAACCTATAGTAGTTGTTTCCCCATTATCTTCTTGGGCTTCACTATTTTGTCTGCGTCTCTGTTTTTAATTTTTATTGGAATATTTGTGGAAACAATGTGTAAGATTTTGTATAATGCATTTTTACTGAGTACTTGTAAGTACATAGGTAATTTGCTAATGCATAAAGTGTAATCTATCTCTTAGACTAACGGTTCCCCAGCAAGGTCATATAACAGGCCAGCCATTAGTTGCAGACTTCACGATCTAAAACACAAATACTCTGTATGACAGAACACGGCATCAGTTTGTGCATAGATTGTTCAGTGTGACTGATATGTTGGATTAAAAGTATTTAAAATAATTTAAAATACTTTTTAGTGCAGCATGGCAGCACAGTACCTCTTAGGACTGGGGCCATAGTTTACATTACGACCAGGGTCACTGTCAGTGTGACGTTTGTCATGTCATGGTTATGACATGATCATGGTGTAAAAGAATGAATTGTGTGTAATTTCTGAAATCCCTGTGTCAAGCAAAGAAAGGGTTAATCCAGTTTTGCTGACATATCACCTGTCCAATTGCCCTCTCTGGGCACCCTGATGTGGCTTGTGTCCTGTTATAAATAAATTATTACATTTAGAGAGAGTGAATGTCTCTCCCCACAGTCTGTAAGATAAGACTTTATAGCACAGCAAATGTAAATAAAAGACATAATATGACATAGTCCCTCCAATTGCATTCTATATCCATTTTTATTGTTTGTACTTTAGACAGTCTATGTACACATTTCTAGTGAAGGAAACTATGTACAGCAAATATGTCATGCTAAAGTGCTAGCCTAGTATAGAATCCATAGAAATTAAGTATTGTCTTAAATAATTGTAAAGCGCTACGAAATTTGCTGACGCTACATAAATAAATGATGATGATGATGATGATGATGATGAAATAATATTTCATAATCATGTAATCATGGTATGAAGATTTGTGTGAATTTATGCTCTGTTGATTTAATACAGTAATATGTTTGTATGCAGGGTCGGACTGGCCCAGCGGACTACCGGTTAAACCACCGGTAGGCCCGGCTACCGTACGGCCACACCCCCTTTCACCAGTGAGCGGAGCTTACCTGGAGGCCCCTCACATCGTCCCCGCTGCGTCGCCCCTGCTCAATTGCGATCGCAGCTGCGATCATGTGACCTGCTCCCTCACCCTGTCAGCTGATGTTCCCGCGCCGCTGAAGGGAGAAGAGCAGAGAGGCTGCAGCAATCAAGTTTTCGGTAAGTATACTGGTTCTAGTGTGACCATCTCATTGTTATTGCTGAGCATATTTCTTTTTTAAAAAAAAATATGCCTGTGCATGTCCCTGTTTTCTCGAGATTAACCAAGTAAGCAGTATAGTTCCTCTTTTTCTGTAAAGTAAATGCAATTTTTATTATCTATTCATATATTTATAAGCTAATATGTCTTGCCTAGAACCATTTCAAGTAGAAACCATGACACTATAACTAAGGTCAGTGAACATATCTTTATGCTAATTGTAGCTCACTAATGCTCACCTACACTGTACCATGATACATAGCCGGATTAAGGGGGGGCACAGGGGGCACGTGCCCCAGGCCCCCCTCTCTCCGAGGGCCCCCCCGCCGCCGCGCTCATAACCTGTTTTTTTTTTTTTTATTCTTTTTTTTTTTTTTATTCTTTTTTTTTTTTTTCTCAATGGCGGGCCCCCCCCGTTGGCGGCTCCTGGGGGGAGGGGGGCTTGCGGGCTGGTGTGTTCGGGGCTCCCTTTGTTGGTGGGAGGAGCAGTGTAGTAAAAAAAAGAAAAAAAAAAAAAAAAGATATACTCACCTCACCGCGGCGCTGGCGTCCCTCCTCCCTCTCTGCACTGTTAACACTGAATGACAGGCGTGACATCATCAAGGCACACCTGTCATTCAGTGAGGAGCAGCGCGGAGAGGACCAGGAAAGAAACAAGAAAACAGAAGAGAAGAAAGAAGCTAAAAGAAAGGTAAGTAAAAAAAAAAAGGGGGAGAAGAGAGGCACAGTATGGAGGAAAAAGGGGGAGAAGAGAGGCACAGTAAGGAAAAAAGGGGGAGAAGAGAGGCACAGTAAGGAAAAAAGGGGGAGAAGAGAGGCACAGTATGGAGGAAAAAGGGGGAGAAGGGAGGCACAGTAAGGGAAAAGGGGGAGAAGAGAGGCACAGTAAGGAAAAGGAGGAGAAGAGAGGCACAGTAAGGAAAAAAGGGGGAGAAGAGAGGCACAGTAAGGAAAAAAGGGGGAGAAGAGAGGCACATTAAGGAAAAAAGGAGGAGAAGAGAGGCACAGTATGGAGGAAAAAGGGGGAGAAGAGAGGCACAGTATGGAGGAAAAAGGGGGAGAAGAGAGGCACAGTATGGAGGAAAAAGGGGGAGAAGAGAGGCACAGTAAGGAAAAAGGGGGAGAAGAGAGACACAGTAAGGAAAAAGGGGGAGAAGAGAGGCACAGTAAGGAAAAAGGGGGAGAAGAGAGGCACAGTAAGGAAAAAAGAGGGAGAAGAGAGGCACAGTAAGGAAAAAAGGGGGAGAAGAGAGGCACAGTAAGGAAAAAGGGGGAGAAGAGAGGCACAGTAAGGAAAAAGGGGGAGAGACACAGCATGAGGAAAAGGGGGGGAGAGAGGCACAGTAAGGAAAAAAGGGAGAAGAGAGGCACAGTAAGGAAAAAAGGGGGAGAAGAGAGGCACAGTAAGGAAAAATGGGGAGAAGAGAGGCACAGTAAGGAAAAAGCGGGAGAGACACAGCATGAGGAAAAAGGGGGGGGAGAGAGGCACAATAGTGGGGACAATTAATTTAAGATGGGGTGGTTTGGGCGCTACTGAATGTGGGGGTGAGTTTGGGAAGAATGAGGTCCCTTTATTAAATGTGCCTATGAATTATTTAATGGTAGTGACGGTTGCGGGAAATAGGTATATTTCTGAAATGTAAATACTATTAATTTATTGCTGGGGCTGTTTGTAGGGAGGGAAATAGGTTTATTTATTAAATGTGAATACTATTATTTTAATGTTGGGGCTGGAGGAAGGCCTAATTATTAATCATGGGTGGTACTGATTTAACGCTGGGGGTGGCTGTAATTTTCTAAATGTACCCATTTTTTTTTCCAAATAGGGCCCCTAACATTCCAGGATCCAGACAAGCAGCAACTAAAGAAACCTGCAGCACAGGTGGTGAAAGTGAGAAGAACAGGTAGGAGAGAGCAGCAAAGTCTGTGAAATATTGTTATTCTAGTGGGACAATCCCAATTTTTGGTGACCGTTCAATGGTGTACACAACAATGCAGGTTTTTTTGTCTGTAGGAGGGTGGCCTGGCCATGCCCAATGATGCATTATCAATGGTATTTTAATTTGCGGTATCATTGCCAGTTTTAGCATGCGGTATCATTGCTAGTTTTAGTGTACGTTATCAGTGGTATTTTTAATGTGTGATATCATTGCTAGTTTTAATGTGTGGTGTCAATACCCATTTTAATGTGGTGTTTTGATGATTGTTTTAATGTACAGTATTTTAGTTTGTGGAAGCAATGATTTTTCTTATGCAGACAACCTAAGCGAGCCCTCTGGGAGAGCTGTAAGTGTCATACTGTGGTCTGTAGGTGATGTAATGCAGGATGTGTCACTATGCCCTTAATTTTAGATCTTAGGGGCCCCCCTGTCTTAAGTGCCCCGGGCCCCCCGAAGCCTTAATACAGCTCTGCCATGATAGGGTTTGGTGCATCTGTTCTGCAGCAAGGTGTCCACAGAAAATTATTTTAGAATCTTAGCAAATATGCGTTAACAATTAATATGTCATCATAGACTAATACTTCAGTAACTACCTATATAATTCTAGACCAGAAAATGCTTACTTTCTTCTTTAAACTATCTCTTCCATTTTTAAGTTGTTAAATTGACAATAAATAATGACAATTATATGACATTAGTGTAAGAAGTAGGTATTCTAGTAGTTTAAACTAATCTAGGAGTGGAATGGAAAGCCAAACTATAGGGAGTTGGTTTGGGTCTATAATTGAATGTGGGGCTGAGTGTGGGGGCTATCGATTAAATGTGAATATTAATTATTTAATGCTAGGAATGGTCGTGGGAAATGGATGTATTAAACGTAAATGCTAATAATTTATTGCTGGGACTGTTTGGAGGGAGGGTAATAGGTTTATTTATTAAATGGGAATACTATTAATTTAATGTTAGGGTTGGTTGGAGGGAAATAGATCTATTCATCAAATGTGAGCACTATTACTTTAATGTTGAGGCTGGAGAGAGGCCTAATTATTAAATGTGTGTGCTGTTTATTTAATGGCAGGGATGGTTGACGCTTCTAAATGTACCCATTATTTTTTCCAAATAGGTCCCTCAACATTCCAGGATCCAGACAAGCCACAACTAAAGAAACCAGCAGCCAGCGGTGGTAAAAGTGACAACAGGTAGGACAGTCTGTCAAATGATCTGAGTTTAGTGCAGGCTTGGCTAACCTGTGGTACTCCAGGTGTTGTGAAACTATAAGTCCTAGCATACCCTTCCAGCAATAAGCTACTATATATTGGCAAAGCATGCTGGGGCCTGTAGTTTCACAACACCTGGAGTGCCACAGGTTAGCCAATCCTGGTCTAGTGGGACAATCCTGTTTTTTGGTGACTGCTCTGCCCAATCTAAGGGGCAGGTCAACACTGTGTATTCTTAATACACACAATGCATTCTTTATATACTGCACTAAGGTGCTAGCTGTCCTTCGTGGACTGACCACAACCCCTCTAGTGTCTGGTCCCGCTTCTATGATGGCTGACCACACCCCCTATGGTGGGCCCCTAGTGTTGCATTCCCCGGTGGGCCCTTCATGCCCCAGTCCGACACTGTTTGTATGATGTATGAGAGAAACATTATTTCAGGTACAAGTCATATGCTAGCACAAGCCATATGCTGAGTTGTAAATTCCCCAATTAGCATAGACACAGACCTCTTCTAGTGACCTCACAGTGAATGGGAGCTGTGTTCTGAAGCAACATGTTTAAAAGCTCACTGTATGTTATAAAAAATTATTTATTTGCTGGCGATCAATTTAGCTATTGAGGATCTGTCCTATATTTCAGTTTAGAAAATGATGTGAATTATGTGATTTTTTTCTGTTTCTGTATTTCTTCATTGTAAGTTACTCATTTGCATAATGGCATATTACTGTGTGTCATTTAATTATATTTTAGCCCTTAGGCATTGTAACATTTCTCATCATCTTTAACTCCATTTCATAACGTTCTGACTTTGTGTTCTTCAGGGATTCATGCGCTAGATAGCTTGGTTATTATAGACGCTTTATAACTAAAATACAGGATATTGCTTGGTTTACGATAGCTCTGCTTAATTTAAGTTTTGATTATAGTAGGTAATAAGTCAGGGAGAATTGAATAAAATCTGCGAAGTGTTAGCTTTGCAATCAAATTTTGGTGGTTGCAGTACTAGACAATTAATAATGAATGTGACGGATAATTCTAGCAAAATGTTAATAATTGTTAGACAGACCAAGTATGTTTGTTGTGATTGACCCTTTACCACAGATGCCATGCAGGCCCAGGTGAGTGCTGTATGTGACAGTATGTTCTTCCCATGTTTGCCCATTCTCTAATGAAATAATATGGACAATATTGGCTACATGAATCCATATATGCAGGGCTGTAACGAGAGAAGGGGGAGAGGGGGCTGTAGCGAATGGGGTGAGGGAAAGGTTGCTGGAGAGAACAAGGGGGGGGGGTTATTTCTGTTTATTAAATAAGAATGTTGTTCATTTACTATTGATACTGCTGGTGGTGGGGGAATATTTTGGTTTATTAAGTGGAATGACATTAATTTAATGATAGGGCTGGTAGGGAAGAAATAGATCTATGTACCAAATGGGAATGATATTAATATAATGTTGGGGCTGGTTGAGAGGAAGGATGCTTAATCAATTAACTTAAACACTATTAATTTAATATTTGGCTGGTTAGGAGGGAGGCCTAGCTATTAAACTCAGGTGCTATTAATAATCATATTTATTAAATGTGAATGCTACCAAATAAATCCTGGGGCTGTTTGGGTGGAAGGAGGCCTGTTTATTAAACAAAAAAATGACTCATTTAATGACCGGCTGGTTTTGAGGCCTAGCTTGCTCACTCACTGCTCTGCTTTCCAGGAGGTGAATAATAACTATATAATAATCTACTTTCCAAACATTTCAGGATCCAGCTATGTAGCAACTGAGCTTAAGACACCAGTGGAAGCACCAGGTAGATGAAGCTACAAGAACAGGTAAGAGAATGCAGCACATGGCTGGAGATTGATCTTGCGCTTGTAGAGGGCTAGCCATGACCCTACCATAGGATGGCTACGCTGTGCCACCATTGAGATGCAGCATCTTCTTTCAGGTGTGGAGAGTGCCAGAGTTCTCAGGGTTGCAAAAGAGATGTCTATGCTTTCAATTCTAGACTTTATATGGTGACTTATTTTATTGCCAACTGTTGAGAAACTTCAGGCCCTCAAATGCTGACACGGCTTGCTCGTACCTCAACAGTTAGTGAGCAACAGGCTGACCGTATCTGATTTACATCATAGGGTAATTCTTTGTCTTTTACCAATTATGTCCACTTCTGCCCTAAAGTATCACAATGAAACTTCAACCATGTGATCAATACTATAAAGAGGAACTTTTAGCTTGCATGTGAATAATGCACTTACTAGATACATTACTTTAAATTAATTAACATGTTGTTTCTTGGGCTAGTTATATTTACTTATCAGCAACCTGTTGAGTTGAGCAACATATTGCTTGGTTATTTAAAACACTATATTATCTATGGAAATTAGAAAAGTGATGTTGCCTTTAAATACTTAAGTGCCACCTGGGATTAGAGCTTTCCCATATCACACTTTACCCACTACAGCCTGGCTGGACCTTGGGAGGAGAACTGGTGGTGGAGGGGACACAGCTGTCTGCTGGCTAGAGGCTCTTATTATCACGCATGTGACCTTTATGCTGGGTGTCATTAGAAAGGAAAATACAAGTTGCTTTTCTTCTGGTCCTAATGAAATCTATGGTAAATGAAAAAGCCTAAATTGAAATAGTTTAGTGCTGTTAATGCATAATAGATGAGACTCCAAGCACAGCTTCAGCGTCTCATTAATTATTCAACAGGAAATTCATTAGGGAGAGATTTCATTATGGGATAATTTAATTAAATGAGAGGCCAAGGAAAATTTTAAGAGACAGTGTCAGGAATCCCCCTTTTCAACCTCATTATTAATTAGCAGGAGAGAGCCAATGTATGATAATGGGATTGAGGAAATTATTTATTTATGGGCAGTTAAGTGCTAATGACCAGTTTCAGTAGCTGGATGCCCTCGGCCATGCCAGGTGAGGTGTATAGGTAACATTTACCTGCTTATCAATACTTTCCAAACAGTTAATATTCTGTATGCCTGGTTCATTTTATTTATGGTTTTTTTTCTTAGACTGTTAAATATTATGTTGCTTGTGTCAATGCTTGTCAATTATTTTACTAAATTAAAAACTCACAATCCATGTTATTATAATTAAGAATTTCATTACTGTTAATTTCTTATACTTATTATATGGACATATTCATAATATCTAAATATTTTGTAATTTAATTTTAAATTGATATCAAGAAGTGTAAAAGCATGTCAGATTGTCATTGTTATCATTTATATATAAAGCAGACATATTCTGCTGTGAAAAAAAGAGCAGAAAAAAGTTTGCTGAACAATATGTATTATATACTGAACTGGGCATAAAGCTGTGTTATAAATTGGACATAGGGCTGTATTATATGCTGAGTATCTGAGCCTGTATTATATACTGAGAATTTGCGGTCATACTTTATATTAGGTATTTGGAGCCATATTATACCCTGGAAATGACATATTTGGGACTGTATAATATATTTTGTGTAAAAGTAGGTAAAAGTGACATGAACACAGAGACACCACACAGATTTTACACTGGGCCACAATGCCTTTTAGCAATACTGCAAGTGCCATTGGTACATTTTTAAGTACAGTAGCTGGCTGACTCTTCTTGAGGATTATTTATGTAAATAATAGATTGTATCCTTCTGTATGCTTACAACTAACAGGTATGTTGGAGTTGTATACAAGTTAAAACACATCTAATGCTGCTGGTACCAGGCAATATATATATACATATATATATATATAGGGTAGAAAAAACAAACCAGATATCTACAGGTGGCGCTTACCCAATATATGGATGGTAACACAGATGCAAAATTGCGTGTGTAAGAAATAAGATATATGCAGATGCAATAATTGATTATATAAATATATAGTAGTAAAAGTAACACCTCCACAACGTGCGTGTGGCAGCCAACCTTAAAAGCGGATGGTTAGTCCGATAAACATAGGAGGATATATATGGTAAAGGGCGGCGCCTTCAGGTGTATACAGTGTATATAAACATATAAGCACAGATGTACACAAAGTAGTCCAGAGGAGTTAAACAGAATGGTGTCTGAATAGATGCACCGCAGGTGACTCATAAACACTGTAATGTAGGATAAAGATAATCTACGATTGATCGTGCAGATTAATAGAAGTGGTGTGCGTACCAGATATATAAAATCAAACCGCTTATCTGTATAGTAGCTCCTTAGGAATCCCGGAGTATGATCTGCAACCAATTCTCCTTAACGATGTATAAAATGTATGTTCTTGTCATTGGCAACTTGTTTCTTTAGCCACTAAGGTATACTTCAGATGGAAACACCCACACCAAACTGCACATGAACTAATTGCACAAAAAGGTCGAAGGACATTTTTGTGTGCAATTAGTTCATGTGCAGTTTGGTGTGGGTGTTTCCATCTGAAGTATACCTTAGTGGCTAAAGAAACAAGTTGCCAATGACAAGAACATACATTTTATCCCTCGTTAAGGAGAATTGGTTGCAGATCATACTCCGGATTCCTAAGGAGCTACTATATAGATAAGCGGTTTGATTTTATATATCTGGTACGCACACCACTTTTATTATTCTGCACGATCAAGCGTAGATCATCTTTATCCTACATTACAGTGTTTATGAGTCACCTGCAGTGCATCTATTCAGATACCAATCTGTTTAACTCCTCTGGACTACTTTGTGTACATCTGTGCTTATATGTTTATATACACTGTATACACCTGAAGGCGCCGCCCTTTACCATATATATCCTCCTACATATATATATATATATATATATATATATATATATGTGTGTGTGTTTTGGAGTCACTTATGTGGTTCATAATGTGTTGGGGGCACTTATGTGGAGCATAATGTGAATTGGGGGCATAACTGTGCCATAATATGAATTGGGGACCCAACTATGTGTCATGGCCGTATCTGTGTGGAGTTTGCATGTTCTTTCCGTGTTTGCGTGTGTTTCCTCCGGGTGCTACGGTTTCCTCCCAAAACCATACTAGTAGGTTAATTGGCTGATATCAAATTGACCCTAGTCTCTCTCTATGTCTGTCTGTTTGTGTGTGTGTGTGTGTGTGTGTGTGTGTGTGTGTGTGTTAGGAAATTTAGACTCCGATGGGGCAGGAACTGATGTGAATGAGTTCTCTGTACAGCGCTGCGGAATTATTGGCGCTTTAAAAATAAATGGTGATGATTATGATGATGATAATATGAATTGGGGGTATAACTACGAGGCATAATATAAATTTAGTATACTACTATGTGGCATAATTTGAATGTTTATTTGTTGGTCCCATACCTATTAATATTATGATATTAGCATCATAAATTATGTATAAAAAATATATCACACACCTGGCACACCTGGGCTTGACTAGATTTTAGCCGACACACTGTTGAAAAAAAGGTTGCCTATACTTGCTGTAGTGCATGTAAATACTCAAGAGCTCCATCTGCTGGGCTTCTGTATATAACTGGGACAAAGAGGAAGAAATATTGACACACGTCCATCATTCAAGGCAGAGTTTTAGGATTTTTTTTTATCTCTGATGAGGATTTAGTGCTATATACATAGCACAATCAGTCAATTAAGATCCTATATTTGTGTTAGTGAGAGTAATGAGACAAAACACAAATTTTAGGTCACTGCTGGTCTACCATTATAAGCTACAGAAATAATAATGATACGGATAGTTTTATTGAAAGGGCAGTGAATACCTGGTAAAATTTTCCAACAAAACTAGGACAAAGGTTGTTATTTGCTAATAGAGTTACCACACGTGATAGCTAGAGCTGTAACTATATTTCAGTGCTCTGCCATCATTAGCATTATTTCATATACTATAATAAATGACAAATATAACAATGCTCTGTCTTGCCCAGGGCACTAAAATGTTGTTACAGCTCTGCCTATGACATGTGGTAATTATTAGTATATAGAGCAAAGTGAAAACAAACTTTGTCCTAGTTTCGGGGAAAATTTTCCCAGGTATCCACTGCCCTCTTAGTAAAACTATCCCTACCATTATTATTTCTGTAGCTTCCATCACATTTAATAGATATTATTATTACTAATAAACACCTCACCTGTCTTTTTGAATATAGTACTTATTTATTTTTGATAATGAATTCCTACTTATGTTTATTGTATTAATGTAGAATATATTTATGTAGTCCAAAGGAACCCCCCTTCTCTCCAAACACCAGCCCCCTCTCCTCTGTCTTCTCTCCACCCCATTCTCCCCCCTATTCTTTACTGCCCCCTCTGCTCCCCCGTTCTTTATAGCCCATCTCTTCCCTCCCAGTTCTCTCCAGCCCCCTCAACCCCCATATTATTTCTAGTCACCTCTCCCCCTTGTTCTTTCCAGTCCCCTCAACCCCCATATTCTTTCCAGCCACCTCTCCCTCCCACCCCCTGTTCTCTCCAGCACCCTCTACCTCTTTGCCCTCCCCACTCCCCCCCCTGTTCTTTACAACCCCCCCCCAGTTCTCTCCAGCCTCCTCAATCCCCATATTTTTTCAAGCCACCTGTCCCGCCCTGTTCTTTCTCCAGTCCCCTCTACGCCTCTGTTTCCTCCACCCCATCCCCTCCCCCCAGTTATTTAAAGCCACCTCAACGCCCATATTCTTTTCAGCCACCTCTCCCTCCTGTTGTTTTCAGCCACCTCTTCTCCCCTGCTCTCTCCAGCCACCTATCCCCCCTGTTATTTCCAGCCACCTCTCCACCATTCTCTCCAGCCCCCTCCACCTCTCTGTTCTCTCCAGTCCCCACTCCCCACAGTACTCTCCAGCCCCCCGCCCTATTCTTTCCAGCCACCTTTCCCCCCTGTTCTCTCCAGTCCCTTTTTCCCCTTCAGGCTATTCTAGGCTTGGCTGCTCACACTATACTTGGGAAATCCGCATTGTTGGGTCCCCCTATCATACAGTGACAATCCCCAGTCTGTTCAGTATGAGGATGAATTCCCTAAGGGATTCCCCACCCCTCTCGGAGAAAACATCTTGTGTTGAAAGCACTGGAGCCCCACCCAGCACCCCTAGATTGTGTCATTGAGCATCATTGTATTACTGAAGTTCATTGTGGCTAGACCCTACGTCACACTCTGACCAGTCAGCAAAGCCTCTTGACCTGTCATCCATGTGTTTTTTTTATTCCATATGATTTAAAGGCTTGAAGAAAGAAGATAATTCCTATGGATTTAGATGATTAATAAACTGGTATAAGATGGATTGTGGAGCCTTTACTTAAACAAAGGATTTTATCATGATTTTTGCATTTTCTTTCCAGTATTTTTTATGTGACACTGCATGTCCCAACAGGCACTGGATGCCAGGGCATGCTGGAACATGTAGTTCTACAAGTGCCAGTGCACCCAGACAGTTTATGACTACCAGGGCTTGCTGGGACCATTAGTACGACAAAAAGAGTATTTTTTTAACACTATTACCCCATCACCCACCAGTTAGGGGTGTTTTAGAGGGAATTCAGCTGTGGGTTTCCCTGTTGAAGTGTGACCAGACCAACCTCCGATCAGTGTCGGACTGGGGCATGAAGGGCCCACCGGGGGACTGCAACACTAGGGGCCCACCAGAGGGGGTGTGGTCAACCATCATAGAGGCGGGACCAGACACTAGAGTCCACGAAGGACAGCTAGCACCTTAGTGTAGTATATAAAGAATGTGTGTATAAAGAATACACAGTTTGACCTGCCCCTTAGATTGGGCAGAACAGTAACCAAAAATCAGGCTTGGCTAACCTGTGGCACTCCAGGTGTTGTGAAACTACAAGCCCCAGCATGCCTTGCCAATATATAGCAGCTTATTGCTGGAAGGGTATGCTGGGACTTGTAGTTTCACAGACACCTGGAGTACCACAGGTTAGCCAAGCCTGCGCTAGACTCAGAACATTTGACAGACTGTCCTACCTGTTGTTGTCACCTGTGGCTGTTGGTTTCTTTAGTTGCGGCTTGTCTAGATCCTGGAATGTTGAGGGCCCTATTTGAAAAAAATAATGGGTACATTTAGAAACGCCAATCTTCCCTGTCATTAAATCAACAGCACCCACATTTAATAATTAGGCCTCTCTCCAGCCTCAACATTAAAGTAATAGTGCTCACATTTGATAAATAGATCTATTTCCCTCCAACCGACCCCAACGTCAAATTAATAGTATTCCCATTTAATAAATAAACCTATTACCCTCCCTCCAAACAGCCCCAGCAATAAATTAATAGCATTTACGTTTAATACATCCATTTCCCACGACCATTCCCAGCATTAAATAATTAATATTCACATTTAATAGATAGCCCTCGACCCCACACTCAGCCCCACATTCAATTATAGACCCAAACCACCCCAGCATTAAATTAAAGGTCCCATAACCCCCTCCCTGTAGTGTTCTCTGTACAGCCCCCCTCCCTATAATTTAACATAGGCAGTCCCCCCTAATTATAGTTTAGCATAGGCAGCCCCCCTCACTATAGTTTAGTATAGATAAGCAGCCCCCCTATGCCACATAGTAGTGCCCCCAAAATAATATTACGCCGCACAGTAGTGCCCCCAAACAATGTTACTCCACACGATAGTGCCCCCAATGTTATGCCACACAGTAGTGCTCCCAAAAAATATTATGTCACACAGTAGTGCCCCCAAACAATGTTATGCCACACAGTAGTGCCCCAAACAATGTTACTCCACACAGTAGTGCCCCCAATGTTATGCCACACTGCAGTACCCGAAATTCACATATACCACGCAATAGTGTCCCCAATTCATATTATGCCCACAATAGTGTCCCCAAGTCACATTATACTCGCAATAGTGCCCCCCAATTCACATATGCAATGGAATAGAGCTCTCAATTCCCCCCCCCACACACACACACACTATATATATATATATATATATATATATATATATATATATTCTCCGCAGTCAGCCTCTGTTCCGACCAGTAGCTAGAGCACAGATGGAATATAATATATATATATATATATATATATATATATATATATATATATATATATATATATGAATTCTGTCTCATGCTGCAAGTCCTGTAATTTGGAGGAAATTAAAAGCTATATCCAGTAATATATTAAATTAAATAAAAAAATCTACTTCCCCATATTTTGATTGATGCAGCCTCTCTGCTCCTTAGTCCTTCAGCGGCGGCAGGAGCATAAGACAGTCACCTGACAAGAGGAGGGGGCGGGTCACATGATCGCAGCTTAGATCTTATTTGAAAGATGACTGGCTGTCGCTGAAGAGGACATCGACCCCAAGGTGGGCTGGATGGGCTCCGCCCACTTCTAGAAGGTGGTGTGGTCGTAGGGCACCGGGGTCTACCGATGATTTTTCCAGTATCCTGGTTGGCCAGTCCGATGCTGCCTCCAATAACCTGGTGCTGGCTTTGAGGGGGGACCCCATGCTGTTCGTCCCAGGATTTGAAAGCTGGTTTCAATGTGAATGGTGAAGGTCATCTAGAGGAAGTTAACAGCTCCAAACCTGCTAGGATCTAGTAGTGATTGCTATAATGGCACATAACCTGTACAAGGACTGCATACACTGTGCATCACAACCAGTTCCATGGTGTCATTCCTAAGTATTTTCTTAAAGTGATTGATGAAGCAATAATAACAGGAAGGAAAGACCTGTAGGAGTGATTTGTACTTACTCTAATTCCCCTTTTGCCCCCAAATCACCTTTTTTACGCTCCTCTCTTAAGTCTGACAGTGGATTAATAAGAACTTTATTTTGTTTTCAGCTATTATAATGTTCTATTTTAAATCAACCTTGTAGATAAATAAGCAGGGACGGTCTGCTGCGCTCAATGACCAGTGGAATGTTGCTAAGTCTTCCATTAAAAAGTGATTTACGATACCAACAGCAGTATATTTAAAAATCTGCACTGCTGCTAACCAGTATAAAAATGCTACATGATCTGCCAGTTTTATTTCCAGCAACCTACATGCATTATTCAAATAATATAAAAACAAATACCTAGTTAAGCAGCTATGCAAAGAGACTGCAAAATGCCTTAAAAAAATGACACAATAAAACAGGAATAATGCACTTAATCAGTGAAAGGTAAATCAATTAAATATAAAAATATCTAAAAAAAGAACAAATAGAATTGCACACTCATATCTGTGAATAATCACAAGCCCTATTTATTATACATATACAAAATATATTAAAAACAAATTTAAACAATAGCTCTCGCTGCATCGGATGTTGCTATGCTATACTGAAGTAAAATTACAAGCATTTCATAAGTGTCAAAGGCTTTTATTGACAATTACATTAAAATTATCCAAAGAGTCAATATTTGCAGTGTTGACCTTTCTTTTTGAAGACCTCTGCAATTCACCCTGGCATGCTGTCAATAAACTTCTATGCCACATACTGACTGATGGTCGTCCATTCTTGCCTAATCAATACTTGGAGTTTGTCAGAATTTGTGGGTTTTTGTTTATCCACCCACCTCTTGAGGATTGACCACAAGATCTAAATGGGATTAAGGTCTGGGGAATTTCATGGCCATGGACACAAACTTTCGATGTTTTGATCCCTGAGCCACTTAGTTATCACTTTTGCCTTATGGCAATGTGCTCCATCATAATGGAAAAGGCATTGTTCATCACTGAACTGTTCTTGGATGGTTGGGGGAAGTTGCTCTTGGGATGATGTTTTAGTGCCATTCTTTATTCATGGCTATATTCTTAGGCACAATTTAGAGTGAGCCAAATAGCAACATCTGACATTCTCAACACTTTTGGCTATGACTGTAGTAGTGTGACCACATTTATAGATACAATTGGGATATTCAACAGGGCTTGAAAGAATACCTGCATTATTATTACACTCCTTGTCCTATTTTACCTCACCTAACATTTTCATTGTGACAACCTTATTTATTTCAGTATTGCCGTCTACACACAAAAGTCAAGAGATGATGCAAAATATAATTGGAAAATAGATAAAGATAATGTAATGCAAAATAAAATAATATGTGTAATTGGAGTGAGAGTGAAATAGTAAATGTAATAAGTTCTCATGCACAATAGTCTATAGAGTTGGTGCACACAACAAAAAACTTCCAGTGAGTGGCAGTTATGTGGATGAAAACTCTTGTTAATGAGAGAGATCATAGGAGAATAGTCAGGCTGGTCCAAGATGACAGGGTGGAGACAATGGGCTAGATTTACTAAGCTGCGGGTTTGAAAAAGTGGGGATGTTGCCTATGGCAACCAATCAGATTCTAGCTGTCATTTTGTAGAAGGTTCTAAATAAATGAAACCTAGAATCTGATTGGTTGCAATAGGCAACATCCCCACTTTTTCAAACCCGCAGCTTAGTAAATTTAGTCCAATAAGTCAAATAATTATGCATTACAACAGTGGTATGCAGAAGAGCATCTCTGAATGCACGTTACATCGAACCATGAAGTGGATGGGCTACAGCAGATTCCACTGGTGTCAGCTAAACTGAGGCTACAATGGGCACAGGCTTACCAAAGCTGAACAGTTGAAAAAATGTTGGAAATGGATGGAGGGTGGGTCCGCTCTCCCTTGAGTGGATGGATCTTTTTTCTAAGTTAAAAAATGTTGCCTGGTCTGACATATCTCGATTTCTGCTGCAACATGCAGATGGTAGGGTCAGAATTTGGCGCAAACAACATGAACACGTATGTCCATCCTGCCTTGTGTTAATGTTGTAGGCTGGTGAAGGTGGTGTAATGGTGTGGTTAATTTTTCTTGGCACACATTAGGGCCCTTGAAACCAATTGAGCAGTGGGTGGCATTTGGCCAGAGCGGTTGCCTCCCCCCCTTCCGCTCCTCAGCACTAAGCTCCAGTGGAGGCATTAGCTGTCCAATCTGCCTTTCTTTGCTCTCCAATAGTCAAGAAATGGCAATATACAGACTTCTCATTCTGGATATTCTTCTTCTCACTTTCCTCTCAGCTGGATTAAGCGGCGCTACAAGTCCCAGCAATGGGCAAACTGCTGCTCTATATACTGTCCCAGACAGAATTACTCCGCAACACCTTGTGGCACCTCCCCCTTGGACTCTGTTGGCCACCTACAAAGCCTCCACGCTCGAGCCTCTTCTTGCCCTCTATTCTCCTCACCTTCCTCCAAGCGGCTTTCTGCATTCGCCGGGACCTTGCACTGCATGGTCCCAGGACAAGAGGTCAAAATGCAGATTCCATTGTAAGTAGCTTCCCCTTTCTTAACTCCATTTACCACCCATGTTTGTCTCACTAGTTATTTGTGTCTGTGGCTTTTGACTCCTCACCCCAATGTGTGTCTGTATCTGTGTCCCCAATGTGTTAGTCTCTCTGTCTCCAATTATGTATGAGTACCTTTCTTTCTGTCTCCACTTGTGTGTGTGCCTCTGCCCCCCACCTTTGTGTATATTTCTTTGTTCCTCTATTTGAGTGTGTGCCTTGGCTGCTCCCTTTGTCTGCCTCTGTTCCCCATTTGTGCATGTGCCTCTGTTCCCCTTTTGTGTGTGCGCCTCTGTTCCCCCTTTGTGTGTGCACCTCTGTCCCCACCTTTGTGTGTGCACCTCTGTCTCCACCTTTGTGTGTATGCATCTCTCCAATATTGTTTGTGTACCAATTTCTCGCCATGTGTTTCTCTCTCCCAGTATTTCTCTCTGCCAGCATCCCCTAATTATTGTCTCTGTCTCTAAATTATGGGTACATGTCCCTTTATTTCTTCCCCTTTGTGTGTATGTCTCTCTTTGTGCCCCCATCCCATCTGTCTCACTTCTTTTTCTCCCATCTGCCCCCACAAATGACTTGTGCTGCAACTTTTCCCCTTCGTCTACCACTTCTCCCCTCTTCACTCCTTTCCTTCCTCCTCTTTTGCTGAAGTTGATGTGGCATGCAGAGCCAGTGCATGTGGCTGCCGATCGGAAGTGATGTGAAAAAAAGAAGCACAACTGTGTTGAACCTCACATCATTGAACCTAAGAATGGCAGGTGAGAACAACTTTCTGATTTGAATAATTTTTGCTGAGTGCCTCAATAATTTTTTTTTTTTGTGTTAGAGGTCTTATTAATCACGCTTAAAACCTTATTAGTACATGCGTTAATGAGATGTTGAGACACTGCTGGTCAGAGATTCCACATTGGAGATTTTGCATGCACTGGGGGGGTGATTTATCAAACAACAAAAAAGCCTTTAATAAATCAATAGGGCTTTTTTGGGCTCCAAAGGTTACTGCTACAATAATGCTCTTATCGCTGGTGGTAAGCCCCTCCGGGGGGTAATATTGCCTTTGCATGGGGAAGCCTATTTAACAAGTTTGTCATTGGTACTTGTACTACTGCAAAACCTTTTATCGTCATCTCAGGCGTTGTCCCAGGTTACCACATTTGTGGCTATGGCTGAAGGTGTACTAAACCCGCCTACTTTGTGTTGTTCCAGTCTCCTGTTGTCTTGGTCCTGCTTACATGAGGCCACTTGCATAATTTTTTGTAGGGCCACTTTAAGTTACCGATCCACCCCTGACCACATCATAGACCTTATTGTCCAATTAACCTTTTATCTAATACTATGTTCCTGGGGTGAAGGTTTATGTTTAATCTGAACCTGAGAGCAAGGCTTTGCAACAATATATACAGGACAAACATAAATGTGGTTTTATTTGCTCTTCCATTTCTCACTTTTTTTTGTTGATAAAAAAGATGGAGGTTTCTGCCTTTACTGAAATCTGAGTAAATATACAGTTAAGAGAAAATATTCTATAACATATTCCATATAGTCCATAATATACCCATGTAACTGACATAGTCAATCAAATATGAAGAAAATATAAATCTTCACTAAGCTATATTTGAGAGGAACATAATCTGATAAAGGTTTTGAATATTTAGTCATTCCATTTGGTCTCAGCAATGCTCCAGACATTTTCAGGGTCCTTTTTTAATATTAAAAAATGTAATGCACCTTTCTAAACAAATCTACAACACTTGGGTAGGGCAAAGTAAGTTCACTGCTTTTATTTAAATTTGGACTTATTTGAACGCAGGCACCAAAACCACAATGCAGGACAACAGCCCCAGAGTTGATGCAGACTCCCTGATTGCCTTTGTGCAAAGGCCCTCAAACATTTCACTCGCCTCCTCCTTGGCCTTGAACAGGACCCCTGCAAAGGAACCACCACTTGACATCGAAACCGTGACTATGCTTGACTCACCAGAGCCTTGCATAACTGCTTGTTGGTCAATTGCAAGCTCCCTTCTGTTAGGTGTATCCTATAATTTCTGTACTAATGTGCTTGATTGATTTGTAATTCCCGATGCCTAATCACTGAACTGTTTTACACACTTCCACTAAACCAATGCCACATAGGGGGTCATGCCAATTAGTTCTAGAAATGGTGTTGGGCCTGATTGTAATTTCTCTTGATCACAGTAATATTAACTAATTAGTAAAATTAATGTATTGAGTCTACTGACTTTTTTTTACCTATGTCATAGCTGGGCCGACAAATTAATACTATATCTGGTGACCCAAATTGCTTTTCTGTCGCCAATAGTTTGTGATTGAATCTTGCCTACTTATCACTTTCTGCCCCTATGACCTAGCCAGTAAATGTCCTTTGGTTTAGGTTCTATGTTAACAATATCTTCCACTGCCACTTCTGGCAGTCCATTATATGAATGAGTGCTGAATCAACCAAACTTCTTTGGTGGGATGACTTCTGCACCCTGCAATGGACCTTAAATGCAGATTGCTTCTTATTGGGTTCACTTGCATTTAGCAGGGCCATCTTTTCCATTGGGCACGATGGGCAGCTGCCCGGGGGCCCCACGGGCAAGGGGGCCCCATAGGCACGGCTCTTAATGAGAATAAATAATCCTGCAAAAGAAATAAACCTGCAAAAAACACCTTCAAGGGTCACTGAGCAAGTACATCTATCTATCTATATCTCTATATATCTATATCTATATCTGTATCTGTATACATCTATATATCTATATCTATATCTATATCTACGGGCCCCGGTGCACTGCTTTGCCCGGGGGCCCATAATGTTGTTAAGATGGCCCTGGCGTTTAGATACTTGAATGCCTAGGAGCGTTGATGAATCTGTACAATTTTCCACACCACTTACATGCCTTGCAATACAAAAAATGCAATATAGCAGAATACCTTATAAACATCTCCATAAACAACACACAATATGGAAAATAGGTACGGCGCTAGCTATAACAAAATTGTCAATCAACGATCTTATAACTGGTAAAAGGACCTTGATATGTAGTCATAGTATATAGTCCATAGGTCCCAAATTAAATAATGATCCTCTCCTTGGGAATGGTTTAGAAAAATATGTTGAATGTTGAAATTCTAAAGTGCATAAGATGATACGTCCTTTCTCTCTTCCAAATACTCAGAGGAATATATCAAAGGGTTTTTTTCTCATAGGATTCAATGCACATAAAAGAGATCATAAGAAAAAAGCACATCATAGTGTAATCTATTGATAATACGGAAACTCCCTACACCAATGGGTATCAATGTAAGTGGTTCTATAGTTAATATTATCACCACGTGAGTAGTGAGCACCCTTACATAAAGGAATTCCCGAAGGTAGCCAATATTTGTATCGAAGATACACTAGAGCGATTTATATGTTGCAACACGTTTCTCCTCTCGTTATATCACCTTATCATAAGTGCCAGACAGGTAAAATAAAGGCAATATAGTGCGTTTATCCCAGTAAAAAATTTATATTTAATAGTAACTGATAAAACATAAAAACATAAAAAAGTTGCTTCTCCTTCATATAAAAACAAACAGCGGGACACCTCTTCTACAAGGTTGGACTCTTACCCAGAATATAAACAGGTACGTAGGAATAGACTTTTACACCTTCTCAAATGATCATGAGCCAGCTGAGTATATCCACACACCGCCGATATTCGAACCAAGTCCAAACACTCTCGAGTAAGTGTTTCTTTGTTGGTAACCGCCCCCTCCCTGCCGACGCGTTTCAATTTTACAAATCTTTATCAAGGCATTGCGGTCACAGTCAATTCTCCATTGTTTTAACCTTCCTCCAACCAATTGGAATGTTCGAATTAGCATATTGTCACTACGGAGACAACTCCGGATATAGAATAACAAAGTATAGGTAATGCCGTTAAAGTGCACAATACACTAAACTAATCAGAACAAAGCATCTCGTTCCGTATATATCATAAAGATGTATTTAAAAGGTGACATGCAAATCATGAATTAAACACTCCTTGTCTAAATGAATATATTTGTTTTCCTAATGTCCCTCCTAGGTTAACCTCCTACCTACTTCTAACCAATCACATTGTTCCAATAGTAACCAAGGAGACCACTATAGACGTGGAATGTTCAAGCTTAAATTAAAGTACAAACAAAAATACCTAGATGTCCGGGACATATATCCAGATACACTTAATCTACAACATAAATGTATACTGTTAACAAATTGAACATAGATCATACATAAAACGCCCCATATCCGAAAGAACTTCATTCTTTCTATCTTACATATGATGTGATTTCAAGGTAAGTATTCTTTTAATTTACTTAATGTTCAATTAACCATGTTGTCACCAAAAAAACAGCTCCAAACATGAAATAATATAACTCGGATTTAAGTTCTGAAGTACAGTAAACCATGCTCAGATGGTCAAAACTAGCGTCCAAATCTTCATAATACACATCATCACACAGGAAGAGCCCTGAAAGTATGTCCAGGACTAGCCTAATTATTGAATGGCCCTACTGGCCAATGAGGAAGCAGAGTGCCCAACTGCCTAATAGTCTAAACAGTAATGAATGGCTGGACCTGCACAGACCGGCAGGGAATCTCAAGCACCCCGGTTGTTGCCCAGACAACCAGGACGAAGGCACCGGAAGTGACAGCCCGGTCGTCATAGCGACAACCGGGATGCCCGCAGAGGGAAGGAGAGAGTTGCGGCGGTGCCCGCGGCCGTCGCAGCAGTGCCCGCGGCTGCCACGGCTAACAGCAGCATTGTCTGTTTGTTTGATGGGGACAGGATGGGGTTGTAGAGAAGCCTAGCACTGTATAAATATATAGCAACTCCCCCTATGTGATGGTCATGCCCACTCTGGTGGCATGGAATGGAAACTCCTCTCTACAAATCCTGTGTTTGTTCCTAAACAATAAATGCAGAATTAGTATTCATTTATTTTCAAAAGTCTAAAGTGTGTGAGTGGCTGAGAAGATGGCTTTGGGCCGAGCAGGGGCGGTAGGCTGAAGTTTTGCCTATGGTGTATTAAAGTAATTTCATTGTTTTCCAATAAGCATTGTCTATGCAATTTGTGTGTTTCCAAAGCACAAGCAATTTATTTATCAAAAAGCAAAAGCTTAGCAGTTCAATAAACAAGTACAATACAGCCGATACCAAATATATACATACATACGCTGCGCTCTCTGCTGGATCCAGCTAGACAGTCCTTCAGTCCAGAAGACTGTGGTCAGTGATGAGTGTTTTAGCTGGTCCCAGGGAGTTGTATATATACACTCAGTGATACAGAGAAAACAATACAGATGATGTGGCTTGCTTTTATAGGTCCAGGCTTCAGGAGGGTCCAGTGTAATGCAGGTCATAGACTAGTTCAAATGAAAATATCCAAAGGTGGGGGTCAGCTCTCAAGGGGATGAACTCTAAACAAGTCTATTTACACTACACAGACAATATCATTCTACAATCTATAACTACCATACGCAATGTGCGTTCTGTTTGGCGATTGCACCGGATGTCTGCAAATAAATTGGGGATTAGAATGATACTAAACATGATATGTTTCCTGTAACCTGAACCTTAAATATCACTAAAGTGTACATATAACCTTATAATATATATAACTATAAACCAAATAACATCTGCTCATAAACGACTGTGGAATGGAACCACTATAAATATATGAAATATGTATATAAGTAAATGTGAGAGTGCGAGTGTATGCGTGCGTGCTTTATCGTGTGATTGCGCCATGACACGTAACACGTGGCGTACTAATCGCAATCGCACGGTAAAACAATATTAATCAATATACTTTCTTTCATCCAATTATACGACTTCAACAGGTGCTGTGAAACCTGGCACTGGTCCTGCATTCTATACAAGGAGTCACTGCTGGCGATATCTCTCAGTTGCCTCAGCAGATTTTATTGATAAAGTATGGCAATAGGTGGTTTTCTAAAGCTGCGATAAATGGTGATGGAAAATTAGCTACCTGATAATACCTGAGGCATCCGAATACCGCTAAACACAATAGGTTCTGAATCATTATGGGATATAAACAGTGAATTTATGTGCCTATAATCCGCACAATTACTCTGTGCATGCGCACAACAGGACAATACGCCACAGAACGCAGCCATGTTCAATTCATCTTCGAGTGCAAAGGACACTTACTGCAGCCCACAATTTCAGGGAGGGAACAGGGCAGGTAAGGACGTTTCAAGTTTTGGGCATCTCTAAGGTATTTGATTTCCAGCTGTATTTCTTGCTCCAGCTACAGTTCTAGTCTATGTGCCGATTACTAGTGATGATGGCTGTGTATGCATACTGTTACATGTGTTTGCAATCAGAAGCAATTGTACTTTAAATGCAGTAGACATACATAACATCATAATAAATGTATTTAATGGGGAAAACAGTAAAAAAAAACACAAATTTTTACATTTGTAATGTTTAATCATTACTGCCAATATTATTAACAGGTGACGTTAATTGAATAGTTTTTCTTTCTTTTCTGTGCATTCTTTTGTGATTCTATATTCCGCATAGGTATAGGATATATCCTGCTGTGTCTGATCTAGTAGAGTAGAGCAAATCTACACTCATATTCATCACCATATGTATATTAAGATCTGCTCCTTGTTGAATTCGAGCACATGTATACCCAAGTTACATGTGTATTAAAACTAACGCATATTGGGGGGGCGTGGCTTGGACGCCTATCTCACCCACAAACCCTGAGATCCATCCCCTGTAGGAGTTCCAGCTGACTGCCATGTTTTGCTGGCGCCAAACGGAGGTGACCCAGAGGTGTTACCTGGTCCCGGGGAATGCTGTGATCTGGACCGCTGTGGCGCAGCGTGAGGCATGTTGAGACTGCGACCTCGAATACTGTCGACACCCCGGATCCCGAACATCCGGTTTTTGGAGCTTCACTTCCGGTCAGTGCCACAGCGAAGATCCTCACCAGCGCATGGAGGGGAGTGTATTCTATATTGAATATTTGGGTGTTAAATAATTGTTAAAATAAGGAAGGATTGTTTACAGCAGACGTGCTTCACACTAGCTCCTGCTATACCGTCGGGAAAGTCTGGAAAAACGGGGATATTTTCCTCTTTAATCTGTATTATCAGCCTGGACATGACACCTGGACCCTCTCTGACCTTGCTCTCCCACATGCCATAGCCCATTTGTGCATCTGCTCTCGGGACTGTCTATATCTCTGGTGACTAGTAAAACCTTCCTGGTTCCCCCATCTCCAGTTGAGATTATACCAATTAAAAAGATTAAGCCTAATAAACCGGCTCCTTCAGTAAACTTCTTTGGTGCCAGCTCCGCCTCTACTCCTCCCATTATGTCGCAGACCCATCAGACAGAGAAGACAGTAGGGCAACCACCACAGGCCTCTCCTCCTAGGCCACAGCAGTAGCTCACTGATTCCCCAGGAGATTCCCAGCCTCTTGAAATAGACAGTCCTGTCACTTTATGGTCTATTCAGTCTCTACTAACAGTTCTCAAGATGGACATTACTTCTAAATTCAAGGCGTCAATTAAAGAAATCAGATCAGGTGTGGCAATCCTTGGTGTTAGAACAGATCAGCTTGAGAATAAGACAGAAGAGATTGTCTCCTCGCATAATGACCTAGCCTCTGCGCATGACTTATTGAGGGAAAAAGTCAATGGGATCAAGAACAAACTCATCGATCTCGAGGACAGGTCAAGGCACAATAGCATCAAAATACGGGGTATCCCTGATTCTGTGGCCAATGCCGACCTGTATGAATATGTTACTGATCTTTTTCACAAATTGCTGCCATCAGCCTCGTCCAATGATCTCCTCATTGACAGAATTCACCACTTGCCCAAGTCCAGAAATGCCCCGGAATCTGCACCTAAGGATACTCTCCTTAGGGTGCATTTCTTTCGAATCAAGAATCAGATCCTGAGAGCATCAATACCATCCTCCCCCACACGAGAAGAGCTGGGTGATCTACAACTTTTCTCTGATATTTCAACTGCTACCCTGACCAAGCGCAGATTGTTCCAACAAGTCACTGCAGCTCTACGTTCAGCTAACATGCAATATAGATGGGGCTGCCTGACGAAGCTTCTCGTTCATAGGAATGGTGCCTTGATCGTCATATCAACTCCAGAAAAAGATTTGGAGTTGTTGAAGGATTGGATTCTTAAGGTAGTGGAATCGTCCTCATCTTCAACGGTTAGCCGTGTTACAAAGGAATGGTCAGTGGCTAGCACCTGAACCTTTCCCTCTCCCGCTGTTCTTCTGAGGTCACTATTGTGATACCTGTGTGTTGATGGTCATGCGAACTAATCAATAGGTCCCTGATCGGTTTGGATTTTCATGATCATAGGCTGGTAAGACAATCTTCTCACTTCGAACTCTACATCTTTCCATTCTGTTGTTACAAGGCTCTATTCAATATTCAATATTTAGTGACTGTGAATGTTCTCTTTACTGCTGGTTTCCATTTGTTTAGGTTTTGGCATGTGTAAATTTACCAATGTTAGCGACTGTTTTACTCACTCTCTATTATTTAAGTATAGTTGGATATGCACTTTGTCTGTATAACTTCATGTAAGGTAACCATATTTTCTGCATATCCTCGAATGTTATATTTATGTTTAGATAGGTCCAAGTGTGTTAGGTCTGGACCCACGCCCCCATGTAATGACTTTATTCTGCTGCTTTATTTCTCGCTAGTAGTGGCATAACTGTTAATTCCCAAATGGGTACTATTTTTGTTTTCTTTTCTGTTCTTCTTTTATATATTTCCAACCCATCTTCCCCTTTCATTCCTTTTCAGTGGGAGAACAACAATTACCGGCCTATTGTGCTCCCTAACTCGGACCTTAAAATATTTGCCAGACTCATCGCAAATAGGTTGAATCCCATCTTGCCGAATCTAATCAATATGGATCAGGTGGGTTTTGTGCCTGGTAGACAGGCTCCAGACAACACAAGGCGAGTTTTCAATATCTTGGAGACCCACACAGCCAAATCTGTACCCCTGCTGCTGAAAAAGCGTGTGACAGGATCAGTTGAGTTTACCTGTCTCCTGTCTTAACTAAATTTGGGTTCTCTGGGTTCTTTCTCCAGGCCATAAACACCCTCTAATCTAGACCCTCGGCTAGGGTATTCAGCAATGGGTTCCTCTCCTCTGCCTTTCCGATAACCAATGGCACTAGACAGGGCTGCCCTTTATCCCTGTTGATCTTTGCACTAGCTATGGAGCCACTGGCTGAAAAGATTAGAACATCTGACTCTGTTACGCCGTCCCACATTGGCAATCATCATCATAAAATCTGTCTTTTCGCCGATAATGTATTATTATTTGTCACTAAGCCCAAGACTACTATCCCCGCCATATATAGAATTTTATTAGACTATTCTTCAGCCTCCTACTATAAACTCAACCCATACAAAATGGAGGTGCTGGGGGTTACCCTTTCGCAGGACTTCCTCCAGTCACGCCAAGCTGCATACCGATTCCAATGGTGTTCACCTACCATGAAGTATTTGGGTATACTCATCCCCTCGGACCCTCTACAAGTTGTTGAATGTAATTATCAACCATAACTGGTTGTTGCTCTTACTAAATTCTGGGTGAATTACGTCATTTCCTGGTTGGGACGGGTGGCCTCTCTGATGATGATGCTGCTCCCAAAGATCCTGTACCTATTCCGCTCTATCCCTTTTTTGGTTCTCATGTCACTTATTAACAAGTTTTACTCTATCGCTTTCAGCTTTGTCTGGTGTAGGAAACACTCCAGGATGGCTAGGGACTGAATGCTTCACTCCAAGCTTAGAGGGGGTGTGGCTGCCCCCAAATTGGAAGCATATCAGCAAGCTGCCCTACTCGACCAACTTAAAGACTGGCAGGCCCCCCCACCCCGCAATCTCAGGGTCCTTATAGAATCACATAGCTTCCCTATGTTTCCCCTGGAGGACTTATTATGGCTTATTAAGATTATTTCATCATTTTCCAATAACAATTGTCTATGCGATTTGTGTGGTTCCAAATCACAAGCAATTTATTTAGCAAAAGCAAAAGAAAAACAGTTCAATAAATAAGTACAGCCGATACATACGCTGCGCTCTATACAGTCATTCAATCCTGAAGTCTGTGGTCAAAGTGACTGCAAGCTTATTCCAGGGAGGAATATACAGTATATACAAGTATTGTTACAGCAAATACAACACAGGTGACTTGGCATGTTTTCATAGGTTCAGTCTCCAGGACAGTCCAGTGTAATGCAGGTCATTGGCCAGTTCAAATGACACCCTCCAGGGTGGGGGTCAGCTCTCCAAGGGTGGGGGTCAGCTTTCCAATCAGATGCATACTGATCTTCCCGCCAAGAACTACTGAATCTGGTCTATTTACATTACACAGACAATACCATTCTGATCACTAATTCCCTATATTTCATAACAAGCATACACAAAGTACGATCTTATAGCTGATGGAACCGGATCACTAAGGATAAATAGGGGATTAGACACCAAACATGAGATGTTTTCTGTAACCTGAACCTTAGATCTCACTGAAGTACATATAACCTTATAATATTTAACTATAAACCAAATAACATCTGCTCATAAACAACTGCGATTACTTCATGACACATGGCATACTGATAGCAATCGCACAGTAAAACAATATCAATCAATATACTTTCTTTCATCCAATTATTTGACTTTGACAGGCTGGACAAAGTTCGTAGATCGACTTTACTCATACCCCTTCGTGGCGTCTCCGACTCTCTTAGAGTCTGGGATAAAATGATAGCGTCAACCCAGGACTCATGTCTCCTTTCTTCTCCCCTCTTCGTAATGGCACTCTCTCCCTTAATCCCAAACCTTTGCCTTAATTTTTGGCATAGTCAGGGTGCGGTTTGGTTGCAGGATCTTCGGGAGAATAATGCAGTTATGTCCTTCTCCCAACTACAGGATCAGTACAATCTTTTACATCAAGACTTTTATAAGTATCTCCAGGTTAGACACTGGATGCAATCATATTCTCGCCATCCACTATCATTCAAACCTGTTCCCCCACCTATAAGAATACTCTTCTCATCTTCCTCTCACTCGGGCAGTATCTCTTCTTGGTACCGGATTTTGATGGTTCATGGGTAGTCTTTTCAGGCCCGTTGGGAGGATGATCTGGAGATCCCATTGATCGAAGAAGATTGGGAGAAAATATACCAGAATATTTATAAAATGTCAAAATGTATAAATCATTCAGAGATGTTGGTCAAGGTAGTCCACAGAATGTACCTCATCCCAGATAAACTCCATAGGTTCCGGCCGGATGTTTCCAAATATTATTAGAGGGAGTGTTTTGAAATTGGCTCCTTTATGCCCGTCGTTTAGTCATGTGCTAGGTTGCGTCTAGTGTGGGAGGCGGTGTTTTATTTAATATATGAGATTACAAAGGTGAGGGTTCCAGTGTGCCCTGCTCTTGCTCTATTACATCACTATCCCCCTCAAATCCAAAACAACAACCGTTATGTTACTGGGCACATACTTATTGCCCCCAGGTCAGCAATTGCTCAGAAGTTGAAGTCCCCAGATGTGCCACTTCTTCATAAAATTGTAGCTAAAATCCAGCGCAGTTATGTACTGGAAACAGTAGGTTTCAAATACACTGCCTCAGCATCCTTTCCCTGGATTAAATGGTTTCCCTGGTGCAAGTACTATACGAACCACTCAACCCCACCTGAATCATTTGATTCAGCTGTCTGTCCCTAAGGACCAATAATCACGTGGCTCTGAGTTTTAGTCTCTGATTAAATACTTGACACTACTGTAGATGGTTCCTCCTGCTACATTCTTCCCTATCCTTCTTCTCCTTCCTGCTTATTTTCCCCCCTCTGTTTTCTTTTTCTAATCTTTTTTGGCTAATGTACGTTTAATATTTTGCATTGTATTATGGTTTTTATAAGCTTTTGATAATATAGTCATTGATGCAAACCATTGTATTTTGTCTATTTTGTGTTACAAAATCTCAATAAAAATGTATTTGAAAAAAAGACAAATACTAAAACACATTGCGCTCAGTGTATGTGCCTTAATGAATCAGGCCCAATAAGTTTTATTGGAAAGGGGGGATGCTAAAGGTTAAAACCACTATTATCATGGCTAAATTGACTGACCTACAGATGTCCCTGATGAATACTATGATTCACATAACATGGGTATTTCTCCATATAAACAAATGTGCACAATCGTTAACAAGTATTATAACTTTAATATTCTAATATTTGTCATATTATGTAAGCAATATAAATTACAGAAACCAGTTTCCTATTTTTATAAATTTGAAAAATAATGCATCTAAAGTTAATACTATTAAATGTAGTTAATGTATTTGCTTGGACTGTGCAACTGATTAAGCAACTTAGGATGCTGGAATGTATGTTAAAAAAAATAAGGCAATCACCCAGTCCTTCTTATAATCTTTCCTCTAACACGTTCTGAGCAGATACCTGGCTTAACATTCTCTGCTTCTCATTGCCACTTTTCTCATACTTTCTGCCACAATACTGCTTCATGTGCCAACACCTGCTGCATCCTATCAGAATAATATAAATACATGAAATGAGTCATGTCTTACTGGGCCAATGGACTGTGTGGCCTTTCCATAAATCTGGGTCTGATTACGCCCATTTTATTCTTCATTTTACAACACCTGAAAGAAATCTTTTGTCTTGCCTTTTCTGTACCACCGAATTGTTTGTTGCTAACAGAGTAACTAGCACAGTGAAGTTACTTCTTCGAAGTGAATACGTAACAGTAGTTGGTTCTGCTACAGGTAAATTAAGTGTCACTAATTGACCCACATGATGTCTTTAGCTGATGGAGATGAGACGTCTGCTCTTCTCTGTGTGTTTTCTCTACCTTCTTCTAAGTTGCTCAGCAGCTGTTCCCTCTAAAAAGAAAAAAATCTAGGATTAAATTGACAAGGTCAGGTGTTAGGCCCACCAACTGTAAATATGGTAATTCTGCTTTCTGAGATGACAGGCAGAACTGTAGCAGAAAATGCAGATTTCTAACCAGATACATTCAGTATCTTTTTTACTGTGTTCAGCTGTCCTAACCTCACATGACTCCAGAACGTGTATGTAACCCCTTCTGTTTGATCTGTATAATGACTACAGGTCATTAAATGTCTGAACAACTGTAGTGTTTAATAATGCAATTTCTTGAGCTACAGTACCCAGACATGTAAAAGATACTTTTCACCCCATAACAGCAAATTATCATTTGCATAAAATAGATATGTGTTTCATTTAAAAGCAAAATTAGGGTGTATATTTACTAGACTGCGGTTTGGAAAAGTGGAGATGTTGCCTATAGCAACCAATCAGATTCTAGCTGTTATTTTGTAGAATGTACTAATTGAAAAACTAGAATCTGATTGGTTGCTATAGGCAACATCTCTACTTTTTCAAACCTGCAGTTTAGTAAATATACCCCCTAGGTGTCTGAACTTGATCATTTCCTATGACTTACTCTTCTTAAAGTGCCCATGTGTAGGCCAAGCTGACTGCTCTTCCCATTATCTGTAAAAGATTCAGCTGTTGTGACTAATTGCTCAGATCCAGCAGTGCGCCATTAGTACCGATAGACAATAGATGATTATCGAATAGGCAGTGGTCATTGTCCCACCATATAGTCTATTTATACCAAACAATGTATTAAGGATCTTGGTGGTCTTATTGGGTCATACATGCTGTGATTTTCAGCCATTTAGGACTAAAACAGCCTACGGGGTGGAGAAAATTACAGTGTATATGGACTCTTTTACAAGTTTTTTTGTTATTTTTTCTTCTAATGTCCCAATATGGCAGTTTAATGAACTCTCCATTAAATTTAATTGAAATCAGCAATGACTTGCAGACACAATTAATATGGTGGGGTCCAGCATTATGTTCTTTGGTGGCCAGGACTCATTTAACTAAGCAGTGAATTTGGTATTTGCCCTGGGCCCACCATGAGAGGGTGCCACCATTTGACTTCTTTGTATTGGAGCTTTACTTAGAAGAGGCCCTAAGAAACGTTTATCTTAGCCCCATTATCCTCCAGAAAAGATACCTCTCGTATCAAAGAGCAGAGTGTCCGCTTTTATTGAAAATCAAGTTTATTACACACCCATAAGTAAAATAAAAAAAAAAGGTTAATGAGAACAATGCCCTGACTTCATTAGTCATTACAGTGCATCACTGGTACCCATAGCAAAATTTGTATAAAGGTCATCAATACCACTGTAGCCTCCCAGTCCGACTGGTCTTTTGAGGACAGAGCAGAGGATTGCAGAGGCCTTGGGGGTACCCATTCTCACCAGGCCCCATTGCGGATGCATGCCTGGAGTAGTGGTAGTTCAGCCACTGGTCATTATCAATAATTCTTACATAATATTTACCCTTGAGCTGAATTTACCCCTTTAATCCTAGACCTACCATTAGCCCAAGCCCTAAGCCAACTTGTGTTTTGCCAAATGAAATGGTATAGAGGCCACATGTTATGTAAACCTCGCCCTGACTTCATTAACCTCTTAAAGCAGCCTTGGTTAACCCTTGAGAGACATTTCTTAAATTGGCTAAAAAAGATCTATCAAGAACCGTCATGTGAAATATCTTGTGGGTTATGAAATGTGTATTCCTTTTTTCTAAAAAACCCTCTTCCCCTGCACACTTTGCTTTATCCATTATACTATTTTCATAGCTTGCTGTCTGATGTCTCTAGGAATCTGTCAGAGGGTGTGACCTATTACACCTTTTCTAAGCAAGTTGACAATAAAATGATGCCTCTGGTTTTAGCTCACATTAAAGACTTTCCCTTTACTCTTAATACATTTCTTTTTATGCCGTATTGACTCATTCCTCTTATGCTGGTGTTTGCAAAAAACTGTGTTTCTCTAGTTGTTGAGGAATAAAAAGTTGTGCTGGGACTTGTGACTCTGTTTCTCCTCTAAGGATAGTTCCTGTGACTGTTCGTGTGTGGAGCATTGGAAAGGGAAGAGTGACCAATGCAGGTCCAAGCGGGACATAAAGTTTTTTTCTTATAATCTCAAACTCTTCTTACATGCAGCTCTGTGTCTCAGAATACACCATTGCCCCCCAAACTCGCAACCTTCTCATCCATCTTACTGGAAATTCTGCGTATGCTTTTTAAAAAACAAAATTCACTTGTTCTACACACAGCCACACACCATGGTACTGTCATAGCCATCCCCATAAATAACGGTTACACTGAACAAATATAATGTTGTGAAAATAATATATATCTTTGTGAATCTTGTTGAATAAAACATAAGTACTCCCATGACTGGGAGATGCTTTATTCATAAGATACTGCTTAGTAAACCAGGCAAATATTCAGTCATTCTAATATTTTTCATGATGCTTTTGTCAACAGATAAAATTGTACTATTGAAGCCTCTGGATAATAAATACATAATTAGACTTCAATAAAATAAGCAACACATCTATCACTGATGCTAATATATGTGTATTTAGTGATTTGGTAACTACAGAGGTACATAAATGAAATCAGACACTTTAATCAGTGCCATGGAAAAAGACACATGTAGAGGCAGAGCTCTGCCCCAAAGAACTTGCAATCTAATAATGAATACGCAAATTACTGAGGTTCTCGGTGCCGAAATCTTTTTTACGTGTTTTTTCTAAACATTTATAGTTAAATAAACTGCAAGGTATAGCATATCATGTGCAATATATATACTAACCTGCAAAGATGGAAATCATCAACCACTTTCTCAATGGCACTTGGAGATCAGTGGACACAATCTTTTGGTGTAGGAGTTAGGCTGGGTACACACTACAGAATTTTCCGACCAATGGGTTTTCTTCAATGAGTGTACCAACGACTGAAGCAAAACATGATTAGCATGCCGATTCATGCGTAGACACTATACATGTTTTAAAAGATTTGCCCTCAGATCTGTTTTCTTCCACTGTCATAACCGTCAGCTGAAAAGATCATGACTGTGTATACTCTATGGAGATCTTGATCATGAGTGCATACACACTGCAGGATTAGAAGGACGTTGTTCCATAGCTGAATGAGATTTTATAGTTTTGCTAAACAATCAAATCGATCGATGATCTAAGCTTTGGAACGATCCTCATTCATCGCTGGAGAGTACACACTAATGCAGTATTGGGTCAAATGGTCTTTTATTGTTTGATTAACCCAAGACTCAGCTGCAAACCCTGTAGTGTGTACCCAGCCTTAGAGAGGACAATGTTTAGAGTGTTATTTCATACTAGCTAGTAGAATGGGTACAAGGTCAGTTTTTTAATCGGAAAAAGCAAAATTTAGATATTGCAACTTTCTTCTCCGCAGGTCTATATCTAGTGTATAAATGATTATATATCAATATGTGTCTGTACCTAAATAGGGGAATGTTCTGTGGTGAAGTTAACAATAATTTGCAGAATGCTGTATAAAGGTGCTGGATGACTATTTATAGATCAGTGCCCAAAAGATATAATATGCAAATACTCCCCATCAGGCAACATTGATAACACACAAGGGGACATGATACACAAATCCCTCCTGCTGTTCATGTGACTATTGGAATACTACAGTCTGTATCTACAGTCTTATTTCCATCTCTATACCCTGTCTTCTTTGTTATGTTTTCCTGTCTTGCGGATTCTCACGGTCCGTTCTGCATTACCGTGCTCTCATTTTACAGGCAGGAGCGTATCTAATCACCTAACTCCTGCATTTCACTCAACTTAATCGAAATCTTCACAGTCTCAGCTGGCTTTGTATTCAATCTTCTATTACATTTACAACTTCTAATTTGATTTTTCAGCTCTATACCATTCCATACAAATATTCAGACTCTTGTTTCTCACCTTTTATAAACTGCTGTACATTTATTTGTCTATATGTTCATGTCAACCAAATTCCTTTGCTAATCTTTGAGACCATTAATGCAGCTGATATTTTCTTTGGATATCTTGATACCAGGTGAATTGTAGAAGGGAAAAGTGATAGACTGCTATACATAGCATTGCTCACTGTTTTGTAGTTTAACTGTGCATGAAAGCTTGTTAAACTCTATGTGGAAACATGCATTTTAAGAGAGTTTAGTATACTTCTATTGTATGTTTAAGGAATACTTTAGAAATGGAAAATAGAGTGCTCAGGAATTTTTTTTTAGTATTACAGAAAAGCGTCAAGAAAAAGTCTGAATTCAGAATTGTGGCTATATTGAGAAAGTTAAAATAAAACTACATAAACGCAGTCACTTGTTCCTATAGAATTCTATGAGGAATTTAACAAGCAACACATTTTAAGAAACACAGCACAAAGCGTTCAAACGACAAGAAAACTAATTGAAACAATATGAATGCTCTTGCATACCTTCCAACTATCTTGATTTAGGTGGGACGTTTCCTGAAGGTCTTTTGTCTTAATTGCCAGGACCAGTGGCAAGGGAGGGGCAACCTAGCAATTCAGAGAGTGATGTGGCCACGTCCCCAAAGTTATTTTTTGAGGCAATGTTACAAAGTATACTCTTGCCAATGCTTGTGTGGACTCATATCATTATGTGACCTATTTTATTAGTGTTTCACCTTTATTTGCTAAGCTGAATAATGTACTGTACATGAAATAAACTTGTAGGACTAGCGGAACAGGTGTTCACCTATAGCAGCCGCCTTTCCCGTAGAGACCGGTTATGCTCACAGGTACTCGGATGCCCCCAGGAGTTTATGTCCACACAGCGGTGCACAGGAACAGGAGCTAATACACAGAGTAGGGACCAGCCAGAGATCTGCGGAGTGGCCGAGCACAGGTGGAGATGAGAGGTGCTAGCTGGATAAGGGCCACAGGCAAATATTCAGAATCGGGTACAGGCAGAGGATCAGGGTCACAGGCAAATATTCAGAATCCGGGTACAGGCAGAAAATCAGGGTCACAGCCAAATATTCAGAATCCAGGTACAGACAGAAGATCAGGGTCACAGGCAAATATTCAGAATCCGGGTACAGGCAGAATACCAGAGTCACAGACAAATATTCAGAATCCAGGGACAGGCAGAGGTCATACACGAGAGAACAATCTGAGGTTAAACACCAACACAGCAGAGAAGCAGGCAGCAATACTGGGAACAGAAAGCTATAACCGGCAGTGAGGTACTTTGATGGACAAATCAGAAAGGAGGAGGATATGGCGGACAGGAGGCTGCTAATTAATAACTAGCTTAGAACTAGCATAGGTCATATCATAAACCAGGAACATGTATAAATATATAAATTAACAAATTAGAATCATGCGAGAGCTCCCCCTGGAGTTGGAGGATGTCCCTACACCCTCCAACTCTATACCACAAAGATGACAGTGCATTGTAACTAATGCACATGCTCGTCTGCTACATCATGCCAGGATGCGGCGTACTGCCGCGGCTCGTGACAGTTCCTTTGGATTTCAGTATCATCTCTATGCGGATGATACCCAAATTTATCTATCCTCGTCTGATCTCTTGACATCTGTGTTGTCCCGTGTAACTGACTGTCTTTCTGCCATTTCATCTTGGATGTCCTCTTGCCAACTCAAACTTAATCTTTCTAAATCAGAGTTAATAATATATCCACCCACCAACAAGAGCATATCTGACATTTCTATCTCTGTTGATAACATGACCATAAATCCCACTCCACAAGCTCGCTGCCTAGATGTAATCCTCGACTCACACCTATCCTTTGTTCCCCACATTGACTCTATATCTAAATAATGTTATATACATCTAAAAAACATTTCCAGAATTCGCACATATCTCACAATAAGACTCTCCTCTGGTCTACAAACTTTTAAGCGTTCTCTGAAAACCCACCTCTTCAGACAAGCTTATAATATTCCTCAACCACCCTATTAACCTCACCACATTACCCTATTACCATCCATTACACAATTTCACACAAGACAACTACCCCATGACCAACATTGTTGTGTGACAGGATCATTTCGCTGATGAGTCACTTTTACCGTTGCAGTTTGGCTGGGCCGAAATGCAAAATGTAGACTTAACCCCACTGTCCCATAGATTGTAAGCTTGTGAGCAGGGCATTCTCCCCTCTTTGTCTGTATAACCCAGTTTGTTTATTAGTTTACTGTGTTTGTCCCCAATTGTAAAGCACTACAGAATATGTTGGCGCTATATATAAATAAATGTTGATGATGATGATAAGGAAACCGGACACACCGAATTTGGTAAAATTTATGGCTATTTAAGTATGCAGAATTTGTCACCATAAAGGCAAAATACCATATTTTATTGATAAGCCGTTGTCTGGAGGGGGAACTTCCATTGTTTTGCAACCAAGACATGGCGGCCTTGAGAATTTGCACAGAGAGTTTATCAGAGTATATATCCAGTACACCCAGTGGGGAGCAGTCTGCTACCTTTTTAAGGCTTTATTCTGTAACTTTCAATTCACAGCATTTTTATTATATACTTTTACTAAAATGCACATTACGACAAGATTTTGATTTGTAATTTTTCTCAGGAAAATTATGAAAAATTGACAGACAATTGCAACATAATGGAAGCAAGTAAGAGCACTTTATGCTCAGCTAAATCCTTATCTGAAATTATATTTAAAGGGTGTGATTTTTACCCTTCTCCATTATTCAGCGTATGCTTTTTTTCCTCTATCACTGGAAAAATGTGCAAATGTCGTAATTCCCCAGGGCTGAACATGTGCTGCTTGACCTAGGTAAGAGTGTGGTGCTCTTAAATAGTCGCCTTTAAAATATACTTTGCTAGTCAAAATAAAAAAGATATCACCTAATATTAAACTGTTCATTCATTTCTCTACTGTTGTATTGACTAGAATTTGGCAAGCAGATTATTGCAATCAACCTCAGTGCTTGTACCAGGCATCACCTCATTTACTATTTACACAAACCTCATTATTCCACTCCCTTGCTGCCTATTCTGCACTTTCAAATAAATACTGACGAGTTCCAAGTTATTTCTTTACTTATAGCTGATTGTAAAGAAGGAAAATGTTTCTTTTTCTAACAGACCCTCATTAAAACTTATAACAGTTTACAGATCAGGACAGAAGTGCTGAAAAATCTGCAAAAAAAGCAGAAATCAAAGCCAAACTATGAAAGTGTTCACAATGTTATTTTATTGGGCTTCTAATAAAGTATCTCAGGTTAGTATTTTTACTTTATGGTAGTAATCTGCAATCCCATCCCTTCTGTCACTACAAGGGCTCATCAAGAGTTTAACTAGCACCTGTTTATTTTGTAATAAGATGCATAGTTTTGTAATACTGTGCATGTGCACACAAAAAACGTAGGCATATGTCCATACCAAGGTTTTTTGGGTGTCTTCGACTTATGACTCTTTATGCCTGGAGGGGCGATAAAGGGGAGTGAATGGGCAGTAAAGATGAGGGAAGAGGTGGCAGGCTTAGGCCAAGTACAGTAATGGTAACAATCAGCAGCACTATCTAGCACAATGATGGACAACAGATGACCCTAGGGCCACATGTGGCCCACCCAACCTACAGCCCCTAGTAGCTTCCTGCTAAGCCCTGACAGTCCTTTTCTTTGCTTTCTGCCCCATTGGCTCCATCTCTTATTATCTGTTTTAAGCCATACCTCACCTGTGACACCAACTCTTACTTAGTAGAAACAGTTCCTGTGCTGTTGTTGCTTCCAGAGGCAATTTATAACTTTTATAATAGGGAGTGCTGCAACAATTTTTATGCGTTATATGCACTACAGGACTTGGTGGTCTTGTTCTGTGAGCTTGTGTCGCCTACCTCTTTGGACTGAGCTGTTATAACTCCTGGATGTTTCCACTTCACAATAACAGCACTTACAGTTGACCGAGGCAGCTCTAGCAGGGAAGAAATTTGACAAACTGACTTGTTGGAAAGATGGCATCCTATGACAGCGCCACATTGAAAGTCGTTGAGTTTTTCAGTATGACTCATTTTACTGCTAATGTTTGACTGGAGTTTGCATGATAGTATGCTTGATTTTATGCAACTGTAAGCAAAGGGTTTGGATCAGATGGCCAAACAAAATAATTAGAAGGGGTGTCCCCATGCTTTTCGCTATGTAGAGTATATCGGACGCAACTGTCCTTGCAAATGATCCCATCTAGATTTACATGCAAGGGCGTTAAATTCCCTTATGTTGCCTGAAGTGCTTTAGTTATCAGGAAAGCATCAGGAAAGTTTAAAAGAATGGAGATGTATAATAAACTTCAATTAATTTATGTCAAATGCCTGTAATTAATCTCAAGTGAACAAGCTACAGTAGACATGTATGAGGTGGTTTTCACTTAAAGTATCCTTAGTCGGGGCACATCTTACCCAAATCAGTAGAGTAAATAAAACAACATAGGGGGCTATATTTACTAAACTGCAGGTTTAAAAAAGTGGAGATGTTGCCTATAGCAACCAATCAGATTCTAGTTATCATTTATTTAGTACATTCTACAAAATGACAGCTAGAATCTGAATGGTTGCTATAGGCAACATCTCAACTTTTTCAAACCCGCAGTTTAGTAAATATACCCCATGGTCGTTAACAGATAATTTTCTGACTCATTAGTGTTTACTGCTACTGACTTCTGGCTTAGTTAGACTTTTCTGTGGTTTACTAACATACATCTTTATAGTTTAGTAAGAGTATGTCAACATTTATGTTTGTTATACCGAAGATGAATACCAGTGCAAAAATGATATTGATACAATGTAAAATTCATCAGAATGTAAAAAATAAGTGACCTGATTAAATCAGTATGTTTATTATCAGTATGGAGAGAAAGCATAGGCAGTGTGGTTATGTAACATTATTTTCCTTCACTATTTTACTAGAAAAATAGGTTGTGGTTGATTGAGATCAAGTAGAAAGGAAAAAATATTAAAAAGCAATAAGTTAATAAAATAAGCATAAAACAATTTCCTTGTTGCCTCCTGAACCATGGTAGTTGAGGCTTGTACCTAGTTTTCCTATATAGTAACTATACCCTACTCCAAAATGCCGGAAGAAGTGACTACTTAATTTATTGAAGCAGTTTTAGAATAAGTGCAATGAGACACAATTGGGGGGTGAGACCCACTGACACATCCAACCATTGTGATCATTTACTATATGACTTACACAAAGTCTGTATTCAAATGATTCCTCTACTGTCTAGTTTGGACACTTCAGATCTATATTGCCACTAGACATGAAAGAGAATAACTGTCTTCTATTGCAACATTTTTGAAACTCAAGAGATTGTGCAGATGTAAGCTACTGCCAGGAAATACAGCTCAGACTGTATAATAAAGGGACAGCGCTATACTTATACAACTATGTGTTAAAACCAGCTTATGCCGGCCAAGGAAGCTGGCGTGGAAAACATAGGCCAGTGATGACGAGGAAGGATTAGTAGCTTTTACAATTGGATTTAATGATTTCTGAGCTAACACTGAGGTGGGGTTGAATGTAAAGGAACCCACAGGAGAATCTGTGCTGACTAAACCTGGAGGCCAATTGTATGAATAGGGAGCAGTACATTTAACCTCTTTTATGAATCCAGCAGTTGTGGAACTAGATATCCCAGCTTGTCATGTGAGATCATGCTGGGACTTGCACCATATTATTATTATTATTATTATTATTATTATACTTTTGAATAAGCTATTATTATTATTACTTTTGTCATTGATTTGCAATGCCTCACACTGCGCTATAGCTCCAGCCTACTGCTGGTTGCGCGAATGTCAGGTAAAAACTTGCTTGGGGTTCTCCTGATTTTCACGCAACCATCACTAGGCAAACCAGCCGGGGTGGTTGGCACTATAGCAGGGGGACAAATGGCAGGGATCCGCCTGCCATAATGACAAACCAACCCCTGGCTGCTGGCTGAATTCTCTAGGGAGTGGGGTCTGCAAAAAAAAACATGCAGACCCCCCCTCTATGAATAACCAGTCCAGTGCTGAAAGCACTAGGGCTCTTTCTTCACCCCTGGGCAGTGGGTGTAGGGTAATAACTGCAATTAAATTGTAAAAAAAGACAAAACAGATGCAATTTTTGTTTGTGGAAGTATAAGTCCCAGCCAGGCCGAGCTGCCCTAAACAGTCTGGGTGGCTAATGCTAGTAGAACTGCAAGCACCAGCATACCCATGGCAGCCAGGTCATGCTAGCACTTGGAAAACCACAAGTGCCAACATGACCTGACACCCATGCCTTGCTGCAACCAAAAAACAAATGTTAAATAATCAACAACTCCCTCGTAAAAACTACAACATTTTAATAAAATAATAAAACCTCAATAAAAACACAAAACACTCTCTTTAATACCACATCTATTTATTAAAAATAATAAAACCCCATATACTCACCATTGTGATGTCTTATTCCTTTGTCAGCAGATTTTAATCCAAAAATGCTTGTAAACCATGTACATATAAATTTGTATTTTAAAATAAGGTCCATGAAGCTGTCCATAAATATTTCTAATTCCAAAAGTCCATGTTTGTAAACAATCTTCTGATCTTCGGGTCAGGAGGACCCCCAATTTGTGAATCCATCTTGATTAAAGTGGGAATGAAGGAGGGCACAGTGTGTGTGGATGAAGGAGGGCACAGTGTGTGTGGATGAAGGAGGGCACAGTGTGTGTGGATGAAGGAGGGCACAGTGTGTGTGGATGAAGGAGGGCACAGAGTGTGTGGATAAAGGGGCACAGTGTAAAGGTGAAGGGACACAGTGTGATGATTTTGTACATGTTGTTGTTTTATTTTGTTTGATCCTATTTCTCTTAAAATTAGCTGTATATTATTCTTTGACAGAAATATAATTGAAAAAAATATATAAAAATATTATTTTCCCTTGGATTTATGTATATCATTTTTGCAAACAACTTACTAAGTATTTCTGTCCAGACCTAAATACTTATTACGTTATTTTGACCCTACTACTTATAAAACGGGACTGCTCTGTAATTATTGTAATGCCTCACACTGCGCTATAGCTCCAGCCTACTGCTGGTTGCGCGAATGTCAGGTAAAAACTTGCTTGGGGTTCTCCCGATTTTCACGCAACCATCACTAGGCAAACCAGCCGGGGTAGTTGGCACTATAGCAGGGGGTACCTTGAAAAAATTATGGAGACTCTAAGGGTGCCGCGAACTGAAAACGTTTGGGAACCACTGGTCTAAAGGGTTTCCCAAGACAGTGTGGGAAAACCCCTTAGACTATAAATGTACTGTAGCTTGTGGCTCTGTTATAGTCATTCAATTTGCGCTGCTTGTATACTGCAATTTTTACAATAACTCATCTCCGGCAATTTTACATCAAATCTCAGCTTAATACTTTGGTGAGTTTCAACTCGCCCGAGAAAAATACAGGATTTTCAAAATTGCAGCTTTATACATTTACCTGGACATTATTTTACTGATGCTACTGCTTTTCCTAGTGCACCTGCTTTTTCAGGTTGTGAAGATACTTGTGGTGCTCTACACTACCACAACAGTACTGGCCAAACACTGGAATTGTAACTTTCACAATATTTTGTGGATTACTATACTATTCAGTACTCTGTGCTGACAAGAGTAGTACTGGTTAAACTTGGGTACTGCATTATGCCTGTTTCATCATCCGTACTTGCTACATCAGTATTGGTGCCTTATATATCCCTGCGGTTGTGGTACCCAGAGTGCTACTCCCAGATCAGTCTATTGTCTTTGCTCATATACTATTGTGCAAATCTATATCTGTTAAGTTATAATTGAGATTAAGTCCTGGGGACAACCAAGTGCCAGTGAACATATGTAGTTCCATGGGAATGGGGGTTGCTATATGTGAAGTTCTCATGAAGAGCGGTTTTGATAATCGATCAAATGATTTGTATTCGGATGCCAGATTTTTCGTTCAAAAGTGCACTGGCAAAGTGCAGGGAAGGTAGTAGAGAGATCTGGATGAGGTTTGTGGCAGTACAAAGTGGATTGGATTTGTGGTGGAACGATGAATGTGAGCAGAGAGTGGGTCCCAGGGTTGGGTGAAATGTCACCAGCAACCATGAGAACCCACAAGTCGAGAAAGTGGAAATGCAAGGATAATTTGTGGTGTGATGTTTATTCTGCATGTGCAGGTGAGTAGTGAGTGTAGTTAAGTGGGTGCAGGAAACAAAAATAGTTCCGGCGTGCAGAATAGCAAGGAAGGAAGTCATGGCGTTTGGAGGGAAGTGTGGTGAAAGTGAGTAGGAGAAAGAAAGAAGGTAGATTTAGTGTATGGTGAAATGATGTGGGACATGTTTATGACTATGTATTAGTTGGAGTAGGTATTGAGAGATTGTAGGATGAATCACTGAACTAGGTAGTGTAGGGCAGTTGAGGTGGAGGATATATATATTTATATAATATTGCAATTTCTCAACAACAGTGAAAAGAAAAGAAACAAAAAGAGCAGCACTCAAATTCAAATGAATAATAAAGCCAAATTAAAGAGCTGAAGAGGGAACCAGCTACTAGATGGTTCGATTAGTCTTTCGCCCCTACACCCAGGTCGGACGACCGATTTGCACGTCAGGACCGCTGCCATCCTATATCAACTCACCAAGATTTATCAATTTAATACTATTTTATGGTATTATATTATTAAATAAACATTTACATCACTATTTTCCATAAAAATCAAATTTCCTATTGGATACATGTGACTGTTAATGTAGAAAAATACAGATGCAATGATTATACAATTATGTGTACTGCACCATATCAGCTCCAATACAATAAACAACTCTATGCAAATGAATAGACCTGTTTCTACAATATTTGCATATATGGAATATTTTACGTCTTAAGTGCTGTCAATACAATGTCAATGCAATACCAGTGCAGCAGTATCAATATGAAAAATAAAAATCACAGTTATTTGGTAACAGAGAAGTGTTCTTTTACATAGCAAAAACAGTTCTGTATAATTCTATATAAGCCTGTATATTTAAATCAGATATAAATCATGCCGGCTGTGGATCTTTATTTCCAGTTTCAACTTACTTAAATCAAGGAGCATGACACCTCCGGAGAAGATTTTGCTCTGCTCCTTGACTGTTTTGTGCTTGTAAATGAGGACCACAGTTTTAATGGTAATGTCTAAAACTGGCCTTTCTTGTCTGTGTAAACAGTGAGTAGTTTTAAGCCAATACACTCTGCATTGTACAGTGCAATGGAATATGATCAAGTTTCCTAAATACAACCATAGACCTTAGATCAGTCATGTATTATCTGAAGTAATATTATTTTCAAATGTATCTATACCTCTCTGCAATTCTTGTAACTGATACATCGGCAAGATTCAGTTGATTACAAATGTTCTGTCCGTTACCACATGATTAATGACTATGTAAAAATAATCAATAAAATGCTGTCTCACAGCTTCCACTCTCCAGTGTTATGTCAGGATTATGAGCATACTGTGGGTATTGTATATTACTCAGCCATACAAACTGCAAGAATATCAATCATGTGTTATCTCTTGTTGACATACTCAAACAGCATTGCAAATAATCACAGTCCCGTCTCCTGACAAGTGCCACATATCCTCTCTTGTTGCTTTACCTCAGCTGCCAATCTCTACACTGGCTCCAGGTCTCCTACAGAATCCAGAACAAACTCTTCAAAAGACCCTCAGTAATTCCTCTCCTCCCATTTCGCCAACCTAATTTCTACCCACACTATCTCATCCCCCTATGCTCTGCCAATGCCTGCCGCCTCACCACCACACTGAATACATCTTCTCACTCCCACCTCCAAGTCTTCTCTCTTGCTGCTTTCCACCTGTGGAACATAATCCCAGTCTTTATTAGATTTATCCACTAGTCTCCAAGACTTCAAATTTGCCGTAAAAACGAATTTCTTCATGCAAGCCTATTAAGCCTATCTGACGTCTTCCTAATTACTCTGCCTATGGTACCACCTCTATCTATTACCACCCCACACACATACACTTAGTGTCACCCTAAATATGTCTAACCCCCCTATCTCTAAGAGTAGGACCCTCTTTCCTTATGTTTTCCTTTCTACCATTGCACCTTTGGTCGGGTCCAGTGTTCACCATGTCTAAATATGCCCCGGCGCCTACAGGGTTAAATTACTGGTGCCAGTCGCTGCATGTATAAAATGAGTATTTATAATGTCTTTTAAAAATCATATATTTTAACTGTGCACTACAGTGCTAGGAGAGTAAAACCTGGCGACGCAGCAGTGAAGGGGTTACCTCACAGTGCAAGGTGACAGGGAGAGTAAAAAGTCATATTTAAACAAATAAATGTATATATATATATAATGTAGGGGTGCTGTGACGCAGGTAAGTAACCCGGTGGAAGGTGCCGGGAGTGTAAATATGTATATTGGTGGTCCAGTGAAGTTTGGAAACCTTCCTGGGGGCTCTTAGAGCTCCGGTCCCCTAGGTTCCTATGGACTAACGGTGGCTAGTACCTCTAGTGTATTATGGTCCTTATAAGGTCTTTTGATCAAAAAAGTGTCTGCCCGATGTCTATTGCATGGTGTATCCTGCGACTAACAGATAAGAGCACACACTCTAATCCATTCCCCTGCTGTCCTGTGTTGAACCCAGCATCTCTGAGTCAACGCTCTGCCTGCTACCCAGCAGTCCTGATCCATAAAAAACGGTCAGGAGGTACCATTCAGCCCACAGCAAAGAGGCGTTACAGCAGCTATAATGTATACCCAGAAATAAGCGGTTCCAAGTACTGGAGAAGCAGCCTGGTGGTGGCAGCCTCCTACAACTATTAGATGCAGTTGGTATTCGGAGTCGGCGAATTGTCTGGTGGCAGGTGACACCAGTAGGAGTAACAGTACCATCAGTAACAGTTGGTTACTGACAGTGAGAAAGCAACCCAGATAAGCTGTGTAAAATCCTCCCCAGACAGGTGGCAAAGTAAGCCCATCCAGTCACAGCACCCTAATGCTCTGTAGGGGCCTGTTTCCAAACTCTGTTCAACTGTGCTAGTAATGCCCAGGTAGCACATGCCATTGGAAACATAGATCTCAATACTCTTTGCGTGCTTCAAATATTATGTTCATATAACTAAGAAAGGGCATAAAGAAGATGCTAGGCATGAAGCAGGGGCCTAGGACAGACACACAATAATGGAAACACTTGTATAAATGTGTTTTTTGCAGTAACAATGTTGCTGTCCACTGCTGCATAATGTGTTGGTTCATTAATATTAAATCATTTATTGAAGGAAAATGGAATCATTTGTCAAATAACTTTTGTAAATGAAAAATGCAGTTAATCTCATTGGCATGTGGATGAGAGTCAGAGATACTTTAGATTATCTGTGTGCTTTACCTCTCACATAATCATTTTCTCAAATATAAAACCGTTATAAACTTGTGGGTATATTGCTACGTAATATGTTGGCGCTTTATAAATAAAAGATAATAACAATAACCCCGTGAAGACATATATTTAATACATTATTTTATGTTTATGCATTTTTTTTTTTAAATTGTTAACAAATTGATCGTGCTTATCTGAACATGCAACATATTACATTTATAGGTACGTTTGTGTTCGTATCTTTTAATTTAGATTAGTTAGTTGTTAGTAAGACACAATCTATATTAAAGAAAAATAAAATAAATGACAGTAAATTCAATGTTTCTAAGCCACAAAACTATATATTAAAACGACATATATGGGAGTTGAGATTTGCATTCTTTGCAAAGTTCTTGTGCTACAATCTTCATTTTGCAAACTGTTCCGAATCGCACATTTCTTAATATACGTGTGGTTCGGAACGCTAAGTAAAAGAGGTATAAATAGTGTCTGTAAGCGAAAGTTGTTGGAAGCGTAATATGCATCCAACTCTACATGAAAATATGTAGAATCTTCAAAGGACTAGACCAACCTGTAGAGTATTAGAACCTTCACATTAGAACATTTACGGGGCTAGACCTACCTGAAGTCAACCAGAGTATTAGAACCTAGAAGCACTATGGTCATGACTTTGATACACAAACAGGGCTTATTTGGGTGTAGTTCGAATGTTCTCTCCATGTCTGCGTGGGTTTCCTTTGAGTGCTCCAATTTCCTCCCACACTCCAGAAACCTACTAGTAGGTTAATTGGCTGCCAACAAAATTAACCCTATTCTTTGTGTGTGTGTGTTTGCTTATTTAGACTGTAAGCTCCATTGGGAACAAATAAATGGTAATGATGATGATATACTTATGTGGAGACTGTGATATATATATGAGGTTATATGGAAACTGTGTTCTAATACATATAGGAACATGGGAAGTATGTGAGATATCTTAGGAGAATGTTGTGATTGATTGTACTTGGAGCAATGGTAGTGGTACTGTGTGTTTGTATTTGGAGTAATGGTAGCAGTAGTGTCCATTTGTACTTGCAGCATACAGTTTGTGTTGTGATGCATATGAAGCATGTAGTTTGTATGTAGCATATAGGTCTATGGAGGCATGTGGCCTTACTATTCAGAATAATGGTGCGGTACTTGTGTGTAATGAGAGTTGTAGCACTTGTCCACAATGAGAGTTGTAGTTTATACTGTGTGTAAGAATGGGAGTTGTAGTAGAATCTGAGATATGTACACTCATTTATTACCTCTTCTATGTTTTGCAGAACTGTAGCTGAATCTGAACTAGCAGAATAAATGAAAAGTGCCCCTATATATGTAACATAATTTCATTACAAGTTGTTGTTCTTGTAAGTCCTGTAAGTCTTCTACAATTTTTATACCTATATGATTGATAATTTCACATCAGCAGAGTATGAGACATTGCAGCTCTCACTCACAGCAATGATTAATGATAAGGATCTTGCCCACATTTCACTAATTACTAGCAAACATGTCGTACAGCAACAAAATGGAATGCTAAAAATATCTGTTAACAGTATCACCAGCCAAGTTGTTTTCATCTAATTAGTGTAGGAGAGCATATATTTTAAAAGAAAGTACTAACTTATCTTCCACGCTTCTGCCTGTCCCCACTCCTTACTACTCTGAGCCTGTCATGTCTAACTATTCAGTGTCCAGTGTAGCATATGTAGTATCTTTAAATACATTTTTCATATTTAAGTCTTCAAAGATAAACTGCAGGCTCTATAGTTAGAACTGTGTTTTCCCCCTCTATGGTGTTATCTCTGATTGACAGTCTCAGCTTAACTAGTAAGAAAATTGGAAATAATGACACTCCCATGAATCTGTGATAAAACTTTTAAACTTCATAAGAAATGTGTGAGTTTACATATTGCATTAAATCTGTACCATCCTTGTAAACTTCTTGATTTCAGAATTGTACATATTGAATGGGTGTTAAACAGCCTGTGCATGAGCTTTACAGTTAAGCTTGTCACAAACGTAGACATTAAGAGCCAGCTTGATGACTTTTGAGTAAATTGGCCAACCATTGCACAGTACACTGATTAGTCAGGATAAAAAATGAGGTCATCTGATGACATTCATGAGTGCATATGAGATCATCAGTCAACCTGAAAGTGAACAATGCAACCTCAGTAGCCTCACCTGCACAATGTGGCTATCCAATATGTTACCAAATGACTTATACATTTGATAGAACTGAACAACCATATTTTTCTGTGTGTGAACAACATTAGACAGCAGTCCGCAAAGCATAATATAAAAAGGCAATCTAGATAATGCACAATTAATGTCCAATCAAAATGTCAATAAATAATGTGTATGGAACCTTCCATGTCAGTATAATCAGTGGCACAACTGTCCAGGATTATAGAGAAGAGAGAAAAAAGGCGATTTAGATGATTTGAAGGTGCCCAGGAGGGTGGATACATTTCTGACTCACTGGGCCTGAAGGAATTGTGCCGCTGCCAATCTAACGACAGAACAAGTCCCAACCATATATCAACCCAATCTATGGTCTCTTTATAAAATATATCATTATTTTCAGATTGAAAACTCTTGGCACAATCTATTAGAATTATTAGTTACCTCTATGATGTTTTACTTGAATTCACATTCCTGCATTTTCAAGAACAATCAGGGATAATGAGCTACGTAACTGTTATGAGGCCTTAAAAGCCCAACTCTAGGTTATTTGAGACCAAGACTGTGTTTTTTTTGGCCTGTGGAAAACCCCACACAAAAGCTGTAAACTATCAATAATGTGTTATAGATGTGACAGATAATAGTGTGATTTTTAAAAGAATGACATACACTTTAACTGTATATAGGGCATGGTTATAACATTTTGTTGTATCTGCATGTCCATGACAGGTCCTCAATCTTTGCTCCTGTCGCCGCTGTTAAGTGGCCAATCCTAAATTGTTTTAGTGCTTTGTGAAGTGGCCCAGTAGTTTCCGGTGTTTGAAAAATGTTGACGTAAAAGAGTTTTTCTTGGCCTCCGCCACTTCTTGGACTCTGAAAAATTGCTGCAACCAGAGAAAAACAAATTATCTGACAATATATTTGTAGTCATTTAAGTGCTATTGCCAGGCTTTGTCACTCTGATTCATAATAATAATACATCAAATATTCTAAAATATTTGGTAAAAAATATACTTCTGTACGTTATGTAACTGTTTGAAGGGTAAAAATAAATAGATAGAGTATATTAAATTTGTTTCACACAAAGTCACATTTCACTATCATACTGTATTTTGTTGCTGTTTCTCATTCATTTAATTCTGCTAATTTTTCTCTCGTAAAAATTCTAATTCTCTTATTGTCTACAAGTTATATATAGTTCTGTAAATGTTTTAATAGTATAGTTGGCTGCAGGTTAATATAGTCTTGTAAATGTTCTAATACTCTGGTTGACTTCAGGTAGGTCTAGCCCCGTGAATGTTCTAATGTGAAGGTTCTAATACTCTACAGGTTGGTCTAGTCCTTTGAAGATTCTACATATTTTCATGTAGAGTTGGATGCATATTACGCTTCCAACAACTTTCGCTTACAGACACTATTTATACCTCTTTTACTTAGCGTTCCGAACCACACGTATATTAAGAAATGTGCGATTCGTAATAGTTTGCAAAATGAAGATTGTAGCACAAGAACTTTGCAAAGAATGCAAATCTCAACTCCCATATATGTCATTTTAATATATAGCTTGTGGCTTAGAAACATTGAATTTACTGTCATTTATTGTATTTTTCTTTAATATAGATTGTGTCTTACTAACAACTAACTAATATAAATTAAAAGATACGAACACAAACGTACCTATAAATGTAACATGTTGCATGTTCAGATAAGCACAATCAATTTGTTAACAATTTAAAAAAAATAATGCATAAACATAATAAAATGTATTAAATATATGTCTTCACAGGGTTATTGCTATTATCTTTTATTTATAAAGCGCCAACATATTACGTAGCAATATACCCACAAGTTTATAACGGTTTTATATTTGAGAAAATGATTATGTGAGAGGTAAAGCACACAGATAATCTAAAGTATCTCCCCCTACCCCCCTCCCACTCCTGCCCTCCCTCCTGTCCCCCTCTTACCTCCCTCCTTTTCATTCTCCTCTCCCCCCTCTCCGTCTCTGCCTCCGTTCTCCCCATTCCCTCCTCCTACCATTGCGTCTCTGTCCGTCCTACCCTCCCCTTAGATTGTACGCTCCTTCGAGCAGGGCCTCCTCTCCTTCTGTTCTCCACCACCTTAACTCTGCTCTCCAGCTCCTTGTCTCTTCCGTGAGGTCCTCCTGCCCTCCTACCCCTCTCTCTACCCCGCTGGGGGCTCTCACCTCTCATCTAGCTGTACATTGAGCTTCTGAGTTACTGTGCTTTTTGTTAACTGTACCGTGCTGTCTCACCCTGTATCATGTTTCTGTCTGTCCCTGTACGGCGCTACAGATACCTAGTGGCGCCCTATAAATAAAAATTAATACTAATAATAATAATTATAATGAAAGCATTCAATGAAAAGTCCACGATTGTGGATTTTTTGGGTTAATTTTACAACATAGGCGAAACTGGACTATTCTGCCAGCACAACCCCTATCCTATCTCTATCCGCCAATTAAAGTACTTTTTTGTGAAGAGTAATCAATCTTCAGAGGGCCAGGATTATACAGTCTTTCATCAGCGATGGCTACAGGCCTCGGAAGTGAGGATGCCTGGCAAAGCTGGGTTGCACCACCCCCTGCCCCAAGATTCTCTGCGCCTATACATGCGAGTATAAACACTCATGCAAACTAGAAAACTAGAAAGGTTTATTTAGTTAGTGCAAATGGTCAGTGAGTGTGTCCATCAATCTTGCAGTTGCTTATGTTATAAGTGACCTAATGTACTAAACACAGCATATTAATAGTTTTACCTACATTTAGAAAAGGTCAGGAACAATATTGGTACTGTTTGTCAATCTTATGTCTGTATGTCTTTATGTGAGCAGTTGTATACTTAATTAAAAAATAAGGAATTACTATATTGAGTGTCGTTCCCTATTTAATTACATGTTCACTCTTGAAGAAAAAGAAGATGCCAGAGAGCAGCAGAGAGCAGTGGCAGGAAGCCCTTGTAAGGGTTGAGCGCTACCCTGCCAATAAGAGGCTGGGATGAAGCGAAAAAGAACTAGAAGAAAAGAAGAAGCTTGCAGCTGGCTTAGGGAACGGCGGCAATGCGGGGAGCTAATGCAGAAGACCTCAGCAGAAGACGGGAGCCAGGTAAGGCACTTGTGGGTGCCCTTTCTCCCAGGTCCTTGCCGGCATCTCTAGCCCCCAGCTTTTTCACAGCAGGCACAAGGCCCAAGACAACAAGAGGGCACAGCGGGCACAGACAGCAAGTCCTGAGTCGCAGATAGGGGTTGGTTGAGGATTGAGCACTGGGACCCAGTAGACAGAGCACCAGGTCCCAGTAAGTGGCTCACCAGGACTAGAGCCGCCAAGAGAAATATTGGGCCCCCGTACAGGAAATTCAAGGGTTCACCCTATAGTCGACTGGAAGGGAAACTCATGTGCCACAGCACAGCGGCAGCGAACATCCAAAGGGGTGTGGCCATACCATTGGAGGTGTGACTGTGTGTCATTGGAAGTGTGCCTAGGAGGTGAAAAGCGCAGGGCAAGGAATATATAAGCATTAGAGGATGCAATCATTTGGTGCTACAGAGTTCCCGTGGCACAGGGACGGAGCCCTGTAGCTCTGTCATTACGAAAATGCCCAGCAGCTTTACTCACACATGCTACCCTCTGCCCAGCAACTTTATTCACACATGTCCCCCTCTGCCTAGCAGCTTTATTCACACATGCTCAAGTCTGCCCAGCAGCTTTAATCACACATGCCCCTCTATGCCCAGCAGCTTTAGTCACATGTCTCCCTCAGCGCAGCAGCTTTAATAAAACATGTCCCCCTCTGCCCAGCAGCTTTCATAAAACATGTCACCCTCTGCCCAGCAGCATTAGTCGCACATGTGCCCCTTAGCTCAGCAGCTTTAATCACACATACCCCTCTATGCCCAGCAGCTTTAGTCACACTCGCCCCTCTATGTCCAGTAGCTTTAGTCAAACATGCCCCTCTATGCACAGCAGCTTTAATCACACATGCCCTCTGTGTTACGAGCCGCGGTGGTGCCCAGCCGCCGCGACTCTCTTACCTGCGTCCCGGCCGTCGCTATGGCGACCGGGACGTCACTTCCACCCATGACCCGGCCGTTACCGGGGCAACGGATGGACGCTTCAGCGCTGCGTCCCGGCAGTGAGAAGCTGGGCGCATGCGTTCAGTAAAGTTAATAGCCTGTTGGCTAATGAAATTAGGTGCAGGGGGGCTGGGAACTATCAGAGCCAGGCTCTGATTGGCTGTGCTCACTATTTAAGGCAATGAGGTCTGCTACCTCATTGCCGGTTATAGCTTCTGTCTCACAGTCTGCTGACCTGCTTGTTCCTGTTCCTGTGTATTGTAATTCTGCTGATCTCTCGTGTATGACCCTTGGCTTGGATATGGACCTCGCTTGTGTATCCCGTGACCCTGACCTTTGGCCTGTTTACCGTTTTTCCTGTTTGCCTGTGACCCTTGACCCCGGCTTGTTAACTGGACTTGCAACCTGCTACCGGCCCTTGACCTCTGTGTGGACCTCACTCCGCTTGCCTGGGTTCTCCCCAGCCGGTACACACTTCACGACCCTCTGTCAGTCTGCAGCCCAGTCTGTCCCCACCATCAGGGGCTCCAGTGAACACCTGATTGGCAGAGTAGACTCCGGGCTGTGTTGTGCCGGCTGGAGGGGTTCCTAACATTATAACCGGCCCACACACGGAGACAAGGTTGGTATGGATGCAAGCGGATCCACACCGTCTCCGGCACAAGCCCTAGTGGGCCATGTTGAGTCCTTGTATAAAATGATCCAGGGGTTGGCTGAGCGTTTGTCCGTTCAAGAAGAAGCTGCAAAAACTTCACAACCCACTCCGAGTTCCACCTGTGAACCTAAGATGAATTTGCCGGATCAGTTCTCTGGAAATAGATCCCTGTTTCGGAATTTCAGGGAGAGCTGCAAGCTCTATTTCCGGTTGAGACCCCGCTCCTCCGGTTCAGAGCAACAAAGAGTCGGGATTATCATTTCCCTCCTACAAGGTGACCCCCAGTCCTGGGCCTTTTCTTTGCCACAGACCAGTCCTGCCATGCAGTCCGTAGATGCCTTTTTTGAGGCATTGGGTCTACTATATGATGACCCGAAACGAATGGCCTCCGCAGAAGCTCATCTACGGGCCTTGAAACAAGGCCGGCGGTCGGCAGAGGAATACTGCACTGAATTCCGTAGATGGTCACCTGATAGTGGATGGAATGACCCCGCCTTACGTAGTCAGTTCCGTCTCCGCCTGTCGGAACAGATTAAAGACTCTTTGGTGCAATACCCATCTCCTACCTCTCTGGAGGATCTGATGCACCTCTCCATTAAAATCGACAGGAGGTTTAAAGAGCGGAAAACCGAAAAGGAGGCATCATCACCTCCATCCGCTTTCATTCCTGTTTCCACGGATGGTGAGGAACCGATGCAATTAGGAGCATATCGTCTCTCCCCTGAGGAAAGAGACAGGAGACGATCACAAGGCCTATGTCTCTATTGTGGCACAAAAGGCCATTTCTCCCGTTCCTGCCCAAATAAGCCGGGAAAAGAGCATGCCTAGGGAACGAGGGGAAAGTTCACCTAGGTCTGCAGATTGTCTCCCCGAATAATGCTGTATTGATCCCTGCACAGCTCACGTTCAGTGCTCGGCTGTGGACCTGGCGGCTATCATTGATAGTGGAGCCGCAGGCAACTTCCTTGACATCGGGTTTGCCCGCGCTGCTGAAATTCCGATGGTAAAACTCAAGTCTGCTATTACTGTCTGTGGCCTAGATGGAAGTCCGTTACCTGGTGGCAAGATTTCCTGGGAGACCCTGCCACTACAGTTGAATATCGGAGCTCTCCATTCAGAGTCAATAACCTTCTTCCTTATTGATTGTTCGTCGGTTCCCTTGATTCTGGGCCACCCATGGCTTTCCCGTCATAACCCTGTAATGGACTAGGTAAATTGAGAGATTGTCCAGTGGAGCTCTTATTGTACACAGTCCTGCTTGTCACTGCCACTGCGGGTGATTCAGTCTATTCCGGAGCAGCTTCCCTCACAGTATCACGAGTTCTGGGATGTGTTCTCCAAGAAGGCTGCTGACACTTTACCACCACACTGTGACTTCGACTGTGCCATCAAGCTTATTCCTGGTTCCAAGTTACCTAAGGGGCGCCTGTACTCTCTCTCTGGTCCAGAGACCAAATCCATGCAGGAATACATTGAAGAAAACCTGGAGAAAGGCTTCATTAGGCCATCTAAATCTCCCGTAGGAGCAGGATGCTTCTTTGTATCCAAAAAGGATGGAGGACTAAGACCCTGTATCGATTACCGGGGATTGAATCTTATCACAATCATGAACACCTATCCCCTTCCGCTCATCTCAGTATTATTTGACCAGTTGAGAGGTGCTACTGTCTTCTCAAAAATCGACCTTCGTGGAGCATATAACCTCATCCGTATCAAGGAAGGAGACGAGTGGAAGACAGCATTCAATACGCACTCTGGCCATTACGAGTATCTGGTCATGCCGTTTGGTTTTAGCAATGCCCCTGCAGTGTTTCAGGACTTGATCAATGAGGTTCTTCGGGACTTCCTCGGTTGTTTCGTGGTCGTCTATTTAGATGATATCCTTATCTATTCCAGATCTTTGTCCGTACATCGGAATAACGTCAAACAAGTTCTACGAAGATTGCGAGAGAACCACCTTTATGCCAAGCTGGAAAAGTGTGAGTTCGAGGTGCAGAAGGTATCCTTTTTAGGTTACATAATCTCTTCTGAGGGATTCTCCATGGATCCAACTAAGGTTCAGGCTATTTTGGATTGGGTGCAACCAAACAACCTTAAGGTGGTGCAGAGGTTTCTGGGCTTCTCCAATTATTATAGAAGATTCATTCATGGCTTTGCGGACATCGTGGCTCCCATTGTCGCCCTAACCCATAAAGGAATGGATCCAACTAATTGGTCGCCCCAAGCAGTAGCATCATTTGAAAGCCTGAAAAAAGCCTTTGTCTCCACGCAGGTCCTTAGACACCCGGATCCAGCTAAGACATTTGTTCTTGAGGTTGACGCCTCTGACATCGGTGCTGAGCTATATTATCACAGAAGGATCCTCATACTAATCGTCTACACCCATGTGCCTATTTCTCCCGTCAGTTCTCCTCAGCAGAAGCCAATTATGATGTCGGGAATAGAGAACTATTGGCAATCAAATGGGCCTTCGAGGAGTGGCGGCATTGGATGGAGGGTGCTCCACATCAGATCTCTGTCATTACCGACCACAAGAACTTGCAATATATTCAATCAGCTAAACGTCTAAATCCCAGACAGGCCCGTTCGTCGTTATTCTTTACCCGGTTTAATTTCCTTATCACCTATCAACCGGGTTCCAAAAATGTCCGGGCAGATGCTCTGTCCAGAAGTTTTTTGGCACACCATGTTCCAGTTTCAAACCCGGAGCCTATTATTCCTCCTTCCGTAATCCATGCTGGGTTAACCCAGGATCTGAGTATCGCACTTCAGAGATTCCAGAGATTAGCCCCTGATACTACTCCGGAGCAACGTCTCTTTGTTCCAGTCCATCTAATGAAGGCGGTTCTTGCAGAGGCGCATAATAGTAGGTCTGCTGGACACCCTGGAATCCACAAGACGCTGGAGATCCTTTCCCGCATGGTCTGGTGGCCATCCTTGTCTTCTGACGTCAAGAGTCATGTCCTCTCATGTGAGGTTTGTGCCAGAAACAAAGTCCCCAGGACTTGCCCGGTAGGTCAATTGGTTCCACTGACCATTCCTGCAAAACCTTGGACACATTTGTCCATGGACTTTATTGTTGATTTGCCACCTTCTGCAGGACACAATACTATTTATGTTGTGATAGACCTTTTCAGCAAAATGGCACATTTCATTCCATTAACCAGGTTTCCTACAGCTCGAGATCTGGCCATTCTCTTCATACAACATATTTTCCGGCTCCATGGACTTCCTTCCGATATTGTTTCTGATCGTGGTTCACAATTCATAGCGCAATTCTGGAAATCCTTCTGCACCCTTCTCGGAATCAGGATCAGTCTATCATCTGCATACCACCCTCAGTTTAACGGGCAAACTGAAAGGGTTAACCAGTCACTTGAACAGTTCCTCCGATGTTATACCTCAGAATTCCATGATGATTGGTCCTCTTTGCTGCCCTGGGCAGAGTTTGCCTACAATAACTCATCTCACTCATCTACTCAGACTTCCCCGTTCTACTGTAACTTCGGTTTCCACCCTAGGTCTAATTCTCTGTATTCTCTCAAATCTACTGGTATCCCAGAGATTCGTTCCACAGCTGCTGATCTGAAAGTAATTTGGAGGAAAGTTCAGTCCTCCTTGAAAAAGTCCTCAGTGTCGGCCAAAAAATTTTCAGATCGCCACCATACCACCTGCTCATTCAAAGTGGGCCAGAAAGTGTGGCTGTCAACTCAAAATGTTAGGCTCAGACAGCCTTGTAAAAAACTGGGCCCTAAATTTATTGGTCCGTTCATGATTACCAAACAGATCAATCCGGTAGCTTTTAGATTGAAGATTCCTGGCTCACTAAAGATCCCGAACACGTTTCATTGTTCGTTACTTAAACCAGTATTACACCCGAATCAATCCCAGCCTACAGGGCTTTCTGTGGGAAAAAGGAACACACCACAAAAATTTGTGGTCCAGAAAATTCTTGACTCTAAAAAAGTGCAGGGGCAGGTACACTTCCTAGTACAATGGAAAAATCGTGGACTAGAGGAGCGATCCTGGGTCCCGCGAAGACGACTATATGCGCCTAAACAGTTGAAGGAATTCTTAAAAAAATTTCCAAGGAAACCTGGATGTCGGGCTCCCTCGACCTCTCCTCAAGGGGGGGTACTGTTACGAGCCGCGGCGGTGCCCAGCCACCGCGACTCTCTTACCTGCATCACGGCCGTCACTTCCGCCCATGACCCGGCCGTAGCCGGGGCAACGGATGGACGCTTCAGCGCTGCATCCCGGCAGTGAGAAGCCGGGCGCATGCGCTCAGTAAAGTTAATAGCCTGCGGGCTAATGAAATTAGGTGCAGGGGGGCTGGGAACTATCAGAGCCAGGCTCTGATTGGCTGTGCTCACTATTTAAGGCAATGAGGTCTGCTACTTCATTGCCGGTTATAGCTTCTGTCTCACAGTCTGCTGACCTGCTTGTTCCTGTTCCTGTGTATTGTAATTCTGCTGATCTCTCGTGTATGACCCTTGGCTTGGATTTGGACTTCGCTTGTGTATCCCGTGACCCTGACCTTTGGCCTGTTTACCGTTTCTCCTGTTTGCCTGTGACCCTTGACCCCGGCTTGTTAACTGGACTTGCAACCTGCTGCCGGCCCTTGACCTCTGCGTGGACCTCACTCCGCTTGCCTGGGTTCTCCCCAGCCGGTACACACTTCACGACCCTCTGTCAGTCTGCAGCCCAGTCTGTCCCCACCATCAGGGGCTCCAGTGAACACCTGATTGGCAGAGTAGACTCCGGGTTGTGTTGTGCCGGCTGGAGGGGTTCCTAACACTCTGCAAGCAGCTTTAATCACACATGCCCCTCTATGACCAACAGCTTTAGTCACACATGCCCCTCTATGCCCAGCAGCTTTAGTCACACATGCCCTTCTATGCCCAGCAGCTTTAGTCACATATGTCCCTCTATGCCCAGCAGCTTTAGTCAAGCATGCCCCTCTATGTCCCCCTCAACCTAGCAGCTTTAATAACACATGTCCCCCTCAACCTAGCAGCTTTAATAAAACATGTTCCCCTCTGCCTAGCAGCTTTAGTCGCACATGCCCCCCTCTGTTCAGCAGCTTTAGTTGCACATGTCCCCCTCAGCCCAGCAGCTTTAATCACACATCTCCCCCTCTGCACAGCAGCTTTAATAACACATACCCTCTCCCCATCACACCTCCCCTTTCTCTTACCCTTTTTTCCACAGCACAGCACACAGGAACATAAAGATTTCCAGCAGCCTGCCTGCACTGTGTGTCATGTGACTGCTGCAGTCACAGTGACCATTATCTTGCCACTGCCTAATGGAGATGGAGGCAGCGTGTGCAGTCCCTGCATAGACTGTCACAGCGCATAGTATGCAACTTTACAGCCTATACAGGGATCGCCCCCCCCCCTTTACCAGGAAGAAAAAACAGCAGAAAAATAATACAATTATCAAAAGAAAAAAAAAAAAATCTTGCTACTCTGCAGTGCGGGCCCAGGCCCCCTGGCATGCCTGATCCTCGGTAATCAGTACCCCCCATCTTGGCGCCCCTGACCAGGACACAGTGGCCAGGGCACCAGCCCCTTGGTAGTTAGGTAGTAGGGCACCAGGCCCTTAATAGGTAGGCAGCAGGGTACAGGTTCTTTGATGGTCAGTAGGTAGCAGGACACAAGGCCCTTGATGGTCAGTAGGTAGCAGGACACAAGGCCCTTGGTAGTTATTTGGCAGGGCATATAGGGAATACGATTGAGAATGAAACTTAGCTGACTAACAGAGGAACTGGTCTGTCTCCTAGGAAGTGGAGAAGGTGTGGTAGTCCCTTTCCTGAGGTAGTCAAGGCTACATGAACCTCCCTAAGTGCTTTGAGTTGTAGTTAAACCCGCATCCTTATTGCCACAAAGTGCTCACTGTATCCGGTGAGGAGACCACAGGATCAACCAGTTTTGCAGTGCAGCACAACCTTTAGATTGAGTTCCTGCAGCTTAGGTTGTGGATTCCATTTTGTGAGTGCAAGAATTTGAGTTCCAGCAATTCAGGCTGGTGGTTCAATTTCTGGGCTGTTTATTATGTAGGGGGTGAGTTAACTTATATTGAGTTCTGGTAGTGGCCACTGACAGTTCCAGGCAGGATTTCCCTGCTTTGTTGATGCACTGTTCTAGACTGGCCCCTGAAGTGTACACTTCAGAGGTGGTGGAGAAATACTCTCCAAAATGGGTCACTATTTGTAACAGAGAAATATCCCAAGAAAGTATCCTGGAATCTCCCAGACAGGGACCAGGAGTCAGACCCCTATCAAAGGTTGGCCCCTGGTGCACCCTTTCTCATCTACACTTCCAGTATCTACTGTATTGTAACTGTGGGTATTAAGCAGAGTCGTACTCAGCACCTAGTATTAGTGAGTTGTAAGTGTTGTGGAACAGGGTCACATAGACTGTTGTTAGGACCAGGGACTGCCTGTTTTATTGAAGATAGTATAGTTGTGGGTGATACCCGACAGTCTGCAGGGAGGGCTGGGTTCTTATCGTCCGGTTATAACAGTTGCATATATATGGATTGTGGACGAGTGCCGAAAGATGAGAGTGAGTCCTGGTGAATATCACCATCCTGTGTGGGTCTTTTTCTTTGCACCGGCCCTCACCTGTATAGGGGTGGGTGGGATACCCAGATGAATTCTGTTTCTGGCCAGAGTATTGGTAGTCCTGTGCCCAGGCCAGAATAAATTAAGGGAACGGTAAAGGGGGTAGAGGGAAGTCTCTATGCTCCCAACTGCCACTTCGTACACTCTTCCACTTGGAACTGAAACTCTACTCACCAGTAATTATGTCTCTTCTTTCCTTAGGCTGAACCACCAGGTGGTGCGTACGCTGAGATATAACAGCAGGGCAGTTGGTGACAAAAGTATCTGGTGTGTTTTGTACTTGTCTCTCTGGATCTGATAAGTGTTAGGGCCCTGCATGGATGAGATTGGAAGTTTGTGAGGCCTCCTCCCTTAGGCACCCTCGAAACAAGTGAAAAAGAGAAGCACATTCCAGAGAAGAGGAAGACTTTTAAGAAGTCCTGCTGAAGTCCTTCCACAATAGATGGAAGGTAAGTGAATCTGACACTAGAGTAGAATAAACTGGGAAAATACTTTCAGATGAGGTTGCCTGTGTAGAGTGGCACAGAATTGTGGATAACTTTCTGCAAATTTGATTCTGGGTGGAAGAAACTAGGGGTGGAACTTTAGACTTCACAGGTGGTGTAACAACTGTGGTGCCTAGACGTGAGTAGTGTCCATTAATACATCTCCATGCACTATGTCTGCCCTGCTCAACACAGGGAATTACTGCTCACGCGTTGCCCTGGCTCAGCAACGCAAAGCAGTGGCCTACGCAGAGCTTTCAAATAACTGTTACTGTGAGGCCTTGTGATTACGAGTTATGGTCCCAGTAGAAACAGTGCATGGGCTTATAAAGCAGAGCCGCAGAAGATGTCCAGTTGGTTAGATTAATAATCTTTGCAGTGGTATTCATTATAGATTGAAGTGGGCACAGTCTATGATTGAGTCAATCGGTTAACAGACAGTTGCAATAGTCAGAGCTTGATATGCTTAAAGGGCTTCTCAGGTAGCTTCAAATAATTACAGTTACAGTTAGATCTTTAAACTGCACTTCAGTTCTCAGTGTCTTGCCTTGCCCACTGTCAAGACCCGGATTTGGAGCATTCTGACACCCTGTCTGAATGCTTGCTTACTGGCAATATTGCCACTATTACTACTAATTTTTCACCACCTGTGTATTTTGGAGACAGCCAGAAATAAGCCAGCCACTCACATACAGATTTTGTTTTTCTAAACAATATTCTGATCATAAAATGATAATAACATGCGTCAACATTTCCACACAGTGATCATATTTTGATCTTTTTTTTCAGAACAATCACAACACACATATATCACAGTTTTAGCCTGGAAACATGTGCTGTTATAATTTTGATTATAAGATTGTTTTTACTAAAACAATCAATCAGCAAGCAAATGTAATTTGATAATTTTATCGGTCACAAAGCCTGAAAATTGCTAATTGCCTTTTATACCATTTTTACAATCTACACTATACAATTATTTGTTACATGAAGAAATTAGCATTTGAATCTATGGAAAACTTTCAGATTCAAAAAGAAATTCTGCATTTGTGTTCAGCATTGATCCTGGGTTACTGTCTCCAAGAAATACTGTTGACAGAAGTAAAACTGCCAGGAGTACAAGCCTATAAGCACCTAAGTTCCTCACTGACCCTATGTTCTTTCAGAATGAAGACTGAAACCAATGAAATATATCCTATAAAACACACACATACTGTAAATCTCAGGAGATGTAAAGTCTAATAAAGAAATGTTTAGTATTTCATAAAAATCCCTTCCCAACTGTGTAGTGACGTTACACTGGATAGACCACACTTCATAACTGCTGCTGGCCCAAAATTAAGTATATTTTTAATAAAAATGTTATCGAATAAGTTGTGGAAACAATTTTTATTAGACTAGTGTGTTACATTTGTTATGCTTTAATTCTGATTGCATTGTTTAAGCCTGTATACGTGTGCTAGAATTTTATCTATTCTGTATCATATTTTAATTATATTCTTTGTAGCAGTATTACAGGACTATTTATTTTATCAGATATCCTTGTGACTTAAAGTCACTGATGAATGGTTCCTGTAAGTCCTCTTTTTTATAGGAAGTCCTTGTTTTTGTTGTTGCATTTTTTGTAAAAATCTTTTTTTTTTATTTTTTTTTACAATGTATGGGGTATTTGTACGAAGTTCCAACATGTTCCACTTTCCATGTAATAATTTTATAACATTATGTTAATGTCCAGAGTAGAAAATATAAAAACAATAAATAGACCAACCAGCAGGGTTGTACAGGATAAATAATATAACATTAAGATTGCAGGACATCAAGCTAGGGGAGATAAGATATCAGAAGGGTGTGTGTAATAGAGGGGTGCACATTGGTTTGCAAGATTCAAATATAGGAATGGGGAAATGTATGGGTAGTCATGACAATATATAATAGCATGTGACAGATCATAGTGGGCCAATCCTACGATTATACTCAATGCTCATTATTATTGTCTAAGTAGAGACCATGTTGTGGATTCAAACATTTTCATGATGCTCTCCTGGGTTTCTGTTGGTAAAGACTCGATGTATGGCCACATTTCATATAAAGTTCTTCCTCTCCCTTCTCTATGTCTGGGAGAGTCGCTCTCCTGTGAAAATAAAGGACCTCTAACAGATCAGTTTCCATTTCAGAGAGTAGGGGGGAAGTGGCAGATATTCAGTGTCCCCACAAAAAAATTTGGGCCACAGTCGCTATGACTATTAACATTGATTTGATGTTAACTGTGGGAAAATGTGGCAACCAAGCCTAAAGATTCACAAACAAGAGGACATTTTGATTCTGTTGTAAGGACACACTGAAACAAGCATTCAGAAATATGCCCTGTTGAGCATTTTCAGATGTTTTTCCTGTAAATTAGGGTTTTCATTATTCATTATTCGCACAAACTGTTTTAAAAGAGGACCTGTGTCTCGCAGGGCATGCATGTCCTTCTGCCACGTGTTTAACACCTTTGACCAGGTATGGGGTCAGTCAGTTGATTTTAAATCATCATATAGGTATCTGAGCCTATATTTATTTCTAGTGAGGAAATATAGAAATGATTGAGGAGTGTCAGGTGTGCCCTAAGGTCACAGTTTTAATTACTATAACAAAATAGTGACAACAAAAGAAGATGCAGTAACAGCTACCAGTCAATAACAACGAAAACTTGGTGGCCAGCCGACCCTGAACCGCTACTTTAATTGCATCAGAAAGACTCCGTCTCGCCTCAGAGGCACGCTTATACAAATATGACCCCGGGCACATACACAAGTGATCTTGTAGAGACAAGAGCGAAAGAGGAAGACTACTGCGGCCGAACAAAACACTTATGCCCATGTATTAAACCGCTGGCTATACTGCTTTCCCGCCAATGATGGTGTCCCCTAAATGACAGAGAACCTGCTATCATAAGACACTAGAATGCCACCCAAAGATCCGCCAGATTAACAAGCCTAAACATACATCCGTGAAGTTTACCCCATTGGGCCTATAAAAATGCGGGTGGCAGAATTTATTGTCAGGGTACTGTATCGACCATACCATGGATGCCTTCAGAAATTTATTCACTGAGTGGTTGACCTGTCGTCTTATGCTATCTATGACCAGCCCGCCGTGGTCAACCCTCCAATGAAGTCTAGGAATGATATCCAACCAACAGACTTTTATGCCGGGACATTTAAGCACCAAGACACGCGGATTGTCAATAATCCTAATGATCAAGTCGATAGTCTTCCTCTTACCCAAGTCGTTGCCTGCTAAATGTATAATGAGAATGTCAGGGACCTGTCCGTTGTCTATCAGACTAAAGATCACCCACTGAATGCTATGCCAACACATTCCCTCCTAAAACCTTCCCGAAAACCCCAGGATAATAATTCGGCCACGTCCCGATCTGGTACAATTGGAGCTTCCAGCGGAACAGGGGAAGTGGTTTTACTTATCAGGGACCTTTGGAGGTGCTCAAACGTTGGTTGGTGCCCCAGCCCCACGTGAACAGTCCTTAGCTGGGTGGCGTCTGCCACATTGCAGGCAAGCGTGCTTAAACCTGCACTGATGTCCCCTGTTGCATTGGGAATTATTTAAATCAAAACATTTGTTCCATCCGAGAAAGGATAAGCATGCCATATTGGATGCTAAATCTTTTGCAGAACCTGGTGAGAAATGACTGGCCATGTTGGATTGCTATACCGCCATCCAGATTTCTATATCTATGAGACCAAATGGAACACTAGCCGCCGCATCTACTTTCTTAAGGAATTCTTCATCGTAATGTTTCTACATGCCGTCTGCATCTCATGGATCATGTGCATGTACTTTAATAATTCCTGATTTTTATTAGGCCTAGTTATTTATTGTCTGATTTTCATCAGGCCTAGTTATCAAATATGCAGTGGCGAAAAAGAATGCCTGACCTCCAATTGTTATATGTCTTAACTGACTCTTCTCCACTCCAAGTTTAGTTTTAGCCTGCGCCAGCTTTGCCTTCCCATTCTTAGTAATAAAAATGTCCATGTAAATACCTTGGTAACTTTTTTTGTCATGAGCTAGTGCTTATTCAGTAAAAAAAAACCATGTTGGCACACCTGGGAGAATTATCTCGGCTGTGTGATCCCTTCTTTCCCTAACTTGTCTACTATCAGGCTTCAGATGTGTGTGTGCTCTTATCTCGAGGAATCATCCTCTGTGGTCAGAACCTCGGAGTTGGAACCTGACTTACCCACATATGCAAAACTCTCATACTCACCATGCGCCCGAACTCCTGAAACCACTGCGGCCTCCTATGATAAATCCAGAGCCATTACCGGATTGCCCTTGTTCCTGCGGGATCTCTGCCTCATTGTTTTCGAAATAACCCCCGATGATTTGCAAATCTGGAGATAAAGGGGAATTAGAAACTGCAACTTCGAGCAATACAGACATGGCTGTCTGACAGCCGCTTAAATACGCAGGGGCTACGCGGTGAGATGGACCCCCGAGATGTCCCTCACTATCCACCTCCCTGTTCAGGCTGCACTGTGGGCAGTGAAATGCTTTGGGGGGAGGCGATCGGAGTTCATGGATGAAATGGAAGTCCTGGGATGCTGATGTGGCCTCTTGAAGGCGCTGTGAAAAATGGGTAAGGGGCAGGCGCATGTTGTGAGGGGTGGGGTAAGCGTTAGAAGGGAAGCCTGTCTGTCTCCAATATGGGTAATCCTGTGAGTGGTAGAATGAGCATGGATGGGGGAGGTGGTGGAAAGAAAGTCCGCTGGGGGGAAGCGTAAAGGGAGCAAGTGGCAGAAGGTGAGGGTTGGGTATGCCACTGATGTGGGTGAGAGCTGGAAAACAGGAAAAATGGGGCTTGTGGGGAAAGGGGGAAAAGAGCCTGTTGAGGAGGCCCACAGGGGGTCAATGGGGTGGTTGTTGTGTTGCCCAGCAAAGTGGTGGAAAATATTGATCCAAGGAAAGAGTGGATGGAAGGGGAGGGCAAGACTGTCCTGTGGGTTGGGGGTGAATGTAGACACATAAAAAAGATAGGGGGGTGGAGGATGCTAAGGGGTTAATCCCCTGTGAGTAAATGTCTCTGGACTGGGATGTGGAGGGATGCAAGTAGTCCAGCATATGGACCACTGTGGATGAAGGAGGGCCAACAGGGAGGGCAGAAGGAGGAATGCTGTGTGGAGGAGGCAGTAGAGGCTGGAATACTCCCTGAGTTGTCTAAAGGTATACAAGGTGCCTCCCAGATCAAAAATATCTTTTATGGCAGCTGTCTTCTTTTTCATCCATTTGAGGAAAGGGATGTTGTCTAGACAGGGGGGTAAAGGCAGGGTTTCCCCAAAAAGTAATGTATTTAGTGTGGTCGGTGTCACAGCAGTACTTTTTAGAGGTCCTATAAGTATGGGTAAACAGCACTTTACGCTGGATAGTGGTCGGGATTAGTGCTTTCAGCAAGTGAAGCAAGGCTGCTCTCGATTATGGGGCAAAGAGTGCATCATAGAAATATGGCCATTGGCCATGACTTGTGTATATTATACAGTACTATGAGAAAGTCAGATATCTGCAGAAGTTGTAGTCAGCGTTGTGGACGCTTCTTCTTCATCCAAGAAAGAGCCTGAGTCATCCACATTCATGAAATCTTTATAGTCTTTACCCTGAAATAGACGGAGATGGGCTGTATATATTAGAGCAAATATTTTGCTTGTAGCAATCTAGTAACCTCTGCGAAATAGTTTTGGAAAAGGAGAAGGCACCCATTTTCCCAAATTATGGTGCCTAACTTTTTGCAGCAAAAAAACAAGCTGATTACAACTTCTGCAGATATCTGACTTTCTCATAGTACTGTATAATATACCCAAGCTTAGGCACCAACAACAGCATATCATCAGCGAATAGTGCTAACTTAGAGTCACAATTGCCAACCCGGATTCCTGTGTAAGAGGTGTTGTCTCTAGAGTGTAATCGCTAGAGGATCTAACGCCAAGACAAATAACAAAGGGGAGAGAGTACACACCTGTCTTGTCCGTCTTTGGACTATGAATGTCATAGGTCCTGTATAGTGACTGTAAGCTTTTTGGCCTATTTTTGCATTCATGATTTCTTTAATCTCACTGACAACTTCATCATATGAGATTGGGGGGGGGGGGGCTACAGCAGGAACATGGCTATCTGTAGAAAGCATAGAGTCAGTAGGGATGTGATAAAGAGTGAGTTCATGTGGGTCAGTTTGTCACTTTAATATTCAAAGTACTGTTAGGGTTACCCCTTCTTCATTCGATTTTGGAAAGTTGCTGCTTAGACACTGCTGGCGTGCTAACAAATTTATCCATGATGCATTTAAGTGGTAACTTTAGCTCCTGTTTGCTCCTTTTTCTCCCAAATCATACCGGAAAGTTTGGTTGTTATTCTGGTGTAGGTTGTGATTGTGGGGGCTGGTCTGGTGAGGGAGCCTTTACATTTTGAATATATATCAAGGCATAGTAATCAGAGTTATAGCATGCAAAGTAAGATGTTTGCAGTATACTGTGGCCAAAATGGCAGAAGTTCCCACCAATGAAATGTTAGTAATGGCAGATTGAATTGCCAGTTATAAAATTAACTCACTGTGACAACCAAGATAGGGAGTGCAGGTGTGTCTGTTTCCTGTGGTGGCCAACAGCCTTGACACAGTTTTGGTGCAAAAGAATAATCTGCTTCAGGTGGCTGTGAAATCCAAAATAACCACCGGAACCATGTCCGGTGATAGAGAGACTGGGATCCGATGTGGTAGCGGGGGAGCCGCTGCTATTCCTTCCGCTCTTGTCTGCAATTTATTCCCCACCTACTCAATAGGAGTCCCTGTACTGGAAGCCTGCAAAAAAAATTGGGCTCCTTCTTCTTCTGGATTCACAGATTAGTGGAAATCAATCTCCACAATAGTTTTATGCCTAATGAAAAAAGTTACTTTTAGGTAATGATCAAATCTCATGTCACATGGAGCCCCAGAGATTGCAAAAATAAAAATTAAAGTCCAGCAGGGATATAATGGCAGTACTATTAGGATGCTACTAGAGATTTTGTACTGGTTCGAAATTGTATAAATTTAAGCTCAAACGTGCATCAACCAGCTGGATAATTTGCAAATCAGTTTGTTCATATACAGATTGTCTTGAATAAAATCTCAAATCTTGTAATCCGTCATAAATTTTAACTGGTTTGAGAATCCATCTGTAGCTGTCTTGAACTTGTCTAGACGTGAGAGATAGCTGCAGGGCTGGGGCAAGGTTTCTCGACACTCTAGGCAAAGCTTCAGACTACTGCCCCCCCCCCCCCCAATTCTCACTTTCTATCCCCTCACACACTTGACATTTGTAAAATAAAAATAGTAACTCATGGGTGCATAGCCAAGGTGGCTACTCTGAATGGTAGCACACCATTGGAGCTCCATTGCACTGCACAGTGTTTCTTCCCTTAAACCGAGAGTTGCAACACCCCAAACACCATCATTTGCAGGGACGAGAGACTCAGCTGCCAACCGTCTGACCCATCTGCTCCAGGGCACACTGTCCTCATCGCTGCGGTCATCACTATCGGTGTGGCCTGTTCCCCATCTTGGGCCTGCCGCGCGGGCACAAACAACACCTCCTCACAGCGGTGCTGACATCCAGGCTGGTGCAGGGACACTTTCCTTGGGCACAATGATGCTGCTGGGCTCTGCTGCAGGCTACTACACACAGAGGGCTTAGCATATTTCCCTCCCCAGAGAGTGCGCCGACATTCTGCAGCCTCCCAGCCCCACAAGATTCTCACCTACCCACAGTCACAAGCAGATCCCAACAGCCAGATGCACCGCCAGCATACCCCTTCACAGTTATAAAAGTAGTGTGAATAGCGGTGTCTTCCTTCCCTCCACATAAGCAGGATCTTTAGCATTAACAAAGCGGCTGTCATCTTGGGCCCACCTGCATCCACTCTGGTACTGAAAGTTGGTGAGTACCATCTGCTCCCTTTCAACCTGCACCTCAGAGCAGTACAAAAACCCTCCTTACTTACCTGTACTGCACAGTCACTGTATCAGAATCGAAGGTGTATTGATAGACTCCTATGAACATTAATACTTTGCTTCTGATACACTAATGTAATGCATATATATTTTATTTTCATATCTGTTGACACTATGTAAATCGCAATTTTGACTACTCCCTTCGTCTCCATGCCCAACCCACTAAGCTTACTCTTAATTGAATTCTCACCCAACCTGGCAACAGGGGGCTACTCACCCTCCTTTTTCCCACACCTTTCCCGGCCTCATAAAGGGGCCTCTTATGCTAGAACCCAGGCCCCCTTATCCCCCCTATATTGTTACCTGAGGAGCTTGTCTTGTTGGACACAGCATCTCTGTGAACCTACTTATCCCCTGTTTTCTAGGTGCCCACACTCCACCTTCATAGCGTGTTCAACGCACTTACTGCCCTATGCACTCCCCCTCCCACCCTTCACTACCCACCTCTGTGCCAGGGGCCTCGCCCACTGTTCCACTCTCTCTAAAATTGTGCCCTCAATACACTCCCCTTGCAATCATGCCGGTGAAAGTTGCCACCATTAATGTAAGAGGGCTAAACATGCCACATAAACACTCACATTTATTCCATACACTTTGAACCCTTCAAGCGGATATTGGCTTCCTCCAGGAGAAACATTATCGCCACTACTATCCTCCTATAAGGTGCTCTCCATTTGACCTGTGTCACTGACTCCGATGGCAGGTTTATTATTCATCCTGCTAGGCCAGGATGAAATCACTTAGGCCAATGTATATGCTCCAAATACAGGCCAGCACATCTTATTTTTGACACCTTTTTTCCAAACTTTATAAAATCCAAAGGGGACTCCCCTAATTTCAGTCTCATATGGTTGATTATTTTGAAAATAACATTCCGGAGGATTTCTGCTCTCTGTTGTTGTGGGAGGACCACAAGGCTGTCAGATGGGGTTGCAACATTAACTATGCATCCTACCAAAAGAGGGAATATAAAAGCCTGGTAGACCAATTCACCACTTGAGAGCAACACCTGGAGGACATCCACAAATGCTGCCCTTCCAACTGTAACTAGCACAATCTTTTGTGGGCAAAAAGTGAATTAAATAATATTCTGGCCGAGAGAACGGACAAAGCGTTGCATTGGCTAAACTAACACTTTTATGTGAAGAGCACCCCCTATTATGACTTGGTGGCCATCAATGCCACATTCAAAACCTATTATGAGATGCTTTATAACCTTCCTCAGCCTGCCTGCTCGACATCTGCTGCAACTCTTTGCGACGACATCATGGACGAGGAGATTGAAACAGCAAACAAGTCTGAAACATCATCTAAGGCCCCGTTACCTAATGGCTACCCAATGTCCTATTACAAAACGTTTACCTCTAGCCTCAGTCTTCATCTCCGCTCCCTGTTCAACTGAATTCTGGATGGGAAACATTTTCACCCAGACACCACAAGGACCACTATCATAATACTTCCCAAACCAGGCAAAGACCCAGCTATCTGTACAAACTGCCGCCCTATCTCTTTGTTCAGTAGAACACAAGCCGTGTCCACACAGATGGGAGCTGCTTACCACACACCAACGAATGAAGTGAGCAAATTTAAAAACTAAAAAAGTAAAATAACTGCTTTTACAAGAGCAAAATAGCACACTAACACTAATATTATTCCCTACACCCCACAGACCACACACATTCATCAGAAACCAACCAAGCACTAATACAACACCCCCCACACACAAGCAGCAGAAACACCCCCCAACCACACCCACACACCACAGAAGCACACAACATACGCTCCCAACACACAGACACATCCCTCCAGAACCAGTAACTAATCTTAGCTATAAACATTTAAACATATTGCTATAAACAACAATACCTATAGTCACTAAAACTATAAAAGGGCTATACAACCAGAGCTATAATCACTGTACAAGAGCTATTGTCACAGAAAACAGAGCTATAATCACTGAAACCCCTGCGGAACAGCAATACATCAAAGACAAAAGAGCTATAATAGCCAAAACACAAACAAGCTGTCACTTACAACTGCAAAAAAGCTGTAAACCAAAAAAGCATCCAGAAAGCAGCAATAAGGGAAAGCATATTGCTTTAAATCCATCCGCATAATGAAGCCATCTTCAAACCCTATTCCATCCCGCTTCTACCCACCTTCCCTCCCTCTTTATTTACCAGATATACCAAGATAGCAAAGAGAACCTAAAAAACAGGCCCTTCAAAGACACGAAAGAATGAGTAGCAACATGGGACAAAAAAGGACCAGAGACACCAACACGACCCATACAGCCGAACACTTACAAATTGCCAAATAGAAGACGACACAAAACAGACAAGTTAAGGTAATCCCTAAGTTTACCAAATCTAGCTGTCCTGCTCCCACCCCACCACCCCCCCTCCAATTTTCTCCTTCACAGGCACACCAACAAGAACAAAGCAACACAGCAGGACCCAACACCAGAAGTAACACCACAGTAACCACAGTAAACACCCCTTTGGAAAACAGAAACAGTAGGCTCGGAACCCATAAGGCAGCAATCAATAGACCAACACAAAACAAGCGCAGACATCCAAGGTAATCCCTCCAAAGGAATTCCCATCACCCCTACTTGCTAACAATTTAGCTCTTCTGTCCGGGAGATCCAGGAGGTGAGATCAAGGTGCCAAGTGTTTGGGTGTGGTCACGCAAATTGCATCATCCCTGTCCCAACCCCTGCTGCGCATTGCATGATTTGCAGCATCACACAGCAGGGGATGGGACCAGGATGACATGATTCACTGTGAATTGCATCATCAAGCACCCCCACCCACTTCTGAATAAAATATAGGAGGCACTAATTATATGTAAACAAATCTATGGCTTCAATGCTGAGAGGTAGCAATACTAATCAATAGAGAGAAGTTTTTGATAGACAAAATGTTGGATTGTCAGTCCACATATGTGGTATACCTTATTAACTGTAAGTGCGGTATTCAAGTGCGGTATTGCCAGAAAGGGAAACTTGAGGGTTGAAGATAAGGGCAATAGAACAGGTCAATTTGACCAAGAGAGGGGGAGATTGTTTCAACATTCTCTGTAAACGTGAAGCCTATTGGATTTTCAGGCTTAAAACCCTGATACCTTTTGGTCTAAACGATTCTATAGAACTGAACAATATTTGATGTTTCCTTTTAGTAAATTTATACAAAGCAAAATATAACATGTGAAAGGATAAAAATCCAACATAGCATGACATCATTTAATCAGTGTTATTAAATAAAATATTAATTATCTGGAAGAAAATTGCTTGGCATGAGTCATTTCATGTGTTCTATTCCACCACATTAACTCTCCTATGTTTTTCTACTTACTAGACAATAAACATATAATCGCCTTCAGTGCTCAAATGGTTGTGATGTGTTATATAGACTGCTCCGTCACCACATGAATTCTTATGTCAAAACACTTGCAAGAAGAAAATATGTAAAAGGCGTGGTATCAAGTTTCTTTGATCTTTGTCTTCCATTAAAGGTAATTCCAGATAGAAATATAGATGAGCATGCTGTTATAAGTTCCCGGGATATCTGCCTGATCTTTACTCCTCTGGTCCTTCAGATGTTAGCTTTGGAGTCCTGTTTGTTCCACAATATACAGCCCTTTCAATCCAATGCGTTTCAACCTCTTTTTCCTTGCTTCGAATTAATTTGGAGGAAAGGATTACTAAATTGTGACACATGGATCTTCTCATCAACCGAATATAAGTATTTCCATTCATATTTTTATTATTTATGAGTTAATATATATGTTTTTATTATTGTTTAAGCACAAGGTGGGAATTTATTGATTCACAGAATCAATTTTTGGATTATAGATAGAGGTATGTGAATACGTTCAGTAGCTCTGAATACTTTTTAACTTAATATATAGATAAGACATACAATATGTTGCACAAATAAGTTTCAGAAAATAAAATAGGAAATAAAACCAAGTCACTACTTACTTAGTTAAGACTTGGTGTGTATGAGGGAACACAATTGAGAAATGTGTGACAATTCAGTCTTGATGGACCCCCTCATGTAATTGCACACTGTAATGTCTAAAGCAGAAAATTTTAAACCTTTCTCCACATAGCTCTCACCCCCACCTTTGGAGTTTAGCTGTCAATAAGGACATTGAGCTAGGGATGTCCAGAGCTCTGGAATATTCACAGGACATGATTTCTCACCTTTGCTTGGCTAGATGGTTTACAGCCTCTGCATACAAAAAAACACCTCAGAAATGCTTATCTATTTCTAGATGATTTCAAAAGATTATTGACACTTGCATAGGTTCAAACTCATGTCATTTAGCAAAGCACACATTGAGATTACATTACAAGGTTACATAAAATATTCACATTGTCATACATGAACTCAACAGAAAATAACAGTCATTAGAGATACTACATAATCGTTACACTTAGCTTTTTATTTCATTATGTATTTGCTTTTATTTTGCTGTGGACATCTTTTTGGATAAAGAGAGAAATGAAGCAGAGAACTACAGGTATTGTCTAAAAACACATTGATATCTAGTGATGTCAGAAAGTGACAGTGAGAATAGTATATGTCACAACTATTTATGCAAGCATTTCCATTATTCATTTATTGGTGGTATGCAGACAGAAGTTATAGACAACATTTATTGATGGCTGTACTTTAGATCAGTTCTGTGCTATACATCCCACGTAATCATCTCCTTACAGATATAAAACAGTTAAACATTTGTTTTTGTAGTGGGAAATTATACCAAGGGGTGTCATCACTCAGCTGCTGGATGAGAGAGGGTGAATTGCTGTCCAAGGCATTTAGGAGCGCTCCTAGAAATTCAGTAGTCTCCCAAACATTCCAGGAGAGTAGTATTAACTAAACATTAAAGGTGACCATCACCTACACATAGCGGAGGCAAACATTTTATAGGTTGAACTGATATTCATGTAGTCTATCAATTCGCAATGCCTCAGTGATGTTACTTAATCTCGAATACTGGTTCAGCCCAGAGTGCCGCAGGTGTACATTACTTGGTTTTCATTGGATTGCTGCATTAATGGATATAGTAAAATGTGGCAGCTTTATCCTTTATAAAATTTTTATTTTTATAATTAGAGTAGTAGGTAAGGGGTACAAGATAGATACGTATGTAACCTTCCTAATTCAAAGCATTTTTTCATTCACCTTTCACTGAATAGGAAACAACTAATCAGACATTGTATAGTTACTATATATGAAAGAATAATCATTTCTATTTTTATTATTATTAAACTTGCATGCAAAGTTTGACAACTTTTACAGCAGGCTATACTTTTATTTTCCCTGAATCTGTTTTTTTAATTGTAATTTTACGACAATTTACACACTATAAAAGTGAATTAGCAGTTGGGTTTTGCAGATTCAGGATGCTGAGCTCTTGGCGCCACGTCGGGTTGTTTCTTAGCCATAAATGTTCATTTTAATGTGCATTCTGGAAGATGAATGGGAGAATTCCGCTGTAATCACTGTAGGACACTTTAGAGGGCACAAAACTTTGGAGATTTTAAAAAGACTTAGTGAGGGAGAAAGAAAACATTCAGCATGGGGAGAGAATATAAACAGGGTCTTGGAACGGCCACCAATCTTAGCAGAGCTGTCATGGAGATCAGAGAGTTGGGGGACTGATCTCTCTTGACACACATGTCAGACACGCTGAGATCCCATGGATAAGAGCGTAATTCCTTCATGGTAAATTTGGAGGAAAATCAGTGATTGGTCATGGTGAAAACCATCTATAAATGTACAACATATGTTGAAGCCATGTCCTGAGCACAAGTGGTCATCTCCTGGTATATCACAGCATCCTTATCTCAGAGGGGATATGTATTAATGGGGTGATTATTATGAATGTGTGGTTAACTTAAAAATAATACAAGTTTTACTTTAGTACCACTGTTCATTTAGAAACTATTATTATCATTAACATGTAACTACTGTCATTATAATTCTCACTATGAAACGACTGTATAGTGGCTGGTGCCATCTTTAATCTACAGGTGGTCTTATTTTCACAGACATTAGAAAGGACCTTCTGCAAAGCAGTCATTATGCAAATTGAGTGTACCTTTTGCTAGCAGATTTTAGTGTAAAAAGTAATTTTGTATAACTCATGTTTAAAAAATATCTTTAAAATGGATTAAAGTCTCTCATTCTCTCATGATTGCACTTATTAGTCATGGATGAAATAACCTAAATATAAAAAGTTATTTATATGATGTATGTGTTACAATGTGTAAAACAAAGCAATATGCAGCCAATATAACCATCCTAGGATAAAGTATCCTGTAGTACAAAACAGTTACAAATAATTTGAAATTGACATGTGTTGCCAAAATAAACTTCATGTAAGTAAAATATTGGAAGGACTAATTATATGGAAACAAACCTTTGGCCTCAATGCTGTCAGGCAGCAATGCTAATCAATGTGCAAACGTGCTGCATGAACTTCGTCTAGGTACTCCAACAGTTCAAAAATATACAGTTAGGTTAATTGGATAAGGACAGATTGACCATAGTGTGTAGAGAGGTTAAGAATGTAGAATGTAAGCACCACTGCGGCAAGAACTGAAAAATGTGTTTTGATATACTTAGCTTTTTATTTCATTATGTATTTACTTTGCATGAGTGGTTCTAGGAGGGTTGTGTGCAGTATAATCATTGTCTGAAGACATCTTTTTAGATAGAGACAAATGAAGCAGAGAAGGTACACTTTGGGCTAGATTTACTAAGCTGCGGGTTTGAAAAAGTGGGGATATTGCCTATAGCAACCAATCAGATTCTAGCTTTCATTTATTTAGTGCTTTCTACAAAATGACAGCTATAATCTGATTGGTTGCTATAGGCAACATCCCCACTTTTTCAAACCCGCAGCTTAGTAAATCTAGCCCTTTGATTACTAGTGATGCCAGCAAGTGACAGTGATAATTGTATATTTCTCAGCTATTTATACAAATATTTCCATTAATCATTTATTGGTGGCATGCAGGTGACAGTTAGAGATAGTTGTACTTTTGGTCAGCTGAGTGCCCTACCTTCCATATAACCATCTCCTTACAAATTTAAAACAGTAATAACAGTTCCTTTCATAATGGGAAATTATGCCAAGGAGTGTAATCACTCCAAAGGCAAGGTTGATTTAAAGATTTACTGAATACCATCTCAGTTAAGCTGCTGGACTCAGTGGGTCTGAGTGATTAAGAAGAACAAAGCATAAAAAAGGAGTAACTTTGCACCTGGGCAAAACTATGTTGCATTGGAGGGGCAGGTAAATTTAAAATGTGGGGACAGATTTATAGTTGGGGTAGGGCATATCCTAGGTCAACTTTAAATTTCAGTGTAAAAATAAAGCTATCAAGTATTTGTGTGCTACATGAAAAAACAGCCAGTATTTTCCTTATGTGCAAATTAATAAAATAATTTGCACCTCTTGTATTGTAATATGTTTTGTCTAGGAGCAAACTTACTCCTTTTTTTTACTTTGCTCTCCTCAATGACTAATGGGGCCCAGTGAGTTAAACTGTCATTGTTGTTGCCATCTCTGCTCCTTCATTGGTGACCTTCACTGCCTCATTGCTTTCAACATGGGGACAACTGTCCTGGCTCTGTTTCCAGCAGCTAGCATGACACTAAAAAAAGACACTATGCAAATAATACTGACACAAAGAATACTGACACTGAAATGCCGACTTTGGTCCTGTAGCTGTCCTGAGCCTCTGAGACATGTGTTTTACTAAGGGATAATCAACAGCAACCACCTGGTCTGTTTAAAAATGATTAAAACTCTCTCTGTCTACCCCACACACTGATTTCTGCCTTACCAATTATGACACCACCAAGTTTTTTTTTCTGAAGAGGTAACACTCTTATTTACTTAAGTTCTCCATTTATCTAAACTAATCTCTCACAACTTAAATTAATTAGAGTTATCATAAACCAAATGATCGCCCCTGACCCAGAGTTATCATAAACCAAAGGATCTCTTCTGTTTCAGCTATGTAATGTTCTAATACAAAGCTAAGTCTGATATGTGAATTTGTAAGAACTCAGAGACATAAACTACATAAGTGTAATTTAATATGGAAAATAAATTTACAATGGTTAGGATGAAAAACAATTAACAAGGACAGGACATTAAACATGCTTCTGGTGCCCACAGCCCCTCTACCACTTTGATGTCAGAACCAGGAAGACTGTGCACATATATCTTAGTTTATGAACCTCTTTTTAAAATAACTTTCAAGTCAGGGTTTCTTTACACTGGCCTAACTTCCTACCAGAATGACCAGAAAAGATATTATATAGGTGCAGTACGGGGGTTTAGTGGTTAGCACTTCTGCCTTGCAGCACTGGGGTCATGAGTTCAATTCCCGACCATGGCCTTATCTGTGAGGAGTTTGTATGTTTTCCCAGTGTTTGCGTGGGTTTCCTCCGGGTGCTCCGGTTTCCTCCCACACTCCAAAAACATACTGGTAGATTAATTGACCCTAGTCTGTCTCTCTCTGTCTGTCTGTCTGTGTGTGTTTGGGAATTTAGACTGTAAGCTTCAATGGGGCAGGAACTGATGTGAGTGAGTTCTCTGTACAGCGCTGCGGAATTAGTGGCGCTCTATAAATAAATGGTGATGATGATATTCCCTCCACAAAACAGAACATGTTTCCCTTTATACACCTTTTTTGAAACATTCAATCTTATCTCAGCTGCTCAGCTTCTTGTCACCAAGTTGAGATATCCTGAGATATCACAAAGTCATAAGAATATGAGGGGTCTGTTTTTGGATATTATGTATGATATTGATGTAACTTTAATGAGAGGTTCTAAGAGGTTTAACTTTTATGACCAGTGCCATAAATTGGTATTGGACACTCATATATATAGCTACACCTCTGGATATCTCTATCCATAAATTCCTCCTGGTTATAGTAAAAGAATTCAGAGAAAGTAATAACAACACAATTTAGTTTCTCCCTCTCAGGTTTTAACCCATGATTGGGCCACACCAACATAATATTAAAAAAATCACAAACACCTATTTGCTTGACTTGCAAGTAGCTTGCATATGACACTTATACATGCATAGTGTGCATGATACAGTCAAAAAGTGCACCATGCATAGTTATGCTGGAAAATAGTTCCATGCATATGCATGCCGAAAAAAAGTGTGCTATGTGTAGGTATGCTGAAAAGTACACATTTAACATGCTTAGTATTGCAAGAAAAGCGAATGTTAAATACGTGTATATCAGACCCAGTGTTAAGAAATAGGAACACTCCTATTTGTTTGCTCTATCATCTGTGCAATTACTGCTAGTTCTATGTGTAGGACCATTCCTGTAGTTCAGTGATTAAGGTGGTTGCTAGGCAAATAGTTACAATGTTTATTCAGCTCTCGGTCTGGCAGCCTCTGGTGTGCTATCACCTACCACACTCATACAGATAATCATCCTGCAGTTTTGATTGGTGCTGCTGCCTTTATAAACTTCTTCCTGGTAACATACCAATGCTGGTGATAGTTCCTGCTTGACCTAGTGTGCCTTGTATCAGGGAAGGGCTGGCAGACTATAGCCCAAGGGGCAAGCACACAGCACTGACACATAAGTAGCAGCCCATCCTTAAAGGGTGGTTTTTGGTACAATATATATTTATCTATATAAAAAGAGGCTATTTTAGTGTGGCTTAATCCATATATATATATATATATATATATATATATATATATTTTTATGCCCAGGCCCAGAGCTGGATTAAGACTCTGGGGGGCTTGGGCACTTTAGACAGGGTAACCCCCTATGATGTAGCATGGTTATCATTTTAGACAAATACACAGGCAATACAGTTCTGCCTTCATGAGCAGTGAAAAAGTCACCCAAATTCGGGACTGTCCCACCAGATTCAGGACAGTTGGCTGACTGTCCTGCTCTCTCCCACCTGTTCTTGTCACTTTCACCAGTTGTTGCTGGTTGTTACTTTAGCTCATTTGCTGATTGTCTGGATCCTGGAATATTGGAGGCTCTATTTGGAAACAAAATGGGTACATAAAATGTAGAAAACTCCAACCAGTCCCAGAGTTAAATCAATAGCACCCACATTTTATAATAAGGCCTCCCTCCAGCCATAAGATTAAAATAATAATATTCACATTTGCTAAATAGATCTTTTTCCCTCCAACCAACCCTGACATTAGATAGCAAACACATTTAATATATAAACGTATTTCCCTCCCTCCAAACAGCCCCAGCAATTATTTAAATAGCATTTACATTTAACAAATATTACCATTTCCCGCAACAATCACAGGCATTAACTAATACATAATCACATTTAATAAATAGATCTAATTTTCCACAAACAGCCCACAATTAATAAATAGCTCCTAAACCACCCCAGTATTAATTTAAATGTCCAATTACTCCATTATAAATTCATAGGCCCCACTTTTTTATTAAATTACCCCACCATCACCCCACAAATAAAATAGCACTCATGAAATAATTAGCCCCCACCTGCACTCCACCATTAAATAGCCTACCTCCCACACTATATTAAGACCCTCCTTCCCTCACATATATTAACATACTGCCCCCCCCCACACTCACACACTATATATATACACTGCCCACACACACACACAATATATACACTGCCCACTGCCCACACACACACACACACACACACACACACACACACACACACACACACAGACAATATATACACCCCACACAGACAATATATACACTGCCCACACACACACAATATATACACCCCTCCCCCACACACACACACAATAAATACACTGCCCACACACACACACACAATATATATATACTGCCCACACACACAATTTATAATGCCTGCACACACACAATATATACTGCCCACACACACACACACACACTATATATACTTCTCACACACACACACACACACTATATATACTGCCCACGCACACATACAATATGTGCTGCTCATACATACACACACAATATACTGCACACACACACACTCAATATATGCACTACCCACACACACACACAGTATATTCACTGCCCACACACACACACAATATATACACTGCTCACACACACAATATATATACATACACACACAAAATATATACTGCCCACACACACACACAATATATACTGCCCACACTATATATACTGCCCACACACACACAATATATACTGCATACACACAGTATATACTGCCCCCACACACACACTGTGTATACTGCCCACACACATGCACAATATATATATACTGCCCACACACACACAATATATACTACACACACACACACACATACATACACACACACATACACATACACACACACACACACACACACACACACACACACTTACCTTATTCCACCCACGCATCTGCGGCAGTTCACACATGTAATGGCACCTGTCACTTCATGCGCGTCCTATGTGACAAGCCTGAAGAGAGGGAAGGAGGGGCCGCGGCCAATAATGAAAGTTGGCTGGTACACCAAATAATAGAGACTTGGGCCAGTTCATGCACCGGTCCAAAATAGTCATTTTCGGTCCGGCCCAGCCCGTCCCTGCCCTGTATCCTCACCTGTTCTGCTATCATTGTTTGACCCGGATTGTTTATAGAAATTGCTATCCTCTCTATTCCATACCTGCCCTGATCCCTGGCTTGTTTAAAGGATTCTGTTGTCTTCTCTGCTCCTGATCCATGCCTGTCTGGCTCTGAGTTCTGCCAAAAACATTCTGGTTGCTCATTACCTGTTATCATGAGATGACCACTCCATCAGACATGTGCCAGACTACTCTACATTAACCCTTGCCTCTCTGGCTCAGAGTTCTGCTAATACATCCTGGTTGCTCATTACTTCCTACTGTGTTCTGTCCTCTCTACCGGGCAGGTGCTAGATCAACAACTGCTACTACCCGAGTCCTGGGGCAACCGAGTACTGTGGAACATAACAAGAAATTCTAAGGTTCTTAGCATTCTCAATGTGCATTCCTCTGGAGCATTTTTAGTGCTTCTCCTCACACAAAGCTGCTGCTGATCTGGCAGTCAGTGGTCTGATCTGACTGATCTGGCAGTCCACTCCCCGAGATCAAGACTTCTATATACTGCAAAAGTGTAAATAGTCAACCTGAATTCAGTTCAAGTGTTTTTATCTGTGGGGCTCTGCAGCTGAATAATTATATCCAGTGTTATGACTCCTCCTGGTTTATTTTAATCATCAGCTGCTCTGTTCTGAGAACTTCTGCCAATAACATATAAGGTGTGTGTTGTTTATCAGTAAAGAATTACATTAAACATGATATGCTGTCTGCTTCACCAGATGGTCCCAAGGTACGTGTCTCTCCTGAGGTTTCCATTGTCTGGATGGCCAGAGGGCCTATTGCCTGTCGTGTCAGAGGGCCCTTAGATGCCTGTCTCTCCAACGGTCACTTCTGCCCCTTATGAGGGTCCTTTGGTGAAATCTCTTTTTGAGAATCCATTTTTATTTGGCTGTCTATTTGAGAAACTAATGACAATTATTAATTGTTCTGATATCTGTGCTGATATTCTAAAAGCACCTGGAACCCGTCTTGAATGATCCTGTGTGGTGTGTATTGCTCTGCAGCATACGCAATGCTTCCCCCCCACTCCCAGTTTCTGCTGATCAATGGCCTATTTAAACCACTGTCTGGAAGTAATACCTGCAGATCACTGATTTTGTGTCTGTCTTTGCAGCAGTTTACCTGTTTCCATATTCCTTGTGTATTTACACCTTCGAAATGTGAATCCACTGATTTCTCTGATCTGTGACCTTGACCTCTATTCCTGACTGTGTTTGCTGTATGTCCCTGGACTTTGATTAATGTGACTCCATTGCTCTCCGACTCTGTCTGTATAATTCTGTATAGTGTGAGCACTCCACCTGAATCCTGTCTGTGTGGCTCTGCGATTGATTATTCATATCCAGTGTTTGCACCCATTGTTGAAAAATTTAGTTAATTTTTTTCCTGACTTTACTATTGTCTACACAACTAAATAATTGTAATTAACAATGAGCTACTTGTAGTCACCCGCCAGCGCCAGTATCCGTTTTTTAATCAATGGCCTGCAACCTCTGCTTCTAGCATTTCTTGATTTCTTAGAGTTTGCAGTCATGTGATCTCTGGCTTCACTTCCTGGTTCATTTAAACTTTGTACTCATGTGATCTCTGACAAACACTTTCTGGTTTCAGTCATGTGATCCCTAACACATGACAAACCCTCTTAGCTGTTTAAACCACACTCTGTGCAGTAATCAAGTCTTACCAGCTCAAGCTTTCCCTACTGTTTGCTGCACTTTAAGCATTTCTGTGAATTGACTTTGTTTTGCCTTTTGTATTGAACCTGTTTCTGTAATCCTGACTCTGGCTTGTCACTCACTTGGAACCTGTCCATGTGAACTTGACTTTCATCTTGTTTCTGACTCCGCTTTTGCCTACTGATTTGGTGACCCCCTCCTGATAGCATTTTCCAGCTATTCACATCAGGTAGCAGTTAGCAGGCTGTGACCTGGGGGCTTCCGGCGGCAAAGCTCATACCTCCTTGTGAAATTTCCTGGTGAAGACCAGGGGGTCCGACTCTGCGCCTTGACTTTTTTAGTGCCAATCCTGACTGACTAACTAACAGGAATCCTGTTCCCTTAGTTTGAGGAGTGACACTTGTACAATAAATAGCACACTTCAGTGGATTTTCCCAATTGCAAAGCACTACGGAATCTGCTGACACTATATAAATAAATGTTGATGATGATGATGTTGATGATTACATGCATTAAACACATGGCTCACTTCTTCCTGCTCATCCTATTTGACCTCTCTGCTGCTTTCAATACTGTTGACCTCCCTCTTCTCTTGAGCACATTTCAATACAGTGTCCTTTGTGACTCTGTCATCTCCTGGTTCACCTCCTACATTTCTGAAAGCTCTTTCTCTGGCTCCTTCTCCCCTCTCCTCCCACTACCCATTGGGTTACCAAAAGGTTGCATCCTGGCCCTCTACTCTTCTCGCCATACAAGACTCCCTTGGTGAGCCTCGGCCACCATTACCTCCCCTCTGTCGCAACACCTACATCTACCTTTCCTTTTCTGACCTATCCTCTTTTCTCCTCTCTTGCTGTCTCTATGGCATCTCCTCAGAACAATGCTTTCTCAAACTCAACATGTCCAAAATGGAACTCATCATCTTCATCACCATTTATTTATATAGCGCCACTGATTCCACAGCGCTGTACATAGAACTCATTCACATCAGTCCCTGCCCCATTGGAGCTTACAGTCTAAATTCCCTAACATACACACAGACAGACAGAGAGAGAGAGAGAGAGAGAGAGACAGACAGATACCAGGGTTAATTTTGATAGCAGCCAATTAACCTACTAGTATGTTTTTGGAGTGTGGGAGGAAACCGGAACACCCGGAGGAAACCCACGCAAACACGGGGAGAACATACAAACTACACACAGCTAAGGCCATGGTCAGGAATTGAACTCATGACCCCAGCGCTTTGAGGCAAAAGTGCTAACCACTTAGCCACCAACTCAACCTCTTTGCTCCTTCTAGAGTCCCTACACCTTCATCACTCTCCCTCACCATTGACAACACTACACTCTTCTCTGGTCCTCACATCCAGAGCCTCAAAATTAAATTTTTCCCTCTTCTACACTCTCCACATTAAGTACCTATTCTAAACCGGCTGCTTTCACCTTTGTACCATCGCCATGATTAGACCCTTTCTCACCCTTGACACAACCAAAGTTCATATCCATTCTCTCATTATCTCTTGCCTCGATGACCGCAACCTCCTCCTATCTGGCCTCTCTCTCACCTGCCTCTCCCCACTCATCAATCCTCAATGTAACTGTTGACTGATTTTCCTCTCTCAGCCTCCATTCTAAATCCATTTCCCCTACAGAATCCATTTCAACTACTTCTCACCCTCATTTACAAAGCCCTCAGCAATCTCTCTACATCTGTAATGTCATCTTCCTATACGCTCATTCACACCCTCTCCACTCTGCAAAAGACTGCTGCTTTACCTCCCCTCAGATAACCACTTCACACTACCACCTCCAAGACTTCTCTCATGCAGCTCCATACTCCAACTCACTACCACATCCAATCAGACTGTCCACCAGTCTGTTCATCAAAACCTGTGAGTGAACTTAGGAGGTAGACTGGTAAGTCCACCTCCTAACTCCACTTACAGTTACTCACTCTTCCCACACCTACATCTTGTCTTGTGCCAGCCATAACCTTTTACATTGTAAGCTCTTCTTCTTGTATACTTGCCTGTCCCCCACTATATGGTGAGTTTATGCTCCAGTGTCTAGGTCAGTGTTGGCTAACCTGTGACACTCCAGGTGTTGTGAAACTACAAGTCCCAGCATGCTTTTCCAATATATAGCAGCTTATTGCTGGAAGAGTATGCTGGGACTTGTAGTTTCACAACACCTGGAGTGTCACAGGTTAGCCAACACTGGTCTAGGTAGTCCTATGCTGGTATACTCCCAGTTTGTCATTCTTTTTTGCCTGCACTGTTTTTCATATTCATTGATTTATATGTATTCTATTTCCCATTGCACGACACTGTCTTATACCTTATATATAAACAATAACAATAACAATAATAATAATAATAATAATAAACACCTGTGAATAAGAATGTTTTTGTTGCTGATGACCACTAAATGGTACATTTAACCATTTGTTTTAGGTCATGGCTAGTGGATTAAGGTGAACTATTGGAGAACTAGCTTGTTATTTGCAGATGCTTTTGCATCTGCCAAAGAATTCTGGGAGTTTATCCCAGAAAAAGAATCTGTTCCACCCTAGTTTGGGTGTCAAACCTATAAAATATTCTGTAATTGCCTTACAGAATAAAAATGACATTAACACATATCTGTGAACAGAACTGAACTACTCTGTGACTACAGTTCTATGAAAGTCTGAGATCTCTAGGTTAACAAAACACTTGTTGAGTGTTTCACAGCAAATATCCTAAAGGCCCTGTAATAGTTTTTAATTTACATGCAACTATGAAAATAGATCATTTATAGTATAATTTCACAAAATAAATTTTATTTAGTCCAATTGTATAACCTGAAAAAGTTTCAGAAACTTTGCTTGAGCACATGTGTATAAATTAGTATCTAGTAGGAAAATAAAAATGTAAAACTATTCATTCTTGGGGTGGGACTGGTTTTCAAATGCCCAATAATAGGTTTATTGCAATGTAAACAACAGGACATGCTTTCTTTATTAAATGGAAAAGAAAAATCATGAGGGTATTTTACAAAGCTGCAAAATGCCCATAACTCCACCAGCTGAATTGCTGTTTTTTTATTTTCTTTTTTGATGCCATGCACTCGGTTAAGTACGCACATTGCTTAGTTTGGCAGTTGGCATTGGCTACGTATGTGAATACTTTTTTCTTCTTGAAGAAGAGGTGGACAGATTTGGGACATTTTTATTTTTTGCTGCATGTAGACTTGCCACAGTAATGCATCTCATATTATGTCCAAATAATAGAACAAGATTTCATCTTGTTGCGTGGAGAGATATTTAATTGAGCTTCAAGAGGTGGAAATCAGAGTGTAGTAATGTTAAGGCATTGGCTAATACCGTCAATGCAATGGAGTAAACTCTATCCAAGAGTTCCTTGGAACCCAAAGTTTCCTTTGCGCTGAGCTATCTGTTTCAAAACACATTATGCTGCATTGTTTGTCAGTATACATGTGACACTTTTTTTGTTCAATGAATGTGCAACAGGGCAGAGGTCAGAAAAAAATATCCACAATTATAAATGGTCCATAAATGTGACAGTACAGATATTTTGTTGCAATATATTTTTCCATCACCCGTGTAACTACACCACAAACAACTAACCCATCAATACTTAAAGTATTTGAATCAAATGTCTCCGAACTCATCTCTTTTTGTCCTTATGTGTCATAAATCATGGAGATCAAAGAGATTTATGAGAGCTGTTCTGACAGGTGACGTGATTAATAATTTCACTTCTGAAACATTATACCTTGGATCTAATGGACTGCCAGTAAATTCACTTCCGTTAAAGAGAACATTTCCTTTCAAAACTCTTCTTTAAGCATTAAAAACTATTATGATAGTTTTATTATGTCACCCAAAAAGCATGATTTAAAATTAATTTAATTAGATATCTTCTTGTATAAAAAAAAATTATTTACTGTGGCAAATTTAGGTGTACGTTATATAAGATGTAAGTGATAAACTTTTCACAATGATATTAAGCAATTAGCTAGTACATCCTGTGTTACTGTGTGGTGCAATCTTTAGTAAGTAAAATAAATGCTAAAGAGCTGAAATAAATGCTTTCACTAACCCTCTCAATATTCTGCAGATGAATGGAGACATCTTGGACATATATGCATAATCAGTGCATAATTATTAAAGATGTTCACTGACCCCTGTGTTTTGGTTTTGGTCTTTGTTTTTGCAAAACCGCCCTTGTGTGCTTTGGTTTTCATTCTGGATCTGTATTTTTCTTAAAAATTGCTAAAATCACATAATTTTGCTCTTATTTTGTCCATACATTATTATTAACCTAAACAACACTAATTTCCAGTTATTTCCAGTCAATTTTGAACACCTCACAAGTCACAATATTATTTTCATTCACTTTCGACCAAAGACTGCAGCGAGCTGGCTGGTTACTAATCGCCAGAGCAACGCCACAAACACACGCCAATTCATAGCACATGTAGGAAACATTGTCAGACAGCAGTGGCAGAAAAGAAAACTGGTGCAAGATGGAGTTTCCCTTGGGCCCTTCCACCCAGTCTTATGTTAGATATTAAAAAGGTCATGTAAAGTTTAACAAACCAAGCAATCCAGCGACAATGAGTGCCACTTTTGTGGCTGGAGTGCTTGGTTTGTTTGAGCCCCCACAAAGCAAGCTGACAATGGGCTTCAGGCAGGTAATTTGACAGTGCTGTCAATGAACTCTAAGACTACAGCTAACTGCCTGGTTGCTCTGTCAATTTGTAATGGTACAAACACACGGCAGTTCATAGCACATTTAGGAAACATTGCCACACAGCAGTGGCAGAAAACAAAAATGGTGCAATATGGAATTGTCCATTGAAACTTCCACCCAACCTTAGGTTGGATATAAAGTTGATAATATAATGACATCAACAGTATTATTAGGACATCAATTGCAATGTAGACAGTATTTATCAGGTTGACAATTCAAATGTTGACAGTATTATTCCTAACTCTAACCCTGTCCCTATCCCTAGACCTGTCACTATCCCTATCCTTAGACCTTACCCTACACCTGTCACTATCCCTAGACCTGTCCTTAACCATATCCCTAGCCCTAAAATAATAATGTCCATATTTGAATAGTTTACCTAATCATACTGTCCACCATGTGAATTGGCGACCTAATAATAATGTTGAAACCTGAATTGTCGACTGACACAAAAGATGGTAGACCAAGGACAACATGTCAAACAATGCAAGGAATTTTCCTTGGTAAATAAGTGAACAAAGTTTAACAAACTCAAACAGAAACAGGAGGGGTAGCAGGTACAGTTTAAAAAAAACAATTAACTCTAAGACTGATGGCTTTTTGCTGTTCCTCCATCCTCTGAAGTATATAAAGGATGGAATTTCACATTGTTACCACCTCTTGCTTCAGTTGGTGGCAGGGCAAATTAAATTGTTCTTGTAGCTGCTGCAATCTCCTAATTGCTGTTGCAGAATGTCGGAAATGTCCCAAAATATTTCAGGACACAGACAGGATCTCCTGCACGTCCCTGTCATTTTTCAAAAAGCTCTCCAGCACAAATTTGATTGTGTGAGCAACACAGGGAATGTGATGGAATTCACCCAGCTGTAATGCTCTCACAATATTGATGGCGTTATCAGATATGACATATCCTGAGGAGTGTCTCTAGTGAGATAAGCCATGAAGCAATGACATCCCTTAGGTTTTGTAACAGATTGTCAGCTGTATGCCTCTTAGTGAAGTCAGTAATACACAGAGTAGCCTGCCTCGGGAAAAAATGACATAGTTGGGTACATGCTGCTGCTGTTCCTGCCTGTGAAGGTCAATCAACAACCCAGTGGGATGTCACAGTCATATAATCTTTAGTTTGCCCAGTTCCGCTTGTCCACATATCTGTGGGTAGAATGGCATTTTGTAGCCCAATAATTACATTTTTTACGAATCTTCTGGTAGAGGTGAGGAATAGCTTTTCTAGTAAATTGGTGTCATGATGGAATGTGGTAACAGGGACACAAGACCTCAATTAATTGTCTAAAACCAGCTGCATTAATAGTGGATATTGGATGCAGATCTAATACTAGCATAATCGTCATGGTGTCTGTGATCTGCTTTGCAACTGGGTGACAGATTTCATAATTGCTTCCTCTTGCAATGGATTGTTTAACAGCCAATTGTTGTAAAATACTAGTAGTCATCTTCTTGGTCTGCTTCTCGAATGAAGATCCACCCCCAGCAGTAGCAGCAGCATGGGGACTAACGCTAAAGAATTCTTCTGAGGAATCCTGAATAGTGGAGGAGTCATCTAGCCTTAGCAACTTGGATGCAGGACTAACTCCGATCGCTAGTGAGGATATTGATGAGGACGGTGTTGTGGGTGTAGATTGCAGGTGTCGGGATCTAGCTGAGAGAAGGGAGCTAGCTGATGCCGCACTGCTTGCTGTTATTTTTTTAGCATACGTTTCTGATTTTCCCAAAAGCTTCCCATGAACTCTCTTCAAATGGTGTAACATGGATGAGGTTCTTAGATGGTTAAGGTCCCTACCTCTACTGACTGTGACTTTGCAAACGACATGAATGGCAAGACAACTGTTGTCAGGATTTGGGTAAAAATAATTCCACACATAAAAGGTGTATTTTTTGGTCTTATGCCCAGGCATGACAATGGCCTTCTTCTTATCACTGGTAAGCACTGCTTCAACTGGCGCAGGACTTACACAAACAACATTCTCGTCATCAACATCCTCATTAACGCCGTCAGCAGCTACACAAATATCCCCCTCATCCTGTTGTGATTCCAAAGTGACATCCTCAATTTGTGTATCACTGGCTACAATTGGGCTGCTCATCCAAAGATCTGCAGAAATGCTGAAAGGAGGCTTCTCTATGAGTACAGTATCAGAAAGGACTGGCTTACACATTGCATTTGTGGATAGACTCTCCTCAGGGATTTGTGCCATCACATACAGTTTTTTCTTCCTTACTGTTTTCTTCCAGCTCGGCTTTTACATTTAAAAGTATTTTGGCACCACTTTATGAGTCAGAATGACAAGGTCTTACATCGTCTTGACTGACCTTACAAGAAGATTCCTCAACGACAGTTTCAGAACTAGCACTTATACAGAGAGGCGAAGGTCTGATTCTTTCCTTGCCACTGCGTGTGTAGAATGGCATGTTGGTGATTTTTTTTTTCTGTAGTTAACTGTCCCTTGATTACAGGTGTTTTTTTCTTTACCAAGGTAAAAGTTGTCTTTTTACATTTCTGTTTCCCTGATTTAAAACTACTATGCAGTTTAATATAGGCTTTAGCAGATGGCGTAGATGGATTGGTATCAACATGACTGGTGCCAGCAACTGCTTGGTGCTTCTAGTCTTCTGTGGACTGATGTGAATCCATATCAATGGCACAGAGGAATTTGACTGCAGAGGTTTAAGACCACTGCCAGCCCTATTATTTCTGTTTCAGCACTGACAATGAGCCATGGCACGTACACTGTAGACTGGCAAGAACGCTGCCACCTCTCCTGTTTCTGTGTCAGCTATGGCACAGTACAATGTCACTGTAGACTTTTAAGAACACTGCCTCCCCTATTTTTTCTCTTTCAGCACTGAACACTCATCATCATCATCATCATCAACATTTATTTATATAGCGCCAGCAAATTCCGTAGCGCTTTACAATTGGGAACAAACATCAATAAGACAATACTGGGTAATACATACAGACAGAGAGGTAAGAGAACTCTGCTCGCAAGCTTACAATCTATAGGACAATGGGAGTTTGAAACACAAGGGCATGTGCTACATCATATTGCACAATGGACCAGCTAGAATGCAAAGGTAAAAGTATTGAGTGGGCTGTGTGTGTTGCAATATTGGTCAGAGGGTTGTTGTCTTGTGTTAGCAGTGTAGAGGATGGTAATATTGTAATCTAGGGAAATTAAGATGGTGGTTGAGAAATATCATAACCTTGTCTGAAGAGGTGGGTTTTCAGTGAACGCTTGAAGGTTTGAAGACTAGAGGAAAGTCTTACTGTGCGAGGGAGGGAATTCCACAAAGTAGGTGCAGCCCAGTAAAAATCCTGTAACCGAGAATGTAAGGATGTGATGAGAGCAGAAGAGAGACGTAGATCTTGTGCAGAACGGAGGTGTCGAGTTGGGAGATAGTTTGAGACAAGTGAGGAACTGTATGTCAGTGCAATTTTGTTGATGGTCTTATATGTTAGTAGAAGAATTTTATATTGGATTCGTTGAAATACAGGCAGCCAATGTAGAGACTGACAGAGTGGCTCAGCAGACAGAGAGGTAAGAGAACTCTGCTCGCAAGCTTACAATCTATAGGACAATGGGAGTTTGAAACACAAGGGCATGTGCTACATCATATTGCACAATGGACCAGCTAGAATGCAAAGGTAAAAGTATTGAGTGGGCTGTGTGTGTTGCAATATTGGTCAGAGGGTTGTTGTCTTGTGTTAGCAGTGTAGAGGATGGTAATATTGTAATCTAGGGAAATTAAGATGGTGGTTGAGAAATATCATAACCTTGTCTGAAGAGGTGGGTTTTCAGTGAACGCTTGAAGGTTTGAAGACTAGAGGAAAGTCTTACTGTGCGAGGGAGGGAATTCCACAAAGTAGGTGCAGCCCAGTAAAAATCCTGTAACCGAGAATGTAAGGATGTGATGAGAGCAGAAGAGAGACGTAGATCTTGTGCAGAACGGAGGTGTCGAGTTGGGAGATAGTTTGAGACAAGTGAGGAACTGTATGTCAGTGCAATTTTGTTGATGGTCTTATATGTTAGTAGAAGAATTTTATATTGGATTCGTTGAAATACAGGCAGCCAATGTAGAGACTGACAGAGTGGCTCAGCAGAGGAATAACGGTTTGCAAGGAAAATCAATCTAGCCGCTGCGTGCAAAATAGATTGTAGGGGTTCAAGTCTGACTTTGGGAAGACCAGTAAGGAGGGAATTGCAATAGTCGATGCGAGAGATGATGAGTGCATGAATTAATGTTTTTGCGGTGTCTTGTGTCAGATATGTGCGTATTCTGGAAATGTTCTTTAGGTGTATGTAACATGATTTAGATATAGAGTTGATGTGGGGAATAAACTACAGTTGTGAATCAAGGATTACACCTAGGCAACGAGCTTGCGGGGTGGGATTTATGGTCATGTTATCGACAGAAATAGAAATGTTAGGCAGGAAGCTTCTGTTTTTGGGTGGGAATATTATTAATTCAGTTTTTGAAAGATTGAGTTTGAGTTGGCGAGAAGACATCCAAGATGTGATGTCAGAAAGACAGTCAGTAACGCGAGACAGCACAGATGGTGAAAGATCAGGAGAGGATAGATAGATTTGTGTATTATCCGCATAGAGATGATACTGAAATCCAAAGGAGCTTATTAGTTTTCCAAAAGAAGTGGTGTAGATAGAGAATAGCAGAGGACCTAGGACTGAGCCTTGTGGTACTCCAACTGATAATGGAAGCGGAGCAGAGGTGGATCCAGAGAAATTAACACTGAAAGAGCGATTAAAAAGGTAGGATGAGAACCAGGATAGGATAGTGCCTACAAGACCTAGGGATCAGGCCTGGCGCTCCCATTAGGCAAGGTCAGTTGCCTAGGGCACCGGGCTCTGGAGGGCACCACAGAATAAAAATTACTTTAAAATTGTGCGGCGACTGCTGACCATACCTTCCACGGCCGCCGCAAAGCTTCCGATAAATCCACGGGGAGGGGTAAGGGGCTATTGATCACCACCGCCGCCTCTCTGCTCCGTCTCCTCCCCTCCACGCACTGACTGTTGGGTGTGACATCATCATCACGGCCCGACAGTGTCAGTGAGTGGAGGGGAGGAGAAGGAGCAGAGAGGAGCAGCTTTAGGGCGGCAAGTAAAGGTAAAGAAAGACGTGAGGAGGGGGGAGTGGATTGTGAAAGTGTGCCTGTGGGGGGTGCAGATTGTTAAAGTGTGCCTGGGGGGGCGCAGATGTGAAAGTGTGCCTGTGGGGGGGGGGCGCAGATGTGAAAGTGTGCCTAGGGCGCCAAGGACCCTAGCACCAGCCCTGCTAGGGATTGTAGCATTTGTATGAGGAGAGAGTGGTCAACAGTGTCAAATCCAGCAGAGAGGACAATTAGTAGAGAGTAATGGTTATTATTTTTTGCTGTGATCAAATCATTGACAATCTTGGTCAGCGCAGTCTTTGTGGAGTGTTGAGAGCAAAGCCTGACTGAAGAGTATCCAATAGGTTGTTTTCTGTAAGAAAGTGTGTGAGGCGAGTGTAGGCAATTCTCTCGAGAAGCTTGGAGGGGCAAGGGAGCTGGGAGATGGGGCGGTAATTTACGAGAGCGTTAGGGTCAGAATTCTGTTTTTTTAAAGTGGGAGTAATCACTGCATGCTTGAAAAGTGATGGAAAAATACCAGTAGAAAGAGATAGATTACAGATTTTAGTTAGAAAGGGAATGAGCACAGGAGACAGGGACATACCAATTTGTGAGGGAATGGGATCAAGAGGACAGGAGGTAGAGAAGGAAGATGAGAAGAGAGTAGAAACTTCCTCTTCATTTGTGGAATCAAATGAAGAGAGAGTGTCAGAGGGTGCTACAAAGGAATTGAGCAGATTGCTTGTCAAGGAAGATGATATAATTTCAAGTCTGATCTTATCAATTTTGTCCTTCAAATAGGAAGCAAGATCCTGTGCACTGATGGTATTTGGAGGATTTGGGGCAGGAGGATTCAGAAGAGATTTAAATGTGTTAAAGAGGCGTTTGGGGTTAGAAGCCTGAGCATAGACGAGAGATTGGAAGTAGGTTTGTTTAGCAGTGTCCAGAGCATTTCTATAGGAGTGGTAGATATCAGTATATGTGATGAAATCATTAGAGGTACAAGATTTACACCAGTGACACTCTGCTTTACGAGAAAGTTTTTGTAGAGTTCGTGTTACTTTAGTGTGCCACGGTTGGCAATGAATTGTACGCAAAGTATGTAGTGTCGCTGAAGCCACTTGATCCAAGGCAGTTGCTAGGGTTTGATGAAAATGGGGTACTCCCCGATCAAGGTGAGGAGAATGTAGAAATTGGGGAGAGAATGTGTTGGAGAGAGGTGGAAAACTGTTGAAAATCAATAGAGTTTAAATTCCTGCGGTTGTGAGGAGGTTTGGAAGAGTTTGACACTAGGGAGAGTAAAGAACTGGGGGTGAGCGAGTAGCTAATAAGGTGATGATCCAAGAGGGGGAAAGGAGTGTTAAGGAAATGAGAAACTGAGCATAGTCTTGAGAAAACAAGATCAAGACAGTGGCCATCCTGATGAGTAGCAGATTCAATCCACTGGGAGAGGTTAAGTGACGATGTTAGAGAGAGTAGTTTGGAAGCAGCATTGGAACATGGATTAGAAATAGGGATGTTGAAATCACCCATGATGATGGTGGGTATGTCAGTAGATAAGAAGTGAGGGAGTCATGCAGAGAAGTGTTCAATAAATAGTTGGTGTGGACCAGGGGGGCGATAGATGACAGCAACACGCATAGAGAATGGGTTAAACATTCTAACAGCATGTACTTCAAAAGATGTGAACGTGAGTGATGGGACATTTGTTAGAACTGTGAATGTACACTGTGGGGAGAGAAGTAGTCCAACCCCCCCTCCTTGTCTGCCTCCCAGTCTGGGGGTGTGGGTGAAATGGAGACCACCATGTGAAAGGGCTGCAGGTGAGGCAGTGTCTGATTGCATGAGCCATGTTATTGCTAGAAGTTTGAGGTTGCCACCTCTCTTGTTTCTGTGTGAGTTATGGCGCAGTACAATGTCACTGGAGACTTTTAAGAACACTGCCTCCCCTATTATTTCTCTTTCAGAACTGAACACTGCCACCTTTCCTGTTTCTGTGTGAGCTATGGCTCAGTACAATGTCACTGGAGACTTAATAACGCTGGTTCCCCTATTATTTCTGTTTCAGCACTGTCGAAGTCAGATAATTGGATATGGTTATTTCAAATTAATATCTATCAATGCAATTGTCTATGTCCGGAATTATGCGACTAGTGCACTGTGGCGTGAAGGAGCGTAACTCACCACAACACGTGCAAACACTTATACATGCATTTACACGAACACATACACATGTAATTAGCTCACATTAAGATTAGTTGCAACATTATTATATATATATATTATATATTATTATAATTATTTGTAACGAAATGTAGCAGAGTTTATAGTTAAATATTATAATGTTATGTACACGTTAGTGAGATTGACGGTTCAGGTCACAGGAAACATATCATGTCTGGTATCATTCTAATGCCCTATTTATCCTCAGGTGTCCGGTTCAATCTAGATGATCGCACCTTGTGTATGCTAGATATGGATTATAGGCAAGAAATTGTCATGTGTGGTATTGTGTGTGTAATGCTAATAGACCAGTTTGAACTAGTAATTGGCGGGAATATTTCTATGCATCTTCTGGAGAGCTGTCCCCCACCCTTGGATGGCATCATTTAAACTTGTCAATGACCTGGACCCTCCTGAAGCCTGAACCTATGGAAACATGCCAAATCATCTGTATTGTTTTCACTGTATCACTGACTGTATATAAGCAGGGGCTCTGGGACTAGTAGTCAGTCACATTGACCACAGACTTCAGGACTGAATGACTGTATGCTGGATCCAGGGCGCTTGCAATAGTAACGGCTGTACTTATTTTATTTAAATTGCTACTCTGCTGTTTTTTGCTATTAAATCACATTGTGTTTTGGAGCCACATCACTGGAAGTGGCCAATTGTTATTGGATAGCGACTAGACATACATAACGGCACTGAACACTGCTACCTCTCCTATTTCTGTGTGAGCTGTGACACAGTACAATGTTACCAGAGACATTTAGGAACACTGTGTCACACGCCAGCCCTGCGGATGGGCGCTGGTGTTGCTACCTCTCTACTATAAGCGGTGATGCTGAATTACAGCCCTGGATCAACAACCACTATCTGGTCTCTTGTTCTGCGCATGTATTACCTACCACCCTCTCTTATGACCACCTACCTGTCCCCATTGGTTCTGGCACTTTGGAGCGCTATTTAAACATCCCATTTCTTTCTGTCCCATGCCTGTTCTTCAAGTTACTCACTCTCAGTAGTGATTTGACTTCCTTCGGTCTGACTCACCTGCTGTTGCTCTGCAATACCATCCTTGGATCAGCTGAAGCTTCTCTCCGTTGTCTCTATTAGGAAAACCGCTGCACCTGTATTCCCCAGCCATGTCCTGTGTTTCCATCTTGGGTTCAGCTAAGTTCTAAGTTATTGGAACTGCCGCTTTACCAGGAACTCACCGCTGCTCGGTTACCATCTACGGGTCAGCTAAGTTCTACTCCACTACTGCCTCTATTTGAATTGCCGCTGTACCAGAAATTCACCTGCTGTTGCTCTGAGTTACCATCTACGGATCAGCAAAGTTCTACTCCACTACTGCCTCTATTTGAATTGCCGCTGTACCAGAAATTCACCTGCTGTTGCTCTGAGTTACCATCTACGGATCAGCAAAGTTCTACTCCACTACTGCCTCTATTTGAATTGCCGCTGTACCAGAAATTCACCTGCTGTTGCTCTGAGTTACCATCTACGGATCAGCAAAGTTCTACTCTGCTGCTGCCTCTATTTGAACTGCCGCTGTACCAGTAATTCACCTGCTGTTGCTCTGAGTTACCATCACGGATCAGCCAAGTTCTGCTCTGCTACTGCCTCTTATTGCACTGCCGCTGTACCAGTAATTCACCTGCTGTTGCTCTGAGTTACCATCTATGGAACAGCCAAGTTCTATTCCATTATTGACTCTATTTGAACTACCACTGTAACAGTATTCACGTGCGGTCTCCTGAGTTTCCATCCATGTACCTGCCAGTTCTTCTCTATTTAGCTCCGCTACTCACCTCAGCTCAGCATTACGATTAGACTGGCTTCCCTGCCTATAACTTCAGTATTTCTCTGACCTACCCTTACCCTTCCTCTGCATCAGGCTCTGCCTATTGCTCTGCCACTACTCCTTCTGGGAACCGCGACCTGCGGAATAGGTGCAGCAAATTCCATACCCTCTTGCGGGGGTCACTGGTGAACACCGCGTACCGTTAGACTCCGCGCACCTGAGTCTCTAATTCAGAGGACACCAAAGAGGAGTTGGCAGCTACAATGGATCCACTAAATATTTATCAGTTTCCGTGACACACTGCCTTGCCTATTCTTTCTGTTTCAGCCTGCCTCAGCTCGGTACTCGGATCTCCAATGTTCGGGTGGGCTCATTTTTCGGAAAACCGAACCCGAGCATCTCTCATAATTATGCATGATATCAATGTAGATACCATTCACCATACCATAGACCGTGGCATCCTGAAGTTACTGTTACCCACACAGTGTATGCCCATTACATTTGCATTTGCTCCTTCAGACTGGAAACCTATCAACGCTTACAGATATCATCATAAACATTAGTATTAGTACTAGATCATGCATCATTCTTTCCCTCCAGTGCTGAAGCTGGCTATCACATACTAGGTCATTATGTGGCAGCATCAAATAATTTGTAGTACAACGGCCATGCTTTGGCAGCTTCCTTTGTTTTGCTGCTAGAGCTTATTGAAGAAGCCACCGCAGCATAGTCATTACAGTATCAAAATGCAGATTGTGGTACTCTGGTACATTGCGCCTCACAACTTCTGCTAGCAGCACCCAGGCTGCCAGAGCTAATATGCTGAATGAATAAATGCCCGAACTTCAGAGTAGTGTAGAGATGTGCCCCCTTCCTCCGGATCCTGTGCCCATGAAGAGGGCGAAGATGGATCCGGAAGGCTGCAGCTGTACCCCTGAAGAGGGTGAAGAAAGAAGCAAAGAAAATCTACTCACCGATCCAGCGTTCCAGTGGTGAGTACTTCTTCCTTCCTGCAGGGGTTGACAGCGGAGGGAGGATGAGTCAATCAGGGCTCGCCTTCCTCCACTGGCCAATCGGCGGCCGGATGAGTGAGCCAATCATGGCTCACCTCTAGCCGTTCAAAAGATTGGCACCACGGCGAGTCAATGAGCGCTCGCGGTGGCGCCCAGTAATGACGTTGCGCCATCACTTCAGAAGTTCGCCGGCTGAGTGAAGAGACTACGTCGTGGGACGTCCAGAGTGGCGGATCAAGAAGAAGATGCCAGAAGTGGCAGGGTGCCCTTGTCAGGGCAAGGAGCTACCATGCCACTGAAAATCACTGCCAGAGACGTCGGCAGAGAGCCATTGTAAGGGCTGAGAGCGCCCCCACCCTGAGAGCTGGTGCAAGACCCGCGCCAAACAGGAGAAGAGGCGCCGCCGGCTGGAGGGTCTTAAAGACCCGCAGAAAGAAGACTGCGGGGCAAGTTGAGTATCCTCAACTTAGGTCGGGCACAAGGCCCGTGGGCACAGTCGGGTGCTAAACCTGTGGATACCAGTCAGGGGCATAAGGCCCAGGATAAACTGGGCACAAAGCCCTTATAGGAAGTTAGTGGGCTCAATCCCAAAAGTGCAAAAAGGGCACAAGTTAGGGGGCTATCAAGGCCCTAGGTAGTGGGCTAGTGCCCATAGTTATGTAGCCTGTAAGGCCTGGTGAGGGTGGGCTAGGCTCACAGTGTGACAGGGCACAAGGCCCTAGGTAGGGGCTTAAAGCCCATAGGTAGAAGGGTACAAGGCCCTAGTTAGTGGGTACAGAGCCCAAGGTAGAGAGGGGGCTAAGGCCCATAGTCAGGGCACAAGGCCCTGTAGTCAGCTGGGTAGAGAGGCCCTTGGTAAAGAGGGCACCAGGCCCTGTATGCAGTGGCGTGAGAGCCCTGAGAGAGTAGGGTGCGGTACCATGTGTGGTGTGTACTAAGGTGTGTGTACTACATGACAGCTTTCAGGTACAGAAGCAGGGAATTATTCCACCTGTGCGGCAAATATTGCATTATTCTTTGTATTTTGGTGTGCTCTGTGTATTTCTTTACAGGTGCAAGAGGTCAGGCCCCCATTAAAGGTAGGCTCTTGTAACTTGCTGTTTTCCTGCAATAATCTGTACTGTGGGGACAAGGTGTAGTTAAGAGCATACACATAGCCAGGGAAGAACACACAGTAGTTTTCCCATCCCGTAGGTCCCTGTGGTTATGCTGGTTTCCAGAGGTAGTGACTGAGTATCTCACTGGCAGTGCGGCAAAGCACATTTGAGTTCCAGGGGAGGTCCGTGGTTCTATTTGAGTGTTCCAGTTCTCAGTTCCAGCAGGTTCTCTGGCAGTTCCAGACTGGGACAGGTGTTCCGCTTGAGTGGAGGCAGTCGTTTTGAGTTCTGGCAGTGACGACTGGCGGTTTCGTGCGGCAGTTGAAACTCTGGTGGTGTGCTGTTCCAGTGAGCGTCTTTCGTGCCCAGTGCAACTGGTCCTTAGGATTCCGTGGGTGACCCCATAGCGAGAAGACAGTCTTCTCGATACGACCTGGGTGAGGGTGTTAGGAACAGCCCTCCGGAATAGACTGTGAACACCGACTGGTGTTCCCGGTAAAGAAGAGGGAGGAAGTTTAGGTAATACACTGCACCCAGTTATAGTTATATAGCCAAGTTGTGTTCCCGGCCATTAGTTAGTTGTTAGGGTCGGGTCGCCTGTTGTAGTTAGTGCAGTTCTGTGGGTGTACATACTAGCCTCACTGGTAGAGTAGAGGGAGGCTGTGTGCTGTCTGTCATCCACAGGTGTCGGGAAGGAGCAGGAGAGCAGAGACCGGAAGTTGGAGAGCCCGGTGAGTAGAACGCTCTATTCCTTCTTTTGGTTAGGCCCTCACCGAGAGGTGAGTGGGGTACTTGAGGCGGGACTGTTCCTGGTCTCAAGTGCCTTTAATCTGGCAAGAGTAAAACGAGGTGGCGGCAGGAGAGGTTGACGTGAGTTTCTCCGCTCATTGCCGTAATTTCTGTTTCTTCCTCAGAGGGAAGTGCTGGGAGGTGACAGAGGTTCGGTTGCTGGTTTGCTGGGATAGGACAGCAGCTAGGGTACATCGGAAGCAGACGGGAGGTGACCATCGTTTGTAAGGTAAGTTCATCTGTGTGCGTCTGTCCTGTTCCCTGCAGGCGTTACAGTAGTAGCACCTCAGAAGGCGTTTCCATCTTGCATCAGAATGGGCTGTTTATTCTATAGTTGTTACAAAGATTAGCTCTGCATCATATATGTGTCACAAAAATGGGCTGTATATTGTATATATTTCTCATTCGAATGAGCTCTAAAGTGTACATTTTTCACTAAAATTGCCTGTGTGTTTGTCACTATAATACTCTATGTACTGTGGCTTGATCACTAGAATGCTCTCTGTTGGTCAGAGTCATTAATAAGAACAAAGCATAAAAAAGGAGCTACTTTACACCTTGGTAAAACCACGTTGCTTTGGAGGTGGAGTTAAATTTAAAATGTGGGGACAGATTTATAGTTGGGGTAGGGCATGTCCTAAATCAACTTCAGTCTAAATTTCAGTGTAAAAATAAAGCTATCAAGTGTGTGAGTAATATATATAAAAAACAGGCAGTATCTAACTTATGTGCAAAATAATAAACTAGTTTGCACCACTTGCATTGTAACATGGTTTCTCCAGGAGCAAGCTTACTGGGGTTTTTTTTTGCTTTGTTCTCTTTAATGACTCAGGCCCTGTATTGTGTCACACGAGTGGGCACTGTGTAGTATATTTTTCACTGGAATATGTTTTTTATTGTATATTGGTCACTAGAATGTTTTTCTGTTTTTGTTTATTTGCAAAGCGAAAGGGCTTTGTGTTGTACATTTATCAGTAAAAATGGTTTAGCCATTTGCATTGCACATTTATCACTAGATTGGACTCTACATTGTATATTTGGTCTCTGTATTTGTTATTAGAATATGCTCTGCAGTATATCTCAGCCACTATATTACATATCATTCTTTATCATTCATAAAGATGGGCTCAGCATATGACTAGTAATGGCCTGTCATTGTTTATTCATTCTGCAGTGTATATTTGTCTCTAGAATGCAATTAAGTTGTATAATGTAATTAGAATGTGATCCACATTATACATTTGTCACTAGAATAAATTTTGCATTGCATAGTTACGACTAGATTGGGGTTTGCATTGTATATTTGTCACATTTTATATATTTATTATATTCCAAGTATCTTTTGGAGCTTTTCATTCTCCATGACAGCATGCTCAGTAATAATTACTGATAAAGTGTACATTTGTGACAAGAATGGGATTTGCATAGTATATTTGTCACTACAATGAACATTGGGTTGCATATCCCCAAACAGAATGAGATTTATATGGTATATTTCCAAATAGAATGGAATTTACATTGTACAGGGTGATTCAAAAGTCGCACTACACCCTTTTATTTCAAAAACTCTACAGGAAATTGGGAAACCTGAATACTCCAGTAAGGTATGGGTGACGTGGTCTATCTTTTACGGTATGTACCAAACATGGGCGCCATCTTGAAATCGGCCAATCGGCCCAATTCCTGTAGAGTTTTTGAAATAAAAGGGTGTACTGCGACTTTTGAATCACCCTGTATATCCACATTTTATGTTTGGCAATCGAATGGACTATGCATTGCATATTTACTAGTAGAATGGGAATACTATTTTATGTTTATCACAAGAATGGGATTAAATTGTTTATTTGTCATTAGAATAAGTCATGGCTGGGCAAACCCCATGCACCTGGTCGCATAAATGGCTAAAAATTAGACCTTGTTGCCGAACTTCTGGGGAGGAAAACATGTCCTATGTGAGTCAGAAGAAGTCTCAGTAGAGAGCTTTGTAATGAGCTAACAGATGTCAAAATGTTCTAAAAGTTGCCTGACTCCCAAAGATTGAAGCTGTCTCCTAGATTCTAAAATATTTGTCAAGCCCTGGAATAAGTTCTTTATTGTAAATAGAATGGCAAATATACAATGCAGAGTGTTTTATGGTATGCAAAATGTAATACCAAATTTTACTGGTCACCAGTAAATCATATAATTGAATATACTCCATATTTCCCAACATTTGAAGTGTTCTTCTAGGAGTTCCTGGATGGGTACCGGGGAAGAGGGTGGTGCTTGTCAAATTGTGCAATTTTTTACCCTGCCCCTGTGATGTAATGATGCATACACATCATTTTACAGTCGGACAGGGCCAAAATGATGCGATTCCCTGAGAATCACTTCATTGATGGTCGAATTCTGCCCACTTCACTAGGAAGTCGGCAGATGCTGGAGGGTTTCCTACACTCCCGAGAGTCCAGGAGACCTACCCGGAATTCGGGAGTCTCCCGGACATTCCAGGAGAGTTGGCAAGTATGGTATACTCCCTGTCACTGATCTACTAGTAAGTCACTTTGAAGATGCTATTTCGCAATGTCATCATTATTCTATTTACATTATAAATATATTATGATGTGGAGTTGTAAAATGTATTATGTAATTATGAACTGTTAATGTACAAGAATAGGCAATGTATCATAAAATGATATCCTACACCCACTGGTAAAGTTACTGCTAGAAATGTTGTTCACATTAACCCGTCCAACCTTACCCATAATACTTTAGTAGTTTGGAGTGAGCAGCTTTTAAAATGTGTTTGTCAAAGTAATGGAACACTCATTGTATTCCCCCCAAACATTCTGGGCCCAATTCATTAAAGAACGTGCTGTATTTAGCGTAAAATCTCACTGCGCATGCCCAGAACCAGATTATACGTCAGTGAGCGCAAGAATATCCAATTCAACTTTGAGCGCATGGACACTTCTGATAGTAAAGTGTTTCATAGGCAGAATTGGAAGGGTAATTAGCGTATGCATGTAGTCAATGTACAGTAAGGGAGTGCAAAGCTTGAGACCAGATTCAAGCCTTGGGCATCTCTAAGGTACATGTTTTTCAATCGTATTACTTGCACCAGTGTAAAGATTACTAGTGATGACGCTCCCGACTTGATGACACCACTGCCAACCGCAATGCTGTTATCGGTGCTGTTAAGGGGGTAATGTAAGTATGCGGCCATGGACAATGTACAATACTTTGTAAAGTACTTTGTCCATGCCCGCATAGACAATGTGTTGTTAGAATAATCAGCATCATTATTCCGTACCCCACCTAAACAATCAGTGCCAGATATGGGGTTAGTTTCCATATCTTGCCATCTCACTCCATGATAGTGCTGAATCTGCAGCTAACCACAGGATATGATAGCATACCATGTCTGTATTGTGCAAGGAGCACGTCCATTAAGGTTTCTGCCTTAATCATCGTAATTTCATTGCTTGTTTGCGTGGAAGAGTTTCAATCATTTTCCTACATTTTAGATGGTGTGTAAGTGTATGGAACCTTAATCGGATATGTTAAACCGTAAGGTATTTGTCTATGCAATAAAAGATATAACTGAAACCGAATTGATATTTTGGGATTAAAGAAGAAAAGTTTATTTGATTGAAAGGGAAGATTCAGAAGCTGAAGAGGGTTGGACATCTATATGATCTTTACAATTTCCCACGCTCCGTGTCTTCAGATTTTTCCACACGCCTAAAGGCACTTCTAGGTTGTGGAGGAGCCTCCCAAGAGAGGAGGATAGGTGTGCAGCACGAAGTGTCCATCAAGGGATTTACGGTACCCATTTGGTACACTTCAGGAATGGTGGGGACCTCCACAGTCCAGGTATTTATAAGTTAATAACATTTGAAAACTAGAAAAAAATGCCTAAGAGCTGAGGGGCTTAAACAGAAATAGGATATAGTATTAGTAAGTTTTACTAACCATTAGACATTTACTAAACATCACATTTTTGCTTGTTTACATGATATGCAAGATGGCCACGCTGTGAGGGACATTCTTTACATTTTTACACCTCTATAACCTCAGAAAAGATAATCCTTCATTAATGTTGTTTTAATATAAGTGGTCAATAGTTTAGTAAATGTTTAAATGACAGATTGACAGATGTGACTTTTACATAATAATCCCAGCTTCAGGCTGTGGAAGGACCAGTCAGCTTGTGCAACCATTATGAGGAAGGGAAGGAAATCCTTTCACACTAATCAGAGGTTAGAGCCATGCTAACTGGTTATCGGCCGTCGCAAGTGAAAATAGACAGCCCTTACATTTTTATCACAAATATAAACTGCATGTTACTATAATTTGCATGTTTTATTCCAGCAATGATTTGAAAGATGAGAATGCGTTTTCAATGTATCAAAACATGTATAATTAGCAAAATAATACTAACATTTAAAATGTGTGCATTTTCCATAAAGCTAAAGTGCATCTTTTACATTTTGTTAGTAAGATTGCTAATACTAAAACACCAGTGCGAGAAATACACTGTGACCGCATGGGCGAACGCTGCCACCCTATCTTGTTACCACCAGCGGTTTTACAGATTTGTCTTGGGGTTCCATTTACCATCAGTAACCTTCCATTAGTGACCACTCTACCGTTGTTACTTGGCTACCAGACACTTATTGAGAATGACAACTTTGCACCAGTTTTAGCAGACTAGTCGCTTCCACCATCATGATCCTTTGCCAACACCTGGATGCGCTTACTGGGTATTGGGTGTAACTGCAGCACCTCTTTGCTGGTGACTGTGGCTGGTTCCTTCTGACCACTTACTTAGGATTAGGACGCATGGTAGCAGGCAGAGAGTTGACTCAGCGCACTGGCTCCAACACAGAACAGCTGAGGAATGGACTAGCTATATCTTATAGGAAAAGTAGTGTTTATTGTTAAAATGTAGCTCTTATAAGAGCTAATACACATCACTGTCAGTAATGATGCACCAAGAAATACAAGACTGTATACAATTTACATGGGGCTTTGATTGGCTTTTTATACAGTTTTAAACATAGGTTACCAGGGAATAATCCAGTTCCTGCTCCTTTAACCAATGCAGATCGAATCCTATATCTTGCATGTGACCAGCCTGAATATTTCCAAAGCTTTTAACATTGTTATCATTGGCAGGTGGTGTGTTCCCCCTCCCCCATCCACTCACTGCTAGGGTGAGGGGGGCTTAGCCGAGTGGTGGGATTCAGCCGGTTCACACCATTCGGCCAGAACCAATACCCAATTTTAGGCTCGGTTCGATGAACCGGTGATTACAGGCTGAGTCCACCCATTTCATTGGTGAAGGAAGCAGGCTCCTTGAAAAAAACAAGCAAAAAAAAGCTCATCTGTCCGCGGCGGCGTCATTCCTCCTCCCTGCTCTGTCCGCACTGAATGTCGGGCGTGACATCATAACGTCACACCCAACAGTCAGTGAGGAGCGGCGCAGAGAGGAGTCGGTGGCAAGAAGACAGAAGAGAAGAAGAGAAGAAAAGAAAAGAGAAGAGAAGAAAGAAACCGATAGAAAAGGTAAGTGAAGGAATGGAAGCAAGTGGGAGCAAAGGCAGCATGGCAGAGTGTGAAGGGGGCAACAAAGGCAGCATGGCAGAGTGTTTTGAGGGGCAGCAAAGGCAGCATGGCACAGTGTTTTGAGGGGCAGCAAAGGCAGCATGGCACAGTGTTTTGAGGGACAGCAAAGGCAGCCTGGCACAGTGTTTTGAGGGACAGCAAAGGCGGCATGGCACAGTGTTTTGAGGGGCAAAGGCGGCATGGCACAGTGTTTTGAGGAGCAAAAATGGCATGGCAAAGTGTTTTAAGAGACACTTAAAATGATCATTAGGGTAGAGAACCGGTTGTTAATTTATTTGAATCCCACCACTGGCTCAGCCCTTTCTTCACCCTGGTGCCATTAAGTCTGTGCTGGGAGATTTAGGGGTATATTTACAGCGGGTTTTAAAAAGTTGAGATGTTGCCTATAGCAACCAATAAGATTTTAGTTAGCATTTATTTATTACATTCTACAAAATAATAGCTATAATCTGATTGGTTGCTATAGACAACATTTCCACTCTTTCAAACATGCAATTTAGTAAATATATCCATTAATCTTTAAATCTCCTACATAAAAAAAAATTCTAAGAGACCTGCTCTTGGTGCTAACTCCCTCCTTCAAGATAAAAATTGCCTCCAGAGTGTGAGTGGGAAAATCCCAATGATCAGTGCAGCAGTCTCCCACATCAGACAGTAGGACTGAAAGCAATTTGGGACTCCCAGTGGGATGAGTGCATCCATAGCGCTGGTTAGCGGTAAACTCTCTCTTGTTGTTATACGTGTTCCCTAATGTATTTACTACTTTGTGTAATATTATTGTAATGTTTTGACTTAGTTTTCCAGTGTGATTACTCATTAGTCTACTGTACAGTTATAAGTGATATAGCCTGGTGATTATTGGAATTGCTACTAATTTAATAATTTTGTGGGTTCAGGACCAGCGGAATTTCCATGGGTGCCATAGGCGCCCCAATACCGATCAGCCCCCCCCCCTCACTTCTTTCCTCATGTGGGAGGGAAAGAGGATGGGTGGAATCCTCTGCTCCTCTCAGATTGGGAGTGTGGCAATGATATTATAGCTCTGCACCACACTATTTAACCATTCCTGGATGCTTTTTAAAGTGTGTTTGTGGTCATTGCCCTGCTGGAAGACTCATGACCTTCAATGGAGACCCAGTTTTCTGACACTGGGTTCAATATTACCCTCCACAAAATGGCCTGGTAGTCTTCAGATTTCATGATGTCATGCACACATTCAAGACACCCAGTGTCCGATGCAGCATAGCAACCCCAAAACATCACTGAACCTGCATCATGTTTCATTGTAGGGAAGGTGTTCTTTTCATTTTGCTTTCTGTAAACATACCGTAGTAACGGTAATAGTGCGCAAGTCGCGTTAATTTTGTGAGTAACGCTCACAATTGAATATGCCCCTTAATATGTTATTTATGATATTTAAAATTTAGTTAATCATTTTTTCATGTATGCACACTGTTGTTTACTTGGATAATCTGGAAAAACTTATTATACTCCTTTTATCATGCAATAATGCCTAAATGGTTATTTCAACACACATACATATGCCCATATAATAAGGTAAATGGTGTTTACGTATGATGTTCAAAATTATGTTGGTTTCACAATAACAGGTACTAATTAAAAACAAAGTCACTGGTATCAGCACAGTGGCGAAGTGGTAGCACTTCTGCCTCACAGCGCTAGGGTCATGAGTTCAATTACCGACCACGGCCTTATCTGTGCGGAGTTTGTATGTTCTCCCTGTGATTGCATGGGTTTCCTCCGGGTGCTCCGGTTTCCTCCCACACTCCAAAAACATACTAGTAGGTTAATTGGTTGCTATCAAAATTGACCCTAGTCTCTACCTGTCTGTCTGTCTCCCTCTCTATGTGTGTGAGTGTGTGTCTATATTAGGGAATTTAGACTGTAAGCTCCAATGGGGCAGGGACAGATGTGAATGAGTTCTCTGTACAGTGCTGCGGAGTCAGTGGCGCTATATAAATAAATGATGATGATGATGATGATGATGATCTATGCAATAATTGCATTGACTTTAAAACCAATCTCACCTGAAGAATAAGTATAGATGATCCTGTATTAGCTGGATCCACCCCCTCTGTCTTATGAACATCAGCTTCTGGAATGAGCTCACCTGGTTCGTTACTGTATATTGCTGGTGTTAGGGGTATACTTTGGTTTAGAGCCAAATTATGGAGCACACAGCACCACACCATATCAGCCACCTTACATGGGACATAGAGAAGCACACAGCCACATGTTTAAAGGCACATGAGTGTGGATTTCTAAAGGCTAAAGGTAAGTCCTATCACCCCTCTATTACAGACATGTCATAAACTAGGATTGACACCCATTTCCAGAATCACTTACAATTAAACATAAATACATGTAGATGATTGCAGCACCACATTAAAAAAACAAACCCACGTGGTCCGCACAGCCTAAAAGGAGCCTGGTTCTGTGAATGTTCCTCTCTCTCTATCGGTGCTGACTACAAAATAAGATGTTGCTACAAAACAAACAAAAAGACTTTTCCAAACATTTTCAAGCACCCTCAGAGTATTGGGTATTTGAGTCCTTTTTTATGGTCCTGGTTACCCTGCATAGACCATTGGTGGATGTGTTTGCTAATCATGCCTATAAAATGTAGCGTCTTCTAGTGTAACAAAACTGTAATTGAAATGGTGACCCCATCTGAAAATATTGTTACAAGTGTATAAGTGTTGCCACATCATACAAATATAATTATTGGCCCACTGATGATGAAATAATAAAAAAAACCACATATTTTCTATATTTTAATTTTGGGCCACTAATTTATTTATAAAATACATTGTCCGCCATAAAAGAATTGCAAATTATTTTTCCCCCTCTACAACAAAATTGATGGGCTTTTGAAACTTGCATTCTGCCTCCTGTTATCTTAACATAAACCTGCAGTGCAACAGTGATGTGTTTCCAAATCTAGCCTATAGAAAGCAGTGTGTTGTATCGGGTGATTTTGAATTGAACCTAGGGCGAGTTTGCAAAATCGCAGCTTCATACATTTGGCAATTTTTGTATAGCTAAAATCGGGACTGCAATTTATAGTGATTTTAAAAACAGCAATTTTGAAAGGAACTCATCTCTGGCAATTTTACATCAAATCGCCGGTTAATAAATCGGTAATTTTAAACTCGCCCGAGAAAAATCGCTGGATTTTAAAAATCGCAGCTTGATGCATTTATCCCCAGGAGTTGACATTGGTCTTCTGGATGTTGCGTGTCGGAAACTGAGTGTAATCTCTCCACCCCATTGTCTCATATCAATATCCTTTCAAATAATGCATTTTAAGACTTTGTCTAATGCATATCTCACAATCTTGAGCCTCTGTGGAAATCTTGGTACATATTGGGTCTGAAGCTGCTTTTGCACAGTGCAGCGGATGTTTTGCACTTGATAAATGACCCATGGGTCTGTTACTTTTAACTATAAAAAAAAGTCTACAAAAACTGAGCTGCAGATTTTTCTGCTGCCTTATATTCTAATGGGTTGACATCTTGGAGAGGATTCAATCTCCTACCATGTCCCAGAGCTGGATAGGAACTGGATCTGCTCACTCTTACATAGTAGGTTATATTGGTAGGATTGAGAGGTGCTTCATGAATATTCGTGCTCAACACTTGCTTTTGAAGATGGCTCCAGCTTTCGATGAATTCAACAGGCACCAGGAAACAGGTTATTTTTCTACTAACATGGCACAAAACATGTTTTGCCAGACAAAGCCATTATAACTTTGGAAGAATGGGTTGTCGGGATATTGTGAGTCAAATGTCACCCAGCCCCCAACATATAACTCAGAATTCAGATAGTATAACAATCATTCTAACTAATTCTTTACATTGTCATCTATGTGTGTTTTTACCAACATTTCATTATCTCAACTGCATAATATTATTTAAGGTGTGAAATAATTGTTTTATTATATATTTGTTGTATATAAAATCCAGACACAATAAATATATATACGTTTTCAGTTGTTTATGGCTCCTACTGACACATGTAGGTGTTTAATAAATCACGTTATATTGTATAGATGAAGTTAGTCACACTAGGCTTTGCCAGGAGAAAAGAAATATGTTGATTGACAGGCCTGCTATGACCAAAGGCTTTATGGGGGATCAAATAGGATTACCTCATATAGTTTCATTTACCCATACGTTTACTTTACCTTTTACTTATTTCTAGAGACATTTCTTGAAACTGTTGCCAAAAAAAGTGCACTTTAAGGGCACACCTAATGTACTAGTTTTATTTGGCCACAGAGATGTACTCTGGAATACATATCTTTGAAATATGTAAAAACCAAAGCTTACAAAATGATGGATTGAAAATTTAGGCCTTGGGCTGGTACTTTAGCAATGGGCCCTTATCTATTGTCTACACATTTTTCATTTTTTTGCCTGTTCACCAACTGTATACATTTTAAAGTTGCAAAATTAAAATTTGGGACAATTATCACATTATGATGGTAGTATATATTGTGTACATTGTGATTGATGTGGTGTGTACACTGGCTTGCAACTCACCCATTGTCTGAATTGCAAGTGGTGGTCCTCATTAGCTGTGGGTCCCAGAGTAAGATCCCTTTGTCTTATTATAACTAACCAATGTCTGTACGTTACCTCTACTATTTTACTCCAAATCTAAGGAACAGGGTGAAGGATGCCTTATTCAAAATATACTGACTAAAAAAAACCTTACGAATGGATTATTGTATGTCGATGAAATCATATTTTAATAATAAAACTATCATGCATGTTTTCATTGGATATTTTTCTTAGTATCAAAGTGACAGTGTAATATAAATGTAAATAAGTTTTAGTCAACCTTTGTTTAATTTTGCTATTTGTTTAGGCGTGTTTCAATTGGGTTTGGGACAGGTCACACAGCCCGTGTAGGGGCAAGAATATTCATGTGGAAAATGGGTAGAAGCCAAACTTTTATGCTTTCTCTCTACTTACTGTAAAAGAGGTGCAGTAAACTGGAACGGATAAAGATGTTTGACTTCTACCATTACCTACCTTCAAAGTGTATGATATTTCCAGCAGCCTGATTGTACAATTTAATCTCCAAAATTATCTGTTGCATTCACTCTTACCTTATAGACACTAAAAATTAGAGATGAGCGCACTCGGATTTATGAAATCCGAGCCCACCCGAACGTTGCCAATCCGAGTCGGATCCGAGACAGATCCGGGTATTGGCGCCAAATTCAAATCTGAAACTGAGGCTCTGACTCATAATCCCGTTGTCGGATCTCACGATACTCGGATCCTATAAATTCCCCGCTATTCGCCGCCATCTTCACTCGGGCATTGATCAGGGTAGAGGGAGGGTGTGTTAGGTGGTCCTCTGTCCTGCTATATCTCGTGCTATTTAGTTCAGTTCAGTGCTGTGCTGTGCTGTGCTGTGCTCAGTCCAGTGGTGCTGTGTCCTGTGCTCTATCCTTCTGAGGTCAGTGGTGCTGCTGGGTCCTGTGCTGTGTCCTGTTCAGTCCAGTGGTGCTGTGTCCTGTGCTCTGTGCTTCTAAGGGCATAGTTATTTCCCCAATATTCCCCTGTGTTTAAAAAAAGAAAAAAAAGTTATTTAAAAAAATACCAAAAACTAATTAAATTTTTTTTAATGACCACAAAATTTGCACAACCAATCCTGCAGTATAAGCCCATTGGTACTGCAATATTACCAAGTTCACACATTCAGCAGTAAAAGTCCAGTGGTACTGCAATATTACAAAGTTCACACATTCTGCAGTATCAGTCCAGTGGTGCTGTGTCCTGTGCTCTGTCCTGCTGAGTTCAGTAGTGCTGCTGGGTCCTGTGCTGTGTCCTGTTCAGTCCAGTGGTGCTGTGTCCTGTGCTCTGTGCTTCTAAGGGCATAGTTATTTCCCCATTATTCCCAAGTTTTTAAAAAATAAAAAAAAAGTTATAAAAAAAATAAAATTAAAAATTAAAAAAAATAATAATTATAACCAAATTTGCAAAACCAATCCAGCAGTATAAGCCCATTGGTACTGCAATATTACCAAGTTCACACATTCAGCAGTAAAAGTCCAGTGGTACTGCAATATTACAAAGTTCCCACATTCTGCAGTATCAGTCCAGTGGTGCTGTGTCCTGTGCTCTGTCCTGCTGAGTTCAGTAGTGCTGCTGGGTCCTGTGCTGTGTCCTGTTCAGTCCAGTGGTGCTGTGTCCTGTGATCTGTGCTTCTAAGGGCATAGTTATTTCCCCATTATTCCCAAGTTTTTAAAAAATAAAAAAAAAGTTATAAAAAAAATTAAAATAAAAAAAAAAAGTAATTATAACCAAATTTGCAAAACCAATCCAGCAGTATAAGTCCATTGGTACTGCAATATTACCAAGTTCACACATTCTGCAGTATCTTGTGCTACATATAATGGAGACCAAAAATTTGGAGGATAAAGTAGGGAAAGATCAAGACCCACTTCCTCCTAATGCTGAAGCTGCTGCCACTAGTCATGACATAGACGATGAAATGCCATCAACGTCGTCTTCCAAGCCCGATGCCCAATCTCGTAGTACCGGGCATGTAAAATCCAAAAAGCCCAAGTTAAGAAAAAGTAGCAAAAAGAGAAACTTAAAATCATCTGAGGAGAAACGAGAAAAAGTTGCCAATATGCCATTTACGACACGGAGTGGCAAGGAACGGCTTAGGCCCTGGCCCGTGTTCATGACTAGTGGTTTAGCTTCACCCACGGATCTTAGCCCTCCTCCTCCTCCCCCCCCCTACAAAAAATTTAAGAGAGTTATGCTGTCAGCAACAAAACAGCAAACAACTCTGCCTTCTAAAGAGAAATTATCACAAATCCCCAAGGCGAGTCCAAGGGTGTTGGTGGTTGTCAAGCCTGACCTTCCCACCACTGTACGGGAAGAGGTGGCTCGGGAGGAGCCTATTGATGATGTAGCTGGCGCTGTGGAGGAACTTGATGATGAGGATGGTGATGTGGTTATTGTAAATGAGGCACCAGGGGGGGAAACAGCTGATGTCCATGGGATGAAAAAGCCCATCGTCATGCCTGGTCAGAAGACCAAAAATGGCACCTCTTCGGTCTGGAGTTATTTTTATCCAAATCCAGACAACCAATGTATGGCCATATGTAGCTTATGTAAAGCTCAAATAAGCAGGGGTAAGGATCTTGCCCACCTAGGAACATCCTCCCTTATACGTCACCTGAATAACCTTCATAGTTCAGTGGTTAGTTCAGGAACCTCATCGGTACAGGGACACCTAAATCCCGTGGTCCAGTTGGATACACACCAGCAACACCCTCCTCGTCAACTTCCTCCACGATCTCCATCAGATTCAGTCCTGCAGCCCAAGTCAGCAGCCAGACTGAGTCCTCCTCAATACGGGATTCATCCGAGGAATCCTGCAGCGGTACGCGTACTACTGCTACTGCTGCTGTTGCTGCTGTTAGTCGGTCATCTTCCCAGAGGGGAAGTCGTAAGACCGCTAAGTCTTTCACAAAACAATTGACCGTCCAACAGTCGTTTGCCATGACCACAAAATACGATAGTAGTTACCCTATTGCAAAGCGTATAACTGCAGCTGTAACTGCAATGTTGGTGTTAGACGTGCGCCCGGTGTCCGCCATCAGTGGAGTGGGATTTAGAGGGTTGATGGAGGTATTGTGTCCCCAGTACCAAATCCCGTCGAGATTCCACTTCACTAGGCAGGCGATACCAAAAATGTACAGAGAAGTACGATCAAGTGTCCTCAGTGCTCTAAAAAATGCGGTTGTACCCACTGTCCACTTAACCACGGACATGTGGACAAGTGGTTCTGGGCAAACGAAGGACTATATGACTGTGACAGCCCACTGGGTAGATGCATCCCCTTCCGTAGCAACAGCAACAGCTGCATCAGTAGCAGCATCTACAAAATGGCTGCTCGTGCAAAGGCAGGCAACATTGTGTATTACAGGCTTTAATAAGAGGCACAACGCTGACAACATATTAGAGAAACTGAGGGAAATTATCTCCCAGTGGCTTACCCCACTTAGACTCTCATGGGGATTTGTGGTGTCAGACAATGCCAGTAACATTGTGCGGGCATTAAATATGGGCAATTTCCAGCACGTCCCATGTTTTGCCCACACCATTAATTTGGTGGTGCAGCATTACCTCAAGAGTGACAGGGGTGTGCAGGAGATGCTTGCGGTGGCGCGCAAAATTGCTGGACACTTTCGGAATTCAGCCAATGCCTACCGCAGACTAGAGGCACATCAAAAAACCATGAACCTGCCCTGCCATCACCTCAAACAAGAGGTTGTGACGCGCTGGAACTCCACCCTCTATATGCTGCAGAGGATGGAGGAGCAGCAAATAGCCATTCAGGCCTACACAGCCACCTACGACATAGGCAAAGGAGTGAGGATGCGCCTCAGTCAAGCGCAGTGGAGACTGATTTCCGTGTTGTGCAAGGTTCTGCAGCCATTTGAACTTGCCACACGAGAAGTCAGTTCCGACACTGCCAGCTTGAGTCAGGTCATTCCCCAGATCAGGCTGTTGCAGAAGCAGCTGGAGAAAGTGAGGGAGGAGCTGGTAAGCCATTGCGATTACACCAAGCATGTAGCTCTTGTGGATGTAGCCCTTCGTACGCTTTGCCAGGATCCGAGGGTGGTCACTCTTTTAAAGTCAGAGGAATACATTCTGGCCACCGTGCTCGATCCTCGGTTTAAAGCGTATGTTGTATCTCTGTTTCCGGCGGACACAAGTCTACAGCGGTGCAAAGACCTGCTGGTTAGGAGATTGTCCTCTGAAGAGGACCGTGACATGCCAACAGCTCCTCCATTTTCTTCAACACCTGTGGCTGCGAGGAAAAAGCTCAGTTTTCCTAAAAGACCCGCTGGCGGGGATGCTGAGAACATCTGGTCCGGACTGAAGGCCCTGTACAAACTGGCTCTATTTTACCTGAGTTGTCCCCCCTCCAGTGTGTACTCGGAAAGAGTTTTTAGTGCAGCGGGGAACCTGGTCAGTGAGCGGCGATGGAGGTTGCTTCCTCATAACGTTGAAAAAATGATGTTTATAAAAATGAATAATCAATTCCTCAATGAAGTACAGCACTGCCCTCCAGATAGTACAGAGGGACCTGTGGTTGTGGAGTCCAGCGGGGACGAATTGATAATGTGTGATGAGGAGGAAGTAGACACTGTAGGGGGAATCAGAGGTTGAGGATGAGGACGACATCTTGCCTCAGTAGAGCCTGTTTAGTCTGTACAGGGAGAGATGAATAGCTTTTTTGGTGTGGGGGCCCAAACAAACCAATCATTTCAGCCAAAGTTGTTTGGTAGGCCCTGTCGCTGAAATGATTGGTTTGTTAAAGTGGGCATGTCCTATTTCAACAACATAAGGGTGGGTGTAAGGGCCCAAGGACAATTCCATCTTGGAACTTTTTTTTTTGCATTATATGACCAATCAACAGTCGTTTGCCATGTTCAAAAAGTAAAACCAAATTTAAACAAATTCAAGAAATTAAACCAAAAGTAAAATGCCCTGTCATAATTTAAAACAAGAGGTATTGACGTGCTCTAAAACTACTGTATTGTTGTTTATATTTTATAAACACTACACTTGAAAGCTTGAGTCTTTCAATGAAAAAGAAACTCTCCATTGCACGAATTTTTGCAACAGGGACAATTTTAGGGTTAAGAAAGTCAGCTAATAACACTTAGACGCTGTTTGTCTTTATAAACACTACACTTGGAAGTTGGAGGAGGTATTGTGGCCCCCGGCACCAAATTTACTACCGAGGCCACTCCACCGTGCAGTCCATATTTAGGTGTATCAGATATTAAACAACGGTGACAGTTGATGCCCAATTTTTTAATTATATTGTTGGCGCTGTAAAAAATTGTGTTCCGGGCACACCACACTACGCAGTCCATAAAAGATAGATGCGTATCATAGATAAAGTACATTCAGTGTTGTGGGGCAAATTGATAAATATTCAAAATGCACTGACATTATCAAAAACAAGAGGTTTTCACACGCTGAAACTCCAACATGTATATGATGGAGAGGATGGAGGAGCAGCCGTATGTGCAGTGTAATGCAGACCTTTTGAAGGTTTTTTATATATTTTATTGTGGTGCCCAGTGCCCACTCCTCTACGCAGTCCAGATACTACTTTTGGGTGTAATTCAGACCTGTTGAAGGTTTTCTATATATTTTTTATTGTGGTGCCCAGTGCCCACTACTCTACGCAGTCCAGATACTGTTTTTGGGTGTAATTCAGACCTGTTGAAGGTTTTCTATATATTATATTGTGGTGCCCAGTCCAGATACTATTTTTGGGTGTAATGCAGACCTGTTGAAGGTTTTCTATATATTATATTGTGGTGGCCAGTGGCCAGTCCTCTACGCAGTCCAGATACTATTTTCGGGTGTTACGCAGACCCGTTGAAGGTTTTCTATATATTATATTGTGGTGGCCAGTGGCCAGTCCTCTACGCAGTCCAGATACTATTTTTGGGTGTAATTCAGACCTGTTGAAGTTTTTCTAGATATTTTTTATTGTGGTGCCCACTACTCTACGCAGTCCAGATACTATTTTTGGGTGTAATTCAGACCTGTTGAAGGTTTTCTATATATTATATTGTGGTGGCCAGTGGCCAGTCCTCTACGCAGTCCAGATACTATTTTTGGGTGTAATTCAGACCTGTTGAAGGTTTTCTATATATTATATTGTGGTGGCCAGTGGCCAGTCCTCTACGCAGTCCAGATATTATTTTTGGGTGTAATTCAGACCAGTTGATGGGTTTTTAATTATATTGTGGGGAACACTCCTCTACGCAGTCCAGAAAGATACCTCGTTGCAACGTTTTGTACTAAAAAAAAAAAATATTGTGAGGTGTTAGGTGTTTAGAATAGCTTTTAAATTAGTGGAAATTATTGTTATTGAATGTTATTGATGTTAATAATAGCGTAGGAGTGAAAATAAGCCCAAAAACTTGATTTTTACACTTTTTAGTTTTTTCTCCAAAAAAAATCCGAATCCAAAATCTTAAATCCGAACCAAAACCTTTCTGCAGGTGTTTTGCGAAACAAATCCGAACCCAAAACATCGAGAAAATCCGGATCCAAAACACAAAACACGAGACCTCAAAAGTCGCCGGTGCACATCCCTACTAAAAATTATGAATATTATTAGCATTATTTTGAGTACATTCTGCCCTTTGTAGAAGATCTAACCAGTTGTCTGGAGATATTGTAAATGCACTTATTTAACACTCTCTGATTGATCCTTGGGTTGTGTATTATATGAAGATTAAAAAGTTATCTTTACAACTCTCTCACTGTATATGACAAAATATGTAATTGACAGGTCAGACTCCTACCAGATCTGGCCCAAGATCTTCCACTATACGCAGGTGAAATCTTTGAGCCTATCAGTACTAGAAATGTAGTTCACAGTACTTTCTAGATGGTATAGATTCCCTTCTCCACTGTCTAGGATTCATCCTGTGGTCTCAGGGCTTTGCTGGAGGTGTGGTTATGGGGTCTGGATGCTTCTGCACATTTGGTAGAACTGTCCTAGACTAGCCTTCTTCTGGCTAAAGGTAAAGGAGTATTTAGGAAAAAATTCCGGGTTGTCTTGTTCCTGTCAATCTCTCATTATAAGAAATCACTTATTAGACTTTTAAGTAATGCTACCAAAGTGGTAATTCCTGTTCATTGTAGGTCACCTTCTCACTGAACTGTGAAGGAGTGGCTGGCCAGAATAGATTTTTAAATGGCCATAGAAAATATTACTATGCCTAGTTCAGACTGTTTTCCAGATTTTACAACAGTTTGGTATAAGTAATTAGAAGTTAAAGATTCCCCTGATTATTGCTCCCTGCTACAGGGATATACTTTACAATCTTGAGAGAATTAGAGATGGCAACCCTACTAGGTGTTCAATGGGCTTTGGGCTGATACTGCTCATTAATATAAAGGTTTTAACAATTTTGCAGGCTCATAGTCCTTCTCTACACAAAACAGTGAGGACACTACTCCTTTCCTCCCTGCCTATCATTCAACCCCTTGTTACGCATTCCCAGTTGTTGAAGTTCGGAGGAAATTATAATATTATGCTTTATTGTCATCATTGTTTACAGTGTTTGCACATAATTTCTGTATATCGGTATAAAGATTAAACAAAACTAATATTTCTATGTTTTAAGGGCAGAAGGCGCTCAAATGCATAGATGTACATTGCACATCATAACACCATAAACTGAAAAAAATGTCATTGCCATTTTTACTAAAAGGTTAAGTGTCATGTACACAATTTGTTACACCTTTAAGGTGGCTGAATTCTATTTAAGATCTAATAATATTGAAACTATACAAGTTGTAACTGGGTAGGGGGCCCTGGTACCATCTCCTGGTGTTCATAGGCGTTGAGAGATTTGACACAAGTCCAAAAGTTTTGTGGAACTGGCCTCAGTCACTTTTATTCAGTAAGACAACAAAAGAAAGTACCAAAATAAACACCTTGCCACCTGGCTCTAACTAAACACTGGTCACTCCTAACTAACAAACTAACACGAAACATAAAGAAGTTTCAGCACAGTAACGTACAGGCAGGTATTAGGCTTTCTAAAGTCTGACTGAGCTGCCTTGCAGCCTTTTACTAGCACTATTGAGGTGCCACTCCTGATTACCAGCACAAACACTGGTAACATGGAAGACCCGGTTAATGGGTCTAATGGATGGTGCCCGCCCTCACTCTCCATCCATAAACCTAGGACCCTTTTCTGGCTTTTCAACAGGCCTATAGCCCTTCAGCAGCTTACACACAAATACACATTTTTCTGGGGTTTTAAAACAAATAGGTTAGGAACATAGGTGAAGTATATCTGCCATCAAACACTAATCCAGTTTCAGATCAGGAAAGAATAGACCAGCTTTAGATATCACTGGAAGCCAGTACTCTGTTCGATATGCCTTGCTTTTAACTGTTTTGGTTAAGATATAAAGTATGCTAAAAGGGATACCTTCATGTTCTTCAGGTACTATTTTGGAAGTAATAAATACTTTATAGGGTTTGTGTTTCCGGAAAAGAATGGCGATATTCTTTGCTTAAAAGAGTTGTAGTCACAAGAATAAGGTTGACTTATCAATCATAAGAACAATGAGATGTCAGAGTTTCAGTTTTTTTCATTCACAAAAAATTTCTTTAGACTGACAATTTTGTGCGGGTAGGTTTGAACATCCATATGAGTGAGTTCCAGATAAGGGTGAGACTTAAGAACTTCCAGATAGGTTGTTTAAACAAGAAGTTCCTCCTTCCCCTTCAATTCTGATACCCTTATGGTCTAACCCTGCTTTTACACCCGAAATGTCTCGCTTCATGTACACAAAATGGGCAGGCAAGAGCAAACTATTGTTACTCAATCATATAACTAAGACAGCGATTTTTCCACAATTTTCAGAGTTGGTAGAGCAGTGCGGTTTTGTTCCGGGACAGTTCCACCAGTATCTTCAGATTAGGCATTATCATCAAACGTTTAAAGCCCAACTCTCTTCCAGGCCACCCACCACATTTGAGAACTTGTGCCTTTCGGGCCCAACCTCCAAAGGTCTTATATCCATTCTCTACAATGCCCTGCTCCCCGCCACTCCGCCTGTTAAGGATCGCTTTCAGACGCAGTGGGAGGCGGACTTGGGGATTGTACTAGACCAGGAAGAATGGTCGGATATTTATGAATGTACACCCCTTTGCTCCATAAATGTCCGCATCAAAGAAAATGCAAACAAACTGTTACACAGGTGGTATTTTGTCCCCACGAGACTACAAAAAATATACCCACAGACCAGCGCTGACTGCTGGAGAAACTGTGGTCAAATGGGAACTTTCATGCATATATGGTGGGACTGCCCTGGGATCCGCCCATACTGGACAGCAGTCCTTGCATTAGCCTCAGCAATTCTAGATGCTCACATACCACCTGACCCTAAGCACATTTTACTTCCACTGCCCCTTCCAGATCTCACCAAATCTGAACACAAGCTTCTTAGACACATCATCAGCGCTGCCACATGTCAGATAGTGGCCTCTTGGAAGAACTCCACGCCACCAACACTTCAGATGGTCTGTAACCGGATTTGGCATACTTACCAGATGGAACACATTACTAGCATGCTGAGGGGCTCCTCCGTCTCCTTCTACAAAGTCTGGTCCTCATGGGCTTTATATCATAATCAAACTCCACTCCAGTTTTAGTGATATATGAATATGGAATGGTATTCCTAAGCAAGTGGTTTTTTTCTCTCATCAAATGCGTGAATCCTCAACCCCCCATCCCTTCCCATGGCCCTACATGTCCCCCTTTTCACCCATTACACCCCCGCTCCCTTTATACCCTATAATTCTAAGATATTAAAACAACATCTTTACAATACTAGATAAATGTACAATTGTCTTTCGAATATGAGGGCACCATGAGAGTGTCTATGTGTCCTGCTGTATGTAAACACGTGTTATCTGTTTCTGATTAACCTTCCAATATTCTGTAGTGCCCTCTTTTTTATTGAAAAAAAGATGTTCCTAATAAAAAAGTTTTACAAAAAAAAAAAAGAAGTCCCCCAAAATTTTGCCTAAAATCCACTGTTCAATTATGCCTTTATAGTCATGACAGCCGAAAACTAGAGGACCCAGAGCTTTTTTTTTTTTTTTTTTTTCATTTTTATTTTTGAATGGTCAAGTAACAAACAAAACCGAAATGCAATGTCAAGCAACAGAAGCACATCATATAAAACATGATATAAGATCAATAGAAAGTCAAAAAGAATCAGTGCAACAGAATGCATGTATAATAATTGACCAGGGATTTTTTTAAGATATGAGGGAGGGAGCGAGATGCCTCGACAGAGAATAGCATGACGCAGGAAGAGAAAAAGAAAGGGAACTAGTACAGTACAGAACAGAAAAGGAGAAGAAAGAGAGAAGAAAAGAGAAGAAGAGGAGTTTGCGAGAAGAGGACAGACATATGTAGGTGTAGAGTCAAGTGAAAGGGAAATAAGCCTGAAAAAATGAGGGCCATGGGCTCCATACCTTAGTGAACGATCTTGATGTCCTATTGATGATGCTGGTCATGTATTCCAGGCACTGAACCTGCCAAACTCTATTAATAACGGACTGAAGCGAAGGTGGAGCTTGCTGCCTCCAGTCAACTGCGATTTGGCAGGTAGCTGCTGACAGAATATGCCTAGTCAGCTTGTTCTGATGTCGAGTCGCCGCTGGCGCTCCCAAGGGCAAGAGAAAAAATGTAGGTTCTAATGGTATCGCTACCTGGAGAATCGATTGGATCAGGTGATTAATCTCGGCCCAGAAGTTTGATAATTTGGGACAAGTCCACCATATATGGATAAAGATACCCTCATGGGAGCACCCACGCCAACAGTGGTCAGAAGAGTCTGGGAGGATTTTATGTATCCGGGAGGGAACGTAGTACCAACGGTACAGTACCTTATAGACATTCTCTTTTATTTTAACGCAGATTGAGCTGGAGGCAGCATTCTCATATATCTCCGACCATTCCTCGCCCAAAAGAATCTCACCCAGGTCACGTTCCCAGGCCAGTTCATGCGAAACTCTAATGTCTGAGGAAGGTGGGGCGAGTTCATAATATAATGTTGAGATAAGGCCTTTCGTGGAGGAGTGACGGAGACATAGATGTTCAAATGTGGTAAGGGGACGGGAGGAGAGGCGAGTTTTGGCAGTATGGTGAAAATGGCGGAGCTGGAGGAATTGGTAAAATAATTTAGCGGGAATTTTTATTTGCGATTGGATGTCGGAAAATGAGGGAAACATAGCCGTAGAGGTAAGATCGTTTAAAAATCGGACCCCTTGTGAGGTCCACGAGGAGAATGCTTTAGGAGTAAGGCCTGGAGCGAAGTCTGAGGAGTTAAACAAAGGAATTAGGGGAGAGGGATGGGGGGAGGACCCAGAGCTTTAATAGACATGTAGAAGGATTACATTCCTTATATCACATCCATGCAAGTTAAATCAGAATATACCATTATTTCGTCACACATATGTCCTCCACTTATCTTTAAACTAGGTGCACTGTTACTCACTTGCATCCTTTCCCTGTAGATTGCCAGCTAGGTAAATAACTCCCTAACTTACTATATATATATATATATATATATATATATATATATATATATATATATATATATATAATTTAAATATATATAACTGACCAATAGATCTCCCCTTGGCTCCTGAAAGGGTGTTGCAAGAAGAAGTTGTTAAAGGAAATCACATTTTTAAATTGCCTAAGTTGTCTTAAAACAAAAATTGGCCAGGTGTAGTGCAGATTGAATAGACTGCTGTTTAAGCAGGCATATTATTTCCAGAATCAGTAGAGGTTGTACACATACAGAAGCAACATGTACTGGAGCAGATGCAACACTTGACAGTGCTGTTCCAGATGGAGCGGAGACCACTGTCACTGGCAAATGTAGCAATTTCGAAATTTGGTCCTGATTGTTTTCCTGTTTTTCTACTCACCCAGAGAGACCCAATAATAATTAAAACAACAGTGGAGGCCATGGCTTTATTACATTGTAAGTCCTGAGGCTATACTGCACAGATGTCAGTGTAATAGGGACTTTGGTAACTTCCATGGGGTCCAGCTAACAATTTTGGACCTTGCTTTTGGACTTTCTTAAGCTGGGTACACACTACACTGTTTTCGTCCAATAATCGGCTCAAACAGCCGACATACGACCACTCGTTCAAAAGTCGGGTCAGTGTGTGCAGTGACACGATGGTCGAAAGTCTGCCCAAATGGACGATTATCGCCTCATTTGGTTGGTCGTACCGTTTAATATTTTCGGTCCAATCTCGTTTCCGCTGTGTAGTGTGTATAAACTTCCGACCGATCCACAACAGTGAGTACGAAATTACAGTCATTGATCACGACAACATGGCTGTAAAAAGTCGCTAAAGGGACGTCCGCTCTTCCCTTTATCGTCCTAAACAAGGCTAGTGTGTATGCAGTCCATGGACCGAGCGATCGGACCATCGATCGCATGTAAAATCGGTCGGCATAAAAAGTTGGTCGAAATTTCTGTAGTTTGTACCCAGCTTTAGAGATTGCAGACCTAACACTAGCCTGACTAGACACCAGCTGTTAAACATATGCTAAAGTTGATCAGGGACAGGAAAAAAGATAGAGCAGGTAGTAAAAGTCTGTACCTTGTTTTCAAGTAAGCAGACCAATATCTGTGACAACAGAAGTTCAGTTACTGTTAAGGGTATAGTCAGATCAGTAGCAAAGGATAAGTCAGAATAACAAAATAACAGAGTAAGAGCTGTTAAATTCCGTCTTAATTAGAGGACATTGATTTCAGCAAGAATGACCCAGACTGCACACAAACGTCACCAGCTTGCGCTGAAGTGCATCTATAAGAAATGAAGAGAGGCATGTGTGATCAACTAAAGTCATATGGAAATATCCTCTCAATCAGCAGGACCAATGACTGGCAGGTTGGCATTAAGCAACAGCTAGACAGCACTGTCTACTAGAAGGCTTATGGTCTGCGCTCATTTGGTAAATTGACCATTAGGTGGCCCCAGAGACTCCTCTCTTTTAACATGACAGTTTTGGATGCTATCCAGCATGTTAAATCTATTTTCATTTGTTTTTATTCACAATGTGTCATAACAATTTCTTTTCTAATCATACATTGTTGAAATCGCTATTGCTTTTCTTAAAAAGAAAAATGTAAAAAAAGAGGGCGGAAATAATATTTTGGGAAAGATTTTAAATGGCAACCTTTGTGAACTTTCCAACTCTACCTTATAATCCCAACATTTTAAATCTCTACAATTTCTCAAGCCTGTAATCAAAGCAACATGTCTTTTATATTACTTGGAATTTATCATTCCAAGACATCGGCTTTTACCTCAGACCTCAACAGAAAATATTTTCAGCAATAAAACACCATTGGAAAAAAAAACTATAAGAAAGGTGTTACATGGCTGAGTGCATCCACTTTATTACAAGCTGTATAAATCTTAGCAAATGAAGCTGCACCACCTAGTCACAGTTTGTGATCTAAGGCGACTAATTAGCGACAGGCAAGTTAATAACATATGTTCTTGATTAGATGGGCTTTAAAACATTCTCAGGGATGTTTTGACTGGACCCTTCAGTGGGAATTCTTATGCTTTACAGTTTGCTTTCCAAAAGCTGGCAGTCTTTAAATCAAAATGTGTGTTTCAGAAAAGAGAAACATGGAATAGAATCATCTCTTTTGACCCCAGAAGGGTCTCCCCCACAGCTTTACATAAGCTATTGACTTTGTGGACTGGAGAAGCCAACTGTGAGGACACTATAGGTTAGTAAGGAGATCTCAGCCGTTTCAGTTTGGCCTCCAAGGAAAAATATAGCTTGTCTCGTTTTCAAATACCAATTAAGAATAATAAATCCACTCTGGTTCCAATGTTCCGGAAGAGAATGAAGGGGATAAGCTGCACTGTTACACAGATAATGGCTAGAACATCATATAGGAAATATGGGCTCACTGTATGTGCATATTAGTATCTTTTTATAATCTATTTATTTAGAAAACACCAGCATATTGCGCAGTGCTGCACGTTGAGAGTGTCATGACATTACACACACAAATTACATATAATATCATGAAAAAATAAAGATGGCCTTGCCCAAATGAGCTTGCAATCTACGAAGTGTGGAGAACACATGACACATGGTGGCGGAATAGCAATATCAATGATTACTGATACAAACTCTGGAGGTTGATATGATTTAATAACACATGGATGACAATTTTCTAATGCAGTTTATGCATTACTGTATTTTTCATTTCACATCAGAGAGATGTGTCAGATCCATCAGAGCTGCCTGTCTGACCTCTTGCTCAGAATTTCTTTACATTTGTTTTGTCCCATTCCTCAATGACTGAAACGTTCTGTCATCCATTCCAAGCTAAACACACTCCGATCCTTTGCCCTCACTTGCTGCTTTCTGAAATAAAGGGGGTCATGAACCGTTACAAGCCTGCTTAGCAGAGTTTAATATTTATTTGTGTTCTTTCAAGGCATATTTACTCACCTAATGATTTCTTGTCTCTGTATAAACACATTTTGTTAAAGAGGAAGTACACCATGAATATGATATATCTATCCTTTCCTTGCACCTGCTGAGAGGGGTTTTGTTAAATTAAGTCACGCAGAGGCAGAATATCATAGGCTGTCAGGGCAGTATGAGCCACAGAGCCACTGTGTTGGGTAGCAATACATTTGAGTGAACATGCTTGTTCTTGCAGAAGTTTAAATTTGGAGAGGTAGATTACAGAAAATTCTAATAGACACAAGAGAAGGGTTGTAATTAGAGATGCTCACTGAGCCCCCGTGAAGTGGTTTTGGTTTTGGATCTGGATTAGCTTCGTGTTTTGGTTTTGGTTTTGGCAAAACCAACCCTTGTGTGTTTTGTTTTTGCTTTTGGATCTGTATTTTTTTAGACAAATTGCTACAATTTGCTAAAATCACATAATTTTGCTCTTTTTTTGATCCTACATTATTATTTATCTCACTAACACTAATTTCAAGTCATTTTTGCAGTCAATTTTGACCACCTTACAGATCACAATATTTTTTTCATGCACTTTCAAACAAAGATTGCAGCAGTTCAGGGGCGCATGGAGGATTGTCGGGGGGGGGGGGTGTTTCTCCCCGCCGACCCCCAAAAAAAACAAAAAAAATGAGAGAGAGCTGCTGCGCATGCACCCGCACATGCGCAGCAGCTCCGTTTCGCCAGCGCTGTCCTACACAGCAGCCGCGGCGCTGTCTAAGAAGCGTCTGCGGCTGTGCTGTATATAATACAGCAACACCGCGGACGCTTCTTTGACAGCGCCGCGGCGCTGTATGGGACGGTGGCCACTTAGTTAGCGCAGGGGGGGTTCTAGAGACTCAGAAACCCCCCCTGCGTGCGCCACTGCAGTTCTTGCCAGTGATAATAAAAAGGCCGTTGTCATGCCTGGGCATAAGACCAAAAATCCACCTCTTATGTGTGGAATTATTGTTACACAAATCCTGACAACAGTTGTCTAGCCATTTGTAGCGTTTGTAAAGCCACAGTCAGTAGAGGTAGGGACCTTAACCATCTAGGATCCTCATCCATGTTACAGCATTTGAAGCGAGTTCATGGAAAGCTGTTGGGAAAATCAGAAACTTATGTTAAAAAATAACAACAAGCAGTCCACCATCATCTACCTCCCTTCTCTCATCTAGATCCCAGCACCTGCAATCTACACCCCCCAACACCTTCATCATCAATATCTTCACAAGTGATGAGAGATAGTCCTGCATCCAAATTGCTAAGGTTAGATGACTCCTCCACTAACCGTGAGTCGTCTGAAGAATTATTGAGCATTAGTCCCACTGCTGCTGCTGCTGCTGCTGCTGGGGGTGGATCTTCAACCCAGAAGAATACTACTAGTAGTTTACAATTGACTGTTAAACAATCCTTTGCTAGAGGAAGAAAGTACGAAAGCTGTCACCCAGTCGCAAAGCGGATCACAGACGCCATGGGGACTATGCTGGTATTAGATCTGCATCCAATATCCACTATTAATGCAACTGGTTTTAGACAGTTACTTGAGATCTTCTGTCCCTATTACCAAATTCCATCACAACACCATTTTACTAGAAAAGCTATTCCTCACCTCTACCAGAAAGTTCGTAAAATTTAATTATTGGGCTACAAAATGCATTTCTACCCACTGTACACTTAACCATAGAAATGGGGACAAGTGGAAAGGGGCAAAATAAAGATTACATGACTGTGACAGCCCACTGGGTTGGTGAGTACGTCACATTTTTCAGAAGTAGGTTACTCTGTGTATCAGTGACTTCACTAAGAGGCATACAGCTGACAATCTGTTACAAATACTAAGGAATGTCATTGCAACATGGCTAATCCTGCTTGGACTCTACTGAGGATATGATTTCTGATAACGCCACCAATATAGTTAGAGCATTACAGTGTGGGGAATTCCATCACATTTCCTGTTTTGCTCACACAATCAACTTGGTGTTACAGAACTTTTTACAAATTTTTACAATGACATGCAGGAGATGTTGTCTGTGTCCCGAAAAATTTAGGGTCATTTTTGGGATTCTACAACAGCATGTAGGAGAAGGCAGCAGCTGCAAGAAGACTAGAATTTGAGGGGGAATGTACTTTAGTCCAGCGAAGTAGTCACCTGTGAAGAGAGTGCAGAAGCGGTTAGCTTGAGTAAAGTGATTGCCTTAATTATTCTTTTTGAGAGCAGGTAGAGAAATTGAAGGATGAAATTAAACTAAGCAAATCCGCTAACTATATTGTAATTGTATATCTAGGACTTAATTCGCGTCACCAGGATCCAAGAGCTATCAACATCTTGTAATGATGTCTCATTCTTTAGTTTCTCTGGAAATTGCTTCTTGGAAAAAACTTCAGTCAGCACAACATTTTGACATTTGCTCTGCTCTAAAAGAATTGCCCCAAAACCGTGACAGCTCTGCCATAAAATTAACTACAAATTCCATGAGGAAGGCCATTATCCGCAATTACATCAAAGTACACAGACTTCTGTGAAGATGGATTCCAGCGGGGATGAATTAATATTGTTTGAGGAAGATGTACACAATGATGAGGGTGAATATGATCACAGTGTAGATTGCAGGTGCTGAAATCTAGCTAAGAGAAGGGAGCTACCTGATGCTGGTAATCCTGGTAATATTTTGGGTAGAATGGTATTTTGGCAATTTTATGTTTTTCTACAGTAAACTTTCACCTTTTTCAAAGAGGTTTTTTTTTCTTTAAAAAGGTACAAGCTTTTTATTTAAATTTTTGTTTCCTTGACTTAAAACCACTATCCACTTGAACATAGGCTTTAGCACAAGAGGTAGAGGGATTAGTATCATCATGACTGAGACTGGAGAGTGAAAACAACAATGTCACTCCTCCTGTTTCTGTATGAGCTATGGCACAATACAATGTCACTGGAGACTGATTGAACACTGACAGCCCTATTATTCCAATTTCTGTTTCAGCACTGAACTCTGCCACCTCTCCTGTTTCTGAGTGAGTTATGGTACAGTAAAATGTAACTGCAGATTTAGACCAAGCCAACCAGCCCTATAATTTCTATTTCAGCAATGACTCTTAGCAATGGAGCGCTCCACGTCTGTTACCTTTGTAACGCAGTAGAATTTGTCTGCAAATTCAGAAGACAAGCCTGCCAGACCTCCTATTTGTATTTCAGCAATGTCTCTTAGCAAAGGAGCACTCCTCTTTGTCTGTTACCTATATAACACAGTAGAATTTACCTGCAAATTCAGAAGACAAGCCTGCTAGCCCTCCTATTTGTCTTTCAGCAATGACTCTTAGCAATGGAGCACTCCTCTTTGTCTATATAACACTTCTGAATTTGCCTACAAATTCAGAAGAAAAGCCTGCAAGGACTATTATTTGCATTTCAGCAATGACAATTAGCATTGGAGCAATGGAGCTCTTCTCTTATATATATATATATATATATATATATATATATATATATATATATATATATTCAGTATATAATACTGTACACTTTTTGGTGCAAATTCAGAAGAAAAGCCTGCAAGGACTACTATTTGTATTTCAGCAATGACAATTAGCAACGCAGCTCTCCTTTTTGTGTTACCTATATAAAACTGTAGAATTTTACTGCAGAATTACACCAACCCTGACAGCACTAGTTTTTTTTATTTTTATGCAATGAGAATTACCAACGCAGCTCTCCTTTTTGTTTGTTACCTATATAACACAGTAGAATTGGCCTGCAGAATTACATCAACCATGTAAGCACTATTATTTGTAATTTTCTGCAATGAGATTTAACACTGGAGCTATGTAGCTCTCCTAAATGTCACTGATTACTTTGTTTAACACTACTACCCCCTCCTCTTTCAATTCTCTAACTTTGCCTGCCCAACTACTCTACACTCTATGCTACCCCTTCTGTTTACCACTCTCAAATGGCGCTAGTTCGCCATGGAGGGCGATATTTATAGATTCCAAAACTCGCAAGATCCGAGATCCGACGACGTAATGATGACGGTTTGCCTCGTTTTCGAATCTGAAAAAGCGCGAAAGGGCTCTGTACTCGGATCCCCTAAGTTCGGGCGTGTTCGGTTTCCGAGGAACCGAGCTTGAGCATCTCTAGTTGTAATGAATTCAGGGAAAATGGCTTGTTCTAGATTATGAATCTGAAGAGAGGGACTTGCAGTATATTTTAATGACATTTTAATGACATTTTAGGGCAGAGTATGTTTTTTGTTTTTTTATGAATCTTGGAACAGTGGCATTCAATTAATTCTAATTGGCCATGAGAGAGGGGCTTGCTGTGTGTTCTTATGAATTTGTGGAAATCGCTTGTAGTGTATTATAATTAACTAGGAAATGTGTAGAATGTAAGCACATAACAAAAGAGTGCATATTGTTCAGAACACAAGTGTGGCAGTTGATAGATACATGGAGTATGTTAAAATGTTGCTTGGAAAAGTGCAGCTTGAGCGTTGCCCAGAATGCGCTATATTTGACACCAAATGTGTGCATGGAATATCGCATCTCTAAAGAGCTAAGTTTTTCATACTGGTATACTATACCTGTCATTATTTGGATGTGAAGAGTACTTCACTCATGGTTTATAGAGAAATCTGAACATACATTAAGGGGTTCATGTAATCAGTGCAAAAAGCCCTTTTTACAACTGAATATGCGCAGTTGAATAAGTTGCATTTCAATCTACTCTCAGACTTAAACATATTTCCGCCCTGCGCATAAAGAGGCGGTACTGCCAAAATGGGGGGACAAAAAGCCTAGGGTCTGCCTGAATTTACCAGTACTAGCAATAGACTTTGCCAGCTAGGCTGGTGGAACTATAGCAGGAAAATCTGCACTGTGGGATCCCCCTGTCATATTGACAAATCAGCCATAGTCTGGTCAGATCAGGGCTGGAATTTCTTGGGGGGGAGGGTCAGGCCTACAACAAAATTGCATAGGGGAGATAGGGGGCATTTTCTTGCGGGCCCAATCCCCCTTGGCACAACGCATTGTGAGTTTCCCTGCTATAGTGTTGCCAGTCCTAGCTGGCAAGCCTAGTGCTGGTACTGTTAAATTTGGGAACCCAATGCTTTTTGTCCAACCATTTTACTAATACCAGCTTAGGCTGACAGCACTAGAGCTGGTACTGGTAAATTTTGAGCAACCCCACACTTTTATCTCCCCAATTTGCCAATACCAGCCTTAACCAGCCCTAGTGCTTCCACTAGTGCTGTGTGAAGACTGTATGTTTAAGGGCAGCACGGTGGCTAAGTGGTTAGCAATTCGGCCTCACAGCGCTGGGGTCATGAGTTCAATTCCCGACCATGGCCTTGTCTGTGTGGAGTTTGTATGTTATCCCCGTGTTTTTCGTGGGTTTCCTCCGGGTGCTCCGGTTTCCTACCACACTCCAAAAAACATACTGGTAGGTTTATTGGATGCTATCAAAATTGACCCTGGTCTCTGTCTCTCTCTATCTCTCTGTCCATCTGTCTGTGTGTCTATATTAGGGAATTTAAACTGTAATCTCAAATGGGGCAGGGACTGATGTGAATGAGTTCTCTGTACAGTGCTGCGGAATCAGTGGCGCTATATAAATAAATAAATTATGATGATGATGCCCTGGTGGACTCTTTGAAAATCACCTAGTAATATTGTTGAGACCAAACCAAATCGTAGTTTATTCAGTAAATGGCAATACAGATGGGTAGATATACAGTCACCAGGCAATTCCTTACAAGCACAGCATACACATGTGATGGAAGCTCAGTTCCTAGGAACTAATAAACGAGCAATAATGCAGTCAAAAAGCACAGGTTATATACCCTTTATTATACACAGGTGATGGAGCTAATGGGGGGGGGGGGAATTAGGGCAGTAGCCAGCTTGTGATAGGTGGGAAGGTGATAGGGCTTACCCCAGAGTGTCCTCTCCCTTGTGGCTGGGGACCATTAGTTCCCTGTGGAGAAGATGCCTTGGAGTCTGGCCCAGGGTACTATTATGCAATGACCTTGTTGGTCAGATGACACGTATGATGGTATTGTATTTGTATATGTTCATTGTTTAGCCCAGACATTTTGTTCTGCCTTATCCCTGATTAACTACTCCACCTGGTAACATTTAAGAATAAATCTGTCTAACGTGTAACTAACAAGTAGCATAAATACGCATGAATATAATAACTTATGTTAACAAATGCATATGAACACCAATTACGATGAACTGTAAAGCAGTGAGATGAGGATAGTTAAGTACGCAGAAAGATCAGTGGGTCGCAAGTCTCCTTGTGCTTTTGTCGCACAAGTTCAAAACTCGCACAGCGTGGTTTTTATGGGTTGGTTAAGCTTTATTGGAAGGGAGACGGGTGAGGGATATTTATTTATTTGCCTTATTAACAGCTGTTTATGATATGCTTAAAACATATCATATAATTTTAACGTAGTACTATATATGCTTTAAGCGCATTGTACACATTTTATTATTTTGAGTCATACGTAGCTTAAGATACGTTGGCTTGAAATACTAAGCAAACTATGAGACACAATTTACACTTGTGTTTTAAGCAGCAAATTCTTGCAACTCCACATAAGGTCATAAATGTTCTAGTTGTATTTAATCCTTGAATTAAATATAGTAATAACATCTTAATGCCACCCCTGAATTGATATTAAGGTACTATTTGTTCCTCTTAAATACAGAAACAGTACATGCAGTTTTATGTACTAACATTTATTAAAGATACATTAACAATCTTTAATATGTTTATGAAAAGATACCTGTAGATATATTTTATCTAAATTAGACTGATAAACTGCAATACTCAAGAAAAAAGTTTAAGCATACTTTCAAAAGTTTTAGGAGCAGTTAAAGTTCCCACATTTTAATAGATGATGGTTAATTAAATAATAAACCTGATTTTGCATCTTATACAAAATGAATCCTTAGAAAGGGCAAGAATGTAATTTGTAAAAGAAACAAAGGGTTGTTGCTAGTTCCATCAACAGATAAGTCCATCAAACAGATCTGCAATATCCCTCCAAACATTGTTTAAACTAAGCAGAGAGCACATTCGGAGATTATTTGTCCCTGACTGTGACCTCCTTTTGTATATAATTATTTTGGACGTTTGTCAGGACCTCCCACCTTTACAAAGGAGGCACACAAACACTATATAGTGGGTAAACTGTCCAAACTTAAGCCTTTTTTCTGCTGCCTGTAAATCTCCAGTGGGCTAACAATATGCTACTAAAAACAATATATTAGCCAAAAGTTTAAAAAAAAGTTAAAATTTGTCATAACCTTCTTAAATTTATTGTTTTTCTTATTAAAAGAAGGGGGAGACATGCATGTTTTCACTGGGTAAAGGGTGGAGACACATATAAAATAATTGAAAGTCTCTCTGGGACTTTCACAGAATTCTGTGTTTCAAATGTTGGACTCCAAAATCCATTGGAACGTGGTGGTTTACAAAACTAATTTTCCAAAGCCTCCTTCTGACAAATGTATAGCCTGAACCCTAGCATATTAATCTGCCGACCTCACAGGCTAATTATCAGATGATTAATATTTCTAATATACACAAGGACTGTAACATTAGACAATTAACTCTTACCTGTTTGCCTCATATAGATAAATGACAGAATTGCTATTTATACAGATTTTAACAATATACTGCTAATGACTTATGCTGTATGCATGCCCCAAGCCAATTAAATCAAACAATATGTAGCTGTGTTGGTTAAATAAAACATTTCATCTTCAGTTGCATGCTTTTATTATGGAAGAATTTGCTAGGTCTTTAAAATCGTATATTAGAGGGATATGAAAATATGTATCAGTAAGGTGGCAAAACAATAACAATTCAATTATAGAGGTTTGGAAAGTGATTTTCTATTGCCAATATTATAATATAAAATAAGACCCCAAACTATGGTGAAATCGACATAGAGCACAATAGAAGTGGTGCTGTGCAGTTGTTCCTACATAGAGGATAAGAATAGATATTGGGAATGGCATTCAGCATACAGAACCAGAGAAGTGGTGATGTGAAGGATAAAAAAGAGATACTGAGAATTGCATCCAACACATGAAATAAAATGAATGGTACTGTGTAGTGATCAGACATACATGATAAGAAGATATCCACAGAATGACATTCGGCATATAGAAAAAGAAAAGTGGTGCGGTGCAGGTGTCCACACATACAGACAATGACACAGCTTGAATCACCCGTGTCTGCCTTTATGCACCACTAATAGTAGTGGATTCCCCATCCTTAAAAAAAGGCAACTTGCAACGTTATAAATTAGTCCATATACAGTCTTGATTAGCGATGTTCACTGTCCCCCGTGTTTTGGATCTGTATTAAGTTCCTGTTTTGGTTTTGGCAAAACCACCCTTGCGTGTTTTGGTTTTGGATCTGCATTTTTTAGAAAAAATGGTAAAATATGCTAAAATCACATAAATTTGCTGTTTTTCTGTTCCTACGTTATTATTAACCTAAATAACACTAATTTACAGTCATTTCCAGTAAATTTTGACCCCTCACAGGTCACAATATTATTTTCATACACTTTCAACTTTATTAGAGAGGTGCTTTTTTCTTTAAAAAGGTAAAAGCTTTTTTTTTTTACATTTTTGTTTCCCTGACTTAAAACCACTATGCACTTAAACATAGGCTTTAGCAGATGACCAAGCAACTGCACACTGGTGCCTGTAGCTGCTTGGTGCTCCTGGTCTTCTGTGGACTGATGTGAATCCATATCGATGGCACAGAGCAATGTGACTGGAGACTGGAGAGTGACAAGAACACCGCTACCCCTGTTTTTGTGTGACCAACGGCACTGAGACTGGAGAGTGACAAGAACAATGTGACTGGAGAGTGACAAGAACACTGCCACATCTCCTCTTTCTGTATAAGCAATGGCACAGAGCAATGTGACTGGAGAGTGAAAAGAACACTGACACCCCTCCTGTTTCTGTGTGAGCTATGGCACAGAGCAATGTGACTAGAGACTTTTAAGAACACTGCCACCCCTATTGTTTCTGTTTCAGCAATGACAAAGAGCAATGGCACTGACACTGTAGACAGGCAAGAACACTGACACCTCTCCTATTTCTGTATGAGCGATGGCACAGAGCAATGTGACTGGAGACTTTTAAGAACACTGACACACCTATTATTTCTGTTTCAGCACTGAACACTGCCACCTCTCCTGTTTCTGTGTGAACTATGGCACAGAGCAATGTTACTGGAGACTTTTAAGAACACTACCAGGCCTCCTCTTTCTCTTTCATTAATCATGCTGCCCAATTGCACTGGAGACTGCCAAGAGCCCTGCTATCCCTTCTGTGTCTCTCTGTGAAATGGCGCCAGATCTCCATGGAGGGCAGTACTTACAGAATCCAAAACTCACGAGATCCGACGACGCAATGATGACGTTTTGCCTCATTTTCTATCCCGAGGGCGCACAACAGCACCGAACCAGCTGGTCTCAATACTCGGATCTGCAATGTTCGGGTGGGCTCCGTTTTCATGGGAAACCGAGCCCGAGCATCTCTAGTATTGATGGCTTTTTAGAAAACAAAACCTATGCTATCACCTAAGTCTGCAAGAAATCTGAATGTGAGTGACCTTGCCAGTTACTCAGATGTTAAGGTCTACAGGCTTTCTTAGGACAGTTGCCATGGCTCTAGTCTAAAATGAAAGTCTAGCTTGCTCAATAGGCTCTTCTTTCTAGATTGACAAGTTAAATATCTTGTCATTCTCTTCAAAACAATTCTGGGGGTAAATGTATCAAGCTGAGAGTTTTCCGTTGGGTTTGAAAAACCAATCAGATTCTAGCTATCATTTATTTAGTACATTCTACACAATGATAGCTTGAATCTGATTGGTTGCTATAGGCAACATCTCCACTTTTCAAACCCGCCGACAAACTCTCAGCTTGATACATTTACACCCTGGTGTTTTTAGGCCATAAGGCCAAGATGTAAATTTACTAAGGGGTGTGATTTTCACCCCAAACTGCAATATTTGCAAGATAGAGCAATGTGGTTTCAGCGGAAAAAGGCGCATAAATTCAAATTCTTGCATGGGGAATCTTATTTAATGATCATCACAGCGGTCCTTGTACCACTGCAATACCTGTCCAGCTATGGCTCTCTCTGGTTTGCGATAATAAAATTGGCAACAAAAAAAATTATATTTTTGAATATATAATTTTTTAATCATTGAAGGCTTTTTAAAAATTAAAAAAAACAAACTATAAAAATATTTTTCCAGTGGTTTTTCAGTTACACTGCACACACTCACATGTACAAATACTGGCAAGGTCAAGCAGTAAATTAACCATTACCACTGCAGGCCAGTATTGCAGTACAAGCAAAAAAAAAATTGTTAAATTGTGGTGATAACATGTGTTGAGACCCCCAATTGGACCTTCAAATGCACTGACCTCTTTAAGTTTTTAGTGTAACACCTTGCATCTACATATAATATGGTGCAAAAGCTTTAGGAAAAAATGCTGTAAAGTAAGAATGCTTTTTCTAGGTACACTTACACACAGTTTTTGCAGGAACTCGACAGGGAGGTTGATCCAAACATCTTGAAGAAATAACCACATATCTTCTGTGGATGTAGGCTTGCTCAAATCCTTCTGTCTCTTCATATAATCCCAGACAGACTCGATGATGTTGAGATCAGGGCTCTGTGGGGGCCATATTATCACTTTCAAGACTCCTTGTTCTTCATTACACTGAAGATAGTTCTTAAGGCGTTGGCTGTAGGTTTGGAGCAGTTATCCTGCTGCAGAACAAAGCTAATCAGATGCCTTCCTGATGGTATTGACTATGAGAAAATTACCTGCCTGTATTTCTTAGCATTGAGGACACCGTTAATCCTGACCAAATCCCCAACTCCATTTGCTTTTCATGCATAGTTGAGTCGCTTGGCCTTGTTTCCACATCAAAGGAATTGTCAGGCGCCATCCCCGCATGGTGCATAGGTGTCAGGGACGGATGCCTGTCTCCCTGTACAGCACCCATCCCGTTGTCTAGCAATGGAACGTACATCCGTGTCCGCAGGCGGTGCATGCGCAGAAGGGCTCATGTCCCGTTGCTAGGCATTGGGACGCTTCTCTCAGCAGAATTTTCATCAGCCAGGTGTCCCTGACCACCTCGTTCTGCCATTCCAATCAGGGGCCTGGTTAGGGTTCATAAGGTATTGGTTTCACCTCTTCAGTGTACCTTCTCCTGCTCCCTGTTTCCATTATTGTCCTTTGGTTCCTGACTCTTGGCCTGTCCCTGACCACTCTTTCTGTCCTGCGATTTGGCTCCGTTTAATATCTGGTAATCGACCTCTGGCTTGCTCCTGACCTTCCTTTTGGATCATCCTCGTGTACTGCACTATCGATTGGCACCTGACCCGGACCATACGACCATTACTGCTCACTCCCGCTGCACTGTTAACTAGCTGGGAGAACCGCGACCTGCACACCTCACACAGCCAAGCACAAACCTCCTTGCAGGGGTTCCTGGTGAATACCGCGGGTGCGTTAGACTCAGCGCCTTCCTGTCTGGTAGCGGCATCCTCAAAGTCATCATAATGACAGGTATGGCTTTTTTGGCCACAATTCTTCAATGAAGACCACTTCTGGCCAGACGTCTCTGAACAGTAGTTGGGTCTCCTGGGTCCCACTGTTTTTTTTCAGTTCTGAGCTGATGGCACTGCTGAACATCTTCCGAAAGGAAGTAAGCATGATGTGTCTTTCATCTGATGCATGAAGTTTTCTTTGCCAACCACTGCAATCTCAACGTTGCCTGTTTCTTTGTGCTTCTTCAAAAGAGCTTGAAGTGCACATCTTGAAATCCCAGTCTGCTTTGACACCTTGATGAATCATTATAACTACTTTGTGTCTTGTTGCTGTGCTCAGTCTTGCCATGGTATATGACCTGTGGCATGAAACTGTTTTCCGCAACCTCGCCTTTGCAGAAGAGTTTTATCATTTCCTCACCCAGTTTTAAGCCTCCTACACAACTGTTTCTGTTTTAATTAATGAATATGTTTCAATCTACATATGACAACGATGATCATTATCACCAGTTTGGTATGATTGGTTAATCATACACTTGACAATAATCCTACAAAATACCTGACTCTGTGCAAGTGTACCTAGAAGAATTGATGTTGTTTTGAAGGCAACGGGTGGTCACACCAAATTTTCCCAACGTGTGTACAAAAATAAAAAAATATTAGCTGTGCTACAACATGCTTGACAAATTCTAATCTATAACTGAGCAAAGCATTTGCAAACCTCTAATTACAAGTGGTTCAATAGTTCAGGTGCTAGACATCACATCACCATCATCCACTACTTACACCTGCCCCTGGCCACCCATAAATAAAACCACTTTTTTAGCCATATTTGCCACTATGAATCAGTCTGAATCAGTAAGCAATTGCTCAAACATTCCCTACTGTACTTTGCCTATGTTAGATCATCCCTTGCCTCCCCATCATGCCTCTTCAGGCATAAAGAGTCATAAGTGGCCAAAACTTGCAGGTCTGTATATTCGCAGTATAGAAAACCATACCTACCAACATTTGGGGAGGCAGCATCGGGATGGTGTGCGTGGTCACAACATGAAGGGGGCATGGCCACACCTGAGCCCTTTTTTGAATCGCTAGGCTGTCCCTTCCCTCCTCCAAACACTTTCATTGCCCAGTGCACATGGCGCCCGTTTACCGCTTTGCCATTCCCTCATATCAGGACTGTTCCGCCGAAATCAGGACGGTTGGGAGGTATGTTAAAGTATTATCCTATGGTTAGAAATGGTTACCATATGCAGTTTATCTCTGTTTACTACAGTGCAGTGTCATTTGACAAGCCTTACAAGACTTACCTCTTCCATTGTCAACACACAAAAAAAGTAAAAGGATAAAAAAAAGAGGGAGGGAGAAAAAGGCACCTGGTGCTTATTTACCATTGCTCTGATAATTAAGATTTTTTTATTGCCGCGATTAAACAAATTAAAAAATATCACTGAGGCAGCAGAGTGATATTTCGGTGATACTGGTAAGAGTTGACTTACCATCTCACAGGGCCAGTTTACGCAATTCTGCACTTGCGTGAGCCAGTCTATTTACATTACATTTTAAAAATAGATAAAGTTTATTAAATGTAAAAAAATTAAAATGCCTTATTCAAAGATAAAGAATCTGTTAAATGATTTTGTTGCGTTATCAACATTACTGAGATGACACAGATATTGCAGTAGTGCTGCTGCGATGCAGAGGCGCACGCAGGGGGGGTTTCTGGGTCTCTAGAAACCTCTCCCCTCCGCTAAAAAAGTGCCCTACATAGCGGCACTGTACTATACAGCAGCCGCTGCGCTGTCAAAGAAGTGTCCGCGACGGTGCTGTATTGTATATAGCCCGCCACGGACGCTTCTTTGACAGCGCCGCGGCTGCTGTATAGTACAGTGCTGCCGAAACAGAGCTGCTGCGCATGCGCGACAGCTCCCTCGCTGTTTTTTAAAAATCCTCCGTGTGCCCCTGCAATGCTAGATAAATAGGCTTCACTATACAAAGGCGGAGAAGTTTCATCAGCGAATCTGAACGCTGACATTGTTATTTACAGCAGTAACCCGTTTTATTTATTGGATGAATTGATAATAACCTGATTGCCAGCAAAAACAGGAGTTATTTCCCATTTGACAAATATGCCCCTTAGTATGGCTTCTGCTGAAAACTTGTAGAGGAAGAATTCTGAACAAGTAAAATCTAAATAAACAATGCCAAGCTTTGACAGCATTCACTTACACAACTAAACACTAGCAAATGGTGATATTTTAATGATACTGTACTCTTAAGATCTCAAAATGTTAGACCAGGCTTCACACAAGGTTTGCTGTATTATGTATTGTCCCATTGAAATTACATGTTCAAAGATGTGACTAAAAGTGTTAGAAGTCTGTGTTTTCCTAAGGGACCAAAGCCCATAATTTTATTGACTTAGAAGTATGGGGTCTGACCCTTCTGCATATGTAGGATAATATACATTTATAATATTCCTTTCCATATGTAATAGACGTGATCCCAGAATTCCTCAACCTAATTCTGTCATAATGTCTTTTTATTTCTCTGCAGATTGACTAATATACCAGCTGAAAATCATGTGTGATGAAAGCTGTGAGATGATAAAAACAGTGATTGCACATAAATAGTTCACACTGTGGGGGTCTCCCACTCGGGGCACACACTGCTTCATATCCTTGGCATGCAAGCTTGTTAACCCCTCCGCAGCCAAAGGGAGGCATTTATTGCTTTTCATATTCAACACGTGGAGTGTTTCCCATTAAACTGGCCAGGCTGAGCCTAATTCATTGTGATTTCCTCATGATTTCAATATGTGACTGCTGTATCATGAAGAGCTTCTGGGTGAAACGCCTAACCTCACAGGCTGTCACATTTAATGCACCCAACAGCAAATAAAGTCCCCTCATTTGCTCTCAACATCAAGTGCTAAATTAAAACCGTATGTGTTGTCATATATGAAAGCATGAAAGAAAAAAAACCTTAATAGGATGTATTCAGCTATTAACTTGCTGCTGTAGTTCTTTCTGAACTGTGTATATATATTTTTTTATACTTTTTTTTTCATGAGCTTCACAATGAAAGACAATCTGTTACCGGCACAAATACTGGTAAAAGGGATGGGGAGAAATTCCTTGTAGGGTAATAGGACGGAGAAACAGACATGCTTGCATGCATTAAATCTTACATGTTGGTGAATACAACACTGAAAATAAATTACATCAAATGCAGATCTATGTCATATTTGTTTTGTGGTGCAAAATAAGTTTAGTCTTCAATGGGGCAACATATTTATTTTATTTTTTGCAGGAGGGCCGTTCTTTTATGTTACGGTTTATGTTTTAATAGTATTAGGTCAGCAATCATGATTTAAAGTGAAATAGACTTTCTATGTAAGTAGGGTGTATTTTACTTTATTTTTTAAATCGGTTTGGTAAATATATAAAGTCATAGACAGGATCGGCGCTAGCCCTAGGATGCCTTAGTCTCCCTCCCCACTCAGAAGCAGCACCCACACCCCTGCTGCTTCTTACCTAGGCAGGTGGAAGGTGTGGGCAGCATCTTCCACTTCTCAGACTGGGACTGTGTAGTGCTTGGCTGTAACTTCGTAGACAAACACCACACTTCCAGCATGACATGAAGGAGAAGCAGCTTCACATGTAAGAAGCAGTTTCAAAGTCCCTCTTTGCCATGACAGAGAACGTTATCCCAAAATCAATATTTCCACTGCATTTCAGCCCTTCTACAAAAGGACCAGCTGACATCAGGTCAGTGATTCTCTCGTTAACACAGGTGAGAGTGTTGACGAGGACAAGGCTGGAGATCACTCTGTAATGCTGATTGAGTTAGAATAACAGACTGGAACTTTAAAAGGATGGTGGTGCTTGAAATAATTGTTCTTCCTCTGTTAACCTTGGTTACCTAAAAGGAAACACATGCAGTCATCATTGCATTGCACAAAAAGGGCTTCACAGGAAAGGATATTGCTGCTAGTAAGATTGCACCTAAATCAACCATTTATCGGATCATCAAGAACTTCAAGTAAAGAAGTTCAATAGTTGTGAAGAAGGCTTCAGAGTGCCCAAGAATGTCCAGCAAGCCCCAGAACCGTCTCCTAAAGTTGATTCAGCTGCGGCATCGGGGCACCACCAGTGTAGAGCTTGCTCAGGAATGGCAACAGACAGGTGTGAATGAATCTACACACACACAGTGAGGTGAATAGTTTTGGAGGATGGCCTGGTGTCAAGAAGGCCAGCAAAGAAGCCTCTCATCTCCACGAAAAACATCAGGGACAGACTGATATTCTGCACAAGGTACAGGGAGTGGACAACTGAGGACTGGGGTATAGTCATTTTCTCTGATGAATCCCCTTTCAGATTGTTTGGGGCATTTGGAAAAACGCTTGTCTGGAAAAGGAAAGGTGAGCGCTACCATCAGTCCTGTGTCATGCCAACAGTAAAGCATCCTGAGACCATTCATGTGTGGGGTTGCTTCTCAGCCAAGGGAGTGGGCTCACTCACAATTTTGCCTAAGAACACAGCCATGAATAAGAATCGTACCAAAACATCCTCCAACTTCTCCCAACCATCCAAGAACAGTTTGGTGACAAACAATGCTTTTTCCTGCACGATGGGGCACCTTGTCATAAGGCAAAAGTGATAACTAAGTGGCTCGAGGATCAAAACATCAAAATTTTGGGTCCATGGCTAGGAAGCTCCCCAGACATTAATCCCATTGAGAACTTGTGGTCAGCCCTCAATAGGCAGGTGGGCAAACAAAAAAAAAAAAAATTCTGACAAACTTCAAGCATTGATTAGGCAAGAATGGCTGGCCAGTCAGTATGTGGCCCAGAAGTTGATTGGCAGCATGCTAGGGCGAATTGCAGAGGTCTTCAAAAAGAAGGGTCAATACTGCAAATATTGACTCTTTGCATAAACTTAATGTCAATAAAACCCTTTGACACTTATGAAATGCTTGTAATTTTACTTCAGTATACCATAGCAACATCTGACAAAAAGATCTAAAAACACTTAAGCAGCAAACTTTGTGAAAACCAATATTTGTGTCCTTCCCAAAACTTTTGGCCATGACTGTATGGTCCTCCCTCCTTTCTTCAGTGCCATTTTCGAACAGATAGTGTGTAGGGAGGAGGTTAGCTGCGGTGCTCTGCTCATAATATAGCGTTAAGGGTGAAGGGTGCTATTGTAAAGAAGTTTTGTAGAGAATAGTCAACTGCAATAGTTTGCCGATTAATTGTTTTTAATTTCAATCTTAAATATACTTTACACAGACTAGTGGCTACTGGTTGTTAATGCATGGCATTGCATATATTTAATAGTACTAGCCAGTCTTTCTTTCTTTTAACCTTGAAAGTTTTTCTAGTGAAAGTAATTTTGTGTGGGGCAGTGACAAGTGAAATAAATTTGAAAAAAACTGAGCATTTGCATATGAGATTCAGCAGCAGTTGCACACCCCCAAAAAGGCTATATATTGTTATATTCTAATCTTTTCTATTTTTCAATACTTGTCTATTTTGGAAGGGTCATTCAGTGAAATTTATATTTGAACAAGGCTGTTTGTAAGGATCAGCATGCAGCTGGACCTCCCCCCAAAAAAAGTAAACAGGGTTTTCTTGTCCTTTACTCAAAGGCAAAACAAGCAAGTTGTGTGCCCGCTCCCCCCCTCACACACACACGTCTGCACACAAAAACAAAAAATGTACAGTATCGTTTTGTTTTTGTTTACTTATAATTTCAAGACTAAGAAATATAACTAAATAACATATGCCCCTTCTATATCACACTGTGCCCCCCTTCCGAATCACACTGTGCCCCCCTTCTGTATCACACTGTGCCCACTGCCTCCATTCCTTTACTTACCTTTTACTTGGCCTTCTTTCTTCATCCTTGTGGCTCCTCTTTGTGTTGCTCCTCACATGCAGGGAGGAGTGAGCAGGGAGGACATTGGCAGGTACGTTTAACTGCTGGATTGGTAAATATATATATATATATATAAATAGATAGATAGATAGATACATATATAGATATATAGATACATATATAGATATATAGGGCATAGGGCCCCTGAGGAATGTTTTGATATTTTTTTTCTAAGCCTGTGTTGGTTTGTTCATATACACTGAACATCCATGGATTTATTTTTAATTTTATGGACTGTATATGATTTAAAGGATGTCATTTGAGTGCATTTCCTCATATATATATATATATATATATATATATATATATATATATATATATATATATATATATATATATTTTTTTTATTATTTATTTTTTTTTTAATTTTTTGGGGGGCAGCAGTTCATCCCCTGGCTTTGCTGTTTGTATTTCTGTCAGATTATATATAATGAAATTCAAGTTATTGCCAAGGTCTATGGGGGATGCAAAAATGTGTATCTTATAATGGGAGAGACTGGGTTTAACTGGGCAGATCATGTTGCTCCTTGTTGAGCCCCTCAGACGCATCATACTGGATAAGGTGCGGGATAAAGCCGATCTGACGTTTCAGGAAATACAAGAGGAGGCCGTATCCCGATATCAGAATGATCTTTACGGACCTTATGCTGTGGCCCCACAGCAAGTTCTTCTAATCAGTAACCCATCCGGGGCAGAGGTGCACCCGCTAGAGAGCTGTGTGAGAGACCTGAAAGAAGCCCTGCTGGCCATGAAAGAAGAGGTTGCATAGTAACGACAGGAAGTCCACGGTCTAGAGATCGCCGGAGTGAAGGAGAACACAGTGGAGGCTGACGGGGTGTACCCAGATTGCAAAGAGGGTCAAGATCAAATGTCCGCTGTTGGAGGTGTTAACAGTTGGGTCATTACGCACGTAATTACCCACAGCCAGCTGTTCCGGATCCGTTAAACTAGAGTCCCTCACAGTGATGAGGCCACCCGTGGGGGTAATGGAAGCAAATCCTAGGATTACCAACTCTGCTGATTAGGTAGGTGAGTGCCCTACAGTGGTGGCTACATTGGGGGAAAAGCGATAGCAGCATCTGCTAGACACTGGGTCTCAGGTGACTACCAAGTCAGAACGATGTTTTCTGGAAAATTACGCTCACTTGCTGAAGGGCCGGGGCCAAACGTGGATCAAATTGACAGCAGCCAACAATTTGCCCATCTCTGTTGTTGGAGTGGTTTGGATGGACATTGAAGTCTGTCTGCCAAGTGATGAGGAAAGCAAGGAAGTGGAGATTCCAGACCTTGCTTTGGTGTACACTAACAGTACCCAGGACGACTGGAGATTGGGCTGCGAGTCAGGATCGGGATTTCCTGTTACGGCGTATCCGGCAATGGAGGCAACAAGGACACTGACCCTCGGTGTGGGAACAGCGTCGGCTGCCAGTGGCAGTACGAAGGCTGTTGCACAGCTGGGATCGGTGTGAGAAGGGGTTCTCATTCGTCGGGCTTATCTGGAACAGGAGCTCCGCCCCATGTGGCAAGTCGTGGTGCCTGAGTTGATGGCACAGGAGGTGGTTGTGGAAGCTCATGTCCAAGGAGCCCACCTGGGGACTGTCAAGACCCTTCAGTGGCTGAGCAGGCAGTACTTCAAATTTGGAGTACTGTCCTCTGTCCTCGCAGCGCCGGCCCCGGTTTCTGTCTGGCCGGGTCGGTGAGCCAATCAGGGCTCACCTCCCTGCCATTTGAATGTCTGCCACCGCGGCGAGTTATCACGCAGCGTCCCGTCAACACTGACTATTTAAGCCATGCCGCCATTTTCAGTTCCACTGCGGAGAGCAAGAGAGGAATACGTCGAACGGAGAGCTGCACGATCAAGAGAAGATAAGAAGACAGCGAGAGAGGACTGCAGAGGCAGAGAGCACTTGTCAGGACTAAGAGTTACTTTGTTCGGTGAAGGCCGGCGGGATCAACAACAGAAGGCAGCACGTGGAGGCAGCAGCAGTGGGGAGGATCCAGGAGAAGATCCCCGAAGACTGAGGAGACAGGTAAGGCCCTCCTGGACACCATTTCTCCTGGACCCCTGCCCGCACTCTTATTTCCTAAATAAGGGCGCAAGGCCCTGGCACAATTCAGGCACAAGGCCTGTGGCACAGATAGTGGGCACAAGGCCCAGGCACAGTTAAGTACAGGTAGGGAATTATCTGGGCACAAGCCCCTAATTAGCTGGACTTAAAGCCCATAGTTAGAGAGGGGCATAAGGCCGAATAAAGAGGGCACAAGGCCTTATAGCTGGAGAGGGGCATAAGGCCCTTAAGTAGAGTGGGCATAAGAGCCCTGAGTTAGAATAGGGCGCAAGACCCAGAGGTGTAGTGTGAGACTGTAGAGTGAATCTCAGGCAATAGACCGTAGGTAATAGTTGAGCAGAAGGCTCCTGTTATCGTTCTGCATATCCACCTGGTTAGGTAGTAGAGGTAAGTGCCTTCCATTCTCAGCTTATCATATACAGCAGCAAAACTATTGAGCTTGTGTGGTGAAATATAGCATTGTGTATTGTGTTTGGTTGTGCTGTGTAAGTCTCTTTCCAGGTACAAGATGTCAGGCTCCCATTAAAGGTAGGCACTTGTTTCCTTACTGTACTCTTGTGATTCTCTGTGTCTGTGGAGACAAGGGGTTAGCTAGAGCACACGCAGTTAGGGTAGGACACATGGTAGTCTTTCCGTCCCGTAGGTCCCTGTGGCTAGACGGAATTCCTGAGGCAGTGATTGGGCACCTCACTGGCAGTGCAGCACAGCCCTTTTGAGTTCCAGGGGTGCGTCCCGTGGTTCCAATTGGGTGTCCCAGTCTGAGTTTCAGCAGGCTCCCTGACGGTTCCAGATTGGGGCAGTGTTTCCACTCGGTGAACATGATCGTCTTGAGTTCCGGCAGTGGCCACGGTGGCGTGGTGTTCCAGTGAGCCCTGGTCGGGAAGGTGGCAACTGGTCCTTGGGATTTTCTGAGTAACCTCATAGTGAGAGGATAGTCTTCTTGGTACAACCTGGGTGAGGGTTAGGGTCAGGCCCCGTAGTAGAAGGTGAACATCGGCTGGTGTTCCCCGTAGGTAGAGGTAGGAGGTTTAGGGAGTACACCACACCCAGTACTGCAGCGATCTAGCGGGCTAAATTTAAGTTGCGTTACTCGACCATTAGTTGTTGTAGGGTCCGGTCGCCTCTTGCCAGCTAGTGCCAGTTGTGTGGGTGGTACATTCTAGTCTCACCTGTAGTGTAAAAGGGAGGCCGTGTTGTATTCTGTCGTTCACAGATGACGAAGAGGAGCAGGAGAGCAGGGACCGGAAGTTGGAATGCCCGTGTGAGTATAGCTCTTGATTCCTACTTCTGGTTAGGCCCTCACCAATGGGGGGAGTAGAGTATTTGGGGCGGGACTATTCCTGGTCACAAATACTCGTAGTCCCGTGCCCTTGGCAAGAACAAAACGAGGTGGCGGCAGGCGAGGTTGAGTGAATGTCTCTTCTCCTTGCCGTAGCCTCAGAAGTCCTTCCTGGTAGGTACGGTTCTTAACCTCTGTTTCTTCCTTAGGGGGAAGTAGATTGATCTGACAGAGGTTCACCTGCTGGTCTGCTAGGATAGGAAACAGGTAAGTATTCCATAGTGATCCCTCAGAACTTGTGTAAGTTCCTGAAGTGTTAGAAAGGGGTGTGTCGCTTGTGTGGCACTTTCTCTCTTAGGCCCCCTACATATCATATCACTGTTTCTCTCGGTCTTGTGCTATATGAAGGCTGGAGCAAGAGAGCTCCATTGAGTGTTTAAGTCTCTCCTGCAGCACACTTAATTAGGGGTACCTCAGGTACCCTGAGTGATCCTTCCCAATTCCAAGGACTGGCTTTACGGATCCTCATACCATCTGGCCAAACAGAAACTCAAATTAATATCTGTGGTAACTGTTGGTAAACAAATAAAACCTGCTGCAGGATTTCTCCCAGTCTCCCCCCTCTAAGTAGATGCAGTATTTAAATTTGGGGAGGGACCGGCGATGCCACTCAAGACTCCCTATCCCCAGCTCTGTTACCACATTTCCCTAGTGCAGTAACAGTAAAACTAAAACACAATGGGCCAATCAAAGATGGTTGCAAAGTTGCAGCGCCCAATGAGATCAGGGCTACATTGTGAACATGAGCTTATTGGCCAGTGCGCATCTGTAGGAACAGATGGTTGGCTTCCTGTCTTGATGACTGCTGTGATTGGCCTGAGCAACTGCGCTTGTCACTCTCCTTAAAACTACTGCTCTCTTCACCATTGTTAATGGGTTAGGGCAGCCAATCACAGCAGTCACAATTCAGGGGCAAATAAGTAAAATCAGATTGAGGGGAGAAGTGGATTAGCAGGGTGAATAAAGAAGAAAAAGGGGAAAGAATAGAAATAACGGTGGATGGAGGTGGCAGAGTGTAGAGCTGGGAGAATATAGAGAGAAGATAAAGTACAAGGGAGTGAATTAAAGAAGCGAACACATGGGACAAAGGATATAGTTGGGCAGTAGCACAGTGGTGTACTGGTTAGCACTTCTGCCTTACAGCACTGGGGTCATGAGTTCAATTCCAAGTTTGTATGTTATCCCCGTGTTTGCGTGGGTTTCCTCCGGGTGCTCCGGCTTCCTCCCACACTCCAAAAACATACTGGTAGATTATGGCAAGAGCGGAGTTGCAGAGCAAGTGCAGAGGATGAAGGAGGAATTGGATCTACTAACAGTGCTGGAATAAGTGCTGATAGCCTTAGCATGTGTTTGTGTAAATGTATAGAGCACTGTAATGTAAATTGTTTTGTAAAAATAAAATTAAATATACTGCTAGTTTTTTATTTTTGTTTTAAAGTTTATGAATAAGAAGCGCTTTATGACATCTGTATTATATGGCGGACAGTAGGATGCATTCTGTATTGTACAGTCATGGCCAAAAGTTTTGAGAATGACACAAGTATTGGTTTTCACAAAGTTTGCTGCTTCAGTGTTTTTAGACCTTTTTGTCAGATGTTGCTATAGTATACTGAAATAAAATTACAAGCATTTCATAAGTGTCAAAGCTTATTGACAATTACATTAAGTTTATGCAAAGAGTCAATATTTGCAGTGTTGATCCTTCTTTTTGAAGACATCTGCAATTCGCCCTGGCATGCTGTCAATCAACTTCTGGGCCACATACTGACTGATGGCCATCCATTCTTGCTTAATCAATGCTTGGAGTTTGTCAGAATTTGAGAGTTTTTGTTTGTCCACCCACCTCTTGAGGATTGACCACAAGTTCTCAATAGGATTAAGGTCTGGGGAGATTCCTGGCCATTGCGCCAAAATTTCAATGTTTTGATCCCTGAACCACTTAGTTATCACTTTTGCCTTATGGTAAGGTGCTCCATCATGCTGGAAAAGGCATTGTTAGTCACCAAACTGTTCTTGGATGGTTGGGAGAAGCTGCTCTTGGAGGATGTTTTCGTACCATTATTTATTCAGTCACTAGGATTCTTCTTGTATTCTATGGTGGTATAAAGGGTGCTCTCTGTAATGTGTGACGGTCACTAAAATGCTTTCTGTTTTTTATGCTGGTCGCTAAGATGCTCCCTGTTTTGTATGGTGGTCATTAAAATACTCTCTATACTATACATAGGTACTAGAATACTCTCTGTACTATATATTAGAGATGTGTACTGACCCTCGTGTTTCGGATTTGAAACCGGTATTGGCTCTAATTCAACTTCATGTTTCAGTTTTGCTACTGATTTTGTGGAACAAATGAGAAAGGTTTAGATTTTGGATCTGGATTTAATTAAAAATTGAGAAAAATAGGTAAAATTTCATTTTGAACTGTTTTGCCACTATATTACTATTTATAGCATTAACATTTATTTCCAGTCTATTTTCTAATGATCCCTTCACAACAGTCCCAAATTTCACCAATTTTGACCAATGTCTGCAGCGAACTAGCTGGCTAAATTTAATGACAGAACAGTGGCACAAAATTATCGCACAAATACATGGCAGTTTAATAAAATATGCAAGACTAGGGGACACAACAGATGATCTGGCAGCCTTGCAAAAATGCACTTTAGAGATCATAAGTACATTCTGGAGTATATGCAAATTGCCATCATAAAAACTGGCAGCAGACCTTGTGAAATATAATATCTGTGTCCTTCTCAAAACTTTTGACCATGACTGCACATGTATATAGATTATATATATATGTACAGTCATGGCAAAAAGTTGTATCTATCTATCTATCTGTCTATACACACACACACATATATATATATATATATATATATATATATATATATATATATATACACACGCACAAGTTAACCCGTGCATGATACTCATGCATTCTAGTCAAATTTAGCTACTTGAGGTGTTAAAAAGGTTCTTGTCATGCATTTGGGCCATAGCCCAGGCCTCCTCAGGGGAAGAGCGTTACTTCAGACGCAAGCGCCCTTTTTTAACGTGGTTTTGTCCACATGTCACCACCTCATCATTTTTTTCCATCACCCCATCCTTCATCAAGCTACTTAAGGTGTTAAAAACTCCCCACTGTCACCCCCGGCAACCAACAACCACTCCCAACTGTCACTTCTCCTTCAAGAAATATATAGGTCAGTGTATATATATATATATATATATATATATATATATATATATATATATATATATATATATATACACATATACACATATACATATATACACACACATATGTATGTGTATATATCTATAATATAAATGTCTAGTGGCGTGTGTTAATCTGTCTGTGTATGTGTGGAAAAAATAAAACCAAGCTGCAGCGCCACCTGCTGGGCGGAGTTATACACTGACCTACTAAATTCTTAGTGTGTGTGGGAAAAAAAATTCAGAAAGGGCTGAAATTTGGTATACTAAGATGTTTTTAATTTGGTAATTTAATTTGTTAATTGTTAAAAGTGTTTATAAAGATTTTAAAAAATATATATATATTTCTTGAAGGAGAAGTGACAGTTGGGAGTGGTTGGTGGTTGCCGGGGGTGACAGTGGGGAGTGATTGGTGGTTGAGGCCTGGGCTATGGCCCAAATGCATGACAAGAACCTTTTTAACACCTTAAGTAGCTTGATTTGACTAGAATGCATGAGTATCATGCACGGGTTAACTTGTATATATAGACAAAATTTGCCAGAAATTACGTTTCGCCTTGTTAGGAGGTCCGAGTTTGGCGGAAGAAATCGAGTCACAACTCGGTTTCACTCAGATCCCCAACTTTGGATTTCATTGAATCTGAAACACTTATCTCTACTATATAAGTAATAGGATTTTCTCATTATTCTATGCCAGTCACTAGAATTCTCTCTGTATTATTTAGCTTTGCCTACTTGTGTATTAGCTCTGTCTACTGTGAAAGTCTCCACCTGCCCATTGTGCGTTGAACTGCCTCACCTACCACCAATGTAGCTACGGCGATTATTGTGATAACCCCAATTGCTTTAGTGTTGGCTTCACCTACAGTTGATTTGGTCCCATGAGGCCACCTTCAGAATCTGTGTCCATGGCCAAAGTTCCCAATCTGCTCCTGCAGAAAACAAATTATTCATTATTTTACTTTATGTAGTATTTTGCATCATCTGCAGCTATATGCTGTGTAACTTTAAATGAATGTTTCTATCCCCAGGAGAATCTCATGTCTAGACATTATCCCAGAAAACTAGAATAAAACATGTTCACATTCTCCAGCTCTTGTTTTTTTACTGTTTCTCTCGCACTTTCTGTACATTTTTATCTGTCTGCTAAAGAGGATCAAAACATATCCAAATCTTCTGACGTCAATTTTTTTTAGTTGCAGTCCAATAAAAGTAATATTTTGTTTAATTATATCACCATATGAATAAGAATACCATACACTTGTCTGCCACAAATATATTTAGGATAGAAGACAAAAAGGCTGTGAAGCTGATACAAGCCAACAAGAAAATCCTTCACATACATTTTCCTTGATAATAAGTGGAAATATATTTATATTTCATCTCCTGGTAGAGAGATGTAGTAAGCAGTTAGAATTAGCTACATCGATTCTCCACAAATATGTATTTTTGCATTTTAATAACGTTAGGTGCTATAATATTGGGTGATAATGGCTTTGATGCCAGTAAGCCTAATTTGGTGATTTCCAGCAGTGACAACATAATAGAAAACAAGATCTGCTGTTATAATAAAATACTGCCATTTATTTCCATAATAAATGAACAGTACAGGGTAACAGTCATTTTTCCAGTTGATTATTTGTTTTTTTGTTCAGAGTCGTTGCCATTTTTAACCATTCTACATCACACTGATTGTCAGCTCTATCAAAGAAACATTTAACATTAACCAGGGCCTGATTAAGAATTCTGGCCGCCCTAGGATAATACACTCGTATGGTGGCACACAGATTGAACTATTTCTTGCACAGCTTTCACATTACACTCTGCAACACTCATCAGCAGGGGCAGGCTGGCCTGGGGGGCAGGGGGCATCTGCCCCCCAGGCTGGGCCCAAAGAGGGCTACTTTGGACTGGATCACTGGGCCACCTGCATTTAAAATAGGCTACTAAGTCGAGTCTTGCCCCCTGGGCTAAAGCTTGCCAGCCCTCCCCTGCTCATCAGGGCTGCCATCAGGGGGGTACAGGGAGTAAAGCAGTATGGGACACAGCAGCAGAGTCGGGCCCCGCCAGCCCTGGGCCAAACAAACTTATTAGGGGAGGAGGCATCGGCATGTGAATAAAGGGAGGTAGCAGGGGACATTTCTAGGTAGCAGCTTCTTCTGAGATGTGAGGAGTGGTGTGGGGAGAAATCTCTGCGTGTAATTAAGGATGCGGTAGTGGACCCCCTTGTAGGCAGCATGTCGCTGCCCCACAGCTGCCACCATTTGCTCCAGTCCCAGCCCCCCAGGTGCCCGGCTCCCGGACAGAGAGCCTTGACAAAGCAGATAGATTCACTGCAGTATCACTGATGTCATGTAATTAATAACATCATAGCGCTGTCAATAGAGGGGAGCCATAAGGTGACAGCTAGAAGACGCAGAGAGGTAAGTAAACTACTGCAGAGGTTAGATGGAATCAGAGATGGGGAGGTGACTGTAGAGAAACATTGTAGGCACATTTTGGCAAGAGAATAATTTGAAATGAGGGTGGGGTGAGAGAAGGAAGCAGGGGGGCCCTGCCTGTTACATTTATACTGGGCCCTGCAATGTCTGGTGGTGGCCCTGCCACTCATTACATTCTGCTCCCCATCAGCAGACTCTGTCCTCCTCTCAGAACACTCTCTGTCCCCCTTCTGCACGCTGCACCCCCTGCATAAACACAAATCATTTCTTACCTGACTTCTGTCTTCTTTTCTTCTGTCGGCAGTCAGGTCCTCTTACCGCAGCTCCTCACTGACATCGTTGGAACGTGATGATGACATCATACTGGACAGCCAGTGAGGAGGGAGGAGAAAAGGAGGGAAAAGGGAGGGGAGGGGGAGGGGGGAGTTGGCACACAGGGTTGCTCTAGGTAGCGCAGAATCAATAATAATAAAAAATAAATGTAAAAAAATCTTAAATACTGCCGGCGCTGTGTCCCCCAGGTTTCATCGCCCTACGCTGCAGCCTGATCAGCCTATTGGTTGATCAGGCCCTGCTAATGCGCCATCATAACTGTCACATTCATTTCTCTTTTCAGCTGTGCCCTCTTCCAGCTAGAATGTAAGCTCTCTCATGAGTTCCCTACCCTCTGTTTTCTAGACTGAATTTATTTTGTCTACATTGTATGCCTTTGTTTTATGTGTGTCCTGTTTCCCATACTGTACGGCATTGCAGAACGCTGTGACGCATTACAAATCTACAGTAATAATAATACTGAACCTAGTTTTTGTGCATTCATAACTCATAGTTACCTATTTTTTGTTAACAGCAATTCTTTTAAACAAGTTTACATATACAGGGCCTAATTCATCTTCAGACGCAAGTCACTTTGCATATCGTATCTTGCGTGAAATTTCTCTGCGCATGCTCAGATAAGGACTTTACACCAATGAATGTAATTGCATACAATTCATGTTTGAACACAAATGACACTTAGTACTGGCTACCACTTGAAGTGAAGAGAAGAGAAGGGAAAGGGCGGATGAATGTAGACAATGTAAAGTAAGGGCGTTCTAATGTGGATGCGTTCGAGTTAAGCTCTGGGCATATTGTACGTACATGTTTTTTATCTGTATCATTTGCAACAGCTAAAGGGCAGGTGTAAATGCCGTCTGATAGTGATGACTACAGGTATGCATGGCACTAGATTGCATATAACATTTGAATGCAAGGAAGAGAAAGTAAAAAAAAATGGATTATATGTACAGTGCGCATTAAGAACATCCTGATATGTTTATTTAAAAAAAAAAAACAACAACACATTTTTATTTAAATGCATACCGTTGATTCTTTTACATAAACAATTTATTAAATAACAACATATTGTAAAACGGTGGCAGCGAGAGCTGGGAAATCAGCTGAATTGCAAATCCAATAAAGGTGGAAAGGTCAAACCATTGTACCACTGTTAGGAACCCCTCCAGCCGGCACAACACAACCCGGAGTCTACTCTGCCAGTCAGGTGTTCACTGGAGCCCCTGATGGTGGGGACAGACTGGGCTGCAGACTGACAGAGGGTCGTGAAGTGTGTACCGGCTGGGGAGAACCCAGGCAAGAAGAGTCAGGTCTATGCAGAGGTCAAAGGTCGGCAGCAGGTAACAGTAACAATGAACAAGCTGAGGTCAGAGGTCACAGGCAAAGTAGCAGAACGGGTAAACGAGCCAGGGATCAGGGTCACAGGAAACACAAGCGAAGTCAAATACGAAGCTAAGGGTCATACACGGGAAATCAAAACGTAGATACAGGAAACAGGAACTGGAACAAGCAGGTCAGCAGACTGGAGCACAGAAGCTATAACCAGCAATGAGGTAGCAGACCTCATTGCCTTAAGTAAGCAGCCCATCCAATCAGAGCCTAGCTCTGATTATCCTCAGCCTTGCCCCTAGATAATTAGGCACCAGGTGTAGTTTTCTTTGAGCACATGCGCCCGGCTTCTCCCCGCCGGGACGTAGCGCTGCAGCGTCTACCCGTTGCCCCGGCAACGGCCGAGTCATAGGCGGAAGTGATGTCCCGGTCGCCATAGCGATGGACAGGACGCAGGTAGGAGAGTCGCGGCGGCTGGGCACCGCCACGGCTCGTAACAACCACCAACCCAGGCTATGCCTTATCTATTGGCCGATGCTAACATTAAGTCAACAGAGCAACTAGGTATTTTCTGGAATCGACAGTGGCATGTCACTTCACAAAAAGCCAAGGGGTCCTCCTCACAGGGGGACCAAGAGTCTGATGACTTTGAAAGGGGCAGTGAGTCGTGACAATAACTTACCAACACCATATGCTATGACAGCCAACTGCTCTGCTCTCCTACCACTAACGCACGCGGCCCGCCACCCAAAGCCCAAACAACACGACTAAGTCTCCAAAATATCTGATCTATGAACAATCTCGTCCCTTCCTTAGTAAGGTGAAGTCCATCAGACCGAAAAAGTTGAGCCACATCTATGGACCGCAGTGGGTGGTCTATGACTGTGCCTTTTAAATCCTGTAGGAACATTCACAGGGCTTGATTGACTTTCTTCACAATGTGTACCATGACGAAGGGGGGGGATGTCAGAACGCCAAGATAGCCCTGGTACTATATTGGACCAACAAAACCAAATCGCAGGCCAAAGTGCCTGTATTTCCCGGAGACTTTCTCTCATCCGGATAATCAGGTCTAGGGTCTTACCCTGACCAACATCATTACGCCTAGGTGCAACGTTAAGTTGACTGGGGGACCATGAGCTTCTATTTCTCTAACCAATAAAGGCATAAAAGCGGACCAACTCAAAGCCCGCTTCCATATCCACTTGATGTGTACCGGGTACGCAAAACCAGACCATAAGTTCGGCCATTCTTACATGTTTTAGACTGGCTAACACCCATATTTGAATCCGTTTTCCGGGACCGCCTAGAACAAAACAGATAATGAACTAAGTAAGCTATGACTTTCAAACAATCTAAAGTATTGAAAAATCTAAATATAGCAGCAAATAACTCAAGGAGTCTATCAGTACGACTCAAACCACTGTGCATGGAGCAGGGGAGGGCTGGCTGATTTCAGCCCGGGGGGCAAGCACACAGCAGCGGCCCATCCTTAAAGGGTGGTTTTTGGTGCAATATATATTTATCTATATAAAAAGAGGCTATTGTAGTGTTGCCTAATCCATATATATATTTTATGCCCAGGCCCAGAGCTGGATTAAGGCTCTGGGGGGCCTGGGCAATTTAGACTGGGTAACCCCTTATGATGTAGCATGGTTATCATTTTAGACAAATACACAGGCAATACTGTGTGCACTACTGTTAGGTGCACACAGTTCTGCCTTCACGAGCAGTACACAGTGAAGTGGGACATACCTCCCAACTGTCCTAAGGGAAACAGTGACCCAAGTTCAGAACTGTCTCACCAGATTCAGGACAGTTGGCAGACAGTCCTGCTCTCTCCTACCTGTTCTTGTCACTGTCACCCTTTGCGGCTGCTGGTTACATTAACTCATTTGCTGGTTGTCTGGATCCTGTAATATTGGAGGCCCTATTTGGAAAAAAAAATGGGTAGATAAAATTTAGAAAACTCCAACAAGTACCAGTGTTAAATCAATAGCACCCACGTTTTATAATTAGGCCTCCCTCCAGCCACAACAATTTAAAATAATAATATTCATATTTGATAAATAGATCTCTTTCCCTCCAACCAACCCTGACATTAGATAGCAACACATTTAATATATACACACAATACATTCATATACTGCCGCCCCCCCTACACACACACACAATACATTCATATACTGACGCCCCCCTACACACACACACAATACATTCATATACTGGCCCCCACAAACACACAATCATACATATACTGGCCCCCACAAACAAACAATACATTCATATACTGGCCCCACAAACACACAATACATACATATACTGGCCCCACAAACACACAATACATACATATACTGGCCCCACAAACACACAATACATACATATACTGGCTCCCACAAACACACAATACATACATATACTGGCCCCACAAACACACAATACATACATATACTGGCCCCACAAACACACAATACATACATATACTGGCCCCACAAACACGCAATACATACATATACTGGCCCCCACAAACACACAATACATACATATACTGGCCCCCACAAACACGCAATACATACATATACTGGCCCCACAAACACACAATACATACATATACTGGCCCCACAAACACACAATACATACATATACTGGCCCCACAAACACGCAATACATACATATACTGGCCCCCACAAACACGCAATACATACATATACTGGCCCCCACAAACACGCAATACATACATATACTGGCCCCCACAAACACGTAATACATACATACACTGCCGCCACAAAACACAATACATTCATATACTGGCCCCCACAAACACACAATACATACCTAAACTGGCCCCACAAACACACAATACATACATATACTGGCCCCCACAAACACACAATACATACATATACTGCCGCCCCCTGTCACACAGACATTAATTTAGCACACTGACATGCACAATATTAATATAATACACCCCCCCCTTAGCACGTACCTGGCTCAATCCCACGCGCTGTCAGTTTCTTCAGTCATGGGACAGCACCCGTGCGAGGTGCATTGCGCGAACATAGACAGTGGGAGGGAGGGGGGGGGGGAACGGAACATTATGATCCGCGGCCTATTGAAGGTGGCTGGTCCCGGGGGAGGGGCGAGCCACCTGGCGGCCCGAAACAATGATTTTATGTCCGGCCCGGGGGACGTGTGCCCCCCTGCCCCCGGGGCCAGCCCGCCCCTGGCATGGAGACAGATCGAATATGGCATTCAAGTACAAATAACATCATCTTTTTTGACAATAGTGCCAAGAAAAAGAGAGAGAGAGAGCTTTGACCCAGACGAAGGTGAAAAAAACACCAAAAATCCCAGAGGCACGCCACTAATGATGCCTTGTTCCGGGGAAAAGATGGGAAAAAACCCTTTGTGCCACTGCTAAAAACGGCAAGCGGAGTATCCCTGGGTCGCTGCTGGGAGGAGACGAGAAAGAGAAGAGCGGCAGAAGAGAGAAGAGAAGTTATAACAACATTTATTTTAAGTGTGAGGCCTAACGTATTTCTTGTAAGTACCAGACTTCCACCTTCCTAGGAACTGAAATCCTTGTGTTGAGGCACCACCAGGGGCTGCCACGGTAGCTGCACCAATCCTAAATGAGTGAGTGCCATATAAACTGGGATCCAAATCTATGCGGGCCAGGGAACATTTTAAAACAGCAATAAATTGGAATTTCACAAGGGGGGAACCACTTTTGTGGATAAGGCATATATCTGAACCTGTGGATTGGGTGATGGCAAACTCATGTATCAGGGAAACAGGGTATATGCTTTGCTCAGACTGCACCCCTAGAGTAATCCACTAACCCCTACCCAATTGATCTGTTTTGGACTGGGCTATTTTACATTGTACTGCTGAGGGTTGAATTATTACATGCTTTGCTACAGCCCAGCGCCCATTTTTTGCCTCGGGGCCTTTAGAATTAGTGAGTTGGTGGCCCAACGAAATTCCAATTTAATGCTGTTTTAAAATGTTCCCTGGCTCACAAGGATTTCAGTCCCTAGGAAGGTGGAAGTCTGGTACTTACAAGAAATACGTTAGGCCTCACACTTAAAATAAATGTTGTTTTAACTTCTCTTCTCACTCCTGCCGCGCTTCTCTTTCTCGTCAACAAATACATATAAATTCATAGATTGACACCAAATAAACATTTTTTTCTGAATTTGCACCAAAAAGTGTAGGGTGTTATACACACCCAAAGACAAGAGCTCCATTGCTCAATTTGAGCAGGAGCAGCAAGCAGCTGCTGCCACCAGCACTGATGATAGTAATCCCTGTACGTCATTTGGTGAAGCCTATGTAAAAGTACATAGTCTTTTTAAGTCAGGGAAAAAAACATTAAAAAAAACCCCACCTTTTACCGTGGTGAAGAAAAAAAAAGCTGTAATCCATGAAAAGTTATCTGCCGGAAAAAAAAATTCCAACATGCCATTCTACATATGCAGTGGCAAAGAAAGAATGAGACCTTCGCCTTTCTCTATGAATGCGAGATCTAAAATTGTTACTGTGGCATCTTCTTGTAAGGTCACTCGTGACCAAGCAACACCAAGTAATTCGGACTCCAAAAGTGGTGCACAAATACTGTTACGTGTAAAAGCTGAGCTGGAAGAAAACAGTAAGGCATTAGAGGAAAATGTATGCTCAGATTCAGAAATGACACCAATCCCTGAGTGAATGCACAAGTGCTATGTGTAATCGTTACCATTCTGATAGTGTACCCATAAAGAAGGCCCCTTTCAGCATTTCTGCTGATGTGTGCCTGAACAGCCCGAGTGTAGCCGATGATACACCAATTGAGGATGCCATTTTGGAATTGGAAGAGGATGAGGGGGATATTTGTGTAGCCAATGAGGGATGTTGATGAGGATGACGCTGTTTGTGTAAGTCCTGCACCGGTGGAAGCAGTTCTTGCATGTGATAAGAAGGAGGCCATTGTCATGCCTCCTTAAGACCAAAAAACCCACTTCGTATGTATGGAATTATTTCTACCCAAATCTAGACAACATTTGTCTGGTCATTTGTAGTGTATGAAAAGCCACAGTCAGTCAAGGACGGAACCTTAACCATCTAGGAACCTCATACATGTTAAGCCATTTGACGCAAGTTCATGGCAAGGTATTGAGAAAATCAGAAATTTATGGTAAAATATAGCAACAAGCAGTCCATCATCAGCTAGGACCCTTCTCTCACCTACATCCCGATGCCTGCAATCTACACCCACAACACCGTCCTCATCAATATCTTCAGTAGAAATCGCAGTTAGTCCTACATTCAAGTTGCTAAGATTAGATGACTCCTGCACTATCCTTCATTCCTCTGAAGAATTCTTGAGCGTTAGTCCCACTGCTACTGCTGTTGCTGCCTGGGGTGATTCTTCATCCCAGAAGCAGACCAAGAAGAAGACTACTAGTACTTTACAACAATTGACTTGTTAAACAATCCTTTGCAAGAGGAAGCAAGTATGAAAGCTGTAACTCAATCGCAAAGCGGATCACAGACGCCATGGCGACTATGCTAGTATTAGATCTGCATCCAATATCCACTATTAATGCTGCTGGTTTTGTCCCCATCACCAAATTCCACCACAATACCATTTCAGTAGAAAAGCTATTCCTCACCTCTTCCAGAAGGTTCATAAAAATGTTATTATTGGGCTGCAAAATGCCATTCTACCCACTGTACACTAAACCCCAGTTATATGGACAAGTGGAACTGGGCAAACTAAAGCTTATATGACTGTAACAGCCCACTGTGTTGCTGATTCGCCTTCACCAGCAGGAACAGCAGCAGAATGTACCCAAGTATGTCACATGTGTCTGTGGCAGGCTTCTCTGTGTATCACCGGCTTCACTACAGCTGACAATCTGCTACAAAAACTAAGGGATACCATTGCAACATGGATTATCCTGCTTGGACTCTCCTCAGGATATGTCATTTCTGATAATCCCACCAATATTGTAAGAGCATTTCAGCTGGGTGAATTCCATCACATTCCCTGTTTTGCTCACACAATAAACTTGGTGGTGCAGAGCTTTTTAAAAAATGACAGGAACGTGCAGGAGATGCTGTCTGTGGCTCGTAAAATATCTGGACATTTCCGGCATTCGGCAACAGCATGTAGGAGATTACAGCTGCTGCAAGAGCAATTTAATTTGCTTTGCCACCAACTGAAGCAAGAGGTGGTGACAAGGTATATGTATATGCTTCTGAGGATGCTTTTTGAGAGCGGATAGAAGTAGAGGGGAGCTACGTTTCCAATTAAGGGCTATAAGGGATTTCGTGGCTGTAAGGATATGTGCAGTAAGTTTCCCAGAAAATTTATCAAGGTCTGGGGGAGGATAACAAAGGAGAAAAATCCAAGGGTCCTTTGCCACGGGAGCCTCAAATAGGGTGTCAATAAAGCCATGGATCGTGTCCCAAAAGGGAGTAATGATTGGACAAGTCCACCAGATGTGTAGCATTGATCCCCTGTGGCAACAACCCTGCCAACAGTCAGGCGACGAGGAAGGGAACATTGTATGTAGTCGGGTGGGGGTATAATACCAACGATAATAAGTTTTATAGGATGTCTCTTTTAGTTTGGTCGATATGGAGCTTTTGGCTATCCCCGGTCTCATGTCCTACCAGGCTTCCTCATCTGGAGGGGGGCCAAGATCCCTCTCCCAATCAGCTTCATGAGGGAGTTGCGGGCGCATAGTGGATTCAAGAAAGATATTATAAAGTTGTGATATCATACCCTTATCCATGGGGTGGAGTTTACATAGGTTTTCGAACGGGGTGAGGGGACATAGTAGGTATCTGGGCGGGAGGGAACGCAAAAAGTGGGTGATTTGAAAGAACTCGAAAGGGTTAAGCATTCTAGCTGGAGGGCAAGGCTGAAGTTCTGCTAGTGGGAGCCATTGGCCTTGTTTTGAAAAATCCGATGGAAATTTAAGGCCAGCCTGAGTCCAAATGCGGTATCTTACCTTGGAGAGGCCCGGAGGAAATATAGGATTAAACCAGATGGGAGTCAGGGGGGAAAGGGCAGATGTGAGTTTTAGCTTAAGAATCCCAAACCTTAATGTCAAATTTAGTAGTCGGGAGTAGTTTAGAAAGGGGGGGGGACAGTGTATAGGGGGTAAACCCCATAGAGGGGTAGAATCAGGGAGCGCTATATATGCCGCCTCTAGGTCAAGCCACGAGGTTGAACCCGAGGGGGCATATGATGCAACAATTTGGGAGAAATGGGAAGCCAGATAATATAGTTATCAGGTAGTCCTCTTCCGCCACCAGAGATGGGCTTTCTCAGAACCTTGAACGAGACCCTTGGGGGGTCTATGATTCCAGATGAAACGAGTGAAGGCTTTCTGGATATTAGATAGGACGACGGCAGGGACAGCAACTGGTAGGGTTTGGAAGAGATATAACCATTTAGGTATAATATTCATTTTGACTGCTATGATCCTGCCCAGCCACAAGATAATAAGATGGTTCCAGGAAGCCAAATCAGACTGGGAAATTTTTCTGATAAAGGAGGTCATATCGAGATGTGAGATAGATTCCTAAATATTTTCTTTTCCTGGTTTGCCATTTGAATTTGAAAGAGGACCTCAACACCTCGGCTTCCTGGGGGGGAACATGGATCAGCAAGGCCTCTGATTTTGTGTAATTTATTTTATAGTTAGATATCATACTGTAGGTCTGGAGAACCTTATAGAGGTTGGGAAGGGAAATGACCGGCTGGGAAAGCGAAAGCAGGACATCATCCGCAAAGAGTGAGACTTTAGAGTTAATGTCCCCCACCTGCACGCCCCAAATGCTGGGGTTAGATCGGATTTGAGAGGCCAGTGGCTCAATTACTAGAGTGAAAATAAGGGGAGAGAGAGGGCAACACTGCCTTGTACCATTTTGAATGGGTACAGAGTTTGAAGGTATACCATTGATCAGGACTTTCGCCGAAGGTGAGGAATACAGTGCCAGGATGCCAGTGAGAAAGTCACCAGTGAAGCCAAAGGCCTCAAGAGCTGCTCTCATAAAACCCCAGGAGATCCTATCAAATGCTTTTTCAGCATCCAGAGAGAGAATTATAGTAGGGTATCTCTGTCTGCCCACCCCCTTTTCATTCATCAGCAGCCTTCTCTTAGCAACAGACAGAACCCACCCATCGGCCTAGCCAACAAATCATTTCCCGCAAAGCCCCACCAATCACATCACTACCCAGGATTTATAAATCCACTAGTCATGACAATCAAAAACTCCTTGAAAAAGTCTGTGCGGGAGTCTCCCGGACATTCCGGGAGAGTTGGCAAGTATGGCCTACCTTGTGGAGGGGTGGTGTGGTGTGAAATGCAATTAATATTAGCATCTGCCAAACTTGCTTTTTCATCTACTGCTTGTATGTTATGTCCCCATCTGGTAACGAAAAACAATGCAGCCAACACTGGGTGTGCATGGTGGCTTAGTGTGTAGCACCTCTTCCTTCCAGTGCTGAGGTCATGAGTTTGTTTCCTGCCTTATGTGGAGTTAGAGTTCTCCACATGCTAGTGTGCCTTTCCTCCAGAAATCCAAAGTCATACTAGTCTGTTTGTGTTATGGCTTTGACATTGCAATCTCTGTTGGGAGAGTGAGGCCTTCTCTGTACAGTGAGGCAGAATTTGTCTGGCTATATAAATAAATGTTGCAAATGATGATGTTGTAGTAAGAAAGCAAAAGACCTTAAATCTTTTCAAAACATTTTTTGGGACATCTACATTCGTTAATGCCCTAATACCCACATGTTGTGCAAATGTGCTATATTAATAAAGACACATACGCCAATGATTGTGTTTGAACTAATATATTAACAGAAACCTATATAAATATATAAAAGAACAGAATAATCTTATTAACCATACAGGTCATCTAATATTTTTAAATCTTTTGCAATTTTTTTTTTTTTTATATTTATGAATTTTTCTGTTATTTCACCTGATGCGGGCATATATTTGACTCGGTGAAGGCGGCTGCAGCGGCCTGATGGATGTGTATTTGGGAATTGAAAATGAAAAAAAAAGAAAAGAGCAAAAAAGGTAGATTACTTGATTACCGAATGTTGAAAACATAGGAGTTAGCAGAGACGTGTACTGTTACATAACGCTCAAATTACAGCAATGTCTAATGGTATGCAAAATACATTAGGAGCAAGAGGCCTAAGGCTTTTTGGTTGCAGATTATATATATATATATATATATATATATATATATATATATATATATATATATATACATACACACTCATTTGTGCTGTGCCCATGGAAGAGGGAGGGGGTGGAGAGTGTATTTTCCATAAATACTTTGTATGGCCATCTTGCTAGACACCTGTGACATTTTTAAGACCGTCTTCTTTAATTGACCATGTGTGAAATAATGGTATTTTAAACAATACAATGGACGTCTAAATGTTAGAAAATTATGTCAATCCTTTTATGTCAATACTTACCATCTACCAAGGCATCCGCTTCTTGGGTGACTGCCACCACCTCGGCTTCCTCCACTGCCTCCAACACCTCCTCCTTTTCCTCTGCCTCCACCACCTCTACCTCAACTCTGACCGCTAGGGCACCATAGCCCTGACGGCCTGTTTGCATAAGTATAACACATTAGTATCTTGAAAATGTTCTCCCTGTTGCATAGTTACCTAAAGGTAGTCATATAATAAATGTGAGCTGATATTGAGCTCCTCCAAGAGCTGTGGTTTGCGCCGCTGTAAATCACTCCACCACCACTGCAGTTGTACTACAGACCTGCGGCGGTGTAATTGCAGCCATATGAAGAGGCAAACCATTCGGTAGGGCCGCAGCTTAATTTCATTAGTCACATATCTCCCACTGGGCACGCTATCATGACCTCCGCCAATAGACTCAGCTTTCTATGGGCAAATGTAACGGACCTCATTTTCCTTCTTAGCTTTACCTCTTAATATTTTAAAGTATTCAACTGTGTCCCTGGTTCTGTAAGTATGTGTGGGCGTGCTTACGTCAGTCGCGGTTCTCTTTGCAAAAGGTCGGCCCCCATGTATTCATCCTTCTGCATGAAATGAAACCTGCCAATCCTCCTTGATTACTGAATATTTTTCAGGTGAGCCAGACATGTCCCAGCTAAGGCCTGTTAGTAGATAAAGGAAAGCCTTTAGTTTGTTTTATTTAAAACAAAACTCTACCAATCAAGCTTCATCATTATTTTTCGAAGTGCTATGGCTATAAAAGTCACATCTGAAAACCTAAGCAGGGGCAGAGGCAGCACAATTTCAATTTTGCAGAATTCAAAGGTACACTTTTGTTGTCCAAACTCTCTGGTGCCTGCATTTGTATATTTTTATCAAAATGAAACAGGTCGTTACTTTTATCACAATACAATTGTTGGGGGGGGATGACAGATATTTAAAAAAATGTGATATAAACCATATTTGAAAACATTTTTACCTTTCAAATCAATGTTGAATCTAAAGTGTCTTGACAGTTTCTGGAGGGCTGGGGTTCTGTTGGATAAACATGCACTATGTAAATTGTCAAAAACCACATAAGATTTAAATTAATATATATTAGATTGAAGAGCTTTACAACACCACACCCCCCAAAAAAAAAAATAGATTGGATTACAATTTATGAGATAAATAACACACATATTAAAATGCACATTACATATGAAAATATAGATACACTGTTATTATGTAACATAAAATATCTAACAAACATATAAAGTGTCTATAAAAGAGTAAACTAAAATAGAACTCTGAATACAAATAAAAGACCACTATACAAATCCCCAGGAAAAAAAAGTCCTAACTAACTTCAAGTGTACATGAAGCAGTCTTTTATAGTGGATTGTAATGAGACATTTATATGCAGGTGTATAGGCCCACTGTGGAATCAGATGACGAGATCTGATGCTGGTTCTATGCAATGCTGGTTAAGAAAATCTGTTGTTTCCTTTTATACTTATTAAAACATGTTTGTGTTTATTTCTGAATGCAAATTACTCTGATATGCATTAGCATAGACTTTCTTATTTTATTTTTTATAAACCAAAACATGATCCTTTAGGTCTGTTACTAATAAGGTGTGTGCAATTGTTCATTTAATTATGGTCATTAACACTTTAGGATGCCACTAGTGGCTGTGATGTGTTGTGTTGTGTTGTATGTTTGTTTCAATCTGAAGTATGTCTTACTGGTTAGAGAAATGATCTGGCTACAGCAGGGTCATGAGTTCAAATCCAGAATCATGCATGTATCTGTGCTGACTTTGTATATCCCCATGTTTCTGTGAATGTACTCCAATGTGTCACTTATAGAAGAGTACGCTAATAAATGGTTTTAAAGTATTATACATATTTATGAATGCAAATTTATTAGTCGTTACATCTGTATCCACGTTTGTTTACATTTTTAAATTTCCTATGACACATTTTTTGTGATGGAAAACAAGAGAATGTGTGTGTGTAATTCTTTATTATTTATCCTTAAACCTTCATGTTGGCAGTAATGCATGTGTTGTGTTTGGAATTTCCATATCCAAATATTTAAACTGTGCATGTACAAAGGATTTAGGGCTCCAATATTTATTTTATAAATTTTTAATAAAAATATAATTGATTGACTGTTACATTAATTAAAATTATTAAAGTAAAACTGTTTGTTATGAGAGACGTTGATGCTCAGCTTTTCCTTCTAGTTTATTTCATACGCATACTGTTTCCACTTGCATGTTTGTGTAGTAGTTTAACAATCCACTTTTCATCGGTGGGTTCATGAGTTTGATTCCGGCTACATTTTGTGGAATATGGATAAAATGTATGTTGAAAATTGTGTGCAGCTACAACACAGAAAAGCAGCTGTTCGGAAGAACTTGATTGAAAGACATAGGAAATATCCACAGATGAAAGCCAAAAATTAGCAAAAAAATAAATAAATTTTAAGTTATATTATTATTATTATTATTATTATTATTATTATTATTATTATTCATGACTGAATTTCCATATCCACATATTTAAAATGTGCATGTAGCAAGGATTTATGTCTAATATTTCAAAGTATAATGTTATTGACATTAATAAAAATTAAAAAAGGAAAAAAGATTATGAAAGAATTTGATGGTCAGCTTTCCCTCCTAGTCTATTTCATGCACATATTGTTTCCACTTGAACGTTGGCTTAGAGGTTAGCCAATCCACCTTTCAACAGTAGAGACCTGAGTTAAAATCCTCACCAACGCTCTTATCTCTCTGGAGTTTATATATCCTCCCCATGTTTGTGTGGATTTCCTATGTGTCTCTTCGATAAGAGTACGCTTGATTTAAGTTTGCACAAATTCTCCTAACAATTTTAACAAATCAAACTGCTTGATTTACAGTTTGCTTTCATATTGTTAGTACCTGTAACACTTCGGTCCCGCAAGTAGTACCTGTCCCGTTACCCGTATTTCATTTATCTGGAAACTGCTATGTTCCAGCATCAGACTAACTTCATTCATTCATTCATTCAGCTATATTCAGATCTGTGCAGGTGCAAGCCTATTGCACTTCATGACCTCCTCTCTCTTTTTCATTGGCTAAGCACTTATGGAGCACTATTTTAACCTTCTGGATTCACCTGTCTGATGCCTGTTCTTCAAGCTCACTTCCTGCAGCCTGTGGCTCTGGTTCCGGTTCTCCTCGTGGTTTGCCTGTTATCCAGTCTGCTCTCAGTCTCCTGCTGTGTTGAACTATTGCTGCACCAGCACTGCTACTACCATCTCCAGTGTACTTCATCGCGACAGCTTCAGTTCTCTCACCGCTACCACTCACAGCTGCTACTACACCTGTGACTCATCAGCTGTTACTATGGGTTACCTCCGTTACTTCAGTTTGCTGTCAGTCTCCTGCTGTGTTGAACTATTGCTGCTCCAGCACTGCTGCTACCATCTCCAGTGTACTTTATCGCAACAGCTTCAGTTCTCTCATCGCTACCACTCAGAGCTAATACTACACCTGTGACTCATCAGCTGTTACTATGGGTTCCCTCCGTTACTTCAGTTTGCTCTCAGTCTCCTGCTGTGTTGAACTATCGATGCTTCAGCACTGCTACTACCATCTCCAGTGTACTTCATTGTGACAGCTCCAGTTCTCTCACCGCCACCACTCAGAGCCGCTGCTACTATTGTGACTCATCAGCTGTTACTACGAGTTACCCCCACTACTTCAGTCTGCTCTCAAGTCTCCGGATGTGTTGAACTATCGCTGCTCCAGTACTGATATTACCATCTCAACTGTACTTCATCGTGACAGCTCCAGTTCTCTCACCGCCACCACTCAGAGCCGCTATTACTACTGTGACTCATCAGCTGTCACTACGAGTTACCTTCACCACGTCAGTTTACTATCAGTCTCCTGCTGTACTGAACTATTGCTGCTCTAGTACTTCAATACCATCTCTGATGTACTTCATCGTGACAGCTCCAGTTCTCTAACCGCTATCACTGTGAGCCGCAACTGCCTAGGTGACTCATTGGCTGTTCTCCCTCAGCTACCTCTGCTTTCCCGTGTGAGCTCAGCATACTCCAGTGCTGTACTCCCGCTGTTACAGTATCTCTACCAATCACCATTGGATACACCATTGTGACAGCCTCTGCTTTTCCTCATTGTACCACAGGACATCTACTCTCCTTGTGCCTCATTTGTCTCTACCCGTGTTACCTGGCTCCTCCTTACCGTTCTGCTGTTCACCCACTCACAGGACCGCGACCTGCAGGTTTGGTGCCGCTAAATCCATACCTCCTTGCCGGGGTTCCTTGTGAAAACCACCTGCCTGTTAGACTCCACGACTGTGGGTGGGCTAAGCCATGTCCAGCAGAGAATAGGGATCAATTTCCCATAAGCCAACCGTGACAGTACCGTTCAACACCGGCTGCCGGTATGGATGGTTAAGGTACTGGCAGACCCATTCCAGAATTCGGAATGGATGGTTAGGGTACTCTTAGCCCCATTCCGGCAGCCGGAATGGATGGGGAATGCACTCAGCGCTCCATTCCGACATACATTAAGGCAGGTAGAACGGATAACTAGAATATATAGCTGGGATATACAATATATATGCAATATAATATGTGTAATAGTTGTTCCACATATTACAGAGAACATATCTGTGTAGCAGAACAAAATGCACCATGCAGGCATAGAAAACACAACAAGCTTTACTCAAGACGCCAAGCAGCAGAGGGCACTATAGTAAGCTGACTCATTCTGGCATTCTGGCAGTTCCGGGTTTAACCTAATCCCCAAATATCAGCACCTAACTGTTGACACATCAGCCACTTTACATTGCAATTAATTACAATTGTGGTTGTAATTAAAAAGAGGCTCCTTTTACAAAAAAATGTTCACAATGTTTAATGTTTGATATAAATATAAATTACATTTTCCCAAAAAAATAAAGTTATTTTATGTGAAGTGTATTAAGATGTATGTTGTGCATATTTAGTTGTAAGTGTTTTAAATGAACGGTGCTTTTAGAACAGTTTATTGTTGTTATTTAGCTAGCTGCTTTGGATTTAAACATAACCCTGAGTTTCCTTAAGTTTAAGCAAGGAGTTAAGATAAAACTCACAGGTGTTTTTTATACAGTTTCCATTTCTAATCATAAATGACTATACTATTGACAGTATTAACTGATTTTTTTTTTTTTTTCTGTGCGTTGTTTTGAGATTTCATATTCCACATACGTATTATACGCATTCTGCAGTGTCTGGTCTAGTACAGCAGAGTGAACCTACACAAATAGTCAACACCACACATATCTTGAGATCCGTACCTTGCTGACTCCGGGAGTATGCAGAGCCGATTTATGAGCCATTGCGAACAACTGCACGATGCACTCAGTATGGACGCCTTAATGACTCAGGCCCACTATGTCTGAGTTAATTAATCAAAATTATGTAAGAATAATCATAAAACTCATTCATAGACCATTAGTAAGGAGAATTGGGATAGGGTATGGGATTAATGCCCTGAATAAGTAGAAATATTATAATATAGAAATTTTATTTTAATTTCATTGAAAATTAAAATAAATTTTCTATAATATAATAATTCTCCTTGACCACAGAGTAATTTTTCAGTTGATCTGCAATTTTATATATTCACTGTCTATGTTCTGTTTTTATATTTCGCTTAGCTTCATGTTATTAGGATGATTTATCATTTTTAATTAAAATTTATAAAGTCTATTTATTTTATTCAGCCATTATTTTTCATTCCATGCATCCTCGAGTGCACCTTTTTGGTCACCTCTTTTTCCTTTTCATTTTTTACTTCATTTCAGGTGCAAGGGTGCACCACTTAGAGATTTATCTATATCTAGATACTCTGGGCAATGAGCTATATATTTAGGAACTCATTATAGGATATATGGTTTTGAACATACCTAGTGCGGTTATATTTAGACATGAGCGCACTCGGATTTCTGAAATCCGAGCCCACCCGAACGTTGCGGATCCGAGCCAGATCCGGGTATTCCCGCCAATTGCAAAACTGAAAGCAAGGCTCTGAGTCATAATCCCGCTGTCGGATCTCGCGATACTCGGATCCTATAAATTCCCCGCTAGTCGCCGCCATCTTCACTCGGGCATTGATCAGGGTAGAGGGAGGGTGTGTTAGGTGGTCCTCTGTTCTGCTATATCTCGTGCTGTTCAGTTCTGTGCTGTGCTGTGCTGTGCTGTGCTGTGCTGTGCTCTGTGTTCTGCTCAGTCCAGTGGTGCTGTGTCCTGTGCTCTGTCCTTCTGAGTTCAGTAGTGCTGCTGGGTCCTGTTCAGTCCAGTCTTGCTCTGTCCTTCTGAGTTCAGTGGTGCTGCTGGGTCCTGTGCTGTGTCCTGTTCAGTCCAGTGGTGCTGTGTCCTGTGCTCTGTCCTTCTAAGGGCATTGTTATTTCCCCATTATTCCCAAATTATAAAAAATGTAAAAAAATATCCCAAAACAATCCTGCAGTATAAGTCCATTGGTACTGCTATATTACAAAGTTCACTCATTCTGCAGTATAAGTCCATTGGTACTGCAATATTACAAAGTTCACTCATTCTGCGGTATAAGTCCAGTGGTACTGCAATATTACAAAGTTCACTGATTCAGCAGTATAAGTCTAGTGGTACTGCTATATTACAAAGTTCACTGATTCAGCAGTATAAGTCCAGTGGTACTGCAATATTACAAAGCTCACTCATTCTGCAGTATAAGTCCATTGGTACTGCTATATTACAAAGTTCACTGATTCAGCAGTATAAGTCCAGTGGTACTGCTATATTACAAAGTTCACTGATTCAGCAGTATAAGTCCAGTGGTACTGCTATGTTACTGGCAGGAAAAAAAGGCAGTTTGGAAGCCCCTGTACAAACTGGCTCTATTTTACCTGAGTTGACCCCCCTCCAGTGTGTACTCGAAAAGAGTTTTTAGTGCAGCGGGGAACCTGGTCAGTGAGCGGCGAAGGGGGTTGCTTCCTCAGAACGTTGAAAAAATGATGTTCATAAAAATGAATTATCAATTTCTCAATCAAGTACAGGACTGCCCTCCAGATAGTACAGAGTGACCTGTGGTTGTGGAGTCCAGCGGGGACGAATTGATAATGTGTGAGGAGGAGGAAGTACACACTGTAGGGGGAGAGGAATCAGAGGTTGAGGATGAGGACGACATCTTGCCTCAGTAGAGCCTGTTTGTACAGGGAGAGATGAATAGCTTTTTTGGTGTGGGGGCCCAAACAAACCAATCATTTCAGCCACAGTTGTTTGGTAGGCCCTGTCGCTGAAATGATTGGTTTGTTAAAGTGTGCATGTCCTATTTCAACAACATAAGGGTGGGTGGGAGGGCCCAAGGACAATTCCATCTTGCAACTATTTTTTGGGCATTATGTGACCGTTCAACAGTCGTTTGCCATGTTCAAAAAGTAAAAGAAAATGCCAACAAATTCAACAAATTAAACCAAAAGTAAAATGCCCTGTCATAATCAAAAACAAGAGGTATTGACGTGCTTGAACTACTGTAATGTTTATAACTTATAAACACTACACTTGAAAGCTTGAGCCTTTAAATGAAAAAGTCACTCTTCATTGCACGAATATTTGCAACAGGGACAATTTTTTGGTTAACAAAGTCAACAAACAACACTTCGACGCTGTCTGTCTTTCACATACTTGATGGGATCTCAATGATGAATGCTCTGTACCATGGTCGTCTAAAACAAGAGTTATTGACGTGCTATAACTACTGTAGTTTTTATAAATTATAAACACTACACTTGAAAGTTGGAGGAGGTATTGTGGCCCCGGTACCAAATTGGGTACTGGGGCCACTCCACTATGCAGTCCAGATAGAGGCATATCAGATATTAAACAACGTTGACTGTTGCTGCCAAATCATAAATTAATGAAAATGACCTGTCATCGTCAAAAACAAGAGGTATTGACACGCTCGAACTACACCCTGTATATGCTGCAGAGGATGTAGGAGCAGGCAGCTGTGCAGTGGAATTCAGACCATTTGAAGGCGGAGGTATTGTGGCCCTGGTACCAAATTGTGTACCAGGACCACTGCACTATGCAGTCCAGAAAGCTACCTCGGTGAAACGTTTTGGACTAAAAACAATATTGTGCGGTGTGAGGTGTTCAGAATAGACTGGGAATTAGTGGAAATGATTGTCATTGAATGTTATTGAGGTTAATAATAGCGTAGGAGTGAAAATAAACCAAAAAAAACTTGATTTTAACACTTTTTATGTTTTTTTCAAAATAAATCCGAATCCAAAACCTTAAATCCGAACCAAAAACTTTCGTCAGGTGTTTTGCAAAACAAATCCGAACCCAAAACCTCAAGCAAATCCGAATCCAAAACACAAAACACGAGACACCAAAAGTGGCCGGTGCACATCCCTAGTTATATTACCCTTTTTCTAAAAAAAAAATAAGCAAGCTGAAATTCAGCTATGATGTTCAATACTATTTATATTAAAGCGTTGTCAAGTTAACTGACACAATGAACACAAAATAGAGATACATCCTACCTGTCTGGTGATGAATAAGTCTCAGTCAAATTACAAAATTGTGAATCATTTCCCCATCTTAATCTAAGATTTCAGCACCTAAGGACAACTGTGTGTGTACTATTGGCCTCTACTTGAGAAAATCAGTCAGTTCAGGAAGTGGAGTGCGGGGCCTGAAGCATTTAAACTTTTTATTCAAGTCAACACTTCAAATTTATTAACGTCTTGAGCAAATATTTATGGGGCTATTTCCTCCCTTTGTAGGCACAAAGCCAGTAATCCCTGCAGTTAAGATTTGATCATTTGTCAGAAGGACTATTAGGGAATGTAGTCTGTCGAAATCTACTTTTAGGGGTCCCATGACTGTGAGGGGCATTAAATAGACTAAATTCATTGAGCTTTTAGTATACATGCCAAACTGATTTAAAAGACCTGTGAATTAATGGTGGAGAATCTTGAGTTCTAAAAGATATTTTCAGGATACTGTAGTTTCAGAAAGTTACTTTAGTTAGAAAAATACCATCACTCAATTTACATACCAACACTCTTCATCAATATTCCCTTTGTCTGCCATGTTGCCTGACCTTTCCTGTTCTGATTCAACCTCTTATTTTTCATTTGCCAATAGCTGCCCTATTTTGTATATCTTAAATAGAGACTGAGGGCCTAATTTAGAGTTGAGCATAGTTCCAACTTTGCTGAGTAAATATACACATCCCCTTAATGCACATGTGCACCAAAATGTGTCCGTATTTAGATATGCGTTTATCTTAGACATGCAGCCTCTTACACCTGTAGAAGTGGAATAGGAGTGTGCAAACATTAGTTAAGTACAGTAAGGCCATGTGCAAGTTGCTACAAGAGGAGTGCGATGCACTGTCTCCTATTTGTAGTCAATAACCTGGTGGTCAAGTGTACAGGAAGCGGGGAAGCAGCCTCAAGCTCATTCTGCGCTACTGCGCATGTGCGAATGCCGAAACCGGAAGATCGCACTACCAACAGTGATAGCTGCGTCCTGTATTATAAGTTATAAGTCACTCAAAGCCTATAAATAGTGACCGGAGGCTCTCCCCTATATATAAAGTCCCGTCAGAACGCACAGAAAAGAAAAGTTAATTATTAAATACATTAACATCTGTTAATAATGTAATCATTAATGAAATAACATTTTGTAACATGAAATACATTGTTTTGGATGTTAATAATGCCTACTGTACATAAAATTTATTTTTTCAGTTCCTCTTGATTGAAAACATATGTTCTAGCATGCATATGCGACTCATCACTATCACTCGGCACTTACACCTGCCCTGTAGCTGGTGCAAGTGATATGGCTAAAAATTATAAAAATTACGTACCTGAGAGATGACCAGAGCTTGAATCTGACAGATGTGTGTGCTCAACCTTTCCATGCCCCTTATTGTACATCGTCTACGTGCTTACGCTCCTTCTCTCCCCTGTTTCGCCCTTGAAATCTTAAGATGTTGGAAGTGCCCTTTGCATTTGAAGAGGAATTGGATGCATTTGCGTTCACTGGCATATGGTCTTTTTCTGAGTATGCGCAGAGCAATTTTACACAGAATATGCCATGTATCAGCATTTATGTTCCTAGATGAATCAGACCCAGTGTGTTTTGAATTTGAAGTATCTTGAGATACGTGTGACTCAACATAAACATGTAAGTGCAATTTTTGCAACAGTATTTTAGACATACATACGGGCACAAAATACATCAAACACTTAATGAGGCCTAGAGTGACTGCAGTAAGTTTGCTCCTACATTTGCATATGTGAAATCATTAGCTGCAGTCTAAGCAAGATAAGAATGCAATACCACCCATTATACAGTAATATATTTGTCATTTACATTTTCTCTAAAAGGGTAGGACACTTTTTACTTACTCTTTTCCCCCAGTTGATAAGCAAGTTAAAAAAATATAAACTGCACAAATTGGATGTGTTTCTTGCCTCAACACATCACCTTTACATTTAACCTTAATGCTCTAATTAAATAAATAAAGACACAGACACTTTCTTGAGGTGGCAAATAATAGGTCACAGTTTATTTAATTTGAAAGCACACTTGCAGAAACGTATACTGTGGCACAGCTAACGACTGATGACTGAATAATAATGTGAATGGCCAACTGGCCCTAAATCCACTTAACCAAAGATCTAATCCCTTACCCTATGGTCAGCGATAAATCTAGCGTCAGGTGACTACACCCCTGCTAGACTAACAATAACCTGCCGTCACTAAGCATGTCAAGGGGTCCTCCTTACAAAAGGACCAAGCGCCACCTTTACCTCGAAGGGGGCAGTGACCCGCGGCCAATCAACTATAGCGCTGTATGTATCAGACACTGATCACAGTGGTTTCCTACCACCGCTGTTGTTCTGATTTGGAAGAACAGTCCGCCACCAAATGATCAAAGAATACCACCTATCATCATCATCATCATCATCATCATTTATTTATATAGCGCCACTGATTCCGCAGCGCTGTACAGAGAACTCATTCACATCAGTCCCTGCCCCATTGGAGCTTACAGTCTAAATTTTCCTAACATACACACACAGACAGACAGAGAGACAGAGACTAGGGTAAATTTTTTTGATAGCAGCCAATTAACCTACTAGAATGTTTTTGGAGTGTGGGAGGAAACCGGAGCACCCGGAGGAAACCTACGCAAACAGAGGGAGAACATACAAACTTCACACAGATAAGGCCATGGTTGGGAATTGAACTCATAACCCCAGTGCTGTGAGGCAGAAGTGCTAACCACTTCGCCACCATGCTGCACCTAGCTTTAAAAAAAAAATGTGTTCAATAAAAATACCAAGCCCTGCACCTATGAGGTATACCCCATCCTTACGGTATAGCTGCATTTGGTCTATTGTGAGCAAAGGATGATCAATTACAATACCTTGCAAGGCGTTCATGACATGTCTTAAGGAGTGGTTGGCCTTTTTGACAATCTTTTGCATGGTCCTAAGGAAAATGCCGTTCTCCAAGAAAGGCAGGGCACTAAAGTGGACAGACTATGGTGATGGTCGGTCATTGTGATCTAATGGCCTGCAAAGCATTGCGCATTCCAATTATGCTGTTTGCATACAGGACAAAGTCCATTGGTCCAGGCCCTATGAGTAAGAGATAGGGAGAAGGAGGGGGGAGGGAGAGGAACGATAACCCAAGTGAAGGTAAAAACCTGAAAAAACCCTGGAGGTGCATCACAAATAAGGCCTTGATCCAGGGAAAAACAGGAAAAATCCATTCATGCCCTCGCTGAAAGCGTCAAGCTACAAGCCCTGGATTACTGTGTAAGGTGGGGGGGGGGGTAGGAGCATTGAGGAAATAAGCAGGTTAGACATCAGGTCTAATGTATTTTTTTATACGTGGAGGATTTCCATCTACCCAGGGTTTTTTCTTGCGGACACAGAGGAGCCAGCTATGGCCGCGGACGTAGCGGTACCAATTTTAAATGAGTGGGTGCCAAACTGGGCCGGGTCTCCACCCAGGCACCCTGCTGTTTTCTTAAAAAGGGCATTAAATTGATAGAGGGTAACTGGAGAACCGTTTAAATGTGCTAAAAATATGGGACTGGTTGTGGGTCTGAGTTCCATGAGCTGTCTTGTTAACTTAATCGGCAAATGTCAGCATCACTGTGTGCAAGTATTGGAATCCACGCACCATTTTACAGGAGAGTTGATTCTCCTTTATCAACACTTGTTGTGCTAGCAACACAGATGCTGTATGAAACTTAGATTGTGCGACTAGTTCCGATATCCTAAAAGCGCCGACGAAGGCCAGTGCAAATGCTGTACGAAATAAGAGTAGTTCATATGGGTTGGATATTACGGATTGCAAGGAGTGTATCAGCTGGCACAACAACGGCCATCCTTTTACGGCTTTTGACATAATAAAGTTTTTTTGGTCGGATCTACTGCTCTGTGCATGCAAGTCATGAAAGATATGCCTACTACTGACATGGACATAGCAACCTTAGACGCACCATCCTGGTATTGTGCCGCGATGAAAGCAAGATCATCACTTTTACCTGTCTCCTGTGATCCCCTGGATCTGAGGAATTGTTGCCATTGATGTCATGATGCATGATAGACTCATTTAGTGGACTGTGCCAAAGACCTTTCCACAAGTAACCTCATGCCGGCCCGATGATCTTCCAAACAGAAGACGGACAAGGGGTGCCGGAGGGGTTAGCATTAATAGCAAGAGTCGTAAACCGCTGCCATTGACAGCGTGATAAGGCGTCCACTATGCTATTCTCAATGCCTGGGACATGGCATGCTGCGAAGGAGATCTCAAAATTTAAACATCGCAATATCAGATAATGAAGTAGAGTAATGGCCAGGGGGAGGATGCGCTCTGTTTGTTGATCGATTGAACAACTCCCAGAAAGTCGTAACCAGAATATTATGTGCAGCACCGTAAGCTTGTTTGCCCACAATTATATGACTATGATTATGGGGAAAAGCTCAAGGACTAAAAGGTTGGCCACTAAGCCAAATTGCCACCAGCAAACCCACCCGCATGCGGCGCACCATTCACCGTTAAGGTAAGCGCCAATCCTCATTGAGCCTGAAGAGTCTGAGTATAGATGTATTTGCAGATTGGATACTGGAGTTTATCATTAAATTTGCAAAGGAACCAATGCAAAACTTGGAGATCTTCTTTAATCTTTGGTGACAATTGAACCACAGCGTGCGGTTGAGTAATTATTTCCTTGGGTCCAAAATGAACCCATGGAAATAATTCGGCCTTGCATGGATTGCACTTTATGTAGGGGACCCAAATATAAATTATGGTGTCTATCATTTTTTGAATTTTTTCTGGGTGAAGGCGGCAGCAAGTTGCCTGGGTGTGAATCTCTATACCCAGGTAGGACAATTTGGATGTGGGTCCCTCCATTTGATGATGCTAATCTTTCTTTGTCATGTGCTAAAGCCTATGTTTAAGTGCATAGTGGTTTTAAGTCAGGGAAACAAAAATGTAAAAAAAATAAGCTTGTACCTTTTTAAAGAAAAAAAAACCTCTCTAATATAGGTGAAAGTTTACTGTTGAAAAACATAAATTTGCCAACATGCCATTCTACCCAAAATATTAACAAGCATACCTGCATCAGCTAGCTTCATTCTCTCAGCTCCTGCAATGCACACTGTCATCATCCCCACCCTCATCAGTGTGTACATCATCCTCACACAATACTAATTCATCCCCGCTGGAATCCACCATTACAGAAGTCTCTGTACTTTGATGTAATTGCCAGTAATGGCTTTCCCGTTGAATTTGTAGTTCATTTTACGACAGAGCTGTCACGATTTTTGGGCAATTCTTTTACAAATGTCAAAATGTTGTGCCGACTCATCTGCATCACTACTGGGTGTCTTGGGAAAGTTTCGTTTTTTCCTAGCAGCAGTAGCCTGAGAAACTGAAAGATGGGACGCCGCTGTGTCATGTACGACTTCAACTGTCAACTTGCTCACTGTAATGGTTTCCAGTGTTGTTGAATTAACATTGTGTTAGGATGATGTACACACTGATGAGGGTGAGAACGAGGCTGAAGATGATGATAACAACATCTTGCCACTGTAGAGTTCATTGACAGCACTGTTACCTTAGTTGCCTTAAGCCCATTCTTACCTTGTTTTGTGAGGGGCCCAAACAAACCAAGCACTTCAGCCACAAAAGTGGCACTCCTTGTTGCTGAAGTGCTTGGTTTGTTAAAGTGTGCATGTCCTTTTTAAAATCCATTATAAGGGTGGGTGGGAGGTTCCCAAGGACAATTCCATCTTGCAGCACTTTTCCTTTCAGCTACCGCTGTGTGCCAATGTTACCTACATGTGCTAAAGTTTGTTTCTGTCTCGTACGTGTAACCACATACTTTGTTTTTCACTGGGTTCACCATCTACATCTGTGTTATAGCAGTGCTCTGGGTGACGGCGATCTCATTGTCTTCATCATCCAAATCTTCATCTGCAGGGGCCAGTGACACTTAATTCAAGTACGGTCTCCTCAACTTCATCTATATATTTGTTTAAATCTCTATGTAATGCAGTGTGCGTTTGGTGTCACAGTCTGTCTGAAGCAAATATAATACCACTCCAGTTGTAATATCCATTTATGTGTCTATATAAGTTTGGTGGCTCTTCAGAGATGAGAGTGAGGTATCCAGAGAGGAGAAGGAGATTAAAGATGCAGAACGAGCAGACATGGTTTAATAATGTAGGGTTCATTGACAGCACTGTTGGGCTTAAGGTAGCTAAGCTATTGGTAGCTTGTTTTGTGGGGGCCCAAAAAGCCATGCAGTTCAGCCACAAAAGTGGCACTCCTTGTCACTGGAGTGCTTGCTTTGATAAAATGTACATGTCCATTTCAATATCTTACATAAGTGTGGGTGGAAGGGCCAAAGGACAATTCCATCTTGCACCACTTTTATTTTCTGCCACTGCTGAATGGAAATGTTTCCTAGATGTGCTATGAACCGCTCTGTGTTTGTGCCGTTGCTCTGTCGCTTAGCATTCAGCCAGGTCGCTACAGTCCGAAAGTGGAAGAAAATAATATTGTGACCCATGAGGTGGTCAAAATTGACTGTAGATTACTGGAAATTAGTGTTATTAAGGTTAATAATAATGTAAGAACAAATAAAGAGCAAAATTATGTGATTTTAGCATATTTTAGCTATTTTTCTAAAAAATACACATCCAAAACCAAAACCAAAGCACGCAAGGGTGGTTTTGCCAAAACCAAAACCAAAACACAAACTTTATTCAGATGCAGTCCCAAAACCAAAACACAGTGGTTAGTAAACATATCTAGTAAAAACTAAGGGTGTGCACTTTTAGTGTTTTGGGTTTTGGGTTTTGGGTTCTGATTAGCTTGAGGTTTTGGGTTCTGATTTGTTTTGCCAAAACACCTGACAAAAGGTTTTGGTTCTGAATTAGGGTTTTGGGTTCTGATTTATTTTTAAAAAAAAGTATAAAAAGCGCTAAAATCCAGTTTTTTTGGTATTTTTACACTCCTACGCTATTATTAACCTCAATAACATTCAATAACAATCATTTCCCCTAATTTCCAGTCTATTCTGAACACCTCACACCTCACAATATTGTTTTTAGTCCAAAACGTTGCACCGAGGTAGCTTTCTGGACTGCGTAGTGGAGTGGCCCCGGTACCCAATTTGGTACGGGGGCCACAATACCTCCTCCAACTGGTCTCAATTCCACTGCACATATGGCTGCTCCTACATCCTCTGCAGCATATAGAGGGTGTAGTTCGAGCACGTCACTACCTCTTGTTTTCGACGATGACAGGTCATTTTCATAAAATTTTGATTTGGCAGCAACAGTCAACGTATTTTAATATATGATACGCATCTATCTGGACTGCGTAGTGGAGTGGCCCCGGTACCCAATTTGGTACCGGGGCCACAATACCTCCTCCAACTGGTCTTAATTCCACTGCACATATGGCTGCTCCTCCATCCTCTGCAGCATATAGAGGGTGGAGTTCTAGCAAGTCAATACCTCTTGTTTTCGATCATGACAGTGCATTTTAATTATTTTTGGATTTGGCCCCAACACTGAATGTAGTTTAATATCTGATACGCAGCTATCTGGACTGCGTAGTGGAGTGGCCCCGGTACCCAAATTGGTACCGGGGCCACAATACCTCCTCCAACTGGTCTGAATTCCACTGCACAGATGTCTGCTCCTACCTCCTCCATCTGGTCTGAATTCCACTGCACAGATGGCGGACACCGGAGGCACGTCTAACACCAACATAGCTGTTAAGGCCGCAGTTATTTTTGGGTACAGCAGCAACAGTGAACGTAGTTTGACTTTTAAATAGCAGTACCTAGTATTTTTTGGTACAGCAGCAACAGAGAACGTAGTTTGACTTTTAAATAGCAGTACCTATTATTTTTTGGTACAGCAGCAACAGAGAACGTAGTTTGACTTTTAAATAGCAGTACCTAGTATTTTTGGGTACAGCAGCAACAGAGAACGTAGCTTGACTTTTAAATAGCAGTACCTAGTATTTTTGGGTACAGCAGCAACAGTGAACGTAGTTTGACTTTTAAATAGCAGTACCTAGTATTTTTTGGTACAGCAGCAACAGAGAACGTAGTTTGACTTTTAAATAGCAGTACCTAGTATTTTTGGGTACAGCAGCAACAGAGAACGTAGTTTGACTTTTAAATAGCAGTACCTAGTATTTTTGGGTACAGCAGCAACAGAGAACGTAGTTTGACTTTTAAATAGCAGTACCTAGTTTTTTTTGGTACAGCAGCAACAGCGAACGTAGTTTAACTTTGAAATAGCAGTACCTAGTATTTTTTGGTACAGCAGCAACAGTGAATGTAGTTTGACTTTGAAATATCAGTACCTAGTATTTTTTAACTAATTTTTTTATATTTTTTTAAAATTATTTTTGTATAGGTTTTTTATATTTTTTTTTATTTATTTTTTTATAACTTTTGAATAATTTTGAAATAACAATGCCCTTAGCAGAACAGAGCACAGGACACAGGCAGCACCACTGGACTCAGCAGGACACAGCACCACTGGATTCAGCAGGACAGAGCACAGGACAAAAGCAGCACTGGACTCAGCAGGACAGAGCACTGGACAAAGCACAAAGAACCACTAAACTGATCAGGAGCTCCCTAACTACAACCTCCCTCACAAGTGATCACAGCCAGAATGAAAATGGCGCCCGCAAGGTGAGTATTTATGACATCCGAGTTTCGCAAGATCCGACGCGAGACTTGGATGTCATAGCCTCGGTTTGACTCCGTTTGGCGCCCGGAAGTTCCCGAACAGTGCTCGGATCCCGTCGGATCCGCACTGTTCGGGTGGGCTCGGATTTGCGGAATCCGAGCCCGCTCGTCCTTAGTAAAAACCGTCATGAACCTGAATGAGCTAGTGTGAAGGGGTAGTACCCAGGGCCGTCTCTTCCATTGGGCACAATGGGCAGGTCCCCGGGGGCCCTGCGGGCAAGGGGGCCTGTTCGAGGCAGCGCTGTAGAAAAAAATAATGATAAAAAAAATTTAAATTAAAATACTTACCTTGCGGTCACGTCAGCGGCGATCCGGCTCCCTCCCTGGTCCCCTCTTCCGTGCTGTGCTCGCAGTGAATGCTGGGCGTAATGTCACGCCCAGCATTCACTGTGAGCACAGCACGGAAGAGCGCAGAAGAGACTCGGCGGCGCGTAAAAAAGGAGAGAAGGGGATCAGAGTTAATTTATTTTTTTTAGGGGCCCGGTGCACTGCATTGCCTGGGGGCCTATAAAGTAGTTAAGGTGGCCCTGGTAGTACCCTAAAGGCAGATTCAATCTCTAATTTAGCTAACCGAGATATAATTGAAAATTCCTGGACTAATGTCAGAACGGACTCAAACGACTGATAATTCACTGAACTATACTGTACATCGATTGTGTCATTAACTGATTGATCAGATGGGTTATGAGAGATGTTAGATTAACTGAAATTTTCCCACAGCTTTCTTGGGTACCAATCCTATAGGGGATATCACTAAATTGGGAAGGGGCCTAGCATGCTTCCGAGGCAAATTGCTTTAGAAGCCTTCTCCGCTATTATATATCAGGAAAAGCAAGTGCTGAATTCAAATTTTTTGGTATGGACAAGTCCAGACATCTTTGAATGGGTAATTTAAAATCGGGTTTTTTTGGAATGTGGCCACTTCATAATTGGGGAAAATTTCAAGCCATTTCATTAAGTTATTAACCTTAATTGGTGAAGGCGCATTAGCGTGGAGCTACATATGCAGCCCCTTGTCCTCTATCTGTACCTGGGCACCTCTGCAGGTCGAACACACGTGGCAATATTTGTACACTGTTCTTTTGAAACAAGTTCCTGCATTAAACGCGTAGCATCGGTTTTTGCTGGAGAGGGTTGTAGGCAACCTCCCCAATGAAGAAAACCACTTTAGTTCTACCGGAAATGTGACATGACTACTCGGGTGCATGAGCTCCATCCAGGATTCCCCAAGCTTGAAAAGAGAGCGGCTCATGCTAGCACTAATTTTTTGTCTAAATTTCTCGTCATAGGCTCTCCATCATTAATGCAAATGTCATTGATCATATGGAGGTAGCAGTATACATCTTTGCCTTCTCAAGACCTGGTCTTGGTATATGCGGCAGCAAATGCGCAGTATCCACTAAGCCAGTTGGGGAAAGATCTTTAGGCCTCTTTGCCTATACTGTTATTTGACAGGCAGCTGCTATGTTCTTTTTCCCTAAGACTGTTAAAGCAATCATGTCTACATACGCTCCTTTCCTGATCCTGTCCCTAGCCCTATTCCTTATTATGAGGAACTTACCTGCTCCATGCTACTGATCACAGCAGTTTCTTGTTTACGTCTTGCTTGGTGCTGCGATCATGTGACTCTGAAACTCCTTGCACTATATAAGATCCACTCTTACACACTGTCTGTGTCAGAGCAACAGGTTACTAACCCCTGCTTCTGCCTTCCACTGTGCTTTCTGGTTCTCGGCTCCTAGTGAATTTCTCCTTGCTTGTCTGACTATGTTTCCTGGATTAACCATTGTGCTACTTTCTTCAGCGTGTATTTAACCTGCCTATTTTTCTGATCTCGCTTTCTGGATTGTACTTGGCATCACATACCTCAGTGTGTATCTGACCCGGCTTGTTCACTGACCTTCCTTTCTGGATTGTCCTCGGCACTGCGTACTTCAGAGTGTATCCAACCCGGTTTGGTATATATTGAACACGATCTCTGTACCTGCCTGTGTATATCCAGCTGCATACGTATGAGTCCATCTACCCTCTATCACATCAGGGGACTACCTGGAGGGTCGAGACCTGCAGACGCAAAATCCATTCTCATACAAAAGTGGAAGCTGCTCAAATCAATTTATAGGCCATAACAGGTGCTGAAAGGGTGGGGTTATCCTGCAAGGAACATACACACAACATTTTTTTCCCCAGCACACTGCTATAGCCAGCAACAGATCTGCCATTTCTACTGTAGATAAAAATGCAAAAGTCTTTGTTGCACACATTTGCAAATGTATGTTTAAGCCATCCTACATGGCTTAAACAGGATGGCTTAAACATACATTTGCAAATGTGTGCAACAAAGACTTTTGCATTTTTATCTACAGTAGAAATGGCAGATCTGTTGCTGGCTATAGCAGTGTGCTGGGGAAAAAATGTTGTGTGTATGTTCCTTGCAAAATCCATTCTGCCTAGCGGAAGTTCTTGGTGAAAACCAGGGAGTCCATTAGACTCTGTGCCTCAGAAAGGCCTGCGCCGATTGTTATGCCTTCAGCAGTTATGTATTTACATATGTATGTATTCTGTGTAAACTCCATCTAGTGGTCAGTTTGGTATTAACTTAAATTGAACTCTCAGAGCCTCTGTAGTTTATTCACCAATGCACTATGGGAGCTACAAGGCTCCATTTTAGATATTACATGCTAGAAGCAAGAGGTGCAGTATATCTCTCCCCTTAGCACAGCATCAATGGTAAGATTGCTCCCTAGTTATGCACTTTTGCCATGTGTTTTCATGTTTGCATTACAATACATTTGTTCATGTTGTAAATGTATTTCCTTATTTCTGTATTACAGTTTTACCACTTGAATTATAACATTCTTAACTACTTGAATAAACAACATTGAAGTAGGAGTGGTTATGCTGTCTGTCTGATTATATTCAGGCTAAAGAGAAGATTATACTGAAGACAGAACAGTAAAACATTGGCTGTCAGCAAGTGGAACACACATATTCTGATTAACAGACCCTGCTACACTGCCAGCTCAGTTATCTGCATATGGCAAACTTAACAGTTTTCTACACAGTCTGCAACACAGTGGCCTCTCTGCAAGAGAAGTACAGCCACTTGACTTCACAGAAACCTACAAATTGTCAGTGCAGCCATACTGATTCAGCAATAAAGCAGTTCCTGCATAGTCAAGCACCTACTTAAAGGAGCCAACACACTGACTTCTCAGAAACTGGCACTCAGTATATGCAGTTACCTGTATACTGCAATATAGTGATCTCTATACAGTCAAACACCTACCTCTCAACATCATGTCGCAGAAAACGACACCTTCATACAAAACAAGGTCTCAAACCTCTGCTTCCTCAAAATCCTCATCTGTCAGCAATACAGCCATCTTTGCCCGCGCAAAAGCTGTTGCCGCGAAAGTACGCATCAACTTTGCAGAGCAAGAAATGCAATTGAAAATAGAGAAATCACGTCAGGAGGCAGAAATGACAGTAGAGAAATTACGCTTAGAGGCAATTATGGAAAAGCTTGCTGCAGAAAAAGAAGCCGCAGCTGCCATTGCTGAAGCAGACTTCTTGGAGACTGCAGATCGCCCTGATATAAAAGGCAACATCAATGTACTTGACTCAGAGCTCGGATCCCAAGATCCACTGCAACGCACATCAGAATATGTCTATCAAGTCTCCAAAATGAGTAGCAACCCTCCAGAAGCACAAGGTATGCAAACAGACTTTATCAGTGATAAAAGTCTAACACGCTGTACAGTGCAACCACATGTGAACAACAAACCATAAATTTACAAGCAAGAGAATTCTACACAAGGTAAAACCATGAGGGACATCCCTCCCCCACGCCCAGAGTTTGAGTCTGTTAACTACAACAACAAAGGCAGCGCCTCCTGCAGACAAAGGTGGCATGACACAAGCCGGCTGGAAACAGACAATCCTAGCAGATATGACCACACACCACTTGCTCACTGTGTTCATACACCGACAGCACATCCTAGAGCCAACCAGGACACACTAGACTTTGCCAAATTTCTTGCACGACGAGAGCTAGTAACACAAGGACTTTCAAAGTTTAATGATCGACCTGAGAGCTTCAGAGCTTGGCGATCCTCCTTCCTAAATGCAATCACAGGCTTAGACCTTTCATATAGCGAGGAAATAGACCTCTTAATAAAATGGCTTGGAAATGAGTCTGTTGAACATGCTAAAAGGATCAGAGCAATTAATATAAACTACCCAGAGTCTGGCCTTAAAATGATCTGGGATAGACTTGAGGAATGTTATGACTCACCAGAAGCAATAGAAGGTGCACTATTCAAAAGAATTGATGATTTCCCTAGATTACCTAAAAAGGGCTACCAGAGACTTAGAGAACTGAGTGACTTATTAATGGAGCTTCAAGTAGCCAAGTCTGAAGGAGACTTACCAGCACTTGCCTACCTTGACACAGCTAGAGGCATTAACCCCATAGTTCAAAAGCTACCTTACAATCTGCAGGAACAGTGGGTCAACCATGGCTCCAAATACAAACAGCGGAACAATGTGCCATTTCCCCCATTCTCTGTTTTCGTGGACTTTGTACACCAGCTAGCTAAAGTCAGAAACTATCCTAGTTTTGCCTTTACCCTATCAGGTGCTACCCCAATACTACCTAGCCCACGCAAAATATCAGTTGCAGTTCACAAGACTAATGTGTATCCTCCAGATTCCTTCAACAGGTCTTCCAGATATATCAGTAAAGAGTCTAAAGACAAAGATTCTAGCAAACAGTGTCCTCTACATCGGAGACCACATCCTCTCCTGAAATGCAGAACATTCAGAGAGAAGTCCCTGGAGAACCGCAAAGCCTTCCTTCGAGAAAACGACATCTGCTACAAGTGCTGCTCTTCAACATCCCACTTCGCCAAGGACTGTAAGGTCAGTGTCAACTGCACAGAGTGCAACAGCACAGATCACAACACAGCTCTACACCCTGTGCCTCCGCCATGGACTTTATTACACAATCACAGTGGCACTGAGCATGGCCGGGAGCACAGTGGAGAGGGAAGGAACACTACTACAGTCACACCAGAGATCACTTCACAATGTACTAAAGTCTGCAAAGAAGCCATAAGCGGCAGATCTTGTTCCAAAATCTGTTTAGTAAGAGTCTACCCAAAGGTCCAGCCAGACAAAGCTGTCAAACTCTATGCAATCCTAGACAATCAAAGTAACAAGTCTCTAGCCAGATCAACCTTCTTTGAAATCTTTAGTATCAAAGGCCCCAACACTCCTTACTCCTTAAAGACTTGTGCAGGGAGTTTTGAGACAACAGGGAGGAGAGCTACTGGCTATCAAGTCGAGTCCATGGACGGAAAGACTTGTCTTCCCTTACCAACTATCACTGAGTGCAACCAGATCCCAGATAACAGGTCTGAAATTCCTACACCAGATGCAGCTATTCATCATGCACACTTGAAACGTATAGCACACCTGTTACCAGAACTGGACCCTCAAGCCCAGATAATTCTACTCATAGGGAGAGATATCTTAGGGGTCCACAAAGTCAGAAGCCAGATCAACGGTCCATACAATGCACCTTATGCTCAATGACTAGATCTGGGATGGGTCATAATAGGAGATGTAGGTCTGGGAAACGTACACAGACCATCTTCTGTTAACAGCATGCTTACCCATACCTTGGAAAATGGACGTCCTTCTATTTTCCAACCATGTCACAATCGCTTTCTCATAAAAGAATTGCCACACTTTCCTGTCATAGACTCCTCTAGTGACAATCACGTCGGTGACAACTACCAAGATCATCTAGGGTGCACAGTCTTCCAAAGAACACAGAATGATGATCAGGTGGCAATGTCAATTGAGGACAAACAATTCTTAGAAATAATGCAGAATGAACTAGTCAAAGATGAGGCAAACAGCTGGGTTGCACCTCTACCCTTTAGAACCCACAGACCTCGCCTACCTAACAACAGAGAACAAGTACTTTAACGCTTCTCTTAACTTAAATGTAACTTTCACCGGAAACCAGAGATGAGAGATCACTTCTTCTCTTTTATGAACAAAATATTTGAGAATGGCCATGCTGAGATAGCTCCCATCCTCAAAGATACAGAGGAATGCTGGTACCTACCTATGTTTGGAGTATATCACCCCAAGAAACCAGGTCAGATCAGAGTCGTGTTTGATTCCAGTGCCAAGTTTAAAGGCATCTCCTTAAATGACGTTCTGTTGACAGGACCAGATCTTAACAACAAACTTCTCGGAGTACTTATGCGCTTCCGAAAGGACGCTATCGCCTTCACTGCTGATATTCAACAAATGTTCCATTGTTTCCTTGTAAGAGAAAAAGACAGGAATTTTTTAATATTCCTTTGGTTCAGAGACAATGACCCTTCTAAAGACATTGTAGAGTACCGCATGAGGGTACACATCTTTGGTAACAGCCCTTCTCCTGCAGTTGCCATTTATGGACTCAGACATTCAGCTCATGAGGGTGAGCAAGAGTACGGTTCAGATGTTAGACAGTTTGTAGAAAAGGACTTCTACGTGGATGATTGTTTAAAATCTTTACCAACAGATGAGACTGCGGTCAGCCTCCTCAAAAGAGCTCAGGAAAGGCTTCTCTGCTCAAACCTCAGGCTTCACAAGATAGCTTCTAACAGTAGAGGAGTGATGGAAGCCTTTCCTTCTCAAGACCATACTAGTGATTTAAAGGATTTAGATTTAATAACTGATTCTCCACCAGCTCAACGTAGCCTTGGGCTCTTATGGGACTTAAAATCTGATTCTTTCACCTTCCAAGTGAACAATGAAGAAAAGCCCTTCACTCGCAGAGGTGTCTTGTCTGCATTAAACAGCTTGTATGACCCCTTTAGGATTTGCAGCTCCTGTCACTATCCAAGGTAAAACCCTGGTCAGGGACCTAACCTGACTGGGATGCCCCACTGCCTATACAGAAAAAGGATCAGTGGGAAGAGTGGATGAACTCCCTATCAGCCTTAACTAACCTTTATATTGTACGTCCATATGCTCCTGTGCCTTCTACAGAGGTACAGAACCAGAGACTGTGTGTATTCTCTGATGCTTCAGTTAAAGCAATAGCAGCTGTTGCATATCTTAAAACTGTGGACATAAAAGGACAATGTCATATCGGGTTTGTTATGGGCAAAGCAAAGTTAGCACCACAACCAGAGCACACTGTACCCAGACTGGAACTTTGTGCTGCAGTACTAGCCGTTGAGTTAGCTGAACTCATCGCATCTGAGTTACCTATTGAGCTTGCAGAAGCAGAACTCTACACAGACAGTAAAGTAGTGTTAGGCTACATTAACAATGAGACCAGACGATTTCATGTTTATGTCAGCAATCGAGTGCTACGGATTAGGAGATCTACCAATCCAAAACAGTGGCACTATGTATCTACTGTTCACAATGTTGCAGACCATGCTACAAGAGCTGTCACAGCCAATCTCCTTAAAGACACTTCATGGCTCACAGGACTTGAATTCCTGTACAAAGCAGATTGGAACAATCAAGAAAGTCACACATTTGAGTTAGTAGACACAGACTCAGATGTTGAAATCCGTACACAAGTGACTAGAATCCATACCACAATTTCAGATTGTCAATTGGAGCCTCACAGATTTCAAAGGTTCTCAACTTGGAAATCACTTGTCAGAGCTTTTACTTGCCTAACCCACATAGCTCGGTCATTTAAAAATGCCACACCTGTAAATGCAAATGGATGTAAGGGTTGGCATCACTGTCAAGATACTTACATAGTAACAGAGACACAACAATCCAAGAACCTCATTATCCGTGTTGTGCAACGTCAAGCCTATACTAGAGAGGTTGACTGTATTACCAGTGGAAAACCTATTCTTAGGAACAGCGTCCTGAAGAAGCTAGACCCATTCCTCGACAAGCATAATTTGCTGAGAGTAGGAGGCCGCCTTGAAGAAGCAAATTTAGGATTCAATGAGAAACATCCATTAATCATTCCTGGAAGTCACCACGTTACTTCTTTAATTGTGCAACACTATCACAATGAAGTCAAACATCAGGGACGATTATTTATCGAAGGGGCTCTACGATCAGCTGGGTTCTGGATTATTGGAGCAAAACGACGTGTAAGTAACATAATCTTCAAATGTATCACTTGTCGCAGACTTCGTGGTACTTCTCAAACTCAGAAAATGGCCAATCTTCCAGCAGACAGGCTTAGTACAGAACCTCCCTTTTCTAACGTTGGTCTTGATGTATTTGGTCCCTGGACTGTCATCACCCGACATACAAGAGGAGCGAATGCAAGCAGTAAGCGCTGGGCAGTTGTATTCACCTGTATGGCTATCAGAGCTATTCATATTGAAGTCATAGAATCAATGGACACTTCAAGCTTCATTAATGCTCTTAGACGTTTCATTGCCATCCGTGGTCCTATAAAACACATCCGCTCCGACAGAGGCACTAACTTCGTTGGAGCAGCCAAAGAACTACAAATTTGCTCGAACATCGACACTAAAGGTGTGCAGAGATACTGTCACGCTGTAGGCCTATGAGGCTGAAGATAATATGACACTAACTGGTATTGGTGCCACTGGTCAAACAGGCGCGGAGTCTAACGTACCCCTGGTGTTCACCAGGGACCCCCGCAAGGAGGTTTGGACTTCGCAGCAGAAGGCATGCAGGTCGCGGTCCTATTAGCCAGTTACCAGTGTAGCGTAGAGAGGTCAGACGGTTCCGGGTCACAGCAGTCAGGAATATCAGGTACAAAAGGGTAATCCAGAGGAATAGTGGCCAAGCCGAAGTCACGGTACAGAAGGGGTCACACAGAAGAGTAGAATGGTCACCAAGCCGGGGTCACAACAGGTTATCAGTAATCAGAATACTCAGGAGTATGGAGGAATAGGGAAGCCAGGAACACTGGTGGTGAACCTGTTACTCTGGCACCCTAATGGCACCAGAGGCAGGTTGAAATAGAATCCAGACTGAATTGATTGGTGGAGAGCGGAGGCGGCAGCGGGAACAGAAGCAGCGTCCCGTTGCCTAGCAACGGAACTGAGCCCAGGGAGCATGCGCCCGCTATCCGGAAGTCCTGCGGCAGCCGACGGGGAGATCAGACGTCCGTTCCCCGTCTGACAGGGAATCAGCGGGGACGGCGTCTGACAGATACCTTAGTGAACAGGGTTGTGCATGGACCTTCAACCCACCTCATTCTTCTCATATGGGAGGGACCTGGGAGAGAATGATCGGTATAATTCGCAGAATCCTTGATTCCATCTTCCTACAAGTAGGAACTGCAAGACTCACTCACGAGTGTTTAACAAACTTCATGGCTGAAGTCTCAGCTATTGTCAATGCTAGACCTCTGACTTCAGTTTCTAATGACCCAGAAGACCCATTCTTGCTTACTCCTGCCACTCTTCTTACCTAGAAAACTGGGACTATCCATGCTCCTCCTGGAGAGTTCAACACCAAAGACTTATATAAACGTCAATGGAGGCAAGTACAAAGTCTTGCAAACACCTTCTGGGACAGGTGGAAGAGACAGTACATCTCTACGCTGCAATCAAGGGACAAGTGGCAAGTTGCCAAACCTAACTTAAAACCTGGTGACGTTGTGCTCGTCAGAGATTGTCAATCACAGCGCAATGAGTGGCCTTTAAGTCTTGTCACCAAGACATTCCCAAGCAAAGATGGGAAGGTCCGTAAGGTCGAGGTCAAGATTTGCAAGCACGGAGAGACTAAGTTATTTCTTAGACCAGTATCTGAGCTAATCTTGTTGTTACCTTCTGAGGACTTAATTGGTGGCATCAATTGATACCAGGCGGGGAGTGTTATGCCTTCAGCAGTTATGTATTTACATATGTATATATTCTGTGTAAACTCCATCTAGTGGTCAGTTTGGTATTAACTTAAATTGAACTCTCAGAGCCTCTGTAGTTTATTCACCAATGCACTATGGGAGCTACAAGGCTCCATTTTAGATATTACATGCTAGAAGCAAGAGGTGCAGTATATCTCTCCCCTTAGCACAGCATCAATGGTAAGATTGCTCCCTAGTTATGCACTTTTGCCATGTGTTTTCATGTTTGCATTACAATACATTTGTTCATGTTGTAAATGTATTTCCTTATTTCTGTATTACAGTTTTACCACTGAATTATAACATTCTTAACTACTTGAATAAACAACATTTAAGTAGGAGTGGTTATGCTGTCTGTCTGATTATATTCAGGCTAAAGAGAAGATTATAGTGAAGACTGAACACCGATCCTGATTGATAGATGCCCTATGTGACCATAACAGTTTACTCTGACAAAAACGATGGAGAAATCCGGCAAAATACCCCTGCAAGACCTCCTGGAGCATCTTATAGGTTGGGTACAGGAGCAAAAGAAGCCCAACTTCTACAATACCTTTGGGGTCACTCACCTCTATATGCTGCAAAACACCTTGGCTTCACAAGCCAATCCGCCATATCCATGGTGTCCCATCTCCTGATTCCTAATCCTTCTAAGTTTGATGGTGATCCCAAGGCTTCTTGAGGATTTCTAAACTAGTGCACAATACAGTTTGAATTACAGCCGGCAAATTTTCTTATCTCCATGTCCTGACAAGCCTTAGTATGGGCCTATCTGTTGTGGGAGCTCAACGACCACTTGCTGCACAATAGTTCCACCTTCCTGGAAAATTTTGAAAACATTTTTGATGAACTTGGTTGGGTTTCTAGCGCAGTTTCTGGTATACTTCATTTATGTCAGGAATCGCTCCCTCTCAGTCGGTACGCTATTCAATTCCATGCTTTAGCTGCTGAGTTACAGTGGAACAATAATGCTCTTGTAGCCACATTTTGGCAGGGATTATCCTATTGGATTAAGAATGAATTTTTCGCTCTGTGAAACCAAAGTGATATTCATTTTAGGGAGAGGAATCAAGAGAGAGAACACTCCTGCCACACTTGCCTATGCCTAGCTCCTAGGTTCCAGAATCCAGTAATGTCTGCGGAGTAATCCATGCTACTCGGTCATTCATGCCTCTCCCCTAGAGATAGGGAGAGAATATTTAAAAATAATATGTGCCAGTATTGTGGGGAACTAGGTCACCTCCTTGGAAATTGCCCTAAGTGACCGGGAAACAGTAAGGCCTAACCGACTCTGGAGAGGCTAGGTTAGGTTTGGACGAGTTTTCTCTGCGTGACACTAACTTTTCTATTGGAGTAGTTCTTCATTACCCTTCCCTACCTGCCCTCATTGATTCTGGCACCACTGTGAATTTTATTTCTGCTGCTATGGCAGGGAAGCTGTCCTTACCCACGGTTTCACTGCACCAACCTGTTGTCATCACAGCCATTGACGGCAGTAAGATTGAAGGGGATTCTATTAGATTCCAAACAGTTCCTCTGTTTCTCCAAATAGGAGCACTGCATACTGAGATCATATCTTTCCAAGTGATTCCTAAAGCCATAAATCCTTTGGTCTTGGGCCTCCCCTGGTACAGACTTCATTCTCCGGTACTGGGAAGGCAGAAAGCTCAAGTACTTTCAGGGGGACCTAACTGCCAAGCTTTCTGTTGTGCTTGTGAGATCAAGCTAAAATTCTCTTCTGCCTATCATCCCCAAACCAATAGTCTCACTGAGAGGACTAATCAAGGATTGGAGAAGTTCCTCAGATGTTATATTTCTGCAAAAAAGTACAACTGGGTCGACTTATTGCCTTGGGCAGAGTTCGCCCTTAATAACCTAAGTCATGAGTCCATCAGTTTATCCTTTATTTGCTCTCCAAGGCTTTCATTCTAAATTTCCTCCATTTGCTAATCTTCTGGCCTCGTGCATTCCTGCCATGGATCTCCTTCTCCAAGACTTCTCCTCTCGATTGTCACCAGTTAAACAAAATTTAATCCTTACTTCCAATTCTGGCAGAGAGATTTTTTTGACAGGAAGAGACATCCTACCTCCCTACTTGCCCCTGGACAAAGTATGGTTGTCTCCTCGGAAACTTCGTCTTCAAGTACCTTCCAGGAAATTTGCCCCACCTTTTATTGGACCCTTCAAAATCCTGGAAGTTGTCAATCCTGTGGCATTTAGGGAAAAATTATCCCCTACCTTAGGAATTCACAAAGTATTTCACGTTTCTCTTTTGAAACCGTTGGTTATTAATACATTTTACTTTACTAGGAAACCTCCTTCGGCTGTCTCTGTACAAGACTAACAAGAATAAGAAGTTAATGAGATTCTTAACTCACATATCTTGAGAGATTCTCTTCAATTCTTGGTTGAATGGAAGGGGTATGGCCAAGAAAAACACTCTTGGATTCCTGCTAGAGTTAACGCTCCTGATCTTCTAAAGCATTTTCACAAAAGGTTTCCTAACAAACCCTTTAGAGTGTCCAGAGTCCACCCCTGGGGAGTACTGTGAGGAAATTACCTGTTCCACGCTCCTGATCACAGCACTCTCTCTTGTTTACTTCCTGCTTGTTGCTGCGATCATGTGACACTGGGCGGGGAGTTTGAAACTCTCTGCACTATAAAAAATCCACTCTGACACACTGTCTGTGTCAGAGACACAGGTTGCTAACCCCTGCTTCTGGTTTACACTGTGCTTTTGTACTTTCTGGTTCTCAGCTCCTAGTGAATTTTTCATGGCTTGTATGACTACCTTTCCTGGATTAACTCTTGTGCTGCTTTCTTCAGTGTGAATTTGACCAGACTTGTTTACTGACTTTGCTTTCTGGATTGTCCTTGGCACCACATACCTCAGTGTGTATCCGACTTGGATTGTTCTCTGACCTCATTTTCTGGATTGTCCTCGGCACTGCGCACCTCAGAGTGTATGTGACCCAGCTTGGTATATTGACCACGACCTTTGTACCTGCCTGTGTATATCCAGATGCATCTGTCAATCTACATCGCTTGGGTACCCCCTCTCCCCATGACTGTCATCTGGCAGTGGCACAGGTCTTGAGCGAATTGTGTCAGCAATGAATTCTAAAGAAGGTGAGCAGTTGCACTCACACCGTCTCAGTTCTGTACCGTGTTGTATTGGGGGGCAATACCAAGGTTATAGCACAAATTCATATCTGAGAAGGTCTTCAACAGTTTCTCTTTCAATGAAGAAGAAGAGGCAGCATACTTGACACCAGAGAATATATCTATTCTATAGGAACTCCATTTGTCAGTTATTGACTGACCTGGGGAAGAACTGTTAACCCATTAGGTGTTGTTGGATAGAGTTGCTACACACACTTGTGATTTTAAGTGTGTTCGTTTTCATAACTCTCTTTTCATTTTTGTTATTTTATTTTTTTTGCTGCTTTCTAGTAGAAAGTTAGGCAAGTGTTAAAGAGGTTGACTTTAGGATAAACCCACCACCACTTTCTGCCACATTCCCTATGTGGAGGGCCCTACCTTGGAATTCCTCCTTTTACTCTTCAGAAACAGTATTTTAGGTCTCTGCAATACAGTTCAACCGTACTTCTGTAGTGAATCTACATTTAAATGTAAAAAAAATCATTACAATGAATAATGCTGTTTGCAGATCATCCTATTATCAACTGGAGAATATAAATAAAAAGAAAATAAATAATTTAAATGTGCTTCTTCTTTAAGCACTCCTCTATAAATAGAGAAGACACTCCCAATACTTTCCCACGTCTGTTTAAATACAACGTTAGAAAATAACGAGTTTCAATCATGTGGTAGGCCATCTTTAGGACAAATAAGTGAACCTACTGCCAATCAATCTAAAGACAAAATGGTACCAAGATGGGTGTCCAGAGTATCCACCATAAACAACTAATAATTGTAAATGCTAATTGTGTATTATGAAATGATATTGAGCATTACATGGCGTTCTATAACTTTCTGGCTAGCACAAGCAATTAGCATTCGCAGCCTAATGCATGGCTGAAGTGCATTGACTGTTTCATAATATTGTAATAACATTAACATACAAACGTCCAGTGCACTCCTAAGGCCTGATTCATCAAGGGACATGTCTCCGGATTTTGAGTGTATCGTAAACTACAGTACAGGTGTGCCAAACTCAAGCGCATGCAGCCACATTCGAATCCAGCTCTCGCCATCTCAAAGTTACTTGTTTTTCTGCTTTATCGCTATTTCCAGTCCTGATCTGTAGTGATTACAGTCTCATATGAATGGTAGAACATGTGTTTGTAATTATGAGCAAATGCATAAATTTATTTTATGCTCAGTAGACATTAGCAACATCTTAATAAATGTATTTCATGGGGAATTTTGTTTTAAAAAACAATAATTTTTTTCTTTTTTCAACAGTTTTATAATTAATACCTATATTATTATTAGCATGTGACATTAATGCAATTTTTTTCCTGTGAATTCTTTTGCGAACTTATAATTCACATGTTTTGGACGTATCCTGCAGTGTCTTGTGTAGCAAAGCACAGCAGACCTACACCCGATTTCAATAGCACACATATCTTGAGATCCATGACTTGATGAATTTGGGAATGCGCAAATCCTCAATACATGCGTTTAATATTAAACTCAGGTTGCGCTCAGTATGCGTGCCTTGATGATTCAGGCTCCTAAACTCAATCTTCTGTATCACTAATCAGGATCTGCACTTGCTACCACTATCGCTGTCACAAACCCGCTCCTAGCTGCGGTGACTTTGGGGTGTTTGCTGTATGAGGTCACACACGATTTCAGCCTGCAGTCTCTCTCTACCTATCATACAGGTTATAGACCTACTGAATCGCCCCCAAACAGCGCTCTAACACCCTGCGCACACTTCAGGTTTGCCACCACCTATTCAATACGGGCAATAGGACCCCAATATACTGTCTCACACTGGCACCCAAGGCTTCTAGCTGCTCACAGACTAGCAAGACCCACACCAACGAACAAAGGGTTAACTCTTCACAACTCCAGACTGTTACGCAAATGTAAATGCAATCACACACTAAACTTGTTAATCAAATGTATCAGCAAATCACACACTGGCATTCAAAGGGTTAACTTGGTTGAGCTATATTCTTCTTAACAGGCTAATGTATTTGTTAGAGTATCAAAGACGCAACATATAAAATTATAGATTTAATATACAAAAGTAGAGGGCATTCGGATATAAAAAATAATTAATAAAAAAATTAATAAATTGAGATAACATACACAAGCAAAACCGTTTAAATTAAAAACTGTGTTACATTCAGAGTAGCACTTACATGAGTTGTATTTTCTGGCCAAGAGAAATTGGCTTGGAAGATGGACAGCTTATCAATGTGAATTAATTTCCCACAAGTCTGACAACTTGTCCTTTCACAACACAGGTTTTTAAGCAAAATGAAATGGGACGGCATTCTCAGGGGCAGTGTGTATGTTAATTTGGGGGGCGGAAATGTCCCCTGGGTGTCACAAAGGATTTGGTGAAAACGATTCCTAAAGTTTTGACCTTGGGTAGCTCTCTCAGATATATCCCAGAGACATAACTCACCCTTCAATAAACTGGTCATAATCTCCCGCACATTTAAATACCAAATATAAAGGAATTATGACGATGTGACAGACCTTTTCCAAAGATATGTGATTATAGCTGTTCCCGGATACCGCCAGTATACACATAGGGGAGGGAATGGAAGGAAGGATGAACTATATGGTTGGTGGCTGCATGTGGTAAGGTGACTCTTCCCAGAGGACTCTGGTCCTGGAGGAAGGGCCAGCCACCAGGTACCACAATGTCCTGTGCTGGCACCACTTGAGCCAGTACTAGGAGGGGGGGCAGCTGAGAGATGGGGGCCTCAGGCACGTACCCCTTGCTGTGCTCAGAGCCTCTGGATTATCCCAGACCATTTTGGGATTGTAATGTTGCCAGTGGCTAATGAAAGAAATAAGCTCCCTCCAATACAGTTTTAACACTCTTTAATTTTAAACAATAGTACATATAGCTGCCACTATACACTAAATAATTTAAAACATGTTTCTTAAAATAAGAAAGATAAACCATACTAAAATACATTCATAAAAGATCTGGAGTTATTCCATACAACATAAAAATATATATAATAACCTATGTAATTAGCTATATACTAATCTGAGACAATATAGTTAATATCCACCATTAAAATGTCTTTGTCATGTACCTGACTAACGAGTTCATATATTGTATAACAGCCGATGGTGCACCTCAAAGATTAATGCTGCAATGTTACACATCAAGTAGTGCACATCAAGGGTTAGTGCTGCGATGTTACAGGCAGAACCGGTGATGAAGGCTGCCAATCAGAAGTGACGTGGATGGACAAATACACAACCATTTCCATTTTTTTGCTTTTGTTACATTATTTGTCTTATTCATAATGCTCAAAATGACATTAGTGCACATGCTAAGGTTTTGCATGATCTAAGTGACTGATTTATCAACATGGCTTTTTCTCACTTGAAAGGGCTACCACCACCAATAATGCTGCTATTGCAAATGGTAAACCCTGGAAGTAGAAATATTTTCTTTTTATGGTGAGGAGTATCTAGCAAGTATCGCCATGGTACTTGTACCACAGCAATACCTGCTTTGGTATCACCATCTCAGGCATTGGTCCTGATGTCCATCATTGTGGCTAAGGTTAACTGTGTGCAAACCCTGCCTACTTTACAGCTGTTTTGGTCCCAACCACATAAGGCCACTTTCAGAATTTTTCCCAGGGCCACTTTAAGTGGTCAATCCACCCATGATTCTGACACATATAAAACAACAGTGTAAGTCAATTCTGAAGTGACTGCATACATTTTTACATACATTCCACATAATCACACACTGACATTGGGATCAGTTGACTTTAGTGATGCTTCCTGAACGTTTGCTACAAAAGATAAAAGTCATAATTGAACAGCTGTACATTAACATAGAGAAACTCAATTCCCCAACTTAATGCAATTTTCTTGAGGGTTTTTATATTATTATTATTATTGCAAAGAGGTCCAGAGAAGTGACACATTTTGCAATATTGATAAGAGAAGAGAGATTTTCTGTTTTAATTTGACTTCATTATATTTTTCGTTTATTAGGGGGGGAAATCTGCTTTGTGTTTGCATGATTCAATCAGCGGCAGCGCACTCATCAGTAATGCTTAGACCTGTCATCGTAAATAGCACAATTCTCATATATGGGGCAGAATAATTTACTTACCCGCGTAGTCATTGGAGACACAGGCTTACAATTAGAGAAAGCAGCGTGATTTGAAAATGAGTTACAATTGATTGTGTTTCAGTGAAAATGAAGTTTGGAATGCGTTAATTAGATTCTGTCTAAACATCTGAGCCACAATAAGCTGATGGGAGGCTTCAGCCACTTCTCAAAAGAAGAATGACTGTTTACCCAAAAATGTATAATGTAATATTTAAAACAGAATTAAAGTAATGTGCTAATGACACTAGTATCTCTCAGAGGTGATAAGCAATATCTTTTTCACGAAGCTGGAAATTATTGTCAGATGCTGTGAATAGTTTTCATATTGTGCATTAAAATTCTCGATAGTGCAGTTGTTTTACTTGGGGAGAGCAGGGGATAATCTACTAAGGGTCCAGGGGCGCACAGAGGATTTTTAAGGGGGGGGTTTCCCCTCCACCCCAAAAAAAAAAAAAGCGAGAGCTGCCACTCGTGCATGCGCAGCAGCTCCGTTTCGGCAGCACTGTACTATACAGCAGCCGCAGCGCTGTCAAAGCGTCCACGGCGGTGCACCGCAGAGGACGGTTCTTTGACAGCGCCGCGGCTGCTATATAGTACAGTGCCGCTATGTAAGGCACTTCTTTAGGGGAGGGGGGGGGTTTCTGGAGACCCAGAAATCCCCCCTGCGTGCGCCTCTGGGGTCCATACTACTTTTAAATTACTTAGATTAAAGACGTCAGCAACTGAAAATAACTATTTGTACTGGAGATATGAATACTTCAAATAATTAAATTCATTTGAAAAAATAATCTAAAAAACAAAATTGCTATCGACATTATCCAGTGCAAATTAATTTCATGCAATTACAAAAATATCTACTGGTATGTTTCACCCTCCAGAATTACACACAAGGAAACAAAATATTGGTTTATAAACCAGCGCGCACCTATTATTATAGGAATCTATGCAATCAATTTTATTGATAAATACTTTAGAAATATAAACAGTTGCAATTATATTTTAGCAAGATAAACAGTTGTTTTTAAGTGACAATGCTTTCTACTTGTAAAATAAATTAGAGATTTTTACTGACCCCCGTGTTCTGGTTTTGGTTCTGAATCTGGATTAACTTTGTGTTTTGGCAAAACCGCCCTTGCGTGTTTTGGTTTTGGTTTTGGATCCCGATTTTTTTTCTAAAATCCCGATTTTTTTTTTTTATTATTTTTTTTTTATTTTTATTTTTTGCTAAAATCCCATATTTTTGCTTTTTTCCCACCTACATTACTATTAACCTCAATAACACTAATTTCAAGTCATTTGCAGTCAATTTTGACAACCTCACATGTCACAATATTATTTTCATACACTTTCAAACAAAGACTAAGGCGACCTGGCTGGATGCTAAGCAACAGAGCAATCACTCAAACACACGGCAGTTCCTAGCACATCTAGGAAACATTGCCCAAGTTCATCATTGAGCTTCAAATCAGCCCCAATTCACAAAAAAATATAATATAGTTAGGTACCTTTGACGTAAATTGCAGATTACAAACACTCTGTGCAATACTGATGAAACAGCAGCAAAGTGGAAGGTAATACATATACACGTCTATTTAGACATCCATGCTTACATTACTTCTGCAAGCAACAAAAAAATGTAAATAATCCTCCACCATTTTTTGGATGTTGATAGTAGGATCAGATGGAGTTACAGCAGAGGTGTCACTAATTCTGGTCAATTCTTTTACAGTAGACCAGATCAGATGTCAAAATGTTGTGCTGAGTCATCTGCATCATCACTGGGTGTCTAACATTTTTCCAAAGCACACAACAGTATATAGCACATGTAGGTAACATTGGCCTACAGTGGTAGCAGAAAGGAAAAGTGGTGCAAGATGGAATTGTTCTTGTGATTATGTGGATCTTAAAACGGACATGCACACTTTAACAAACCAAGCACTTCAGTGACAAGGAGTGCCACTTTTGAGGCTGATGTGCCTGTGTTGTTTGGGCCCCCACAAAACAAGTTAACAATGGCCTTAAGGCACCTAAGGTAACAGTGCTGTTACCGAACTCTACTGTGGCAAGATGTTGTTATCATCATCCTCAGCCTCATCCTCACCCTCATCAGTTTGTACATCATCCTCACACATTATTAATTTATCACCACTGGAATCCACCATTACAGAAGTCTCAGCAGTTTGATGTAATTGACGGGAAAGGTCTTCCTCGTGGAAATTTAATTTTTATGAACATCATCTTTTCCACATTTTGAGGAAATAGTCTCAGTAACCAAAATGTAGTGATCCAATTTCAAGATTTTGATAACTCTTGGATCCTGGCAAAGCGAATAAAGTACTTGATCTACATGTTTAATCTCCTCCTTCAGTTTCTCAAGCTGTTTTTTCAAAAATCTAATTAAGGGAATCACTTGACTCCAGTTAGCAGTGTCTGAATTCACTTCACAGGAGACTACTTCAAATGGTTTCAGCACCTTGCACAATACGGAAAGAATTCTCCACTAAGCTTTAGTAAAATACATTCCTCCTCCTTTCCCAATGTCATGGCTTGTGGAGTGAGCGTGAATGGCTTTTTGCTGTTCCTCCATCCACAGAAGCATATACAGGGTGGAATTCCACCTTGTCACCACTTTTTGCTTCAATTGGGGGCAGGGCAAATTAAATTGCTCTTGTAGCTGTTGCAATCTCCTACATGCTGTTGCCGAATGCAAGAAATGTCCAGATATTTTTATGGGCCACAGACAGCATCTCGTGCACGTCCCTGTCATTTTTTAAAAAGCTCTGCACAACCAAACGAGATTAGCTATGTTGCAATGATATCCCTTAGTTTTTGTAACATATTGTCAGCTGTATGCCTCTTAGTTAAGCCGGAGATACACAGAGTAGCCTGCCTCTGACAAATGTGATGTACTTGGGTACATGCTGCTGCTGTTCCTGCTGGTGAAGGCGAATCACCAACCCAGTGGGCTGTCACAGTCATATAATCAGTAGTTTGCCCAGTTGTAATTGTCCACATATCTGTGGTTAAGTGTACAGTGGGTAGAATGGCATTTTGTAGACCAATAATTAAATTTTTATGAACCTTCTGGTAGAGGTGAGGAATAGCTTTTCTAGTAAAATGGCTTTAGCAGATGACGTAGAGGGATTACTATCATCATGACTGGTGCCAGCAGGTGCTTGATGCTCCTGGGGGTAAATGTATTAATGTCCGGATTCTTCAACTCCGGCGTGTTCAGCGTCTTCTGCGATTAAATTTAAAGCGGCGCTGCATTGTAAAGGGAAGTTTCCCTTTACAATGCAGCGCCGCTTTAAATTTAATCGCCGAAGACGCTGAACACGCTGGAGTTGAAGAATCCGGACATTAATACATTTACCCCCTGGTCTTCTGTGTACTGCTGTGAATCCATGTTGATAGCACAGTAAAATGTGACTGCAGATTTAGAAGACCCAGCCTGCCAGACCTATTATTTGTATTTCAGCAATGACAATTAGCAATGGAGCAATGGAGCTCTCCTCTATGTGTTTTACCTATATAACACAGTACAATGTGACTGCAGATTTAGAAGACCAAGCTTGTCAGACCTATTATTTCTAATTTAGCAATGACAATTAGCAATGGAGCAATGAAGCGCTTCTCTTTGTGTGTTACCTATATAACATAGTACAATGTACTGCAGATTTAGAAAACCAAGCCTGCCAGACCTATTATTTGTATGTCAGCAATGACAATTAGCAATGGAGCAATAGAGCTCTCCTCTTTGTGTGTTACCTATATAACACAGTACAATGTGACTGCAGATTTAGAAGACCAAGCCTGCCAGACCTATTATTTGTATTTCAGCAATCACAATTAGCAATGGAGCAATGGAGCTCTCCTCTTTGTATGTTACCTATATAACACAGTACAATGTGACTGCAGATTTAAAGAACACTGCTACCCCTCCTCTTTCTTTTCTACCTATTACGCTTCCCAACTGCATGAGATACTGGCAAGAACTGTGCTACCCCTTCTGTGTCCCTCTGTGAAATGGCGCTGGATCGCCCTGGAGGACGGTACTTATAGAATCCAAAGATCGCAAGATCCGGCGATGTAACAATGTCGTTTTGCCTCGTTTTCAATTCTGAAGGCGTGCGAAAAATACAGAGCCAGCTCAGCTTGGTACTCGGATCTGCTAAGTTCGGGTGTATTCGGTTCATGGGGAACCGAGCCTGAGTATTAGAAGAAATCAATTTTCTGATATTTTCTACAGTGGTTCCTACCAGCACAAAAGGACAAATCTGTTTGTTTTTTTTAAACTAGGAACTGTTTTTTTACTAGGGAGTGGACTGTCCTGCGACTGATTGTGACATACTACTGGTGTTGCATGTACAGCTACATCTTTAGCTCCAGCTATGGTGTGGGTGTGCAAGACCTGATTATGGGTTCATGATGTTCTAGGCTAATACACTTGTTGTACCCCACACCTTCCATACCAGGCTAATACTTGGTAGGAAATAACAAATTTGTACTTAATTTAAAAATCCAGCTTCCTTCACCACCCACCAATGTTCATGTTCCTGTGATTTCAAAACTTAGCTCCACTTGGATATTTTAAAAGGTCATGGCCATCCTTGACAGTCATTCATTTTTTATTAAAGTCAAAATGGTATAGCAGAATGGAGGCATGAACGAGCGCTACCCAGTGTGAGGAGGGGGGTGTCACGCCTGCGTCTATCCCTCTCCTTTTCACTCCTACTCACCTATCCTCAAGCACCTGGCCAAGGATGTCTCATTGTCTTCAGCCTTCACAATGGCAATATGTCAAGATTAATCAGGCCCTGTGGGTGAGGCATCTGCGACCATAAAGCCCCCGACTACACGTGTGCTTAGCAAAAGTTGTGTGGAGTGGACACTAGTGGAGGTGCAGTTCAATGTCACTAAAGAAATGTTGGGCGCCAGACCAGATCATAAAAATAAGTTAACTTTTTTTTTTACACTCCTTTCCTGCATATAACCAGCGGCTGGCTAAATGACACCTATTAAATTAAATAGACACCTATTAAATAATTAGCCCCCACCTGTGGAAGGTAGTCCATTAAATGGCCTACCTTCCACACTATATTAAGACCCGCCCTTCCCTCACACATTATATTAGCATACTCCCCCCACACACACACATTTTGACATGCTGCCTCCTCACACACACACACACATTGTAGTGACATGCTGCCCATCACACACACACATTATACTGACATCTTTCCCATCACACACACACATTATACTGACATGCTGACCATCTCACACACACACACACACACACACACACTGTATAAACATAGTGGCCCCCACTCACACACACACACACACACACAATGTATAAACATAGTGCCCCCCCCCCACGCACACACACATTATACTGACATGCTCACCCACACTTACCTTACTTAACCTCACGCTGCTCCTCACACATGGGACGGCACCTGTCATGTGATGCGAGTACCATGTGACACTGAAGCTCTGAGAGGGAGCGGTGGGAGGGGGATAGATCGGAAGCAAACGCGGCCAATGATAGTAGGTGGCTGGTCTTGGAGGAGGGCCAGCCACCAAGCAATAGAGACTTGTGCTGGTCCCTGAACCAGCTCAAAATAGACATCTTCTGTCCACCCCAGCACGACCCTGCATGTAACAGTTGCATTATCAATATACAAACTCTTCCAGCAGGTATATTTACGGTTACACATGCAGTTCCTTCAAACGCACATTACTTCAGCACCTCGTTGCTCCATCTGCACATTTCTTAATTAAGTTAATTACCAATATTGACACAGTTGCAAATTCCTGGTGTTGCTGGGTGCAGTAGCTGCACACATTCTGAAATACATTTTGCACTCACTTGCAGGTACCAGCAAGCAATGGATACATTTCAGAGGTTCTTGCACTCACCCCTTAACCAGGGTTAACAAAATCCCACTATCCAGGGTTTTATATCTCCAGTGCACACCATCCCATTACCGAGACGCTCCTACTCCCAGTCTCACTGCTGCTGGCCACACGTTCCTCATATGACACCTCAATATCCAGGGACCCTTGTTTACTTGGCAGCCATTGTGTACTTATATGGACAGAAATATATTTTCCAGACAGACATTTCACAACATCCTAAAAGCCAAGGTCCCTGCCACTCCTGGTGACAAAGACTTGCAATCACAGGGCTCTCTCTTACTCACTGTGAGGATTCTTTCTATAGAGAGCAGCCAGACGTTCTAGTTTTAGCTACCCAACCCCCCTCAAGGTATGGGCGCAGTTTCCATAGACCTCTATACAGTATTTTCTCTCACTTCCCCCAGCTTCAAGCCACACATAGGGTCTCTGTCAGCCACTTCATGCCTACTGTGCAGACAGCCTCTTCCAGACAATTTTACTGCAAAGGCTCTCTTCTTTCTTGGGACATTTGCTTGGGAACACTTTCCCCATCTTGTCCATGTGCAGTTCTCATGCACACCTCCATGCACCCACTTTCACTGGGTGGGGATCCCCCTGCTGTCTTTGCACCTCTCTTCTGGAGCATTCAATATGATGGGGCCTCTAGGTCCCCTTATACAGGTCACACATGGTGCCCTACCACCACGCACCCCATTTTTCAAAATGAAACCCTGAGGGGCTACTCAGAAATGGTACCTCACTGCATTAGCAAATGGCGATCGCATGCGTCACAAGGTCCTTCCTACTAGAGATGTTCACTGACCCCTGTGTTTTGGTTTGGGTTTTGGTTTTGGATCTGGATTAAGTTTGTGTTTTGGTTTTGGCTTTGTTTTTGGCAAAAACGCCCTCGCGTGGTTTCGATTTGGATCTGTATTTTTTTTTTTAGAAAAATAGCTAAAATATGCTAAAATCACATAATTTTGCTCTTTTTTTATTCCTACAATTTTTATTATTAACCTCAATAACACTAATTTCCAGTCTTTTCCAGGCAATTTTGAACACCTCACAGGTCACAATATTATTTTCATACACATTCGGACTGCATTGAGCTGGCTGGATGCTAAGCGAAAGAGCAACAACACAAAAACACGGCAGTTCATAGCACATCTAGGAAACATTGCCACACAGCAGTGGCAGAAAAGAAAAGTGGTGCAAGATGAAATTGTCCTTAGACCCTTATGTAAGATATTGAAAAGGACATGTAGAGTTTAACAGAGCAAGCGCTCCAGTGACAAGGAGTGCCACTTTTGTGGCTGAAATGCTTTTTTTTTTAGGGCCCCCACAAGACAAGCTTACAATGGGCTTAAGGCACCTAAGCAAACAGTGCTGTTAATGAACTTTACTGTGGCAAGTAATACACAAGTAGAAGCAGTTCTTGCCAGTGATAAGAAGAAGGCCATTGTCATGACTGGGCATAAGGCCAAAAAATCCACCTCTTATGTGTGGAATTATTTTTACCCAAATCCTGACAACAGTTGTCTAGCCATTTGTAGCATTGTAAAGCCACAGTCAGTAGAGGTAGGAACCTCATCCATGTTACGCCATTTGAAGCGAGTTCATAGAAAGCTCTTGGGAAAATCAGCAATCCAGTATCAGCTATCTCCCTTCTCTCAGCTAGATCCTAGCACCTGCAATCTACAACCTCAACACCATCATCATCATCAATATCCTCACAAGTGATCGGAGTTAGTCCTGCATCCAAGTTGCTAAGGCTAGATGACTCCTCCCCTATCCAGGATTCCTCAGAAGAATCCTTGAGCGTTAAGCCCACTGCTGCTGTTCCTGCTGCTGGGAGTGGATCTTCAACCCAGAAGCAGACCAAGAAGAAGACTATTATTATTATTATTATTATTATATTATTAATTTTTATTTATAGGGCGCCACAAAGTATTCCGTAGCGCCGTACAAGGACAAACAATGGCACAGTACAAGGTAAAACAGCAGAGTACAAATAACAGTAAGCACTATAACTCTGGAAGCTCAAAGCACAGCTAGAGAGAGAGGGTGGGGGATTGTCAGTACAGACTGGTAACTTGAGCCCAAAAAGGTAGAAGCTAGAGGAGTCGGAAGGCAGAAGGTTCGAGAGGAGGTGGGCTGAGTAGCTGGAGTGCGAAGTTAAAGTGGTGGAAACAGGAGGCAGAAGAGCCCTGCTCAAAGGAGCGTGCAATCTAAAGGGAGGGGAAGAAAGATAGAGACACAAGGGGGACACAAGAGGGAGACAGAGATGGAGGCGAGGAGGGGGGGGGGGAAGGGACTACTAGTAGCTTACAACAATTGACTGTTAAACAATCTTTTGCAAGAGGAAGCAAGTAACCTTGCGTGAAATCACCAGGGAGCAGGGGCCACATCGTTACACTGACATGATCATTTATCAATATATTGACTAGCATAAGCCATTCAACTCAGAGAATCTTCTTTCTCTGCATATTTATTGTTATTAGCAACAATAGAAGCTGTTATTTATTATTATTATTATTATTAGTAGTAGTAGTAGTAGTAGTAGTAGTAGTAGTAGTAGTAGTGGTAGTAGTATCATTTCTTTATATAGCATCAGCATCCTCTGTAGTTTTTTACAATTGACAACAAATCCATCAATAAAACAAGACTGGGTATTAACAAATAAGTCCTGCTTGAAAACTTACAGGGCCTGATTCATCTTCACACACAACCTGCATGCAACTTACATTTAAAAAAACAAGCACGAAAATTGAGCATTTTCCCTTCCGTATTCAAATACAAGTGGATCTCGATTAAGGGTGTGCACTGGGCACTTTTAGTGTTTTGGGTTTTGGGTTCGGATTAGCTTGAAGTTTTGGGTTCTGATTTGTTTTGCCAAAACACCTGACGAAAGGTTTTGGTTCTGATTTAGGGTTTTGGGTTCTGATTTATTTTTAAAAAAGCATAAAAAGCTCTAAAATACAGTTTTTTTGTTTTTTTTACACTCCTACGCTATTATTAACCTCAATAACATTCAATAACAATCATTTCCACTAATTTCCAGTCTATTCTGAACACCTCACACCTCACAATACTCTTTTTAGTCCAAAACATTGCACCGAGGTAGCTTTCTGGACTGCGTAGTGGAGTGGGCCCGGTACCCAATTTGGTACCGGGGCCACAATACCTCCTCCAACTGGTCTGAATACCACTGCACAGATGTCTTCTCCTACCTCCTCCAACTGGTCTAAATTCCACTTGACAACTGGCTGCTCCTACATCCTCTGCAGCATATACAGGGTGTAGTTCCAGCATGTCATTACCTCTTGTTTTTGACGATGACAGGTCATTTTAATTAAATTTGGATTTGCCCCCAACACTTAATGTATTTTAATATCTGATACACATGTATGTGGACTGCGTAGTGGAGTGGCCCCGGTACCCAATTTGGTATATATATCACCCTCAATGGGTCAGAATTCCACTGCACAGATGGCGGACACCGGATGCACGTTTAACACCAACATAGCTGTTAAGGCCGCATTTTTTTTTTTTTTTGTAACTACAAAAAAAAAAACCTTGCAATAGAAATGGCAGTTCCTCTTTTTTGGAAATACAGAAAGAAAGAAAGAAAGAAAGTAGTAATAGAAATGGCAGTTCCTCTTTTTTGGAAATACAGAAAGAAAGAAAGAAAGTATTAAATAGAAGTGGCAGTTCCTATTTTTGGGAACTACATAAAGAATTATAGTTATAAATAGAAGTGGCAGTTCCTCTTTTTGGGAACTACATAAAGAATTAAAGTATTAAAAACTGTGGCTGAAATGATTGGTTTGTTTGGGCCCCCACACAAAAAAAGCTATTCATCTCTCCCTGTACAAACTAAACTGGCTCTACTGAGGCAAGATGTCGTCCTCATCCTCATCCTCTGATTCCTGGCCCCCTTCAGTGTGTACTTCCTCATCCTCACACATTATCAATTCGTCCCCGCTGGACTCCACAACCACAGGTCCCTCTGTACTATCTGGAGGGCAGTGCTGTACTTGATTGAGGAATTAATAATTCATTTTTATGAACATAATTTTTTCAACATTCTGAGGAAGCAACCTCCTTCGCCGCTCACTGACCAGGTTCCCCGCTGCACTAAAAACTCTTTCCGAGTACACACTGGAGGGGGGACAACTCAGGTAAAATAGAGCCAATTTGTACAGGGGCTTCCAAACTGCCTTTTTTTCCTGCCAGTAACAATATGGACTGTCTGACATGTCTATTTGGAAGGTGTCAGCAAAATAATCCTCCACCATTTTTTAAATTGTGACAGCATCCAATGCAGCGACAGTAGACATGTCTGCAATGGTTGGCAGGTCCTTCAGTCCGGACCAGATGTTCTTAGCATCCCCACCAGCGGGTCTTTTAGGAGTTTTTTCCTCGCAGCCACAGGTGTGGAAGAAAATGAAGGACAAAACGCACAGCTGGACTCAGCAAGGACAGAGCACTGGACTGATGCACCACTGGACTCAGCAAGGACAGAGCACTGGACTGCTGCACCACTGGACTCAGCAAGGACAAAGCACTGGACTGATGCACCGCTGAACTCAGCAAGGACAGAGCACTGGACTGATGCACCACTGGACTCAGCAAGGACAGAGCACTGGACTGATGCACCACTGGACTCAGCAAGGACAGAGCACTGGACTGCTGCACCACTGGACTCAGCAAGGACAAAGCACTGGACTGATGCACCGCTGGACTCAGCAAGGACAGAGCACTGGACTGATGCACCACTGGACTCAGCAAGGACAGAGCACTGGACTGATGCACCACTGGACTCAGCAAGGACAGAGCACTGGACTGATGCACCACTGGACTCAGCAAGGACAGAGCACTGGACTGATGCACCACTGGACTCAGCAAGGACTTTTTTGATTTATTTTTTTTATATTATTTTAAAAGGATTTTTGTAGAATTTTTCTTTTTTTTTTCTTTTTATGGAAGAATTTTTAATACTTTTGAAATAAATATGCACTTAGCAGAACAAAGCACAGGACAAAATGCACCGCTGGACTCAGCAAGGACAGAGCACTGGACTGATGCACCACTGGACTCAGCAAGGACAGAGCACTGGACTGATGCACCACTGGACTCAGCAGGACAGAGCACTGGACTGATGCACCACTGGACTCAGCAATGACTTTTTTGATTTTTTTTTTTATATTTCTTTAAAAGGATTTTTGTAGAATTTTTCTTTTTTTTTTCTTTTTATGGAAGAATTTTTAATACTTTTGAAATAAATATGCACTTAGCAGAACAAAGCACAGGACAAAAGCACCGCTGGACTCAGCAAGGACAGAGCACTGGACTGATGCACCACTGGACTCAGCAGGACAGAGCACTGGCCAAAGCACCACTGGACTCAGCAGGACAGAGCACAGGACAAAAGCACCACTGGACTCAGCAGGACAGAGCACAGCACAGCACGAGAAATAGCAGGACAGAGGACCACCTAACACACCCTCCCTCTTCCCTGATCAATGCCCGAGTGAAGATGGCGGCGGCAAGCGGGGAATTTAAAGGTTTCGAGTATCGCGAGATCCGACAGTGGGATTATGACTCAGAGCCTCGTTTTAAGTTTCGGAATCGGCGGGAATACCCGACAAGAGCTCGGATCTGACTCGGATCCGCATTGTTGTTTGGGGGGGGCTCGGATTCCAGGAATCCGAGTCCGCTCATCCTTAATCTCAATATACTTTTCCATTTGAATCTGGGTAAGAATGCTCTGGCTAAATGTATCTTGTCTTATGTAGACAGACAGAACAGAATGCAGGATATGCACAGGCACAATATAAAGGCAGATCAGAACCATGCAAAAAGAATATTTTATAAAATAAATTAACAACTCTTAATACTATAATCATTAATAAAAATAATTGTTTTAAAAATGTTTTATTTTTTTATTTTTTAAAATAGTAAATACATAAATCAGGATGTTCTTAATGTATACTGTAAATAAAATGCATTGTTATAGTCTATGTTCCTTGCATACACATGCTCTGTGCTATCTTATGGCATTCGTAGTTTTTTAAACAAAGACTATGTCGTGACAATTGGCACTCACACCTGCCATGTAGCTGGTGCAAATGATGTGGCTCATAAAAACATACTTAAGAGAAACCCAGGGTTTGAATCAGCCACATCGGTATTAGCACACACTCGGCACACCCTTACTATACATTGCCTACGTTCATCCGCAACTTCCTTCCCCAGTTCCAATCTCAAAGTAATAGATATTAAGGGCTGGATTTACTAAGAATCGTGTTTGGCGGAGGTTTTGAGCTGCCATGCATCACCGCATTTATCCGGCAGTTTTGCAGGTTAAACAGCCAGATTTACTATTGGGCGGTTTAAAGGTTCAGTGTGAAACCGCCGTTGATGTAACAGCGGTATGTAAGCCTCTAACCTGCCGGCGGCTTTGATAGCAACATGGTGGTTTTGCTTCAAAACCCAGCAGTTTAGTTTACTAACAGGTTTTTCATGGCGTTTTACTATAGGCTATTTTCTCTGTCATGAGATTTGACATCACAAGCACTATATAAAGCAGTCTACTTCATCTTTCACTTGGATAGGGTTTTGAGTAGAGATGTTCACTGACCTCCGTGTTCTGGTTTTGGTTTTGGATCTGGATTAACTTCGTGTTTTGGTTTTGTCAAAACCGTCCTCATGTGTTTTGGTTTTGGATCTCTTTTTTTTATTTTTTTAAATTGCTAAAAATTGCTAAAATCACCTCATAGGTCACAATATTATTTTCATACACTTTCGGACAAATACTGCAGTGACCTGGCTGGATGCTAAGCGACAGAGCAATGACTTAAACACATGGCAGTTCCTACACATCTAGGAAACATTGCCACACAGCGGTGTCAGTAAAGAAAAGTGGTGCAATTAGCAATGGAGCAATGGAGCTCACCTCTTTGTGTGTTACCTATATAACACTGTACACTTTGACTGCAAATTCAGAAGACCAAGCCTGCCAGCCCTAGCATTTGTATTTCAGCAATGACAATTAGCAATGGAGCAATGTAGCTCTCCTCATTGTGTGTTACCTACATAACACAGTACAATGTGACTGCAGATTTACACCAAGCCTGTCAGCCCTAATATTTGTATTTCAGCAATGACAAGTAGCAATGGAGCTCTCCTCTTTGTGTGTCACTTATATAACACTGTACATTATGGGACTGCATATTTAAAAGACCAAGCCTGCCAGACCTATTATTAATTCTATTTCAGCAAAGACAATTAGCAATGGAGCAATGGAGCTCTTCTGAATGTCACTGTAGACTGCTACCTCTTCTGTGTCCCTCTGTGAAATGGCGCTAGATTGCCGTGGAGAGCAGTACTTATAGAATCCAAAACTTGTACAATCCGACATCCGACGACGTAACAATGACGTTTTGCCTTGTTTTCAATTCCAAAAGCGCGAAAGTACCGGCTCGGCTCGGTGCTCGAATCTGCTAAGTTCAGGTGTGTTCGGTTCTCGGGGAACCGAGCCTGAGCATCTCTAGTTTTGAGGAGGAAAGAGAGAGGAGCTTGGAGGTAGCTATTTTGTGGTCAAGGTAGTTTGGAGGGTTGTTGTGCTGTGATTTCTGTTTGGAGTGCGAGTAGTCCTGTGATTTTTTTCTGTGTTGCTGTTTTATTTTCTGATTTAATTTTTGTCTTGTGTTTTTTGAAATTGTCTAGTCCTTTGTCTGTATTTCTTGTGTGTGAGTGTGTTGTGCGTGTTTGATTAGTTAGTATAGTTTGTCCTTTGTGTTTGTCTGTAGTTCAGTGTTATTTGTTTTGGTAAAGTATTCGTGAATATGGCCAGAAATAAGAGGGGGCAGACGGTGAGGAGAGGGAGATGGAGGTGGAGGGGGCAGAGGAAGGGGTGTAAGGGTTAGAAAAGACAGGACAGGGGAGGAAGACAAAGTCAGGGAGGAATATAAGATTTTCTAAAGATGAGAATTGTGTGAAATCATTTTAGGGAACCTTGCAGCCCATACACCGCTAAGGCGGTGACAACTGAGGGCAAACATATGCCAGGCCGTTAATGCGGTGGGACCATTAAAGCAGTCAGTGGGTCACTGCCGCAAACGGATTTCTGACATAAAGAGGCACCTAAAAGAAAAAATGGGTGAAGAGAGGAGGGCAGCAAGAGACACAGGTGGTGACCCACCACTTTGTGTGGAGTATACCAGATATGAAGAGAAGCTGCGGCAGATAATGCCCCACGAAATTGTGGAAGGTGTCAATGTCCAGGACACGGATACACCCTCTTTTGGACAAAGAAGTGGTGAGTTGTTTGCAAGTTTTGCTATACATGTTTTTTTTTTGTATTTTATTTGAAATGCACGTTATCAAAGTATTCTGTATACATGATTAAACGATTGTGCCTGCTAATACAGTGTGTGATTTTTCTAACACATCCAGATTCGCCTGTAAGAGAGTCCACTCCGAGTCCCAAATCTATTCCTCCACCTTCTGTGAGGGATTCTGCCCCAGAAGATCAAGCTGGTGAGTGTAGCCTGTTTGGGAAAAAAACATTGTTTTTAGTCATTTGTTATTTGTAAATGTTTGTGCAAATGTGAAATCGCTTGCTTGATGTAAGTTTTGAGAATACAGCTTCATGTACTACACAGAGGCTGACCGAAACGAGTAATAGCTTACCCCAATTCACCATCTTGCAACATTTTGCGGCCGAAACCCTCCTTTTTTGGGTTCAAAATATTTTTCTTGTTCTCTTCCCTCACCCTAACACATAGGATAATGAGAATTCAATCCAAGCTAAGATGACTATCAGGGGCGGGCTGGGGCAGGGGACGGGGGAGCATATGCACCTACCATCATTGGCCGCAGATCCTTCTGATGTGCTGTGTGCTTTCCCCCCCGGGCTAAAGTCTGCCAGCCCTCCCCTGATAACTATTATCCTTAATCAGGTCTTATATGACAACTAATCAGGAAGATAGACATTGGTAAAGAATCTGTAGTTTAAAAATGTTATGTTTTTCAATCCAGTGTCCAAAATGCAATTAACAAACATGTTAGTTCCTAAATACGTACCTTGGTTATTTCGCAACAGCAACCTCATCATATCAGCCAGGCCACAGGCACTCATCACAAATGTCACCTCACACAGAGGAAGACACATTAATCACCTTACAAGTGGTTGATGTCTCCGTGTCTAACCTCCAGCAACAAACAACTGGCCCTGCGGAACAGACAGAACAGCAGCAAACTGCACCTCCTCCATTGGATATAGGCCGAGCAATGGCCCAATCAATTGCAATGTCTCAGCTCTGGCAATCTCAGTTCATGGACACCCAAACCAGACATATGTCACATATTGTTGGACATTTGAGGCGTGCACACCGCAGTAATAGCCAAATTACTGCAGGTTTGAATCGTATAGCTGCAGCTATAGAACAATCAAATGTCACCATGATGCAAATGACTGGTGCGGTGAAGGCCTTACACACAACAGTAAGAGAGGTCAATGCCAACGTTAATCGTAAGGCAGCCCATATCCACCAGGACACAATGGTAAGGTTTTCTTTCCAAATTTCATCGACTGCAACCAGTTCGGCTAGCACGCCTAGCCGCTCCGTCCAAAATACTCCATCAAGGAGAGGTGCTCGCACCAGGAGTGGGCGAGAGAGATGAGAGAGTGTCTCCCGCGGCTCAGATGTACATGCCAAAAGGCATAGGTAGCCTAATGTTTATGGGTTATATTAAAAAAATCTGTAAATTCTTTGTTTTATATTCAAGCCATGTACCTTTTTTCCCCGTGTGCGAAATGTTGCAATATTTGCAGCCTATTAGTCTTCTGTCACGCGTATCAGAAATACAGTGTGTACATTGTGGTGCATGTTTATGCAATATCCATTTATACTTTAGGTTTACTACTGCAGTAAATGTTGTCACATTTAAACGCAAACAGTCTTTCTTTCCTGCCAATGAAACACTATTATACTACGTTCAATAAACATTGCAAAATTGGTACTTACATATTGACAGCTGTCTGTAACTTACCACTGAATTTCAATTAAAATGCATAGTGTTGACTACCCTTCAATGCATACCCCTTTTGTTTAAACAAACCCACATATACAACCATAAAATAAAGACACGGACACCGACTTAAGTTTGGAATAAAAAAGGTCCTTTTATTACATTATTATTTATTTTTAAATTATTTTTATTTTATTTTATTATATTTATCTTTATTTTATTTTATCTATCAATACTATCAAAACTATAAACGATTTGGACCTTTTTCTTTATAGAGGTGGCGAAGAGCAAGGGCAGCCAGCTAAAAAAACCAACACAAGCCAATACGGTGGAAGATCGCCTCCTTTCCACCAACCCAGGTTAACACCTTATCTATTGGCCGGTACTATACACTAAAGATTAACTCAATACCCTCTGAACTCAAACTGGTCAAGCCCTTTCTAGGCAGAACCTGATACTCCTTACTAGAGTATCAACGAGTCTAATAACATTGAGGGAACCAAGGCTATATTGCCAACACATTAAGTACCGTATGTTTAACAAACTTATGGCTGCCATGCTCTCCTGCCAAAGCCGAGTGCCCTACGGACCACGCGGCCCGCCACCTAAAGAAAGAACTAAACCCTTGAGCTCTGAAAACATGGTTTTGTTCTCTATGAACAAAACCGTTCCTTCTGGCGACAAATGAACCCCATCCGCTCTAAAAAGATGCCTCTTGTCCACTGTTAACCCAGGATGACTAATGACAACCCCCTTTAAGCCCCTAATGTTCTGCCTTGCATATCCGTTTACCTTTTTAACCACCTTTATCAATGTGGCCGGGGGGATAGATGACCTCCAGGACAACCGAGGTATTATGTTAGACCAACAAATCTTCATTGAAGGCCAACGGGCATGAATTTGCGCAAGATCTTCCCGAATGTTAATGATTAAATCAAGGGATTTGCCCTTTCCTACATCATTACCACCCAAATGAACGACCACTATATCCGGGGTACCGTGCTCTTCTATTTCTTCCCCTAAAGTGGGAATCAAAGCCGCCCATACCATGCCCCTTTTACCCAACCAGCGGATGTCAACTGGGTGTGTGAAACCGGACCACCTCTCCGCTATCCTGTGCTTCGCAGCCCAAAAGATAAATGAATGACCCACGACCCATATCCTTGTCTTCTTCACCGAAAAACCTAAAACAAAATGAATAGTCTCATCAATCATAACCGTATCTGAGAATGATCCACCAAACAACCGTGTGAAAAAACAGAACTATATTGTTATTTTATTTTTATTTTTATTTCAATTTTAACACTTCGCTGAGGTATCCCCTCCCTACCAGAGGGGCCACCCCAACCAAATTTGAATATTGGAAAGGGAAAAAAGATCCTATCTTTAGTTCTAAAAGCAATTGATTTTATCTATTTTGTCTCGTTTATTGACTGATTTATTTATTTATTTTTTGTCTATTTTGTCTCGCTAGGCTGAAATTATCTTTATTCTTTAATTCTTAACAAAATGAAATGGAAAATTGGGAACCCATATGAAGGTAAAAACCCCTTGTAAACCCCGGGAGGCACACACACTAATCAGGCCTTGCCAAGGAAAACAAGAGGAAAAATCCCTCCATGCCCCCGTTTAACACAGCGAGCAGCATAACCCTGGGTCACCAAGTGATAGATGAGAAAAGAAGAGATGAAAGGATAAAGAAACATGAGAGACATAAGGAGAGAACACGACCATATATATAAGAGCCCTTACAAGGCTCATTTATCCGGCCGGATATATTTCTTATAGGCCTGTGACTTCCATCTCCCTAGCGCTTGAATCTCATTGACAGATGCCCCTCTGGCTGCAGCTGCGGTGGCCGCCCCTATTCTGAAAGAATGCGTGCCCTATTCAATAGGGTTAAGGCCAACCTCCCCAAGGGCCCGTTTTAACAAAGCACTAAACTGAAATTTAGTTACTGGCGTATTGTCTGAATGACTTAACCACAAACCTTCCCCTGGGGGGCGAATTTTAGCGAATTGATTGGCCAGCTTGACCGGGCATATGGATGTTTCCTGCTGCTCCGTAATCGCTAACCAATGACCTCTGCCTAACTGATCCGTTTTGGACTTGACTATCTTACAACGTATCACATTAGATTGTAAAATAACATTTCTAAACAACAAAGCTCCCCCTATGTCGTTCTTAGATCTGGCTACCAACTCACTAACCCTAAAGGCTCCGTGATACGCCATTGAAAAAGCCAGCCCGAATAGCAAAGCCTCATAGTCATCTGTAGCTAAATTGCGCAATGCCGCAATCAATCTGGCTAAAATTTGCCCGTCAATCGGCCGGCGTGTGTCACTAGTTATAGGCTGAATCCTGGACCAACCCTTCAGCGCTTTAGTTATGATAAATGACTTTGTGGGATCCTGCGCGCTGTTCAACTTAGCCATGAATGAAATACCAGCCAAAAGGGACCCCATCTTTGCTCTAGAAACCCCTTCGTTATAACACTTCCACATAAAACCCGTAATGGAGGGAATCTGACCTGAAGTGTCGCTGTTGCAAGATGCGCAGTAACTCAACCAACGTTCCCATGCCCCTTGATAACATTTTCTAGTGACCGGAGCCAAGGACGCTTCTGCTAGCCACCTTATCCCTAACGGACCATCTGCCAAACATAAGGAGGACACTGTAAGCCAGTTAAACTTGCATGTGGAGCCAGAGATCTGAAACGCTGCCATTCAAAGCGGGAAAGAGCATCAGCTATTTGGTTATCCACGCCAGGAACATGACGTGCCCGAAAGGTAATATCAGACTCTAAACACCTCAACACCAGGACACGGAGCAAATTAATCGCCGTGCGTGAGGAGGCGCTTTGCTTGTTAATAGCCTGCACCACACCTAAGTTGTCGCACCAAAAAACCACGCTCTTGCCGCGTAACCGGACAGCCCACAGCTCCAAAGCCACAACGATGGGAAACAACTCTAACGTTAAAAGATTTCGCACCAGGCCTTCGGATCTCCATGATTGCGGCCAGGGTGCCGCGCACCATTCCCCTTGAAAAAAGGCACCAAAACCTTTCGAGCCTGATGCGTCTGTATGCAAATCCAACGATGTACTAGCTACTGCGTGTGCTGGCCATACACTTACACCGTTAAAAACCACTAGAAAACGACTCCATATGCCTAGATCTTCCCTAATCTCTGTCGACAAACGCACCTGGGAATGGGGACTACGCAAGCCTGACGTTGCTAGCTGAAGCTTCCTACAAAATACTCGGCCCATGGGTATTACTCGGCAGGCAAAGTTGAAAGAGCCTAGCAACGATTGAACTTTACGCAAAGTGCAAGATGGAACAGCCAAGACCTCTCTTATCAGGGATTGTAACTTAGCCACTTTATCAGATGGTAAACGACAACAACCTTCCAATGTGTCAATTTCGATACCTAAAAACCTCAGGCATGTGGCCGGGCCCTCCGTTTTGTCTGCAGCTACTGGCACCCCCATCACACGAAATAACGCTTGCGCAGCATACAGTGTTTCCTTACAACTAGGGGAATTAGCCGGACCTATAAACAGGAAGTCATCCAGATAATGCGCAATGCCGCGATGTCCCGTCCCTGCCCCGATACACCAATGGAGGAATGAACTAAACGCCTCAAAATATGCGCACGATACTGAACAGCCCATTGGCAGGCACCGATCCCCATACTAATGGTTCTGAATTCTAAAACCCATAAATTTAAAGGACTCTGGATGCAACGGAAGGAGGCGAAAAGCCGATTCTATGTCCAACTTGGCCATAAGCGCACCATTGCCAAATTCTCTCACTAGTGCTAACGCATCATCAAAGGACTGGTACACCACTGAGCTAATTTGGGGGTCAATAGCATCATTAACTGATTTACCCGCCGGGTAAGATAAATGCTGGATTAACCTAAATTTTCCTGGGGCCTTCTTAGGTACTATTCCCACCGGGGAAATGACTAAGTCTTGAATGGGAGGGGATGAAAAAGGACCCACCATGCGACCAAGGCCTATCTCTTTATCAACTTTTTCCGCTAGGATGTCGGGGTGTACATACGCTGAGCGAAGGTTTCTGGCGGCAGTACCCGCCACCCCACTATTTATGGGAAGACGAAAACCAAGGCGAAAACCCTCCCTAAGAAAAGAGGCCTGCGCCGCATCTGGGTAAAGGGACAGCCATTTGCAAAGGATAGGGAATATAATGGGGGAGTCCGCTTTAGACAGAACCCCCCGCCCCACCCCGTCCCCTACCGACTCCGACGGAGCCCCTAGGGCATTCTTTAAGGGGATGACTACCTCTACAATTGGTGCAGACGTGTCTATACCGGCACGAATCCCCCCTCCCGCATGAGGAATTGTTAAAGGCGAAGCAACGGTTTTTGGAAGACTGGGGAGCACCTCGTCTCCCCCCATACGGAAACCTGGCTAACTGAGGGGGACCGTACCCCATGCTCACCTCCCACACCTGGGCTCTATTTAATCTTAACCAGATCTCAACATCCTTAAAAGCCAGGGGCATATAAAGCTGACCGTGCACCTTCTCGCGGAACAGCTTATCGTACAATCTCCAGGTACCTGGGCGTTCACAACTATGCATCTCATTAATAAGGTGAAGGTATTTCCATACGTCTATAAGTGCATCAGGTCTAGTTTCCAAATAACAAGCTGAGAAAACGGAGTACCCTGTCAGCCAGTTCGAAAAATTTCTGTAGGTATCCTCCCCTACTCCCCCTCGCGCGCACGCAGCCGCCAACTCCTTTTGAGCGACCTTCGTCAGTTCAAATATATCAACATAATGACCTTTCTTGATCTTGTGCCTCATGCTGCGCCTAACTCCTATCAACAATGCCGTGTTTTCACATCTAACCAGGGGACCTCCAGCCGGAGTGGGAGACGCTGCCTCCCGCCGATCTACGCTCTTCCTCTTAGTTCCCCCGAAGTGGGTGTTAAGAATTTTAATGAGCTTGCGCTGACCCTGCCTAGGAAAAGATGGGGCTGACTCATCACTGGTGGTGGCTATGCTTGAACTGGACATGTACGTGTTGCTTATAGTAGAACCATCATACTCACCGACCGCTCCCTGCGCCTCCTGCAGATCCAATCTCGCTCCGCCCTCGGCTTCCGAAATGACTTGGTGCGACCCCTGCTGCCCTGTCGAAGTCCCCGCTGCCTCATCCTGTTGCAGCTGCGACCCTGCTCCGTCCACGCCCATCTGCCCTGCTACTGAAGATGGCTGCATCTGTGAAACTGGATAAGAAGACATGTTAGCACGTGGGGAAGACAGGTTATGCAACTGTTGAGTAGGAACCCCATCCGGGGTAGACACCGGGGGGGGAACCATGAGATGACCTAGGAAACCCGCTTGAGGGGGAACCCCTTGATCCCTACTTCCTTGTTGTCTAACCAGAGAAAACGAATCCGTACCAGAAACGCTAGGACTATTAAACAAGGAGGGTTGAGGATAAGAATGCACTTACTGACCCGCTAAGGCTGGATAAGGGGCCGACCACAAATTCCCCGCTTCCACTACAGACCCATAACCTCTAGGGGGGTACGGTAATGACCAAGAGGGGGCGGGTCCCTCCACCCTGTGTTGCTGGCCGACATGTTGCTGCAACGGCCATATCACGGCTGTGTCAGAGGCCAGTGATCGATTAGCAGCCGAACAAACAGAAGGGGACTGCTGATGGGCCGAAACCCCCATCCCTGGGGGGAAACCAACCGGGGCTGGGCCCAGCAAACCAGGGGCCCTGTTGGATGATATCCCCACCCCCGCCTGATGCAAGGAATCCATGGAAAAAAGGAGGGGGGAGGAGGAGGAGGGAGGAGGGGGGGGTCCCTAACCTGGGAGAAGGACAGGGAGGAAAGGGGGTTGGGGGGGAGAAGGAAGGGGAGGGGGGCCTGTTGAGACGGATGATGACGGGTATGGGGCTGAAGCCCAGGGAATTGTTGCCCGGAAGAAGACAAGGAGGGGGCCCCGGAAACAACCGCCCCCAGCCCTCGTGACCCCGGAGAACCAACAGGATCGACAATAACGGGCCCCAGGCCTCTATAAGGGGACCCCTGGCCCTGCTCCACCGCAGGCTGGACCAGGACCCCACTACTAGCACCATGACCAGGAGGAATAGCAGGAGAGTCAGGAGACCCGCAGGAGGAGGGGGGGGGGACAAAAGCTGGCGGGGGCACAGAGGAAACCCCAGGCGCGGGGGAAGGAGATCCCCTGCCTCGTGTTCTGGCAGCCTGCCTAATGCGGTGAACGGCTCCGGACACGAGCGGCCTCACCGCCCGCTCCGGAGCCCTAGACCTGCGTGTGTGACCCGGCCCCGCCCCGCGAGAAACACTCGCGGCGGCCGAGTCACGTGGGCGGCGGGCGGCTGCCCGTATAGACAGACTAATGCTTCCGCCGGGAGGACCCGGGGGGCATACGGGCAGCTGGGCAGTACTGGGGGGGAACCAGGGGGAACAGCATGGGATAAAGTCGCAGACAGCGACGACGGGGGGGGAGGGGACCCCGCAAACCTGGCGGGAATGGAGCGGGACCTTCTAGGGCGGGATGATGCCATACCAGGGAAGGGTGGACAAAGTTAAGAAAAAGAGGGAAAAATAGACAGGAGAAGCAGACAAACGGAAGAGGAGAGAACAGAGAGAGAGGTAGAGAAAGCGACAAACCACAATAGATCAAAACTACAAATACAAAGGAGCCAGATACTAAGCCTGATGCTGCAGCTTCTCCGGATCCAGGAAACAGGAAGCTCTCTCCTTCTCACACTGCTTGATGTATTCTTTCCATGACACTCCCACATCCTTCCTATTGGCTGATTCCAACACTGGCTTAAAACCCCCACCCAGTGGTAAGTAACATTATCAGTTTCACACCACATGATTTTAAACTCCCTCGGCTAATGGCCTCTCTCATAAGTTTGCACATGAGGAGTACACACTACCCTCTGGTTCAAAAATTCAAACTCTAAAAAAAGATAAGAAAAAAATTAGTGCATTGCTCACACATCAAACAAATGTAATAAAAATTAGTGCTTTTACTATTATGAACTTACATGTAAAGTAGTTTGCAATGAGACGGTCTCTAATCTGCCTCCCCCCTCTGTACTCTGTACATCACCAGATGGAACACGGAACCCTACTTGTTCACTCTCTACTGCAATAATCGGTGGGTTAAGTTGTTGTAAAGCCAGATTATGTAGCAGACAGCAAACCTGCACAATAGCAGACACCTTTTCAGGTGCATACATAAGCACACCCCCAGATTTATCAAGGCACCTGAACCTGGTCTTCAATAGTCTAAATGTACGCTCTATCACACCTCTAGTGGCTATGTGTGCCTCATTATATTTGTGCTGGGCAGGAGTCTGAGGATGCATAAAGTGTACATTTTCTCAGGATAATGGCGTCATGACATGAACCAGGATAGCCTGCTAAAACACTCATTATACACATGTTAGCAACACAGACAACCTGCACATTCAGGGAGTGGTAGTGATGGTGATTAATGAAAACCTCTGCCCTGTGGTGAGGTGGTCTCAGCCCAATATGAGTGCAATCTATAGCTCCCAAAACATTTCATATGCCCGAGGGCCTATAGAAAGCTACCTTTAGCTCATGCCACTGTGACTTCTGGCTGGGGAAGCATATATATCTAGGGCAAACTCTTTTAAGGGCAACTAAGACCTGTCCAAAATGTCTGGAAAATGTAGGCTGCGTTATGCCAATAACTCTGGAGGACACTGATTGAAAGAAACCTGTGGCCAAAAAGTCAACTGCACACAGTAGTTTGTGTAGTCCTGACACTGCATTAGAGCGACTGGTTGTAGGCTCCAAATCATGCTTCACTTGCTCATAAAGCCTCAGCAGGTTAGTGCGATTGAGGCGACACATTTGGACTACCTCCACATCAGCCAGAGAGTGCAGCTTCAAACGCACTATAAATGTACGTGGAGTGCGTGGTCTGCGCAGGCTCCGCTGAACAGATGCCAACTGCTCTCCATCCTCCTCCTCTTACCGCCTTTGTGCCTCCATCAAATGAAAAGCTGCAGACATACACTGGCAAGAATGCAACAAACCCACACCTATAAACACTTGCTGGCCCCTTTTTTTATAAGCATCATGATTAACTGCTGCCCAATAGACTGTGATTGACTGTGATTTCTTCACTCAGAAATATTTATACCCACCATTAACATTGAAATATTATCAACCATTTACTACATCTACTATATATATATATATATATATATATATATATATATATATATATGCCCTAACTAACCTGTATGTGTAGATGTGAGCAGTCATAGGATATGCTTAATGTGTCACACACACCACAATCTGCACAGTATACCAAAAATATAGATATCTAGTATATGTGAATTAATTATCCAGCACGTAGAGTAGATCTACCTGTTCACCCAATGACTACCGTATACAGCTTCATAAAGGCACCATACAGAGTCATGGCCTCACTATAATAATGCCACATAGCTCCATCATGTCCCATATAGCCTCATAATGAAACTATATAGCCCCATCACTCCTCCATATAGTCCCATGGTAACCATATGCTTATACTTTCTAATCCACCAAAATAATTATCTTGTATAGCAAATAAACACAGTAAGGTAGTTAAACCTTTGTACCCACTGGGGTCAAATTTGTGCATTGTACAAGCAATTTTAAAGCTAGCGCAATACACAAAAACAGGCCTAAAAAACGGAACATATTGGTTTCAGCAACCCCTGTAAATGAAATTAAGTGTATTCACCTAGGATGTTTCGTTCTTGCATAGATGTCCATAATCTGCAAATACTGGCTGAAGTCATCATTGTACCAGCAGCAATCATTACCATAAGTGTATTGATTTTTGTGGGAGTCTGCATTTACATCAAGTAAGTTACAAACATCATCTACAGGTCGAATTACAGTACATTTACCCATACTTGCCAACTCTCCCGGATTGTCCGGGAGACTCCCGCATTTTGCGAGAGTCTCCCGGACGAGTGTGGCAATCTCCCTGATAGGAAGTGGGAAAAATTTAGTTTAAACGCCGCGATTCACCCGGAATCTGTAAAATGACGCGATTTGCGTCATTCCGTCACGGGGCGGGGCCAAAATGACGCGATTTCGCCGCCCCGCCCCCTGCACGCCCATGTCCCAGCCGGCATCTCCCGGAAAAAGAAAAAGAAATGTTGGCAAGTATGCATTTACCTAGATAAAAGGTGTATCTTTACCAGGGCCTGATTAAGGGTTCTGGCCGCCCTAGGCTAATACGGCCGCAGCGCCCCCCCCCCCCCTCCTCCGAATATATAGGTGTATAGGAACACTCCTGAATATGAATGTTCAGGTGTATTCTCCAGCATTCAAATTTAGACAGATTGTGCCATTGTCTCTTACCTGTTCTTGCTCTTCTCTCTTGCAACTTTGTTATCCTCTCACTGGCTTCTGGAAAGTTGGTGTCCTGTTTTGAAAATGCAAAAATGTATTATAATGCAAACCCTGAATGATTAGGCCCTTTAGTTAAAACAAAACACTCCATTATGGCCAGCTAAAAGTACCCCATTGGACAGGCATATATAAGCAATATCTGAATATTTGTTGTCAATCAAATACAAACCTCTACCAGCCCCAACTCACTAATATTTAGTATTCTAGTGATTGCTGAGACCACCCATGTGACCACCACACAATCATGAGATTCTGCCCCCCAAAGCTGCTCTATTTATTAAATACCCCCTGCAGCCATTTTCCTTAACCACAAGCCCCCCCACAGCCATTTTCTTTACCCCCCACCCTGCATCTATCCCCCTTGCAGCTATTTTCCTTACCTCCACTCTGTAGCTATCCCCCCCCCCCGTCACATCAAAACTCCCCCAGTCACATATATCAGCCCCCCTCCTCTGCCCTCCTTCATACATATCAACCTCTCTCCCTCCCTATAGATTTTCATGGCAGCCCCCCCCCCTCCCACCCTATAGATTTGTATGACAGTCCCCCTCTCCCTCCCTATACATATGCATGACAGTCCCCCCTCTCCCTCCCTATAGATATGCAGGGTAGTCCCCCCTATAGATATGCAGGGTAGTTACCCCCCCCTCCCTATAGATATGCAGGGTAGTTCCCCCCCTCCCTATAGATATGCAATGTAGTTCCCCCCTCCCTATAGATATGCAGTGTAGTTCCCCCCCCTCCCTATAGATATGCAGGGTAGTTCCCCCCCCCTCCCTATAGATATGCAGGGTAGTTCCCCCCCTTCCTATAGATATGCAGGGCAGTTCCCCCTCCCTATAGATATGCAGGGCAGTTCTCCCCCTCCCTATAGATATGCAGGGCAGTTCCCCCCCTTCCTATAGATATGCAGGGCAGTTCCCCCCCCCCCTCCCTATAGATATGCAGGTCAGTTCCCCCCCTCCCTATAGATATGCAGGGCAGTTCCCCCCACTCCCTATAGATATGCAGGGCAGTTCCCCCCCTCCCTATAGATATGCAGGGCAGTCCCCCCCCCCTCCCTATAGATATGCAGGGCAGTTGCCCCCCTCCCTATAGATATGCAGGGCAGTTCCCCCCCCCCCTCCCTATAGATATGCAGGGCAGTTCCCCCCCTCCCTATAGATATGCAGGGCAGTTCTCCCCCCTCCCTATAGATATGCAGGGCAGTTCCCCCCCTCCCTATAGATATGCAGGGCAGTTCCCCCCCTCCCTATAGATATGCAGGGCAGTTCTCCCCCTCCCTATAGATATGCAGGGCAGTTCCCCCCTCTCTATAGATATGCAGGGCAGTTCCCCCCCTCCCTATAGATATGCAGGGCAGTTCCCCCCTCCCTATAGATATGCAGGGCAGTTCCCCCCCTCCCTATAGATATGCAGGGCAGTTCCCCCCTCCCTATAGATATGCAGGGCAGTTACCCCCCTCCCTATAGATATGCAGGGCAGTTACCCCCCTCCCTATAGATATGCAGGGCAGTTCCCCCGTTCACTTACCTGTAGTTGTGCCAGCGTCGCTCCTCTCCTCTGATCAGCAGATAGGAAGTGAAGACGTCCTGCTTCCTGTCTGCTGCACAGCAACAGGCAGCCTGGCGACTGGCTGTGTGTTGCTAACCACTGACCACCAATGCTTTTGATCGTCGAGCCCTTCAACCCCCCCCCCCCCCTCCGCTCGCGCGGCGACCCCCTCCCCCACCCCGGAAAAAAAAATGAATGAAGAAAAAATATATAAAATAAATAAAAATAATAAATAAATACCCGCAGCGCCGCGCCCCCCGTGACCCAGCGCCCCAGGCTGCAGCCTGGTCAGCCTAGTGGTTGATCAGGCCCTGATCTTTACTATATTATTATTACTATTATTATTACTATTATAACTACCTAATGTAACAGATTTACCATTAGGTACAGTAAGCCTGTGCCTACCGGGCTGTTCATGGCCCTATAAATACACAGAAACACACACTATTCAACCACAAAACAAATGACGTTTCCACATTTAACAATGAATGATACTGTTCTCTCTCTCTATTGAATTATGGGATATACTTGACCAGGGGCATAGTAACGAAAATTTCCATGGGGGGGGGGGGCAAGAGCCCAAAGACTACTAGAGGGCTTGGAGTCCCTATTTCTTGCGTTTGGTATCTCATTTTACGACAGTTATAACAGTGACTGTAGATATACAAGGACTCCCAATCCTATGTTAATTTTTGACAGTGTTTCAGGGGTTGGCCAAAAATGTATTTATACACTATTAAATACTTTTTTTTTATTAATATTATTTGCCAATTAGTACAATAGTCGTTAGAAAGATAGATATATTCAATTGTTCATCTAGAAAATTTAAATTTTCAATGGTCATTAACCTAGTTTTTAGTAAGATTTTGTTGACGGCCTAATCTCATTTGATTGATGAGAGTATTTTTAAATCTATAGTCACTGCCTCACTAGCTGGTTATGGTTTGTGCTATAACATTTTAATTGCTTTATCTCATGTTTATTACTGGACGCACCACACGAAATTCAGGGTAAAAGTAAAGTGAATAGCTAGTTGTTCATAATCAATACAAGTTATTTATTAAATGTTTATGAATAGAACACTTTGAGTTTTTTAAATAAACAAATCAATCTATCTGCATTAAATCTATACTAAGACAATCTATAATTTAAAAATGTTTCACAAGATTAAAACAGATACCATGACTTCAGAAAGTAGTATGAAGGCAATTAGTACAAGTGCTTAGTACAAAGGCTTTTGTTTGGATGTCTTTGCCCACCTAACATGGGGGGGCAACTTCCCCCTCTGCCCCCCGGTTCCTACACCGCTATACTTGGCCCCCAAACTTCTGGTTTGCTGAATTGATGAAGTGGTCAATAAAACAATGCAATTTTCCCTGCTTTTTAGTGTTTCTCATGTAGGTATCGTTACAAGAACTCATACAAAACAAACTGTGTGTTACAATTAATAAAACTGAATGTAATAATGTTCCCTGTGAAAGTAGAAAATGACCCATTTGGTGTATAAGTACCAATAATTTTATTTTCCAATGCTCATCGGTTTTATGTCAATTAGTACATTCCACAGCACCTGCCCTCAGTCATAGCTACATGAGCTCTTACACATACAGACACATGGCTCTTTATATAGGTGTCCCCTAAACACACACCAACATCACATCATCAATTATATAGCACAGATGCAACAATTTAAAAAAGACACAGAGTTTACCACATTGAATACATAAGATTAATGTATAGCAAAACACAACTAGTGCTAGAACATAATACAATAGTGTGAATAAATTTAAACCTGGTTAATCATAAGGATCAGAGTCAAAATTTAGACTTGGCTGAACATAGAGATTAAAGTCATAATTTCAATGAAATGCCTATCCCAGTAACACAATATAAAGAAGGAATACTTGGTCACTGATATGTATGATGGTGAAAGTGTTACCCTGTGATATATTCTGCATCTATACACTGCTCATGATTTATTTTGTGTGTTCTGCATCTGAGCTCGTTTCATTATTTTTTGCAGTCTTAGGAAAAAACAAAATGAAAATCTGGATGTGGAATCCATTTTTGTCATCACACCAGGTAACGTAAAAGAATCAACTGAGCTCTGTAACTGAAATCCATTAGTGTAATATTGTTATTATTATTTTAATGTAAATGCATGACCTTGTAAAACTATAATTGTCCATATAAACTGCAGGGCATCAGAAATCACATATATGATAGTGTGAGAGTTGTTCTGGAAAGGATATGGCAAACAAACTTTTTTTTTTGAAAAATTTTTAGTTAAGAGAGGATGTCAAAACAACTATTTCTGCCAAATATCTCGACTGTCTGACAATTAGTTGATTATATATTGATTTTTCAATTTATTAAATAATTTACTAATCGCGTCTTCTTTATCCAGTTTATTTGAAGTATTACAGGTGTTTATTAAGGAATTGCTACAAAATTTGGACCCCTAAGGTAACTCTCCCTCCCAAATCCAAAAATCCAAACCAAATTACTGTATCTGCCTCATGTTTTGTGTTACGGCAAAAATGCCAGTTTTTCAAATATCATTAAAAACGCTAGATTCAATTGACATTAGGGATTCCATTTTTTGGGGGGTGTTTAAAAAAGGTATAAATTACTACCACAAAAAAATCAGCCAGGTACTCTGTTTCATAGTGGAGAAAAAAAATAATGAAGTTGATTCTCAATTACTGCTGTACAGCATACATAATTTACACATTGTTAAAAATCATACCAAAAAAGTGAACTAAACTGAGGCAATGGGATAAACCTCCCATACAAGGAAATGAAACAAACAGAAACTGATGGGAAGGGGATTCCCTTTAGAGAGACCAAAACTGAAACTTTCCAGAGAGAGAGAGAGGGAGACACAGAAAGAGTCAATCATGCTGCTCATTTAGTAGTCTTATACAGACTGCCACATTACTATTTACTGAAAAACCATTGGATTACATAGCTGAGACCACTTTACATTTGACATTAGGGATCCCATTTTTTGTGGGGTGTTTAAAAAAGGTATATATTACTACCACAAAAAAAATCAGCAGGGTACTCTGTTTCATAGTGGAGAAAAAAAAATACTGAAGTTGATGCTGATGTTCGATTACTGTTGTACCGCATACATAATTAACACAAGAAATCATGAAATTTAAAACCGTTAACATAACTAAAGCCCTTAACTGAAGTTGAGTCAACAATCTCATTATTTTTCCCTTGTTTGCAACGGTCTGTAATTTTCCTTAAAGTGTCAGCAGAAAGTGTATACTGCCTTCCAGTACTTCCTTGGGTAGTAGGCACTTCCGTTACACAGAGGACGTGAGTAAAAGGAACAAAACACTTATCTCTTGAAGGCCAGGACAGCACATTTGTTGATTGGTTTCATTAAGTGTATCAGCACATCTTGGGCCTGATTCATTAAGGATCTTAACTTGAGAAACTTCTTATTTCAGTCTCCTGGACAAAACCATGTTACAATGCAAATTAGTATTCTGTTTTGCACATAAGTTAAATACTGACTGTTTTTTCATGTAGCACACAAATACTTGATATCTTATTTGTACACTGAAATTTAAAGTTGATATTTGTGTGCTACATGAAAAAACAGTCATGCTTAAAAAAGCTACAGAGCGAAATGCACGTTGGCGTTTTGTCTCGCTATCCTGCACCTTTCTCCCTATAATCGCTCCCCAGTTACCTACTTAGGCAGGGATTTTCACATATACCCACAATCATAGGGGACTTAATAATACTTTGTCTCTTCATTCATTTTTTGATGCCAATGCTATTGGGCTATATTACCTAATACTACTAGAAATACCTTGGGTTTTTCAAACTTTATATGGCAACCATGCTAATTTTTTGAGTATCTACTCGATTTTTGCACTTATTATGGGGCAGTTTAATAGGTAGCATATCTCTCCCTGATCGCTCTAAGTTACCTATTCAGGCAGGGATTTCCCTTATATTTGCGATCGTAGGGGACTGATTTATGCCACTATTATTGGGCTACACTACCTAATAATATTATTAGAATCACCTTTTGGCTCTTGTGACCTCATATGGTAATTATTAGAACTTTGGAGCATTTACTCAGGCTGGGATCTTTGCACTTATAAAGGCGCATTATGATAGATAGCAGAGGCAATGCAAATTGTATTTGAATTTTAATTCACCTCCACACTTCTTTGTCCTATATGTGTATTTTTAAATATTTCGCTCCTGTTTAACCAGAACATTTTTTAATGCATATCCAATAAAGATTTATTTTATTATAGACCTAATCGGAGTGCCCCTTCTATACACTTCTTTTCTTTCCTTCTTGTCCAAAAAAGGATTACAGCATGTATTCTGAAAGTCTTCATATCTTAGCAGCAGAAGCTTTTCATGATGGTAGCAGACTGAGGTTTTAGGATCATTGGTTACTGCATTTGAAACTTCAGTTCTCAGAATCAAAAGTTCTTTTTCTTCATCTGTAGAGTGGTCCCAGCTATGTAATCCAATGGTTTTGAGTAAATAGTAATATGGCAGTCTGTATTTAAAAGACTACCAAATGAGCAGCTGCCATGATTGACTCTTTCTGTGTCTCCCTCTCTCTTTCTCTGGAAAGTTTCAGTTTTGGTCTCTCTAAAGGGAATCCCCTTCCCATCAGTTTGTTTGTTTCATTTCCTGTATGGGAGGTTTATCCCATTGCCTCAGTTTAGTTCACTTTTTTTGGTATGGTTGTTAACAATGTGTAAATTATGTATGCTGTACAGCAGTAATCGAGCATCAACTTCATTATTTTTTTTTTTTCCACTATGAAACAGAGTACCCGGCTGATTTTTTTTGTGGTAGTAATTTATACCTTTTTAAACACCCCCCAAAAAATGGGATCCCTAATGTCAATTGAATCTAGTGTTTTTAATGATATTTGAAAAACGTGCATTTTTGCCGTAACGCAAAACATGAGGCAGATACAGTAATTTGGATTTTTGGATTCGGGAGGAAGAGTTACTTTAGGGGTCCAAATTTTGTGTCGATTCCTTAATAAACACCCGTAATACTTCAAATAAACTGGATAAAGAAGCTGCGATTAGTAATAGATTGAAAAATCAATATATAATAAACTAATTGTCAGACAGTCGAGATATTTGGCAGAAATTGTTGTTTTGACATCCTCTCTTAACTAAAAAAATTTCGTAGACATCTGAGACGGGTGGTGGACAACCCTGGTTGAACTGACATGGAATGACCCCCTAATATATAATCAGTGATGCCAAGAGGAATCTTAGGCCAAAAAAGGCTTCTATTTGGGGCCCCACTAGGTTGTGCACACTGCTTTTGGGTCAGTATCCACGTGGATACCCTATTTGGCTGCGCGGGAAACCATGGCAAATGGTAGAGCTGCATGCATTCCCTAGGAATGTGGACCAGTAGGTAGCTTTTAGTGATTGTAGTCACTTTTCTACACCTATATTCCATCCCAGATGGGACCACTGATTTACCCCAGCTTTACCCTTGTACCATTTAAAACAAGATATATTTATTCTGCTTCCTTTTGCTCATGCTATAGACTGACTTGCCATAGCTCTAATTTTTAATGCTGTCTTAGTTGTTCTTTGATTTAGGTTGTTGATGTCACCACCCTCATGTTGCTTCTGCCCCAAGGGCTACTTTCTGGTCATGGGACATTTCATCAGCATGTATTTGCACCTGTCCTGTAGCAGATGCAAAAGATACGCCTCTTAACGAGCATATACATTATGTGTTCCAGCAGATCTGCATGAGCCCCATGAACACTTCCTAACTGTACTCGGCCTTAGTCAGACCCCTTTTCAGCCTCTGGTGCATGTTTGCATTAGCGCATATGTGTCTCTTCTCTTTGTTCGCATGTGTAATGCGAATTTGAGCAACTTGCACTGAGCAAACTGGCATAAGTGCAAATTAGCATCAGGCCCTTAAAGTTTATTTTGATATGTTTAACCTTGTTTCTCTTTTTCCCTTTTCTCTACCCACACACTTACCCGTACCTACATCCTCCCTCCCTTGTGCCCCAACCTTACTCATATTTTTCCTCAGTGGACTTGGACCACTTATCTGGGAAAGAGAGCCATTGACTAGATTAATGACCTATGGAGAACTAGTCTTATAGACAACATTATGGTTACTATGAAGGACATTTTACAAATAGCTTTCATTAATGCTAAAGGCCTGAACACCCCAGAAAAGAGATCTTGAGCACTCCGGTCCTTACAGATTGATAGAATAGATATAGCTTTGATGCAGGGAACACATTTCATACATAATGCAGTCAATCCCAACTTAAGCAACATACACTTTCCTCATGTTTTCTTCAGTCATTTCAGCTGGAAAATGAAAAGGTTAGTCATAATTTTGCTAATCTTTTGTCACTACTAGATGTAGACGTACACAGGTTGGGTGAGGTCAGGGGTTTCGTATTGAAATTTAAGATATTTTATCAAGAATTAACAATTGTTAACTTTTATGCTCCCAAACAGAATCACCCAGTGTTATATAAGGTGCAGGAAGAAGCTTCTCAGTAAGATGAGAAGAGAACAAGAGGAGAAAAGAAAGAAGAAAAAGACTGAAAGCACCAAAAACAAATATTTAATAAAAATATATCTTTTAGAACATAACACAGTGTTTGGTTTAATTTCCCTATATATATATACATGCTTATTTAAGCTAAATGTTATATTTAGTTATGTATTCCTTCAATTATTATTATTATTATTATCGATTTTATTATTATTGTTATCAGTATTATTATTATTATTATTATTATTATTATTATTAATATTATTATTATTGTTGATTTGTAAGACCCCTCAGTGCTCTGCAGCAGTGGACAGTGGGGAATCAGACCTCTAGCCCCAAATGTCTCTTTAATACATTTAGTTCCTTTCCTGTACTCTCAGCATCTTCTCACCTTCATCATCATTATTATCATTTATTTCTATGGCACCCCAGATTCATTGTCACCTGACATAATCATACAGATATGTAAAGACAGTTTACATAATGACAGGAACAGGGGTACAATTGAGCAGAACAATAAAAGCGTGGATGCAAGTAACAGAATAAATTGCATAACATACAGAAAAGAGTCAGCATAAGACATGACTGGGACAACCCAGGGCCGTAACTAGGGGTGTGCGACAGGGGCGACCGCCCAGGGCGCAACGCTGAAGGGGGGGGCGCAATTTTGGAATATTTTAGGTTAATTTGGTTAAAATTGAGGGCTAGGGGGGTGGCATTTGTCTTTCTCGCCCAGGGCACTAGAATTCTAAGTTACGGCTCTGGGACAACCAGGACGACGTGGACAGACATGTGGTGAGAGTTTACACTCGAGAGAGGGGAAAGAGAGACAATAAGTGCAAAAGGGGCATTAAGCCTAGGGGTCCAGGCAGGTAGCGGAGGAGATGGAGGACAAACAGTGTAATGCGGGTAGAATTATATGGTAATATGGCGAATAGCAGAGTAGACATAATGTAGAATCAGACTGTACACAGAATTGAATGCTGGATGTGGATGTGAAGCCTATGATGGTTTAGATTTCAGGATTAGCACTGGGCCGAGTTTGAAGCTGAGTCATCAGGGTGAGATAGGGTTGTCTTCATGGATTCTGGAGTGTGAGAGCCATGATGTCTAATGCATCTATTACTGGTTCTCAAGATCTAGTGCTGGATGTGGATGTGGGGCCAATGACAACAGATAAATTCAATCAATAAAGTGAAGTGAGCCCAATGACTACACTAAAATCGGAGACTGTCAGGAAAAAGACTGTTATTGGGTAGGGAGGGCACATGTGACGTACAAAAAAGTCATCTTCATACAATATCTGAGAGCAAAGTAATAGCTAAGCTTTAACATACGCTGACATATGTTATAGTAACAGTACAGAGATTAGCAATTCTAAGGTAGTTGCTTTTTATTTCATTCCTAATTTATCATATGGATAAAGGACTACAGCCTGATTTGTGTTAAATGTGTTCTGCACTCTCTTGCAGTAAATTATTAGTCTTACTACTTATCTTTACATAGCACCAACATATTCAGTAGCAATGTAAAATCAGAGTGTTTTATTCTGTCATATCACTCCTGTCCACAGTAAAGTTTCTAATCTTATTTCCCTACCTCATGCACAGAACGAAAGTGTCACTTGAATCAGCTTGTAATTAGCCTTTCATTTTATATATTTGACTGTGAGAGGGAAGCAGAACAACTCCCATACCCCAATGTCCTAGCACTGCATGGCAGTTATGTTACCAACTGGGGCCCAGCAGTGGCAGATTATAGTGGGGATATCATCTGAGCCACCATCATCATTATCTCATCCACAGACTCATCTGAAACAATTAAAGTCTGGGGAAAGTGGCTGCTCGGAATAATAGCTTTCTATTGGTCCATATGTCACACTCCTCCCAGACAGTCTTGGCCTTTACTGTCTAGGCAGAGGTGTCTGCAAACACTGCATGGGGGAAGGGGGCCCAAGAAGTGACCACACCAGGACCTGAGATTACCCTAGCCGGCCATGCTTTCAAATGATGAACTAAATTTACCCTGGACTAACCCATGATGTCACCAGAGGGCATCACTACAGCAGAGACGAGACAGGAACTGATCAGACCACAAGGTTTTCTACCCACATGCAGAGGGTGAATTATTATGAGACAGTAGATTAAGACAATATACAATCACAATTGAGTATGAAACTGCCAGTTGAAGTTCATTATAAGCATTTTTTGCTGTTTGGTTACATTAACTAAACTGACCGGCCACTGCATTGTGTGGGCCCTTTGTCCGATCATTTGGTGATCATATTGAACAACACAATTAACACAGAAAATAGCAGGAATGCTTCAAAACAAATTATTAATAGTGCAACACACCACAGTGACAACAAGAAAGTGTGAATGATGCCTTTGAAATCAATGTACTAACCAATCAGACTTTATGTCTCGCACACTATTCCCTGTCACCTGAGTAACTTGGAAATTATACTACTAGAAATGAAATTTTCTAGGCAAAATCCTACTCAGCTTAGAAGGAACATTGGTCTCACAAATTTTGCCTTCCTTTTAATAGACTGTAAAAGCTCAAGGGCTAGGTTTTCTTTACCACGTGGGCCAGTTTGTATCATGAGTTAGATTTATATGCCATATACTTGTATCTCCCCACAACATTGATGACTAATACTAACAATAATAATGTATGGAACGAACACACTACAAATTTGCCTAAGGACACAGCCATGAATAAAAAATGGAACCAAAACATCCTCCAAGAGGAACTTCTCCCAATCTCCTCAGACCTTAATCCCATTGAGAACTTGTGGTCAATCCTCAACAGGCGGTTGGACAAACAAAAACCCACAATTTCTGACAAACTCCAAGCATTTATTAGGCAAGAATGGGCAGCCATCTGTCAGTATATGGCCCAGAAGTTGATTGACAGCATGCCAGGGTGAAAGAAGGGTCAACACTGCAAATATTGACTCTTTGCACAAACTTAATGTAATTGTCAATAAAAGCCTTTGACACTTATGAAATGCTTGTAATTTTACATCAGTGTAACACAGCAACATCTGACAGAAAGGTCTAAGCACTGGAGCATAAAACTTTGTAAAAACCAATATTAATGTCAATCTCTAAACTTTTGGCCATGACCGTGAATGCATGATTGGGAAGTTTAGGATATTACATATTTGGCACAAGACGTTAGCCTCCCTTTATCGTGTATATATAGGAAACGTTGGGGTTTATTTATCAATAGACCCCTTTTAGTGATGATTAGACTGATTTTATTTTTATCACCACAATTTACCTCAAATAACAACTTTGAACTAACAGCATAATGATGTTATAAAATGATTTAAATTTTTGTCAGCAATTTAAAAACACACCAGGCAAAATATAGTTTTCCTACATAAATTATCTCTAATATGGTCCTCTCCATTTCCTAGCTTTTATTATGACTGCACAATATAGAACTTTGGCTCATGGTGATGTCATAGACACCAACAGTTCCAGTCTTTTGAGGTGAAGTTATTGAAGGAGCAAGTTGGACCATGGCTTTGTCGTGTTTAAGCTCATTGTTTCTTGTGGTATCATTTATTAGTTTTGGAAATGGGATGCTGTCGGAGACAACTGAAGGTAAATGGACACTTATTTCAGTTATTTTTACTAAGCGAAAATAGAGACATAAACTCATGCATACAGGTTCTACAGGATCTAGCTCACCTGTGTCTAAGGATTAGATTTATAGTGATAATAAATAAATGACTTCACAGGGTTAAATATGGTATTCACATACAGATACAGTAAAAGAGGAGCTCACTGTTACTTAATAGGAGATGTATATGAAAGGTGGCACCTGGCTAGCTGACTCTTATCCAATCAGGTGGCACATTCAGCACACACCTCCTGCCCTATGAAGTTAGAATTTTCCACCCAGCACAGTCTCCAGTGCTGAGTGGTGGCTGTTATTGGTGGGCTCCCCACTAATATGTTACACTCGGTAAGTACATAGTAAAGTAGGGAGATTTTCCAAAATTTATTTTAGATCACAGTACACAGTCAGTGTATAACATAAGAGAAAGAAACAATTTCATAAAGCAAAGAAAATCTAATTTCAAAGTTTCAGTTGGTAAAAGGGAATATTGTTTATTATTTGGAATTTAATATGAACATTGATATATTTTTTGGATATTTCATAAGATACTTATATTAGCCACATTGATGTTTTTTTCACTTTTTGTTACGCTTGGTATTGATGATAAACAACATTGCCTGGCTGATATAGAGACATTAGTTGGAAAAAAAGCCTGAAGGGAGGCAATTGTGTTGTGTAATTTGCAGCCTAAATGTCATTGTTGTTGCAGGTATATACCTGGATATGATATTGGTGAGCCTTTCAGAGCAGGACATCATAGCCAATCGTACATGAACCACTACTGCATCATATACAGACATCAGCTACACATGATGTTCTGTAGATTTGTCATGTAGGTAGATCAGCATACTAAGTCTGTGCCCTGAAGAGAGGAGGCCCCTCAAACTCTCCAGGTTGACTATCTAATTGTGATGCAAGTTAGAATTTATATTTGTAATGTGTACATTATAAGGTCCTTTACATTTAATTCAGAGGACACCAAAGAGGACAGATTGTTTAAGGCATATGCAATACCCTGTATCTATTTTTTTTTCTTTGTTACTTTAAGAAATGTAATGCTAATTGTTTATTTTATATGAAATCCATTCAGTGTTGCCAACCCTGCTGAACATTGACTTAAAGCAGGAAGACATCAGCGCAGGTGAGTTAACAGATCCTTCACCCCCTAATCTGCTATGACCCATGTCTCCTAAACCATGACAAAAATAGAGGAAGATCAAACATCTAGCTCTTCAATCTCAGTCCTCTGACAGCAGATACCAATGGTTAAAGTGCATTTAAAGGATAGAAATAAAAATACAGTATATTGGTCATCTTCAGCAAGTGTCCTACTGACGCATTTCGTTGGGAGCCGTTAACTTTAAGTATTATAATAAGAATAGTATAAGTACAAAATGAAAAATAATAAATACAGTAAAAATAAATATAACTATAACACTAAAGATAAAAGTAAAAATAAAACTACAAACTTATCCCACTGACCTATAAAAGAACTACTACCAGATGATTCTCTAATCCAAACAATTTATTTTGGACCAATCAGCTGAATAGGGTTAAATATAATAAAAAAATTAAAATATAGAAAATTAATAAATAAAGTAAATAAATTGGAACTAGACATAGTTTCCTATATTGTCTTGTGTTAAAAGGAATTCAAACATTTACCATCTAATTAATTTTAAACGTCGTCCAACCTAATGAGCCACAGAGATGTCTTATAGGAGTGGAGAAAGAGGCATGATGTTTATGTTTATATTCATAAAACAAAAATCAAATACAAATAAAAATAAATATAAAAAATACCCCTTTGAATATCAAGGAAACATATATGTGTAATCAAACTTAATACATTAAATGAATCATTAACCAAGAAAAAAAAAAATAATATTAATAGAGTTCCCGTTCTACTCTACACTATCAACATATAATACCATCTAAAGAAAGAAAAAAAGCACTAAGATTAAACTCTATTGAGTCATTTAACCTGTCAGGATGAAGTGTCCATAGTTTGAAGATCCAAAAGATTTTCTTTTCACATAACTTTTACAATCTATCCCCACCTCATGTGATGTACCCAATATGTTTCATAACAGGTAACAGAAAAATGTGTAGTCAGCTTTAAGTAGTTCCACAATATGTTTTCAAACACTTTGAGTATCAGCTTTTTGACGAAGTTTCTCCTATGTTCCATTAATCTGATCCTCAAGGACCTAATGGTCCTAACCACATATTGCAGTCCACACGGACACTAAAAAACCTAAATTACAAATGTCGATTCACAATTGCAGAAGGAACAGATAGTAAAGCTCTCTCTTGTTACATTTGAGATGACAAACTTACATTTATTTTTCATAAACTTAGTAGTGCACCTTGTCTTGTTACATCTCAAGCTACCCTTGGGTTTATCATGAAAATAGGAAACCACCCGGGTATAAGTAAGTTCCTCTACCTTCTATGGAAAAATAGGGGCTAACAAATTTTTAAACTTTTCATTCTTCTAAACAACAATTCTTAGTTTTTTTGGAGACAACACTACTCAATATGTGGCCTTGTTTTATTAAGTGATAGTTCTTATTAATAATCATTTTGAGTTGTGCAGACTTAGTATTATATTTTGATATAAATTTAGTACCATTTACCCTATTTTGTGAGCTCTGATGTTTAACTTTGGGTATAAAGAGACCTGTTCTAATGCCCTAACTAACCTGTATGTGTGAATGTGAGCGATCATAGGATATGCTTAATGTGTCACACACACCGCAATCTGCACAGTATACCAAAAAAAATTATTATCTAGCATATGTGACTAATTGTCCAGCACGTAGAGTAGATCTACCTGTTCACCCAATGACTACCATATACAGCTTCATTAAGGCACCATATAAAGTCATGGTCTCACTATAATAATGCCATATAGCTCCATCATACCCCATATAGCCTCAAAATGAAACTATATAGCCCCTTCACTCCTCCATATAGCCCCATGGTAGCCATATGCTTATACTTTCTTATCCACTAAACTATCTTGATTAGCAAATAAGCACAGTAAGGTAGTTAAGCCCTTGAACCTACTGGGCTCAAATTTGAGCATTGTACAAGCAATTTTAAAGCTAGTACAATGTACAAAAACAGACCTAAAAATGGAACCTATTGGTTCCAACGACCCTTGTAAATGAAATTAAGTGAATTCACCTAATGTGTTTCTTTCTTGCATAGATGTCCATAATCTGCAAATACTGGCTGAAGTCATCATTATACCAGCAGCAATCATTACCATAAGTGTATTGATATTTGTGGGAGTCTGCATTTACATCAAGTAAGTTACAAACATCATCTACAGGTCGAATTACAGTACATTTACCTAGATAAAAGGTGCATCATTACTATATTATTATTACTATTATTATTACTATTATAATTAACCAATGTAATAGATACAATCTGGTTGGCTGAGAGGTGTGTATGTCTCCAGTCTTTTCCAAGGGCAGATTTACCATTAGGTACAGTAAGCCTGTGCCTACAGGGCTGTTCATGGCCCTATAAATACACAGAAACACACACTATTCAACCACAAATCAAATGATGTTTCCACATTTAACAATGAATGATACTGCTCTCCCTCTCTATTGAATTATGGGATATAATTGACCAGGGGTGTAGGAAAGAAAATTTTCATGAGGGGCAAAAGGTCAAGGACTACTAGAGGGCTTGGAGCACCTATTTCTTGTGTTTGGTATCTCATTTTATGACAGTTGGAACAGTGACTGTAGATATACAAAGACTCCCAATCCTATGTTAATTTTTGTGAGTGTTTCAGGGCTTCGCCAAAAATGTATTTACACATTATTTAAATACATATTATTATTATTATTATTATTATTATTATTAATTACCAATTAGTACAAATGCTTTGTGCAAAGGCTTTTGTTTGGAAGTCTTTGCCCACCTAACAGAAATCATGGGGGGGCAACTTCCCCCTCTTCCCCCCGGTTCCTACACCGCTATACTTGGCCCCCAAACTTCTGGTTTGCTGAATTGATGAAGTGGTCAATAAAACAATGCCATTTGCCCTGCTTTTTAGTGTTTCTCATGTAGGTATCGTTACAAGAACTCATACAAAACAAACTGTGTGTTACAATTAATAAAACTGAATGTAATAATGTTCCCTGTGAAAGTCAAAAATGACCAATTTGGAATATAAATACCAATAATTTTATTTTTCAATGCTCATCGGTTTCATGTCAATTAGTACATTCCACAGCACCTGCCCTCAGTCATAGCTAAATGAGCTCTTACACACACAGACACATGGCTCTTTATATAGGTGTCCCCTAAACTCACACCAACATCACATCATCAATTATAACACAGATGCAACAATTTAAAAAAGACACAGAGTTTACCACATTGAATACATAAGATTAATGTATAGCAAAACACAAATAGTGCTAGAGCGTAATACAATAGTGTGAATAAATTTAAACCTGGTTAATCATAAGGATCAGATTCAAAATTTCGACTTGGCTGAACATAGAGATTAAAGTCATAATTTTAATGAAATGCCTATCCCAGTAACACAATATAAAGAAGGAATACATGGTCACTGATATGTATGATGGTGAAGGTGTGTGTATGGACGGTATTCCAGATAGTTGGGATTATATCAGTTGTGGATCTAGGGGGGCCCGCGCCTGCTAGAAAAGAAAAGGTGGGCAGGGTTCTAAATCAACCCCAGCTAAGAAAAATCTAGGTCTGCCCTGGATGACATTGAAGACTTTAGGAAGACTCTGTGACACCAATTTAAATATATATGATGAAAACAGTAGGCTGGAATTATGGGAAAGGGAACTTACTGAAAGCAACTATAAATATGGCAGAAAATAATCAAACATAAAATGAAGCATATCAAAATAAGCTTTTACTTACTCAAATATGCTTTCACAATGATATAATTTCCCCAATTCTAAATGATGATCAAATGTCAGAAGACTCAATTCTTATTAACATGTCAGCCAGGTGCCTCCCGCCTCACAGGAATAATAACAATAATAATAATAATAATAATAATAATAATAATAATAGTAAAGAAAAATGGATGAAAATAACTTGTATCCATTTTATCCTATGTTACCCTGTGATATATTCTGCCTCTATACACTACTCATAGTTTCTATAGTGTGTTCTGCAACTGAGCCCTTTGCATTATTTTTTGCAGTTTTAGGAAAAAAAAAATTGAAAATCTGGATGTGGAATCCATTTTTGTCATCACACCAGGTAACGTAACAGAATCAACTCAGTTGTGTTTTTAATTAAATAGAATTTTCGGAGCTCAGTAACTGAAGTCCATTCTTGTTATATTGTTATTATTATTTTAATGTAAATTTGTGACCTTTTAAAACTATAATTATCCATATACACTGCAGGGTATCAAAAATCACATATATGATAGTGTGAGAGTTTTTCTGAAAAGGATGTGGCAAACACATTTGTGTACAATTTTTATGTTTAAATATAATATATAATCAGTGATGCCAAGAGGAATCTTAGGCCAGAGAATGGCTTATTTTTGGGGCCCCACTAGGTTGTGCACACTGCTTTTGGGTCAGTATCCACGTGGACACCCTTACTGGCTGAGCATGAAACCTTGGCAAATGGTAGTGCTGTATGCATTCCCTAGGAAGGTGGACCAGTAGGTAGCTTTTAGTGATTGCAGTCACTTTTCTACACCTATATTCCATCCCAGATGGGGCCATGGATTTTCCCCAGCTATTCCCTTGTACCCTTTAGAACAAGATAGATTTATTCTGCTTCCTTTTGCTTATGCTATAGATTGACATGCCATAGCTCTAATTTTTAATGCTGTCTTAGTTGTTCTTTGATTTAGGTTGTTGATGTCAACACCCTCAGGTTGCTTCTGCCCCAAGGGCTATTTTCTGGTCATGGAGCATTTCTTATCTTCCATGACTGGAAGCAGTTTATTGTTAATGTTGATTTGTCTTCCTATGGGCTGATGCAGAGTTCAATTAATCAATAAAAAAAACAGCAAAAATAGTGTGTTTACACCCATGTGCAAATCAATGTACATCTCGGTTTCACATGGCAGCAAATGCGCTTCGTTAACGCCAAGTCACTATCATCAGCATGTATTTGCACCTGTCCTCTAGCAGGTGCAAAGATATGTCTCTTAACGAGCATATACATTATGTGTGTTCCTGCAGGTCTGCATGAGCCCCGTGAACACTCCCTTACTGTACTCGGCATTAGTCAGACCGCCCATTTCCCCCCTTTTCAGCCTCTCGTGCATGTCTGCATTAGCGCATATGTGTCTCTTCTCTTTGTTCGCATGTGTAATGCGAATTTGAGCAATTGACACTCAGCAACCAGGCGTAAGTGCAAATTAGTAACTGGCCTCTAAAGTTTATCTTGGTATGTTTCAAGTTTATTCTCTTGTTCCTCCCTCTCTTGTGCCCCAACCCTTACTCACTGCTTTCCTCAGTGGACTTGGACCATTTATCTGGAAAAGAGAGCCATTGACTAGATTAATGACCTATGGAGAACTAGTCTTAGGAACATTATGGTTACTATGAAGGACATTTTACACATAGCTTCAATTAATCCTTAAGGCTTGAACACCCCAGAAAATAGATCTCGAGCACTCCGTGAGCACTTAATAAGTAGGCCTCCCTCCCGGCAAATAGGCCTGAATATAAAATGAAATAAAATTAATAGTATACAAATTTAATAATGAACTGTTTCTCCCAATTGAATTAATAGCATACACATTTAATAAAAAAAACTATTTCCTCCTCACAAAACAGCCCAGCAATAAATTAATAGCATTCACATATAAATAAACAAATAAATCCATTTCACATAACCATTGCTGACAATATTTCATATTCAAGTTTAATAAATTAGCCCTCCTTCTCCCCAAACTTAGACCCAAATTGAATAATAAATGAATAGTCCCGAAACCAGCACAGCAATTAATTAAAGGTCCCATCAACTCACCTTAAATTAATAGGCCCCACTATTAAATTAAATATTCCATTAACACCTGTAAAATAAATTAATAGCACCCACCTTTAAATAATTAGTCCTCAGCGAAACTACACCATTAAATTAATAGCCCACATTAACATATAGTGTCTCTCTCTCTATCCCAAAAAATTGCATCCAGGCATGGTATTACTACAATACCAGCACTACTTTCATAGCAAACTTTCATTTGGCCCAGGGGAAAATACCATTCCCAGCATATTCCCTCAATACATCATCACAAACCACATAAAAAAGCGACTGAACAAATGTGCAAAACCCAACCATCACTGCTGCGCAAAGTGTTATATTAGGAGAAAGATCGGATCACCAACTGACAGGTGATCCAATCTTTCTCTTGTTTGTGTGGCTGCGAGGCCCCCCCCTGACGCAGGCGCGCACCCGGTACAACAACCTCACGGGGCCCCCTTACAGGTGTGCAGAGGCTCAAAATTGAGAATGGGTGTGGTCATACAATTGGAGGCGTGGCTATGCATCATTGAGACATGGCTGATGGGGAAAAGCGCTAGGCCCTGAATTCACCGGAGCGTGACATATGTCCAAGCACTCCTGATTTTCAGGACATCTAGCACCACAGTGTAGTACAGAAAGAATGCAGTGTGTACACAGAGAGTTCACAGTCTTGGCCTGTACCTTACATTGGGCAGAACGCTCACCAAAATTTACATTGTCCCACTAGAATCACAACATTTCACACACTCTCCTGCTATCTCCTACCTGTTCTACTCCCTTTCACCCCGTGTCGCCGCAGGTTTCTTTAGTTGCGGCTTGTCTGGGTCCTGGAATGTTGTGGGACCCTATTTGGAAAAAAATGGCTACATTTAGAAAATTACAACCAGCCTCGCCACTAAATCAATAGCACCCATGATTAATAATTAGGCCTTCCTCCAGCCCCAACATTAAAATAATAGTATTCCCATTACCCCGCAAACAAAATAGCAACCATTAATTAGCCACCATCTACCTCACACACACTACATTGCCAAAAGCTCCCTGTTCCATCACACACACATTACTGTGCCCTTTCATCATCACCACGCTATGTCCCCTTATGATTGCAATGCGCCCTCCATGCTGCCTTTGCCCCCCCTTCTTCATCCCCCTGTGCCATGCTGCCTTTGCCCCCCCTTTCTTCAACCCCATGTGCCATGCTGCCTTTGACCCCCCCTTCTTCATCCCCCTGTGCCATGCTGCTTTTGCCCCCCCTTCTTCATCCCCCTGTGCCATGCTGCCTTTGCCCACCCCCTTCTTCAACCCCCTGTGCCATGCTGCCTTTGCCCCCCCTTTCTTCAACCTCCTGTGCCATGCTGATTTTGCCCCCCTTCTTTAACCCACCATGTCATGCTGCCTTTGCCCCCCCCTTTCTTCAACCCCCTGTGCCTCTCTGCGTTTCTCCTCTTTCACTTACCTCTGCATTGCTTTCTTTTCTACTCTTTTCTCTTTTCTGTCTTCTGTCTATCTTCTGTCTTATCCGGTGCGCGGATCTGCTCTGAATGAATATTTATATACACTCATGATCGTGGCGGCGCCGCCTATACCGCCCCTGCCCCCCCCCCCCCCCCCCGAGCAAAAAAAAAAAACTTTAAGATGTGCTGCTGTACATTTCGAGATTGCCGACTCTACTCCCAGCCGGCGACGGGGGCCCCCCTTCCTTAATTCGGCCATGACTCTAGTCCTTACAGCTTGATAGAATAGATATAGCTTTGATGCAGGGAACACATTATATACATAATGCAGTCAATCCCAACTTAAGCAACATACGCTTCCCTCATGTTTTCTTCAGTCATTTCAGCTGGAAAATGAAAAGGTTAGTCATAATTTTGCTAATCTTTTGTCACTACTAGATGTAGACATACACAGGTTGGAAGAGGTCAGGGATTTTGTAGTGAAATGTAAGATATTTTATCAAGAATTAACAATTGTTAACTTTTATGCTCCCAAACAGAATCACCCAGTGTTATATAAGGTGCAGGAAGAGGCTTCTCAGTAAGATGAGAAGAGAACAAGAGGAGAAAAGAAATAAGAAAAAGACTGGAAGCACCAAAAACAAATATTTAATAAAAATATATCTTTTAGAACATAACACAGTGTTAGGTTTCATTTCCCTATATATACACATGCTTATTTAAGCTAAATGTTATATTTAGTTATATATTCCTTCAAATATTATTATTATTATTATTATTATTATCGATTTTATTATTATTGTTATCGGTATTATTATTATTATTATTATTATTATTATTATTATTGTTGATTTGTAAGACCCCTCAGTGCTCTGCAGCAGTGGACACTGGGGAATCAGACCTCTAGCCCCAAATGTCTCTTTAATACATTTAGATTCTTTCCTGTACCCTCAGCATATTCTCATCTTCATCATCATCATCATTATTATCATTTATTTCTATGGCACCACAGATTCATTGTCACCTGACATAATCATACAGATATGTAAAGACAGTTTACATAATGACAGGAACAGGGGTACAATTGAGCAGAATAATAAAAGCGTGGATGCAAGTAACAGAATAAATTGCATAACATAAAGATAAAAGTCACCCTAAGACATGACTGGGACAACCAGGACGACGTGGACAGACATCTGGTGAGAGTTTACACTCGAGAGAGGGAAAAGAGAGACAATAAGTGCAAAAGGGGCAGTAAGCCTAGGGGTCCAGGCAGGTAGCAGAGAAGATGGAGGACAAACAGTGTAATGCAGGTAGAATTATATGGTAATATGGCGAATAGCAGAGTAGACATAAAGTAGAATCAGACTGTACACAGAATGCAATGCTGGATGTGGATGTGAAGCCTATGATGGGAGCTGACCGGGATGGTTTAGATTTTAGGATTAGCACTGGGCGGAGTTTGAGGCTGGGTCATCGGGGTCAGATAGGGTGGCCTTCATGGATTCTGGAGTGTGAGAGCCATGATGTCTAATGCATCTATCACTGGTTCTCAAGATCTAGTGCTGGATGTGGATGTGGGGCCAATGACAACAGATGAATTCAGACAATAAAGTGAAGTGAGCCATATGATTACATTAAAATCAGAGACTGTCAGGAAAAAGACTGTTATTGGGTAGGGAGGGCATATGTGACGTACAAAAAATGTCATCTTCATACTCAGGGCCGGACTGGCCATCTGGCTCTTCTGGCAAATGCCAGAAGGGCCGATGGTCAGATGGGCCGGTCTGAGCTGTCAGAGCACTGACCGTGCACTGACGGTGTGTGCACTGACACTTCCTGGACACATGTGCCACGCGCAGCGCTGCGCACGGCACATGTGACCAGTACAGGTCCTGGAAGGCAGCTGACGAAGAGCGGAGAGACTCAGACAGGCAAGAAGCTGAGAAGGTAAGTATAGAAAACGGGGGGGGGAGAAAAGGTGCTAGACAGAAAACGGGGGAGAAGAGAAAGATTGCCACACAGGAAACGGAGGGGGGGGGGGTAATATTATTTTGCCCACTACTGTGTGGCATAATATCAACTGGGGGCGCTATTGGGGCATAATATCAACTGGGGGCACTTTTGTGGCATAATATCAACTGGGGGCACTATTGGGGCATAATATCAACTGGGGGCACTATTTGGGCATAATATCAACTGGGGGCACTATTGGGGCATAATATCAACTGGGGGCACTTTTGTGGCGTAATATCAACTGGGGCACTACTGTGTGGTATAATATGATTTGGGGCACTACTGTGTGGTATAATATTATTTTGGGGCACTATTATGTGGCATAATATGATTTTGGGGCACTACTGTGTGGCATAATATATGTTGGGGGCATGTACTCAGGCATGAGGGAAGGAGGAGAATGTTAATATAATGTGGGAGGTAGGCTATTAAATTAATGGTGGAGTTTAGGTGGGGGCTATTTTTTTAATTGGTGCTATTTTATTTGTGGGGTGATGTGGGTTAATTTATTATTGGGGCCTAGCAATTTAAGATGGGGTGATTGGACCTTTACTTTAATGCTGGGGTGGTTTGGGGGCTATTAATTGAAAGTGGGGCTTTTTGGGAAAAAAATGTCTATTTATTAAATGTGAATATGAATTATTTAATGGCAGTGATGGTTGCGGGAAATAGGTGTATTTACTAAACCTAAATGTTATTTAATTTATTGCTGGGGTTGTTTGGAGGGAGGGAAATAGGTTTATTTATCATCATCAGCAGCTATTTATATTAAATGTGAATACTAGTATTTTAATGTTGGGGCTGGAGGGAGGCCCAATTATAAAACATGGGTTGTATTGATTAAACGCCAGGGCTGGTTGGAGTTTTCTAAATTACATGTACCCATTTTTTTTCCAAATAGGGCCTCCAACATTCCAGTATCCAGACAAACAGCAACTGAACTAAAGACACCAGCAGCCACAGGTCGTGAGAGTAACAAGATAGGTAGGAGAGAGCAGGACAGTCTGCCAACTGTCCTGAATCTGGTGGGGAAGTCCCGAATTTTGGTGACTGTCTCATTTAGTGAGATTTGATCCGACTACAAGGACAATTGGGAGTTATGTCCCGCTTCACACTGTACTGCTTGTGAAGGCAGAGCTGCGTGCAATTAACAGTAGTGCACACAGTATTGCCTGTGTATTTGTCTAACATTTGTCTAAAATGATAACGATGTTACATAATAGGGGTCCCCTGTCTTAAATACCTCAGGCCGCCAAGCATTAATCCAGCTGTCACTCACCGGACTGTGAGTGCTACTTCTCGTGTGTTTAGGAACCGTGGCCGTCCACCATCCTGAGGGTCTGCGCAAGTGCAGCCCTTTCAAACCTTCAGTATATGTTCCTTTTAGTTAATTGGCTGATCAGGCAACACTCCCTATTTAAAGCACCTGTGGTCAATACCTCGTTGCCTGATCTTGGAGTCTCATTCCCCATGAGCCTCTGAAGGTGTTCCTGTGTTTCCTCGTGTATTCAGCTCCTGCTGATTCCTGTTGTTTGTTTGTGGTTTCCAGACCACTTCAACTCTCCTGTGTTTCATCGTGACTGCACCAGCTGATTCCTATCCGCTGCCTCCGTGCTTCTACAGTTTCCAGACCTCTTCAACTCTCCTGTGTTTCATCGTGACTGCACCAGCTGATTCCTATCCGCTGCCTCCGTGCTTCTACAGTTTCCAGACCTCTTCAACTCTCCTGTGTTTCATCGTGACTGCACCAGCTGATTCCTATCCGCTGCCTCCGTGCTTCTACAGTTTCCAGACCACTTCAACTCTCCTGTGTTTCATTCTGACTGCACCAGCTGATTCCTATCCGCTGCCTCCGTGCTTCTACAGTTTCCAGATCACTTCAACTCTCCTGTGTTTCATCGTGACTGCACCAACTGATTCCTATCCGCTGCCTCCGCGCTTCTACAGTTTCCAGACCACTTCAACTCTCCTGTGTTTCATCGTGACTGCACCAGCTGATTCCTATCCGCTGCCTCCGTGCTTCTACAGTATACTGCTCACCTCAACTCTCCCGTGTTCATCGTGACTGCACCAGATGATTCCTATCCGCTGCCTCCGGGTTTCTGCAGTATCCTGCTCATCGCAACTCACCAGTGCTCATCGCGTCTGCAGCCAGCCGATCCGCTGTCTCCGTGTTTCTACAGTGTTCCTGCTTGTGTCAACTCGCCTGTCTACATCGGATCAACGCGCCGCTGCTTTCATCTCAGCTAGACCGCCTCAACTCTCCCGTGTTCTCCAGGTGTCCAGTTCTATATACTACTGCTTCCTGAGTATTGTTTTAATCCTTTCTGGTCTACCTACCGTGCGCTGCACCTACTTGGTTACCGCTTCCACCCTCCTGGGACTTCGCATTTCTGCCGGCCTCCAGCCGTTCAGGTATCCCTGCACTTCTCTCTGACAGACTGCTCTTATGAACCACGGTATGCATACTTGTCATTGACTGTGCTAGTGTATTGCATATCTTGCTGGACTGAGTTGTTCTCCTCCGGAGTTTCCTAAACACTGAGACTATTGCCATCATTTGACTGTGTTTCCTTTTAGCCTGGATAGTTCTTGTGACTTTGTATATTTGTGCAGTGCTGCTCAGTTATTATTATTATTGTGCCTATCATCGTGGGATCAAGTTCAGTGTGCCCGTGTATACTCTGCATTGCATTTATCTCACCGTGCTCCTCCTCACTTATATATTTCAGTGGTACAACTTGCTAGAGGCAGACCACTGTTCCCTGTTTCCTGAGTCACCAGTTTCCAGTATCCTTTCACATAGCAGTGGTACAACTTGCTAACGCAGACCACTGACTCCCCGGATACCTTCACCTGGATTCCATTCCTTCACCCAGACAGCGGTACAACTTGCTATACGCAGACCGCTGACTCTCATCACCTCCTCGTTACTTCTGGACATTCCTCCTCACTATAGCAGTGGTACAACTTGCTATACGCAGACCACTGACTACCCTCACGTTCCCTTGTCCATCCAGTTCCTCGTGTACAGTTATCTACCTATTACCAGTGCTGCTAGTCATAGACTTTCCTCGAGTATTCTCTTACCATCTGCTGTCTCCTGTTCCGTGATCACCCCGCTACCAGAGTACCATATTACCATCTATACTGCTCTGGTAAGTCCATCATCTGGTGATACCTGGGTAAAGACTCCTAGTGCCCGTGACACCAGCTCTGGTTAGCAGGAGGGAGCGGATAGCTGCTCCAAGTCTCTGAATAGGACACAGCCTGCAGAGCAAGCCAAGGAGCTCTAAGTATCACAAGATTTGGTTATCTCGTGAGACAAAGAGCTTCCCTGCTCAATCTGCAGGAAGTTTCCACCCTTATGGATGTCAGCAGCACCAGAAGCATAGATAAGTACAGTGGGCTGGGGATGGCGTGATGTGCCTGGGAGGGCGTGATAAATGTAATGTTTTATTATAATGTATGTATCAATGCCCCATGTTGGCCACACCCACAACACAATGTGGTCACGCCTTTTTCGGCGTGGCGGCACACAGTTTCTTTCATTGTGGGACTGAGGTGGGCCTGTGTACTTTAAATGCCAGGGCTGATTTTTAGTCCCAGTCCGGCCCTGTTCATAGTAGATTTGAGACCAAAGTAATAGCTAAGCTTTAACATAAGCTAACATATGTTATAGTAACAGTACAGAGATTAGCAATACTAAGGTAGTTGCTTTTTATTTAATTCCTAACTTATGATATGTATAAAGGTCTACAGCCTGATTTGTGTTAAATGTGTTCTGCACTCTCTTGCAGTAAATTATTAGTCTTACTACTTATCTTTACATAGCACCAACATATTCAGTAGCAATGTAAAATCAGAGTGTTTTATTCTGTTATATCACTCCAGGCCACAGTAAAGTTTATAATCTTATTTCCCTACCTCATGCACAGAACGAAAGTGTCACTTGAATCAGACTGTGAGAGGGAAGCAGAACAACTCCCATACACCAATGTCCTAGCACTGCATAGCAGTTATGTTACCAACTGGGGCCCAGCTGTGGCAGATTATAGTGGGGATATCATCTGAGCCACCATTATCATTATCTCATCCACAGACTCATTTGAGACAATTAAAGTCTGGGGAAAGAGGCTGCTTGGAATAATAGCTTTCTATTGGTCCATGTGTCACACTCCTCCCAGACAGCCTTGGCCTTTACAGTCTAGGCCAGCGGTTCCCAAAGTGCGTCACAGGGGTGCTGCAATCGCCCCCAGAAGAAAAAGAAAAAAAGAGAAGAACTTACCTATCCAGCGCCGGAACCTCCTCATTGTTCTCACAGACTGTCGGGTGTGACGTTATCATGTCCAACAGTGTCAGTGAGGAGCAGCAGAGAGAAGACAGCAGAAAATGAGGAAGAAGGTAAGTAAAGGAACAGTGAGTGAAGGGGGGGGAGAGAGAGAGAAAGAGAGAGATGCTGAATGATGGGAGGGGGATACAGAGAGAGACGCTGAAGGAGGGGAGGGGGACACAGAGAGAGAGACGCTGAAGGAAAGGAGGGGGGCACAGAGTGAGCTGGCAAAGAGGGGGGGACACAGAGTGTGAGCTGGCATAGAGGGGGGACACAGAGTGTGAGATGGCAAAGAGGGGGGACACAGAGTGTGAGATGGCAAAGAGGGGATGACACAGAGTGTGAGATGGCAAAGAGGGGGGGACACAGAGAGTGAGATGGCAAAGTGGGGGGACACAGAGTGTGAGATGGCAAAGAGGGGGGTACACAGAGTGTGAGATGGCAAAGAGGGGGGACACAGAGGGTCAGATGGCAAAGAGGGGGGACACAGAGTGTGAGATGGCAAAGAGGGGGGGACACAGAGTGTGAGATGGCAAAGAGGGGGATACAAACTGATATGGTGAAGGGGCGCAGCAATATGATGAAAGGGCAAAATGTGATGGTGAAGGTGCTAAATACATCTTACATCATTTTGACCCAACTACTTAAAAAACGGGACTACCCTGTAATTATTTTGGCTTAGGGGTGCCTTGGAAAAATTATGGTGACCCAAAGGGTGTCTCGAACTGAGAAAGTTTAGGAACCACTGGTCTAGGCAGAGGTGTCTGCAAACACTGCATGTGGGAAGGGGGCCCAAGAAGTGACCACACCAGGACCTGAGATTACCCTAGCTGGCCCTGTGTTCAAATGATGGACTAAATTTACCCTGGACTAACCCATGATGTCACCAGGGGGCATCACTACAGCAGAGACGAGACAGGAACTGATCAGACCAGATGGTTTTCCACCCACATGCAGAGGGTGAATTATTATGGGACAGTGGATTAAGACAATATGCAATCACATTTGAGTATGAAACATATTAAGAACAAAAAATGGTATTCTGGATAGCATTTAACAAATATAACCAGTTGAAATTCATTATAAGGATTTTTTGCCGTTTAGTCAGATTAACTAAACTGACCGGCCACTGCATTGCGTGGGCCCTTTGTCCGATCATTTGGTGATCATATTGAACAACACAATTAACACAGAAAAATAGTAGGAATGAATAGAAACAAATTGTTAATAGGGCAACACGCCACAGTGACAACAAGGAAGTGTGAATGATGCCTTTGAAATTAATGTGCTAACCAATCAGTCTTTATGTCTCGCACACTATTCCTTCTCACCTGAGAAACCTGGAAATTATACTATAAGAAATTTAATTTTCTAGGCAAAATCCTACTCAGCTTAGAGGGAACATTGGACTCACATATTTTGCCTTCCTTTTAATAGATTGTAAATGCTGAAGGGCTAGGTCTTCTTTACAACGTGGGCCAGTTTGTATCGTGAGTTAGATTTATATGCCATTACTTGTATCACCCCACTTGTACAATATTGATGACTAATTCGAACAATAATAATGTATGGATCGCACACACTACAATTTTGCCTAAAAACACAGCCATGAATAAAAAATGAAACCAGAACTTCCTCCAAGAGGATCTTCTCCTATTCTTCCAAGAACAGTTTGGTGATGAACAATGCCTTTTCCAGCATGATGGAGCACCTTGCAATAAGGCAAAAGTGATAACTAAGTGGCTCTGGGATCAAAACATCGAAATTTTAGGTCCATGGCCAGGAATCTCCCCAGACCTTAATCCCATTGAGAACTTGCGGTCAATCCTTCCTCAAGAGGCAGGTGGACAAACAAAAACCCTCAAATTCTAATAAAGTCCAAGCATTGATTAGGCAAAAATGGGCAGCCATCAGTCATATGTGGTCCACAAGTTGGTTGACAGCATGCCAGGGTGAATTGCAGAGGTCTTCAAAAAGAAGGTTTAACACTACAAATATTGACTCTTTGCATAAAATTAATATAATTGTCAATAAAAGTCGTTGACACTTATGAAATGCTTGTAATTTTACATCGGTGTACCACAGCAACATCTGACAAAAAGGTCTAAAAACACTGAAGCAGCAAACTTTGTGAAAACCAATATTAATGTCAATGTCAAAACTTTTGCCCATGACTGTAAATGCATGATTGTGAAGTTTAGGATATTGTATATTTGGCACAAGACACGAGCCTTCCTTTCATCGTATATAGGAAACGTAGGGGTTTATTTATCAATAGACCTCTTTTAGTGATGATTAGACTCATTTTATTTTTATTACCACAATTTACCTCAAGTAGCAACTTTGAACTAACAGCATAATGATGTTATAAAATGATTTAAATTTTTGTCAGCAATTTAAAAACACACCAGGCAAAATATAGTTTCCCTACTTAAATTATCTCTAATATGGTCCTCGCCATTTCCTAGCTTTTATTATGACTGCACAATATAGAACTTTGACTCATGGTGATGTCATAGACACCAACAGCTCCAGTCTTTTGAGGTGAAGTTATTGAAGGAGCAAGTTGGACCATGAATTTGTGGTGTTTAAGCTCATTGTTTCTTGTACTATCATTTATTAATTTTGGAAATGGGATGCTGTCAGAGACAACTGAAGGTAAATGGACACTTATTTCAGTTATTTTTACTAAGCGAAAATAGAGACATAACCACATGCATACAGGTTCTACAGGATCTAGCTCACCTGTGTCTAAGGATTAGATATATAGTGATAATAAATAAATGACCTCACAGGTTTAAATATGGTATTCACATACAGATACAGCAAAAGAGGAGCTCACTGTTACTTAATAGCTGTGTCTGCTCAGTGCAGGTTGACAGAGAGAAGAGATGATACATTTTCATCTCCATAGGACTTTCTTCCTTGACATTTACACTGCTATGATGGGAGGTGTATATGAAAGGTGGCACCTGGCTAGATGACTCTTATCCAATCAGGTGGCACATTCAGCACACACCTCCTGCCCTTTGAAGTTAGAATTTTCCACCCAGCACAGTCTCCAGTGCTGAGTGGTGGCTGTTATTGGTGGGCTCCCCACTAATATGCTACACTCGTTAAGTACATAGTTAAGTAGGGAGATTTTCCAGAAGTTTGTATGTTCTCCCTGTGTCTGCATGGGTTTCCTCTGGGTGCTCCGGTTTCCTCCCACACTCCAAAAACATACTGGTAGGTTAATTGGCTGCAATATAAATTGACTCTAGTCTCTCTCTCTCTCTCTCTCTCTCTCTCTCTGTCTGTCTGTATGTGTGTATGTTAGGGAATTTAGACTGTAAGCTCCAATGGGGCAGGGACTGATGTGAATGAGTTCTCTGTACAGCGCTGCGGAATCAGTGGCGCTATATAAATAAATGGTGATGATGATGATGATGAAGTGGACACCCATTTATTTTAGATCACAGTACACAGTGAGTGTATAACATAAGAGAAAGAAACAATTTCATAAAGCAAAGAAAATCTAATTTCAAAGTTTCACTTGGTAAAAGGATATATTGTTCATTATTTAGAATTTATGAACATTGATATATTTTTTGTATATTTCATAAGGTCTTTATATCAGCCACACTGCTTTTTTTTCACTTTTTGGTACGCTTGGTATTGATGATAAACAACATTGCCTGGTTGATATAGAGACATTAGTTGGAAAAAAGCCTGAAGGGAGCCAATTGTGTTGTGCCATTTGCAGCACAAATGTCATTGTTGTTGCAGGTATATACCTGGATATGATATGGGTGAGCCTTTCAGAGCAGGACATCATAGCCAATCATACATGAATACATGTACCACTGCTGCACCATATACAGACATCAGCTGCACATGATGTTCTGTAGATTTGTCATGTAGGTAGATCAGCATACTAAGTCTGTGCCCTGAAGAGAGGAAGCCCCTCAAACTCTGCATGTTGACTATCTTGTCGTGATGCAAGTTAGAATTTATATTTGTAATGTGTACATTATAAGGTCCTTTACATTTAATTCAGAGGACACCAAAGAGGACAAATTGTTTAAGGCATATGCAATACCCTGTATCTATTTATTTTTCTTTGTTACTTTAAGAAATGTAATGCTAATATTTTATTTTATATGAAATCCATTCAGTGTCACCAACCCCGCCGACCATTGACTTAAAGCAGGAAGATGACAGCGCAGGTGAGTAAACAGATCCTTTACCCCCTATTCTGCTCTGATCCATGTCTCCTAAACCATGACAGAAATAGAGGACGATCAACCATCTAGCCCTTCCATCTCAGTCCTCTGACAGCAGATAATAATGGTTAAAGTGCATTTAAAGGATAGATATAGAAACACAGTCTATTGTTCATCTCCAGCAAGTATTATTGACGCATTTCGTCACATATAATGACTTTATAAAAGATATTAAGACACAGTAATAATAGAGATCTATCCTCTGAATTTCAGAACCAACAGTCACACAAAGGGCAAAGCAGCTAGAAGTTTAATTAATTAGTTAATTAGGTCAATTGAAATACAATACATTCCAATCTCAGATTTGCATGCGTGTGTGTGTGTGTATATATATATATATATATATATATATATATAGATGTTGTGAGCCATTCACTGTCAGTATTATAATAACAATGGTATAAGTACAAAATGAAAAATAATAAATACAGTAAAAATAAATATAACTATAACACTAAAGATAAAAGTAAAGATAAAACTACGAACTTATCCCACTGACCTATAAAAGAACTACTACCAGATGATTCTCTAATCCAAACAATTTATTTTGGACCAATCAGCTGAATAGGGTTAAATATAATGAAAAAATTAAAATATAGAAAATTAATAAATAAAGTAAATAAATTGGAACTAGACATAGTTTCCTATATTGGTTTGTATTAAAAGGGATTCAAACATTTACCCTCTAATTCATTGTAAATGTCATCCAGCCTAATAAGCCACAGAGGTGTCTTATAGGAGTGAAGAAAGAGGCATGATGTTGTTCACTTTTAAATATTTCTAAAACAAAAACCAAATACAAATAAAAATAAATATACAAATTACCCCTTTGAATATCAAGTAAATATATAAGTGTAATCAAAATTAATACATTAAATTAATCATTAACCAAGAAAAATAATAATAATATTAATAGGGTTCCCTTTCTACTCTACACTATCAACATATAATACCATCTAAACAAAAGAAAAAAAATACTAAAATTAAACTCTATAGAGTCATTTAACCCCTCAGGATGAAGTGTCCATAGTTTGAAGATCCAAAAGATTTTCCTTTCACATAAATTGTAAAATCTATCCCCACCTCATATGATGTACCCAATATGCTACATAATGGTAGCAGTCAAATGGGTAGGATCAGCTTTAAGTAGTTCCCTAATATGTTTTGAAACACTATGAGTATCAGCTTATTGAAGAAGTTTCTCCTATGTTCCATGAATCTGATCCTCAAGGACCTAATGGCCCTACCCACAAATTGCAGTCCACACGGACACTGAAAAATTTAAATTACAAATATCGAATCGTAAATGCAAAAGGAAGAAATAGTAAAGCTCTCTCTTGTTACATTTGAGATGACAAACTTACATTTATTTTTCATAATCTTACAAGTAGTGCACCTTGTCTTGTTACATCTCAAATTAACCTTCGGTTTTCATGCAAATACGAAACCACCCGGGTATAAGTAAGTTCCTCTATCTTGCATGGAAAAATAGGGGCTTAGAATTTTTTAAAGTTTTCATTTTTCCAAAATATAATTTATAGTTTTTTTGGAGATAGCACTACTCAATATGTGGCCTTGTTTTTTTGTTTTTTTTTAAGAATATTTTATTGACAGTTTTACAGTATTAACAGCATACAGGTTACACTGTAAATCAAACAATTTGTTAATAAAAGTAAACTAATAAGAACATTGTTATAATGAGAAATATTAAATGAAGGAGGAAAGAAGAAGACAGAATGAGAAGAAAAAGGAAGAGGTGGAAGGGGGAGGAATAGGGGAAGGAGACTCAGCCCGGCACCCTGATGTCAGCTAAGTGTTCAGTAAACCATTTGCATTCAAGGTCACAATATCTTTCTTTTTTTTTAACTTTGATTTTGATCGGTCCCTGGTTGATCTGTTCCGTAGCTGGCAAGCCAAGGTTTCCAGGTATTTTGGAATTTAATGGGTTTATCATTTATTATACGTGTTATGTGTTCACAACGATAAGTCTGCCATATTCTGTTTATGATTTCAGTTAAAGTGGGAGGTTCTGCTTTTTTCCAGTTTGCTGCCACTGCAGTTTTAGTGGCGTTAAGAATATGGCCCACAAGTGCTGCTGTTTGTTTGCCAATGTCTGGGTCAATTCTATGTAGGAGTGTGTAGAAAGGACAGGAGGGTAGTTGTAGCGTGGTGACTCTGTGTATTAGGTTATGAACTTTTTGCCAGAATCCCACCATCTTGGGGCATGACCACCATATGTTATGGAAGGAGCCCTCTTGCCCGCAGCTCCTCCAACATAAGTTAGAGGAGTTAGGATAAATGGCTTTTAGGCGAGTGGGGACCAAATACCATCTATAAAGTAATTTATAAGCGTTTACCTTAGTTTTTACACATATAGAGCTCTTGGCGACACGTGCTCTAATCCTAGCCCATTCCTCCGCTTCTAATACCTCTCGTGGCCTTGTTTTTTTAAGTGATAATTCTTATCAATAATTATTTTGATTTGTGCAAACTTAGTATTATATTTTGGTACAAATTTAGTACCATTTACCCTATTTTGTGAGCTCTGCTGTTTAACTTTCAGTATAAAGAGTCCTGTTCTAATGCCCTAACTAACCTGTAAGTTTGAATGTGAGCGATGATAGGATATGCTTAATGTGTCACACACCACAATCTTCACAGTATACCAAAAATATATATATCTAGTATATGTGAATTAATTATCCAGCACGTAGAGTAGATCTATCTGTTAACCAGGGATGAGCGGGCTCGGATTATCGCAATCCGAACAGCCCCGAACAGTGCGGATCCGAGCCCGATCCGAGCACTGTGGCCACAATGAAAACGAGGCTTTGATGTCCTAATCCCGCCGTCGGATCTCGCGAGATCCAGATTCTTTATATTCCCCACTTGCCGCCGCCATCTTCACTCGGGCATTGATCAGGGAAGAGGGAGGGTGTGTTAGGTGTCCTCTGTCCTGCTCTTTCTCGTGGTGCTGTCCTGTGCTGTGTCCTGCTGAGTCCAGTGTTGCTGTATCCTGTGCTCTGTCCTGCTGAGTTCAGTGGTGCTGTGTCCTGTGCTCTGTCCATTGGTACTGCAATATAACTACGTTCACTGTTCCTGCAGTATACAAGTCCATTGGTACTGCACTATAACTACGTTCACTCTTCCTGCAGTATATAAGTCCATTGGTACTGCAATATAACTACGTTCACTGTTCCTGCAGTATATAAGTCCAGTGGTACTGCAATATAACTACGTTCACTGTTCCTGCAGTATACAAGTCCAGTGGTACTGCAATATAACTATGTTCACTGTTCCTGCAGTATATAAGTCCAGTGGTACTGCAATATAACTACGTTCACTGTTCCTGCAGAATACAAGTCCATTGGTACTGCATAATAACTACGTTCACTGTTCCTGCATCATGCTTAGTCATCCAGCTACCTCGGTGCAACCTTTTGGCCTAAAAACAATATTGTGAGGTGTGAGGTGTTCAGAATAGACTGAAAATGAGTGAGAATGAATGTTATTGAGGTTAATAATAGCGTAGGAGTGAAAAAAATAAATAAATCTGGATTTTAGCAGTTTTTATGCTTTTTTTTTTAAAAAAAAAACAGAACCCAAAACCTTGAGGGGGGTGTTTTGGCAAAACACATTAGAACCCAAAACCTGAAGGTAATCAGAACCCAAAACGCGAAAAGTGGCCGGTGCACATCCCTACTGTTAACCCAATGACTACCATATACAGCTTCATAAAGGCACCTTATAAAGTCATGGTCTCACTATAATAATGCCATATAGCTCCATCATGCCTCATATAGCCTCATAATGAAACTATATAGCCCCTTCACTCCTCCATATAGCCCATGGCAATCATATGCTTATACTTTCTTATCCACTAAACTAAGTATCTTGTAAATATACCACAAATAAAGCACAGTAAGGTAGTTAAGCCCTTGTACCTACTGGGGTCAAATTTTTGCATTGTACAAGCAATTTCAAAGCTAGTACAATGCACAAAAACAGGCCTAAAAAGGGAACCCATTGGTTCCAACGACCCCTATAAATAAAATTAAGTGTATTTACCTAATGTATTTCTTTCTTGCATAGATGTCCATAATCTGCATATACTGGCTGAAGTCATCATTATACCAGCAGCAATCATTACCATAAGTGTATTGATATTTGTGGGAGTCTGCACTTACATCAAGTAAGTTACAAACATCATCTACAGGTCGAATTACAGTACATTTACCTAGATAAAAGGTGCATCATTACTATATTATTATTACTATTATTATTACTATTATAATTAACCAATGTAATAGATACAATCTGGTTGGCTGAGAGGTGTGTTTGTCTCCAGTCTTTCCCAGGGGCAGATTTACCATTAGGTACAGTAAGCCTGTGCCTACAGGGCTGTTCATAGCCATATAAATACACAGAAACACACACTATTCAACCACAAATCAAATGATGTTTCCACATTTAACAATGAATGATACTGTTCTCTCTCTCTATTGAATTATGGGATATACTTGACCAGGGGTGTAGGAACGAAAATTTTTATAGACGCAAAAGGTCAAGGACTACTAGAGGGCTTGGAGCACCTATTTCTTGTGTTTGATATCTCATTTTATGACAGTTGTAACAGTGACTGTAGATATACAAAGACTCCCAATCATATGTTAATTTTTGTGAGTGTTTCAGGGGTTGGCCAAAAATGTATTTATACATTATTTAAATACATATTATTATTAATATTAATTACCAATTAGTACAAATGCTTAGTACAAAGGCTTTTGTTTGGAAGTCTTTCCCCACCTAACATGGAGGAGCAACTTCCCCCTCTGCCCCCCCCCCCCCCCCCCCGGTTCCTACACCGCTATACTTGGCCTCCAACTTCTGGTTTGCTGAATTAATGAAGTGGTCAGTAAGACAATGCTATTTCCCTGCTTTGTAATGTTTCTCATGTAGGTATCGTTACAAGAACACATACAAAACAAACTGTGTGTTACAATTAATAAAACTGAATGTAATAATGTTCCCTGTGAAAGTCAAAAATGACCAATTTGGAATATAAATACCAATAATTTTATTTTTCAATGCACATCGGTTTCATGCCAATTAGTACATTCCACAGCACCTGCCCTCAGTCATAGCTAAATGAACTCTTACACATACAGGCACATAGCTCTTTATATAGGTGTCCCCTAAACACACACCAACATCACATCATCAATTATAACACAGATGCAACAATTTAAAAAAGACACAGAGTTTACCACATTGAATACATAAGATTAATGTATAGCAAAACACAAATAGTGCTAGAGCATAATACAATAGTGTGAATAAATTTAAACCTGGTTAATCATAAGGATCAGAGTATAAACTTAGACTTGGCTGAACATAGAGATTAAAGTCATAATTTCAATGAAATGCCTATCCCAGTAACACAATATAAAGAAGGAATACATTGTCACTGATATGTATGATGGTGAAGGTGTGTGTATGGATGGTTTTCCAAATAGTTGGGATTATATCAATTGTGGATTTTAGGGGGGCCTACGCCTGCTAGAAAAAAAAAAAAGTGGGCAGGGCTCTAAATCGACCCCAGCTAAAAAAAATCTAGGTCTCACCTGGATGACATTGAAGACTTTAGGAAGACTCTGTGACACCATTTTAAATATATATGATGAAAACAGTAGCCTGGAATTATGGGAAAGGGAACTTACTGAAAGCAACTATAAATATGGCAGAAAATAATCAAACATAAAATGAAACATATCAAAATAAGCTTTTACTTACTCAAATATGTTTTCACAATGATATAATTTCCCCAATGTGTATAAATGATGATCAAATGTCAGAAGACTCAATTGTTATTTACATGTCAGCCAGGTGCCTCCCGCCTCACAGGAATAATAATAATAATAATAATAATAATAATAATAATAATAATAAAGAAAAAGGAATGAAAATGACTTGTAACTATATTATCCTATGTTACCCTGTGATATATTCTGCCTCTATAGTTTCAACCGTGTGCTCTGCAACTGAGCCCTTTTTCATTATTTTTTGCAGTTTTAGGAAAAAACAAATTGAATTTCTGGATGTGGAATCCATTTTTGTCATCACACCAGGTAACGTAGCAGAATCAACTCAGTTATGTTTTTAATGAAAAAAAAAAATTCGGAGCTCAGTAACTGAAGTCCATTGGTGTTATATTGTTATTAGTATTTTAATCTAAATTCGTGACCTTGTAAAACTATAGTTGTCCACATAAACTGCAGGGTATCAGAAATCACATATTTGATAGTGTGAGAGTTTTTCTGAAAAGGATGTGGCAAACACATTTGTGTACAATTTTTATGTTTAAATATAATATATAATCAGTGATGACAAGAGGAATGTTAGACCACGGAATGGCTTCTTTTTGCTGCGTGTGAAACCTTGGCAAATGGTAGTGCTGCATGCATTCCCTAGGAATGTGGACCAGTAGGTAGCTTTTAGTAATTGCAGTAATTTTTTACACCTATATTCCATCCCAGATGGGGCCATGGATTTACCCAAGCTTTACCCTTGTACCCTTTAGAACAAGATAGATTTATTCTGCTTCCTTTTGCTTATGCTATAGATTGACATGCCATAGCTCTAATTCTTAATGTTGTCTTAGTTGTTCTTTGATTTAGGTTGTTGATGTCACCACCCTCAGTTTACTTCTGCCCCAATAGCTACTTTCTGGTCATGGGACATTTCTTATCTTCCATGACTGGAAGCAGTTTATTGTTGATGTAATTTGCTTCCTTATGGGCTGATGCAGAGTTCAATTTCTCAATAAAAAACGCCGCAAAAACAGTGTGCTTACACCCATGTGCAGAGCAATGCACATCTCGGTTTCACATGGCAGCATATGCGCCTAGTTAACACCAAGTCATTATCATCAGGATGTTTTTGCACCTGCCCTCTAGCAGGTGCAAAAGATACGTCTCTTTACGAGCATATACAGTATGTGTGTTCCTGCAGGTCTGCATGAGCCCCGTGAACACTCCCTATCTGTACTTCACATTAGTCAGACCGCCCATCTCCCCCCTTTTCAGCCTCTCGTGCATGTCTGCATTAGCGCATATGTGTCTCTTCTCTTTGTTCGCATGTGTTATGCGAATTTGAGCAACTTACACTGAACAAACTGGCGAAAGGCTAAATTAGCATCAGGCCCTTAAAGTTTATTTTGGTATGTTTCAAGTTGTTTCTCTTGTTCCCTTTTCTCTACCCACACACTTACCAGTCCCTACATCCTCCCTCCCTTGTGCCCCAAACTTACTCACCTTTTTCCTCAGTGGACTTGGACCACTTATCTGGGAAAGAGAGCCATTGACTAGATTAATGACCTATGGAGAACTAGTCTTATAGGCAACACTATGGTTACTATGAATAACATTTTACACATAGCTTCAATTAATGCTAAAGGACTGAATACCCCAGAAAAGTGAACTCAAGCACTCCTGTCCTTACAGATTGATAGAATAGATATAGCTTTGATGCAGGGAACACATTTCATACATAATGCAGTCAATCCCAACTTAAGCAACATACACTTTCCTCATGCTTTCTTCAGTCATTTCAGCTGGAAAATGAAAAGGTTAGTCATAAATTTGCTAAACATTTGTCACTACTAGATGTAGACGTACACAGGTTGGAAGAGAGGAGGGGTTTCTAGTAAAATGTAAGATATTTATTGAAGTGTTTTGAATTGTTAAATTTTATGCTCCCAAACAGAATCACCCAGTGTTTTATAAGGTGCAGGAAGACATTTCTCAGTAAGATGAGAAGACAAGAAAAGGAGAAAATAAAGAAGAAAAACACTGGAAGCACCATAAACAAAGATGTAATAAAAACATAAGGTTTAGAACATAACAAAGTGCTGAGTTTTCTTTCCCTATATATGCATGCCTTTTTAAGCTAAATTTTATGTTTAGCTATATATTCCTTGTAATATAATAATAATAATAATAATAATAATAATAATAATTATTATTATTATTTTTATTATTATTATTATTACTATTATTGTTGATTTGTAAGACCCCTCAGTGCTCTGCAGCAGTGGACAGTGGGGAATCAGACCTCTAGCCCCAAATGCCTCTTTAATACTTTTAGTTCCTTTCCTGTACCCTCAGCATATTCTCATCTTCATCATCATCATCATCATCATTGTTTATTTGTATGGCGCCACAGATTCAGAGGCCTGACATAATCATACAGATATGTAAAGACAGTTTACATAATTTCAGGAACAAGGTTGCAATTGAGCAGAATAATAAAAGCATGGATGCAAGTAACAGAATAAATTGCATAACGCACAGAAAAAAATCAGCCTAACAGTGGCGCACGCAGGGGGGGTTTCTGAGTCTCTAGAAACCCCCCCTGCGCTAACTAAGTGGCCACTGTCCTATACAGCAGCCGCAGCGCTGTCAAAGAAGCGTCCGCGGCGGTGCTATAGTGTATACAGCATCTATAGGGAAGGGAAAAAGAGACAATAAGCACAAAAGGGGCATTAAGCCTAGTGTTCCAGGTAGATAACAGAGAAGATATAGGATAAACAATGTAATATAAGTAGAATTATGTGCTAATATGATGAATAGCTGAGTACAGTCATGGCCAAACGTTTTGAGAATGACACAAGTATTGGTTTTCACAAAATTTGCTGCTTCAGTGTTTTTAGACTTTTATGTCAGATGTTGCTGTGGTATACTGAAGTAAATTTATAAGCATTTCATAAGTGTCAAAGACTTTTATTGACAATTACATTATGTTTATGCAAAGAGTCAATATTTGCAGTGTTGACCCTTCTTTTTGAAGACCTCTGCAATTCGCCCTGGCATGCTGTCATCAACTTCTGGGCCACATACTGACTGATGACCGCCCATTCTTGTCTAATCAATGCTTGGAGTTTGTCAGAATTTGTGGGTTTCTGTTTGTCCATCCACCTCTTCAGGATTGACCACAAGTTCTCAATGGGACTAATGTCTGGGGAGTTTCCTGGCCATGGACCAAAATTTTGATGTTTTGATCCCCGAGCCACAGGTCTGATGGTAGCGTTCACCTTTCCTTCTCCGGACAAGTGTTTTTCTAGATGTCCCAAACAATCTGAAAGGGAATTCATCAGAGAAAATGACTTTACCCCAGTCCTCAGCAGTGCAATTCCTGTACCTTTTACAGAATATCATTCTGTCCCTGATGTTTTTCTTGGAGAGAATTGACTTATTTACTGGCCTTCTTGACACCAGGCCATCCTCCAAAAGTCTTTGCCTCACTGTGCGTGTAGATTGACTCACATCTGCCTGCTGCCATTCCTGAGCAAGCTCTGCACTGGTGGTGCCCTGATCCTGCAGCTGAATCAACTTTAGGAGATGGTCCTGGTACTTACTGGATGTTCTTCGGCATCCTGAAGCCTTCTTCACAACTACTGAACCTCTCTCCTTGAAGTTCTTGATGATCCAATAAATGGTTGATTTTGGTGCAATCTTACTAGCATCAATATCCTTGCCTGTGAAGCCCTTTTTGTGCATAACAATCATGACTGCATGTGTTTCCTTGTATGTAACCTTGCATGAAACTCTGGTTACTAGTGATGGGTAGTTCAGGAATGATTAGTTCAAATGAACTAATCTTCAAAGTGAACTAATTCATTTAGTTCACAGCTCTGGCAAAGATTTGTTCACCAGGAAATAAAACAAGTGGGAGGAGTTAGAGATAAAGCATAGCAGCTCCAGAAGTCTCACTCACTGTCTCATTTACACTGGCTCTTTTGTTTCTATTCAGCTCTCTCATAATACTCATGAGTCAGTACCTCTAAACTACCAAAGGTGGCACTGCTGTGCTCAGACATTGTGGGAGACTCTGGAGCTGATCACTGAATCTTATGAGACATGAGTCATTCTCCTCGCTCAGGAGTTCAATAGTTCATCTAGTTCATTTGACTCTGTGACTCATTTCACTCATCTGAATCTTTTCACTCTCTGAATCTTTTCACTCTCTGAATCTTTTGAATCATTTAGCTTATGAGTCACAGGATACATTCCCTTCCCTGTCAGCTCAACACACACTGCACTGTTGAGTGCTGCATGCTATATACTGTAGTTCTGTTTACTGCACCATATATACAGGGGAGATGTATTAAACCTTCAAGAGAGATAAAGTGGAAACGTTGCCCATAGCAACTAATCATTTTCTGCCATTTTATAGACTCTGCTAGATAAATGACAGAAGATGATTAGTCATATTTGCCAACATTATGTTGGTTATGTCTGGGAGTTCTTGGAGCGGGACATTGGTGTAGGAGGCGGGTCTTCATGAATTGCATCATTTTGGCCCCGCCCCCAGTGACGTGATGCCTGTTTTGGGCCTTTTTCATTTGCACATTATGGAAGCAATAAATAATAATGAAAAGGTAATTAACTTTGCAGAGTTCAACATGTCACTACTAGTTTCTGTATAAGTGATTTCCCTTTTTAAAATTTTAAAACTAATCTGACATATTAAAATTATCGGATCATTTAAACAGGACTATAACTCATCTAATGAGGTAGTAGTAGATATGCCTGCAGTATGTGTAATAGACTAGATCTATGTCTCCAATCACTTCTTTCAGCAGTGTTCCAGAGCCAATGATCTAACTGAACTAAATTAGTCAAATTAACTACTGAGTCTAATGAACTACTGAGTCAAATGAGTGAAATGATCCAAGTGAACTAAATGAGCCAAATGAACTACTGAGTCAAATTAGTGAAATTAACTAATCTTTTGAACTAATCTTTTGTGTGAACTAGATCAGAAAGAACTAATCTTCAAAATGAACTAGATTTACCATCACTACTGTTTACCATGGTTAACAGAGGAAGAACAATGATTTGAAGCACCACCATCCTTTTAAAGCTTACAGTCTCCTATTTTAACTCAATCAGCATGACAGAGGGATCTCCAGCCTTGTCCTCGTCAACACTCTCATCTGTATTAAAGAGAGAATCACTGACCTGATGTCAGCTGGTCCTTTTGTGGCAGGGCTGAAATGCAATGGAAATATTGTTTTTGGGATAAAGTTCATTGTCATAGCAAAGAGGGACTTTGAAATTAATTGCAATATATCTGATCTGGGGTATATGTAAATTGTCATCATAAAAACTGAGGCAGCAGTCTTTGTGAAAAATTATATTTGTGTGATTCTCAAATTATTTGGCCATGACTGTAGACATAATGCAGAATCAGACTGTACACCAAATTTAATGCTGGATGTGGATGTGAGGCCTAGGATGGGAGCACTGTGCTGTAGCAGGCTCACCAGGATGGTTTAGACTCCAGGATTAGGACCAGGCTGAGTTTGAGGCTGGGCCATCACTGTCAGATAGGATTGCCTTCATGGAATCTGGAGTGAGAGACAGCCATAAGGTCTAATGCATTTATCACTGGTTCTCAAGATCATAAGGTCTCAGCATATGCAGAAACAAGTTGCAAGTAGGCCTAGTCTAAAGGCCTGTGGAGGTTCCCAAACAGTAGCCCCTCCAATAAGAACAGGGAGGTCACTAAAGGTACTTTTGACTGGCAGGCTGCATTCATGCTGAGAGCCTGTTCCTGTAGAAAGCCTCTGCCATCATCACAACCACTGATTGCCATGGATGTCTGGTGACCTAATGATGTTGGCAATGTTGCAACTAATGGATCTGCTGGATGGGTCTGTGGAGGCTTCATGCTCGAGCATGCCCGAATGACAACTAGGTCCAGGAGCAGTCCATTTACCTGAGACAAAAACTGACAACCTAAAGGAGAGCATCAGGGTAGTGCCCATACAATGAGCTGGTGGTGTGGTGAAGAGGGAGGCACAATGGTGATGGATGCCAGCTCAGACATGCACGAGATAAGGTAGATACTAGTCTTACGCATCCACCACTTGCCATGCTATTATGACTTCACTGTGTGCTGGACTACACCAACTCTGCCTGCCTACCGCTTTGGCACCTTAAACTTCATCTACCAGAGCATTCCCGCAAATATTATAGGCCTCTCTCACCCACTTGACTAACAGGAGCATTAGACTTCTTCAGCCCACACAATTAGGCCATCTGCTCTTCAACACCCAGATCAGAGGAAAAAGTAATTAATGAGGAGCCGAGCTTATGTGCCTTGTGACAGGGTGGACCACCTATGCCACCCTGTCTATTGTTGCTGGGAACCAGCTGGACTTACTTTGCCACCATTCCCTTTTGTTATCCCAAATGCACCCTCTAACCGCAGTAGGCGGGGCTTACAAATGCTGCCACCAACGGCATCCAGTACCGGGTTTCTTCTGGGTAAATGACGCTGCTAGTGTACCCCATTACTGGTGTACCTGGGTTGGTATCCCTGACCTCTTCCTATGGTTCAGGGTTGCTGTGGATTGATCCTCACTGGCCAGAGCTGTTGGGTAGCAGGCAGAGCGGTGGTACTGGAAAGCTGGGTCCAAATCTCAGAACAGCCAGGAACGGATTAAAATTGGGTCTAATCTGCAGGTCACAGGAATAGAAAAGTTTCCAAGCAAGTGATGTTTATTTTTCTCACCCTGGCTAAAGGTACCAATAAGCAGGTCAGATGAAACAAGAAGAACAACTTTCAATACAATCTGGGCTTTTTATACAGTTTTGGATACAGCCTCACAGGGTAAGCCAGCCCCCTGAGGTCTGAGCTATTTTTAGGACCAGGATGCAATTTGTTTACCCAAACATGGATTTACATGCAATGCAAAGCTAACAATATTTACACTTATCGGTGATATCCTAAAACTTGATGTGATTTCCTGAATTTGTTTTAGACACAGGAAATCTAATAGCAAGTCTAATTAAACATTCCTGTGCCTTCAGGTGCCTGGCCCTCACACATCAAAAGATCTAATTAATATGAGATTAGCATGGGTCCTTTCTTCAGACAGTTGAAGAGTACACATTCCCAAAGAAAAGTTACAAAACCCCAAACAAGTCATTTCCCTACCAAAATGCACAAAAGACTTCCTCAACAAAGGCTTACGGCATCAAGTTTATACCTCAGAAATAATGCATTTCCTCTAGCAAAGTTAAAACAAAAAACAATTTCTTCACCTGGGGGTAAATGTATGAAAGTCCGATTTCTGCAAGTCGCCGGAAATCGGCGACTTTGCAGTGAAAATTTAAAGGGGCGATGGCTTGTAAAGGCAAACTTGCCTTTACAAGCCATCGCCACTTTAAATTTTACCTGCAAAGTTGCCGATTTCCGGCGACTTGCAGAAATCGTACTTTCATACATTTACCCCCTGGTCTCAGAAATAAAGATATTTCCTTTACCAAAATACACACAATATAAAAAATAAGTACATTTGCAATTATATAAATAAACGCCCTGCGTTATTTCCTTTAAATACATTTATACCATAAGTTATAGTCCATCCGCATTGCTGTGAGTCTTTCCTTGCTTGTGAATTATGTGAAAGTCATAAACTTGAAGGGCATGACTCCAGCACAACAATCTGCCATTTTCATCTGAAGTGGGTGGTAGCCACTTTAAAGGATTATGATTAGTCACCACCGTAAAATGTCGTCATACAAATAAGGTTTCACTGCCCAGACAATGGCCAAACATTCCTTCTCAATTGTGACATATCCCACCTCCAGGTTTAGCAGTTTTCTTCTCAAATAGGCCACCGGGTGCTCCTGCCCATCTGGCGCTACCTGGCTAAGTACTGTTCCTAGTCCATACTGTGAGGTGTCAGTTTGCACATTAAAATCCTTGTCATAATTGAGCGCCAACAGTACCGGAGCAGGAACCAGTTCTTCCTTTAACAACTGAAATGTCAGCTCACAAGCGGGTGTCCAGTCAACTACTTTGGGGAATTTTTAATTAGTGAGATCTGGCAGAGGCTTCGCTACAGTACTAAAATCTGGGACAAAACATCTGTAGTACCCTGAGGTCCCTAAGAAGGCCAGTACTTGTCTTTGGGTTATGGACCAGGCCAGTCTCGGATTGCCTTTACCTTAGCTAGTTCTGGCTTAACCCCACTTCCCCCCACACGATGACCCAGGTACTGCACCTCTGACTTCCCCATTTGACATTGGTCAGACCTGCCCACTGAATTTTCTCACTTTCCCTACTTGATTCAGATGATCCTCCCAGTACTTACTGAAAATGGCAATGTCATCTAAATAGCCTGAAGAAAGCCTTTACACCCTTCTAGCAGGTAATCAACCACATGCTGGAAGGTGGCTGGCGCATTCTTCATCCCAAATGGCATGGACTTAAATTCGAACAGGCCAAATGGGGTGATGAATGCCGACCGTTCCTGAGCCTCGGGGGTCAGCGGTATCTGCCATTACCCCTTGCTCAAGTCAAAGGTGGAAATATACTTTGCTCCAGCTAACTCGCCTAACAGAGCGTCAATTCGGGGCGGGGATAAGCATCAGACATGGTCAACTTATTCAACCGGCGATAGTCTAAGCAAACCTGTGTTGTCGTGTCCTTCTTGGGAACCAATACAACGGAGGAGGCCTACGGACTATGCGATGGCTGGATCACCACTAGTGTTATGACTCGCCGGGCTCTCGGTCAGAGTAACTAGATAGATAGATAGACAGATAGATAGATAGATAGATAGGGATTGGTAAGTAGGCAGTTAGGTAAGTTAGATAGCCACTAGGTGTATAGATAGGTAGTTAGTTTAGTTCTTAGATAGATTAGATAGATTAGTTTAGGTAGATCAGATAGGCAGATAGATTATCTAGATAAATTAGATAGGTATTAGATAGTGTCAGTTAGATCTGTTCTCTGTCAGAATCTGCCCTCAATTCATGCTGTCATTTCTATGCTATGCCTCACCTGGCCAGCCGGTTTCTCCTAGCTCATTCACCTAGCTTCCTCATTATCACCTGCAGCCTATTGGTTCTGCTCTCCGTAAATAGCCGGCTAATCCTCTGCAGGATTGCCGGTAATACGTTTCCCTTAGTGCTCCACTCCTTTGTGTTTACCCTGTTACCTGCTCCTGCTGTTTCCTGCCGGCTTAGTGTATTCCAGTGTACCAGACCGTTTCCGTTCCTGACTACTCTACATTGGATTTCCCTGTGTAAAGACTCGGCTCTGCTTTGACTCTTCTCCTGTGTTGATATTCCGTGTACCAGACCTGATTCTGTTCCTGACGATTCTACTATCTCACTATCTGACTGGAACTTACCAGTTCCAGTCAGTTTTCTCCTGGACCCCGATAAAGTCGTGCTCCCAGGCACGGCTCCAACGTGATCTGCAGCTCCTCTGCTCATCCTACATTATATGGAGACGCAGCCCCTGCAGCATCTCTGCGCTCAGATTTCAACATCTTCCTTTGGCTCTGGACTCAATCTTGCCATAGGCACTATTGACTGTTTACATATATCACTGTGTGCCTATAATTATAGTTACCCCTGGCAACCGCCAAGGAACTGTTTCCCTCCAATCTCCGAACTCTCACCAGTACTGTGGGTTGCATCTACCCCTGGCAACCGCCTAAGAACTGTTTCTCTCAAATCTACGGACTCTCACGGGTACTGTGGGTTGCAGTTACCCCTGGCAACCGCCTAAGAACTGTTTCTCTCAAATCTCCGGACTCTCACCAGTACTGTGGGTTGTAGTTACCCCTTACAACTGCCTAAGAACTGTTACCCTTAAATCTCCGGACTCTCACCAGTACTGTGGGTTGCAGTTACCCCAGGCAACCGCCTAAGAACTATTTCCCTAAAATCTCCGGACTCTCAACGGTACTGTTGGTTGTAGTTACCCTTGGCTACTGCCTACATTCCGTGTCATCATCTTTACCTATCACTGCATAGAGGTTGCTGTGTATCACGGGACTTCTCTATCAGCTGTTACTTTATTTATTCCAGTGGCCATGAGTGATATATCAGTCTTGACACCATCCACTCGGTGTCTCTCCTGACTCCCTCCTGCACGTCCTACTCTACGGCCTTGGTAACTCTATTCCTGGTTTCTCCCCAGCCAGTGCACATCTCACGACCCTCTGTTTGTCTGCAGCCAAACCTGTCCCCACCACTAGGGGCAACAGTGAACACCAGACGTTCGAAGCAGACTCCGGGTTTTGCTGTACTGGCTGAGGGGTTCCTAACATTATTACTGGCCAAAACCTCATACCCAGACCATACCTAGGAAAATATAATGGATCCTGGACATCAGGCTATGGCCCAGTTTCTTAATACCCAGATCCAAAATTTGACTCAATCCCTACAGGGTCACTACCCAGGAGGGCATCACCCGAAACCCCCATATCCTCAGAGACATTCCTGTAGAACCATGCCTCAACTTGCCAGACCGCTTCTTAGGAGACCATAGAATACTCCTGAACTTCAAGTAGGGCTGTAAGTTGTACTTTAAACTTAGACCTACCTCTTCAGGATCTGAGATTCAACACGTGGGTATTATCATATCCCTTCTCCAGGGAGATCCGCAGTCCTGGGCCTTCAGCTTCAAACCAGAGCATTCCCGTCTTACTTCAGTGGATCTTTTTTTTGAATCTCTGCCTTTTGTATGATGACACTGACTGAGTGGCATCAGTAGAAGCACACCTATGGTCATTAAGACAAGGGGCTCGGTTGGCTAAGATATATTGTGCTGAATTGCATCGGTGGTCTACCGACACATTGTGGAACGATCCGGCACTCAGACACCAGTTTTGGTTAGGCCTGTCAGACCCTCTCAAAGACTCACTTGTCCATTATCCTGTCCCAGAGACTCTTGAGGACTTCATGAGGGTGGCCATCAGGATCTATGCTTAAGAGAAAGACGTATGGAGAAGGATCGTGGGCCAACCGCTTCCTCAGATATATTTCTTTCCAGAACTCCAGATCTAACGGAACCTATGCAAATTGGTACCCTTCATCTGTCTCACGAGGAAAGATCTAGAAGACAGAGTCAGGGTCTCTGTATCTATTGTGATCTCAAAGGACACTTTATTCAGACCTGCCCATGCAAGTCGGGAAAAGACCTAAAAAAGACTGAAGAGGTGCGTTTAGGTATCCAGCTGATCTCTTCACAAAATTCTCTTTTTTTTTTTTAAATATATTTTTATTCAGATTTTTGTCAAGAAGAGACGGTACAGCATATGTTATGAACAAACAACTCATGCCAGAATTAACATCGGGAGTATACAATACAGGCAAAGCAAATAAAAAAGCAAACAAACCAAGATCCTCCACAGACGGAGAGGAACTTAAGAATAGTAACATACAGGTGAACGAGAATCACAAGAGTTATGGATATGAGATATCTGGTTTACCAAGAGGGGAAAATGGGGGGAAGGGGGGGAGGAAGAAGAGGGAAAGAGAAACTAGACCTAGGGAGACTCAGGTCAAAAAGTTATTAAAATATCGTTGTTTTCATTTATCAAGAAGAGGAATGTGTAGCATGAAATGGTCTTGCCACCTATGCCATGTGGACAGAAATTTGTAAGGGTGATCATTAACTACACTAGTCATGTGCTCTAGGTTATATATATGCCAAACACTTTGGGGGGTATTCAATTGTTTGGCTTGATGGCCGAAATACTCGCGCTCTAAAACTATTACCGTTAATACGGTAATTACTCGCTGAATTTCAGCTCGCAGCTCCCTGAGCTGTGAGCTGAAATTCAGCGAGTAAATTACCGTATGAACGGTTTTTAAGCACAATTTTACCGTATTAACGGTAATAGTTTTAGAGCGCGAGTTTTTCGGCCGTCAAGCAGAACAATTGAATACCCCCTTTTAAATTAGTTCAGAGACGGAGGGGCTCTCTGATTGTTTCCATTTCTTGGCTATTAAGCATCTGGCTGCAGTTAGGATATGGGCTGGGAGTAACCACATTATTCTGTGGGTGTCAGGAGGTAGCCGAGGGAGGAGAAAGTAGGACAGAGGGAATGGAGATCTTAAATTAGTTACTTTAAAAAAAAGGTCAGCTACTTCCTTCCAGAAGGGGATGATTTTTGGACAGCTCCACCAGATATGGGACAGGGAGCCGCGCTGGCCACAGTTGCGCCAGCAGAGGTCAGAGGTTGCCGGATAGATTGCTTTTAGTCTGGATGGGACTAAATACCGATGGAACAAGAGTTTGTAGGAGTTCTCTTTTATCTGTGTACAAATAGAGGATTTGGCGACTGCCTCATGAATCTCCGTCCACTCCTCAGGATCTAAAGATTCAGCCATCTCCTCCTCCCAGCGGAGCACAAAATTCTCTTTTATTTCCTGCTACTCTGACATTTCAGAATAAAAGTATCCCTCTCAAGGCTTTTCTGGACAGTGGTGCAACAGGTAACTTCCTCGACATTGATGGCGCTAAACAGTTTCACATTTCGTTGCTTGAGATGGACAATGTCGTCACCGCCTGCGGGCTAGATTGAAATCCTCTGACGGGAGCTTGTATCCGATTCCACACTCCTCCACTCTCTCTAACTATTGGGGCTCTTCATACAGAGCTGATATCATTCTATTTGATTAGTTGTGCATCTGTCTCATTAGTCTTGGGACACCCATGGTTATCTAATCATAACCCTGCCATAGACTGGAAGCAAGGGGAGATTCTTCATTGGAGTTCCTCATGTTCTGCCTCTTGCCTCTCCCTTCCTCTACGCCTTACTCAGCCTGTGGATTCTCTTCTGCCCAACTTCCTAAGGGAATTTTCTGATGTATTCTCCAAAACAAAGGCAGATTCTCAACCACCACATCGTTCCTACGATTGTGGTATCGACCTCTTGCCTGAAGCTATTCTACCTAAAAGTAGAATCTACTCATTGTCCCCGGTGGAAACTAAAGCCATGGTTGAATATGTTACGGAGAATTTACAAAAAGGCTTTATTAGACCATCCAAGTCAACCTTGGGAGCTGGATTCTTTTTTGTGGCCCAAAAGGGTGGCACCCTGCGGCCATGCATAGATTACAGAGGGTTAAATTCCATTACCATCAAGAACTTGTACCCATTCCCCCTTATTTCCGGATTATTCAATCAAGTATGAGAAGCTCAGATATTTTCCAAAATCGATTTAAGAGGTGCTTATAACTTTATCCGTATGCGTCCTGGAGACGAATGGAAGACAGCTTTTCAATACTCTTACTGGTCACTGTGAATATTGCGTCATGCCTTTTGGGCTCTGTAATGCCCCAGCAGTCTTCCAAGACCTTATTAATGGTGTACTCCGAGAATTCCTGGGGAAGCTCGTGGTCGTCTACCTGGACGACAACCTTGCGCATTGCTCTTCCTGTGAAGAGCACATCATCCACATCAAGAAGGTTCTGAAGAGATTGCAAGAAAATCAATTATTTGCAAAACTAAATAAGTGTGAGTTCTGTGTCACAAAGATCGCCTTCCTGGGTTATGTTATATCTCCCTCGGACTTTGCTATGGAAGGTGCAGTAAGGTGCAAGCTGTTTTAGAGTGGGTTCAACCTTCAAGTTTAAAGGCAGTCCAACGCTTTCTAGGTTTTGCAAACTATTATAGGCGTTTTATTGATTCTTTCTCCATCATCGTGGCTCCTATCACCGCTCTTACACGGAAAGGAGCAGATCCAAAAAATTGGACCCCTCAAGCAATCAAAGCATTTAAGACCTTAAAACATGCCTTTTCCTCAGCTCCTGTTCTTCATCATCCTGACCCGAAGCTCCCATTCTTTGTTGTGGTGGATGCCTCTGACATTGTTTTTGGCGCTGTGCTCTCTCAGGTTTCGCCGGACGATAATAGACTTTATCCGTGTGCCAACCTTACCTGAAAATTCTCCCCGGTTGAGATCAACTATGACGTGGGCAATCGGGAGTTGTTAGCTATCAAGTGGGCATTCGATGACTGGAGACACTGGCTCGAGGGTTCCACCCACCGGAGCACTGTATACACAGACCACAAAAACCTCATTTACATCCAATCTGCTAAAAGACTGAATTCCAGGCAAGCATGATGGGCCCTGTTCTTCACACGATTCCAGACGTTCGGAGCACACTCCGGGCTTTGCTGTACTTGGGGTTCCGAACACCTAGCTCAAGCATTTTGTGTAACTCCTTGGATATACTTTCCGTGGCCTCTAGTGAGACCCGATAAGTGGGTTGCCTAACTGGCCTATGCTCACCAGTGTCCACATGGCGCATCACCAAGGAAGTATGATCGGGCTTCCTACTGAACTGAGTTGCAAAGGGCCATAGCACTACCTCAAGCTGCTCCCTCTTGCGGGCACTCAACTGCTCATCTCAGCCAACTTCCTCTACACCACCTTCCTCTTTGACATCTGCAAGGAGTTCAGGTAGTAGGTCACTTCCTGGTTCCTCAGTCAGTAAGCAGCAAACCGCTGCTACTCGCTTGTGGTATGCCTTCAACATATTTACATAGTTGGTCCATTGCCACCTACCATCGCTATCAAATGACACCACGTAAGTGATGTCACTCAGGCATTTTGAGACCGTGTACCGTACAGCCCAGGAGCTTGTTCTGGCATGTGGGCATCAGAACAATGACCTTCTGCCCTATCTTAAACACTTTGGCACGCACGCCCTGATCATACCAATTCTTCTGTTTTGCCTACGCTTCTGCTAGGTTAGTCTGAGTGTACCCCATGAGATTCTCTAACCGATCTCTGAGCTTCAACACATACTCCACCACAGAGACATCCTGAGTGGGTAGCTCCCCTTCCCAAGACTCTCGGAACAGGTCAAGAGGCCCACGGACTCTGAGGCCATATAGTAGTTCAAAGGGGGAGAAACCGGTAAACTCCCTTCCCAAGACTCTCGGAACAGGTCAAGAGGCCCACGGACTCTGCGGCCATATAGTAGTTCAAAGGGGGAGAAACTGGTAAACTCCCTTCCCAAGACTCCCGCAACAGGTCAAGAGGTCCACGGACTCTGTGCATATATAGTAGTTCAAAGGGGAAGAAACCGATAAACTCCTGCAGCACCTTCCGATAAGCAAACAAGAGGTATGGCAGATAGCGTTCCCAGTCCCCCCCTCTCCGAAGTTACAAATGCATGTAGCATGTGCTTCAGAGTGCCATTGAACTGCTCACACAGTCCGTTAGTCTGGGGATGGTAGGGGGCAGTACGGAGTTTCCGCACTCCTTACTTTGCCCAGAGACACTGGACCAGTTCACTCATGAACTGTAGAGTTGAGAAATATGGCTACAATTCCACCCCTAACATCATTTCCCAAGATCACGTCAGTTGGGAGGCCATCCATAACAGCAACATCTTGCAACTCTTGGCCATCTCCCCAGTCCAGATATACCCTTGCTATAGGCACCTTCTTCTCCAATCCATCTGACACTGTAATTTTGGCAGTGCGACCCTGCAATACTGCAGCAGGATCAATAAGATGGGGGCTCACTATAGTTATGGATGTCCCTGAGTCTCTCAGTCATTCTCCCTGCAGAGGTCACAAATGGACCGGCTGCAGTTTCCTCCACATGTTTTTGGGGGAGGACACACAGGTGATTCTCTGCGCTGAGTCACCTTCAGAAACGTCACACACCATTGGGCTGGCAGGAGTGGAAACAGTCTCTAATGGCTCACCTTCACCAGTTTTCCCTCAGTTGTAGCACTTCTTCTCCAGCCTGAGTGCCGGTGGCCTCTGATAACTCCAAGGCACAGGACGGGGCGGTGGCTGGCGAATGGTAACCGAAGGGTTAGGTACCAGATTTTGGGGGGAGTAGTAGTAGAAGAGGGATGTCTCCCTGATTGTACAGTCCTTTGGGGATGGCTGTTAACCTGGTGCTTCTGCCAGTGTGGCCTGACAGCCACATACTGATCCGCCAACTGGGCCGCTTTTTCCAGGGTTGCTGGGCTACGGTCAAATACTCACTCCTTCACCTCCGGTGCGTATTGGCGGTGAAATTGCTCTCTGCAAATTAAGTCCACCAAGTCTTCCCAGGATTTGGCGTCAGATCCAGTAATCCATCTTATTGCCAACTACCGCAACTGGTTGGCAAATTCCTTATTTCTGCTATGGGACCCAAAACTTCTGCCGGTAGATCTCCTGTGTAATAACATAGCGCTTAAGGAGGGCCCGTTTTACCACGTCGTAGTCCACACAGTCCTCTGGAGCCACTCCGCGATAAGCTTCCACTGCACGACCTTGTAGTGTGGGAACCAGATACTTTACCTACTCCTGTTTGGGCAAGTCATGGAGGCTACAAGACATTTTGAACACCTGCAAATGTCCATCAATATCTCCAACAGTGTCCTCAAATTTGGTAAAGTGGATAGAGCCCTATCTGGGTGCAGCAGATGACTGTTCACGGGCTGATGCAGGAGACGGTGCACACCGATTGCGCCACAACTGATGATAAGCAACCGTTTCCCCCCAGTTGTTTTGTCTCTCAGGGACCCCAGAGGCTCAATTAGAATAGAAAAGTTACCCTCGTCACACTGTTGAACTTGCGCCACTGGTTCACTTTGTGGGAGGGGACTGTTGCTGGAAACAAGTGCTGTGTTCTCGGGTGTTACTGCAGGTACCTCTAGGCTTGGAGTTATTGTCTCATCCTGGTCACTGTCGCGGTCAGCTTCCTCATCTGCTGACCCGTACTGCACATCCAAGGCCTTCAGCGCCTCTTTCATTTTGCTCCTTGTTGCTGTGTAAGGAATTTCTAAGGCCTTTGCTTGGCACAGTATCTCAAGGTCTGCCTTGGACATTTTACTGTATTTAGACATCCTGTGCGCTCTCCTGGCTGCAGTTATTCCTCTCCTGCAAATGTACATCAATATCTCCAACAGTGTCATCAAATTTGGTAAAGTGGATAGAGCCTTATCTGGGAGCAGCAGATGACTGTTCACGGGCTGATGCAGGAGGCAGTGCCCACTGATTGCCCCACAACTGATGATAAGAAACCGCTTCCCCCCAGTTGTTTTGTCTCTCAGGGACCCCAGCGGCTCAATTAGTATAGAAAAGTTACCCTCGTCACGCTGTTGAACTTGCGCCACTGGTTCACTTTGTGGGAGGGGACTGTTGCTGGAAACAAGTGCTGTGTTCTCGGGTATTACTGCAGGTACCTCAGGCTTGGAAATATTGTCTCCTCCTGGTCATTGTCGCGGTCAGCTTCCTCATCTGCTGACCCGTACTGCGCATCCAAGGCCTTCAGCGCCTCTTTCATTTTGCTCCTTGTTGCTGTGTAAGGAATTTCTAAGGCCTTTGCTTGGCACAGTATCTCAAGGTCTGCCTTGGACATTTTACTGTATTTAGACATCCTGTGCATTCTCCTGGCTGCAGTTATTCCTCTCCTGAATAACTCGACTCTCCTGACTGGTGCACGAAAAGTCACCTGGGGTTATCCCACCACTTACCACCAGAAATCTGTGACATGATGGACCACCTATGCCATCCTGTCTGTCGTTGTTGGGATCCAGCTGGACTTACTTTGCCACCTTTCCCTTTCGTTATCCCAAATGTGACCTCTAACTTCAGCAGGAGGGGCTTACAAATGCTGCCACCACTGGACTCCTTACCAGCATCCAGTAACCGGATTACTTCTGGACAACTGACACTGCTAGTGTACCCTGTTACTTGTGTACCTGGACTGGTACCCCAGACCTATTCCTATGGATCAGGGTTGCTGTGGATGGATCCCCTATGGCCTATCACACTTGCCAGAGCTGCTGGGTAGCAGGCAGAGCGGTGGTACCGGAGAGCTCGGTCAAAATCTCAGAACAGCCAGGAACAGATTAGAGTGCGTCTAATCTGTAGGTCACAGGGATAGAGAAGTTTCCAACCAGGTCTTGAAGCAAGTGATCTTTATTTGCTCACCCTGGTTGAAGGTACCAGTGAGCAGAATTACTCAAGAACAATAACTTTAAATAAAAAACAATGCATTTTATACAGTTTTGGACACAGCCCCACAGGGTAAGCTAGCCCCCTGAGGACTGAGCTAATATTAGGATCAGGGTGCAATGTGTTTACCCAAACATGGATCTATATGCAATGCAAAGCTAACAATATTTACACTTATCTGTGATATCCTACAACTTGCTGGGATTTCCTGCCTCTTGTTTAAGACACAGGAAATTTAACAGCAAGTCTAATTAAACCTTCCTGTGCCTTCAGGTGCTGGACCCTCACATATCAAAAGGTCTGATTATCATGAGATTAACATGGGTCCTTTCTACAGACAGTTGCAGAATGCACATTCCCAAAGAAAAGTTTCAAAAGCCCAAACAAGTAATTTCCCTACCAAAATACACAAAAGACTTCCTCAACAAAAGGCTTATTGTATCAGATATATACCTCAGAAATAATGCATTTCCTCTAGCAAAGTTAAAACAAAAAACAATTTCTTCACCTGGTCTCAGAAAAAAGATAATTCCTTACCAAAATACACACAATATCAAAAATAAGTATATTTGCAATTATATAAATAAGCGCCCTGCGCTATTTCCTTTAAATAAATTTATACCATAAGTTATTTATAAGTGATCCAGTCATAGGCCTACTTAGAGGACACAGAGAAGACAACAAAAGAAGGGGAACACAACAATTGATATACTATGGCGCTATCTACCACATCGGTAAGTATTATAAGGTATGTATACACTTAATAGTATCAAGTACAGAAATCAGATAAAATAGCCCAAATATATTAGAAAAAGTCCACAATAACTTCACTGGTGTGTGAGTGGCAGCCACATAGAAGCCTGTATCCAGATGGTCAATCCAGAAGAAATAAGTCACTGAAAAAAAGCACAGGCAAGGCGCCTCATAGTGTAATACAAGGGTATTAGTGGATAAAATGCGTATATATATGCGTACCATCAAATAAGGATGTAAGATCTTGGAATCGAGTGGATCTTCTGCGAGAGCTGTAACTCTGGGTCTCAACTCAGAAACAATGGACAAATGTGGAAAAGGCAAACATAGCGTGATATTGTAATGCAAAAGATAATGTACCACGTGAAATTAAAAGGATGTGTTATCCAATATTAACCCGAGTGCAGATATTCTAACAGGGAACCCCAATCACCACATCCAAGTGTGAAGGATATATCATATGCGTACCAGATAACAGAAGCTCAGATGATTTCAAGGGTAATAATCAGGAAATGTATCCTTGAAGACAGCCGTATTCCAATAGAGAAACACTCCTCCAACGGCGGTATAATAAAGTAGAAAACTGTACAATGTAATATGCAATACAAAATTTTAATAAAATAATAAGCACTGAACTCACATATAGTTCAAGGAACACAGCTGATCTACAGCAAAGCTCGACGCGTTTCGTCTTGATCACGGCAAGACTTCCTCAGGAGCAAACAGCAATGTCCAGAACCGGACTGTCCGGCTATTTATAAAACCCATCTTGGCGCATGCGCACAATCCGCTGCATTGTGCGCAGGCGCGACTGATAGAAAATTTAAAAAACTTTATTAGGAACAGTCACAAACTCAGTGTGCGCACGCGTGCAGAAGCGCTACCACACACATAGGATTACATGTGTAAGATGCGATCTACGCGCAGCGCCACAGCATATGTATACTGTATGCAAATAACAAAAACTAAAAAGTGCTAGTGCATATGTAAACATTGAAAAGGAGGAGGGTTGCAATACTTGGCACATAACTATTCATACTAATATTAGTCATGCGTATGTGTAAATTGTGCAATATATTACAAAGCATATAATATCGTACATAACATAAACATAACATAAACATAAATGTTACAATACCCATTAAACAACCGCTCAAAGAATAAAAATAGTGCTAACCACAACAACCAATTGTTAGAATATATAAAATGACATATAAAGGTACACTATATTATCAAGTGAGTGCACTTGTATCCAAGAGCATTAAATTGTGTAAAACAAAACGTGTAAAATACTACAGGGGGGTATTAGCGCTTGTGTACAGTCGCGCTACCTCTATATAAACCATATGTTTGTGATGTGCAGCACGACAGCTTCCATATGTGTGTACTACAAAAAATATATATATAAATAATACATATAATAAAAGGGGAAGGGTATATTATAAAGTGCTCATGCACATGAAGTAAATTAGTTAATACCTATGAGCACATAATTACTTCTATGACACTTGTACCAAAAGTATGGGGAATATATCACAGACCATAGAATCACAATGTCATATGGGTACATAAATAGCAAAAATAAATAAGTGTACAATATGCAATACCAAGTTGTAAGGAAGGGAGGGGTATGAAACTACCTATATCGCCTAAAGATACATTTATAAATTGTGTCTCTACAATCTAGAAACACCAAGGAAGATCTAATGAATATAGTAACCAATTAAACACTAAAAAAAAAAAAGAAGGGGAACACCTGGTGACTGGAAGCCCACCATATTCTCCTGGCGTCCCCCATATAAACAAGTAAGCCATGTAAACATTTGAAGTGATAGGCTAACATATAAGCCATGTAAACATGTGAAGTGATAGGCTAACATATAAGCTATGTAAACATGTGAAGGCTATCAGGCTATAACCCTAAGAAATGTCATTCTAGTTGTTTATTTTATATAAAATCTATTCTGGGTCATCAACCCTGCAAACCATTGGTATAAAGCAGGAAGATGACAGCACAGGTGAGTCTACAAACCCTTCACCCCTAATCTAGCTCTTAGACAGAAGAAAATAATAGTATGAAATTCAATGTAAATGCACAATTGGGACGTTTAGGATATTGCATGCTATAAATTGTCAACAAAAGCCTTTGACACTTATGAAATGCATGTAATTTTACATCAGTATACCACAGCAACATCTGACAAAAAGGTCTAAAAACACTGAAGCAGAAAACTTTGTGAAAACCAATATTGAGGTCACTCTCAAATCTTTTGGCCATGACCGTAAATGCATGATTGGGAAGTTTAGGATATTGCATATTTAGCACAAGACGTTAGCCTTCCTTTCATCGTGTATATATAGGATACATAGGGGTTTATTTATAAGCAGACCCCTTTTAGTGACGATTAGACTGATTTTATTTTTATCCCCACAATTTACATCAAATAGCAACTTTGAACTAACAGCATATTGATGTTATAAAATAATTCTAATTCTTTGTCAGCAATTTAAAAACACACCAGGCAAAATATAGTTTCCCTACATAAATTATCTCTAATATGGTCCTCGCCATTTCCTAGCTTTTATTATGACTGCACAATATAGAACTTTGGCTCATGGTGATGTCATAGACACCAACAGCTCCAGTCTTTTGAGGTGTAGTTATTGAAGGAGCAAGTTGGACCATGGCTTTGTCGTGTTTAAGCTCATTGTTTCTTGTGATATTATTTATTAATTTGGGAAATGGGATGCTGTCGGAGACAACTGAAGGTAAATGGACACTTGTTTCAGTTATTTTTACTAAGCGAAAATAGAGACATAGACACATGCATACACGTTCTAACTTACCTGTGTCTAAGGGTTAGATATATAGTGATAATAAATAAATAACCTCACAGGGTTACATAGGGTATTCACATACAGGTACAGAAAAAGAGGAGCTCACTGTTACTTAATAGTTGTGTCTGTTCTGTGCAGATTGACAGAAAGAAGAGCTGAGACATTTTCATCGCCATAGGACTTTCTTCCTTGGCATTTACACTGCTATGATTAGAGGTGTATATGAAAACTGCCACCTGGTTAGCTGACTCTTATCCAATCAGGTGGCACATTCAGCACACACCTCCTGCCCTATGAAGTTAGAATATTCCACCCAATCTCCACTGCAGAAAGATTCTGGTTCTCCTTTATATCAGTGCTGAGTGGTGGCTGCTATTGGTGGGCTCCCCACTAATATGTTACACTCGGGAATTTCATAGTAAAGTGGGAAGATTTTCCAAATGTGGACACCCATTTATTTTAGATCACAGTACATAGTCAATGTGTAACATACAAGACAGAAACAAATCCATAGCACAAAGAAAATCTCATTTCAAAGTTTCACCTGTTAAAATATATCTTGTTCATGATCTAGAATTTAATATAAATATGGATATATCTTATTTAATTTTCATCAGGCCTTTATATCAGCCACACTGATATTTTCTCACGTTTTATTACGCCTGGTATCAGCTACACATGATGTTCTGTAGATTTCTCATGTAGGTAGATCAGCATAGTATATCTGTGCCAGTGCCGTAACTAGACATTTTAGTGCCCTGGGCGAGACAGGGCATTGGCGCCCCCCCATTTTAATGGGAGTGACGTTTGTTGAGTGGGTGTGGCCAACCTGTGGGGGTGTGTCTAGCAATTTTTCTTCTACGTGTGTAACTGATATTCTTGAAAGTTGTAAAGCAGACCAACAATGGTGAAAAAACTATATATATATATATATATATATATATATATATATATATATATATATATATTTATACAAAAACTAATAAACCCTCTCCTGGTGTAATTATGTGATATATATGAGAGTTTGACTTACACTCCCTCTATCAGTGATGTGTTGCATATAAAAAAACTGATCCATCCACTATGCCCTGAGACAGGTCAAGTGTCGTGTTTTTCCATCTCTAGTTGTTGCACCTGGTCCTGGTCTGGGGCACAGGGGTAAGCCGCTCCAGAGAGGCATTCCAAAAAAATTGGCTTAAAAACAAAAATAAAAATAATATAGCAATCCCAGACAGTGTAGCCTTTTCATATACATATTACTCTCACAATCCCAAGCAAAATGTACAAACAACACTCTTGTCAGAGTGAAAGGTGTTGGTATATTTGGAGCAATGCAACTGCTTTGATGGCAATATCGGCTATATATTTTTCTGCATATTAAAAATATGCAGTAAAATTGGATTTTTTTTTTCATGCGATAAATGGGTAACAGACTCCACTTAAGCAGGTGACCGTGTTCTCATTCCGGAGTCTTGGCCATTTGAAGATGTGCGCTCCCTGATTTTAAAGATGTCCTGACAGAAATAAATAAAATAACTCCTTGTATTCTTTTTAAATGTTGAAATCTATAAATTGCAGAGGCGGAGAGATGCTTGGTAGTATAGGGAGAGGAAACAGTAGCAGAAAGAAGGAAGTAATAATGGCACTGTATAGGTCATTGGTACGGCTTCATCTAGAATACTGTGTTCAGTTCTGGAGGCCATATCTCCAGAAGGATATAAATACATTACAGACTGTACAAAGAAGGGCAACTAAAATGGTGCATAGCCTACAGCACAAAACTTACCCGGAAAGACTCAGATCTAAATATGTATAGTTTGGAGCAGAGAAGGGAACGGAGGACATGATAGAAACTTTCATATATATCAAGGGTTTGAACAAGGTACAGGAGGGAAACTTCTTTAAAGGAAGAGAAGTACTAGAACACGATGACATGTACTGACACTGAGGGAAGTAGGTTCAGAGGAAATTTGAGAAAAATTGACATCACAGAAAGAGTAGTGGATAAGTGGAATAGCCTCCCATCAGAGGTAGTAGAGGCTAATACAGAAGAGCAATTTCTACATGCTTGGGATTGACATAAGGATATCCTTAAAAAGAAATAAGGATTAAATAGGTTTGGAGGTTATCATAGGTTAAAAAATGCGCAGACTAGATGGGCCAAGTGGTTCTTATCTGCCATCAAATTCTATGTTTCTATGGAGAGATGCTAGCACGGTTTAGGATATTAAATGATTTGGTTTGCCGGGAATATAAAACAGGCATGTGGGGAAAAAGCACAGACTGTATTATTAAAGTGACTTTCATTTGTTTTTTTGATTTTGCATATGTGATCGTGGACATTTTATTGCTTCATATTTACCTTTTCAGCTTCTCTTCTATACTGCTGTATTCTTACCATTATCCTTCTTCTGTGTTCTGTTGTCTGAAGACAGTCCTCTTCTACCTCCCCGGTCCAGTCGCACTCTGTGCTATAGTTCCTGGCTCTTCTCGACTCCTCTAAATCCACTAGCAGCTTTGTGAGGTCAGATGCTGCGGGGACAGAGGGCAGAGTTCACAAGCCAGGAGGAGCCGGGTACTGAGCGCCCTTTTGGAAGTGCTGGGCCGCCGGGCGTCCAGCGCCAGTAATCTGTAGTCACAGAGCCAGGGCACAGAGGCAAGTAGCAGGCAGCCGCTGCACCCACTTAGCACCGCCCTAGTTATGGCTCTGCTCCACAGTACTGAAATCAACAAAACCTTGCCAACTCTCCACATTACAGCAACTGGCTATACCAACCTCACCTTGCACCAGTACAACCCATATCCCCACCATGCCCTAATGCCAGCCTTGTCCCCTGCTACCCCTCTACACCAATGCCAGCCCTATCCTCATACTACACCAATGCCAGCACTGGCCCCACACTTCACCAATGCCACCCCCTACCCACACTACACCAATGTTACCCCCCCACACTACACTGTCACCCCCTTACCCTCACTGCACTAATGCCACCCCCCTACCCTCACTACACTGTCACCCCCTTACCCTCACTGCACTAATGCCACCCCCCTATCCTCACTACACTGTCAGCCCCCTACCCACACTGCACTAATGTCACCCCCCCTACCCAGACTACACCAATATCACCTCCCTACCCACACTACACCAATATCACCCCCTACCCACACTACACCATTGCCACCCCCCTACCCTCATTACAGAAATGTCACCCCCCTACCCATACTACACTATTGTCACCCCCTCTGCCAACACTACACCAATAACAGCCCTGTCCCCACACTGCACCAATGCCAGCCATACTGGGACATGCAGAAGGAAGAGGGGGAAGACAATGGCTTTCACTTGCATACTTGCATAGGGGTGAAGAGGTGAGGGAGGACAGAAACTTTCACGCACAAAGGAGAGGGCAGGGACATAGGCTGACTGACACACAGAGAGAAAGGGGAAAGACGCTCTCACAAGCAGAGAAGGAAATGGGAGGATACAGAAGCTGTCACACTTGGTGATTTGTTGAAAATACAGAAAATGGATGTTTGATCGTAGCTCCGCCCACTTTCGGAAAGCTCCGCCCCTCCGAACACCGTGAATGACAGGTATGCCGAAGCTGTCACACACAGAGGAGAGAGACTGTCCCAGGTAGAGGATAGCAGAGAAATGCTTAGTGCCGATGCGTGGAGTGTCCAAAGTCCAGCCTTTATAGAGACCATGGGTTCCCCAGCAGCCTGCTGTCACTGAGCCAGGCACAGAGGCAAGTAGCGGGCGGCTACTGCGCCCCCTTTGGGTGTAGGCCCTGGGCGACGGCACCGCCCGCACCTGCCTAGTTACGGCTCTGATCTGTGCCTTGAAGAGAGGAGGCCTCTCAAATTCTGTAGGTTCACGTACGTAATCGTGATGCAAGTTAGAACTTATATTTATAATGTGAACGTTATAAGATCTATTACATTTAATGCAGAGGACACCAAAGAGGACAGATTATTTAATATATAAGCAATACCATGTATCTTTATTTTTCTTTGTTACTTTAAGAAATATAATGCTAATTGTTTATTTTATATGAAATCCATTCAGTGTCACCAACCCTGCTGACCATTGACATAAAGCAGAAAGACAACAGCGCAGGTGAGTAAACAAATTCTTCACCCCTAATCTGATCTGACCCTATTCTCCTAAACCATGACAAAAATAGAGGAAGATAAGTAGAAAGTAGAAAACGTGTATATTAGAGGCACTCTATGATTGTTTATTTATATAAAACATATATTTTATTAGTTCATTTAAAACAATAGTGGAGTCCCAAATTAGTACCTTAGTACCACTAGTAGCGAAATAAAACAAAAATAATAACAAAAATAAATTTATTAAAAAGACAGAACCAACTGCCTAGCCTCACTGTGTAGTAAATATTACAATTTCCCTTTTTATTTTATATCTGGGTAATATTGATCATCATGCTGTCCAAATATCTGGCATAATAAGCAGATTAACCAAATGAGTATACACACTATTTCAGAATGCAAGGGAGATAAGCTATACTATTGCCAATGGTTCCTATTTGCATATATATGATATTATAAATCTAATGCACATAGATAAAGTTCTCTCAATACTTTATTTATAGGGAGAGTGTCTGTTATATAAGATTGAAGTACATAACGTGTAGGACAAAATCAAGACCACAGTATTTTCTTCACCCGTTTATAAGATAATTAGGTCTAGATTTGTCTAATACATTAGGAGCCATAGGCGTTTATAAGACTATAAACTCCTTTTTTCCGGGGAGTACCAAATTGGCTGCTATCTAATACCACTCCCTATTGATATGAGTCTGGTATCCCTCTCAGGAACTGCAAAAATCAGGTTCCTGTGTGCTAACTGTAGCCACGCTCCCTAATAAACAAGTCTCAGGGGTTCATAAGATTGGTATAATATCGCATCCCCTCTAGTCTATCATAGCCCCTTGGTATATTTGAGCATATCTCCCTGGCTTATATAGATAGCGGCAGCATGAGTCACATATGTAAACAACACAGCGAGGCGAACGCCGATGCGCGTTTCGCTTACTCGCTTTAACAAGGCAAGCCGAGGAGAGGGTTTGGCATTTCTTTTATAGGACAACGATATCACGTGATGAATACGTCACTGTGAACAAACCAATCCGGGTCCGTATATGTCGGAAACCCGATTTTTTGACAGGCAGTTTCACTAACCAGTTAGGGTTAGGCACAGGGGAGTCACTCCTTGAATCTGTGTTTTCTATGGCTTGTATTCGTTATCTATACATACATATTGCATGGAGGAATCAGATTTATAACTTGAATAATGATATTACAGTTGTTATTATCTATGAGGGGAAAAAACCAACGGAAGAAGGAAGAAGAGAGAACCACAATAAATTACACGCTTATTGTTTCAATCATACCTATATTTATATACAGTACTATCGCTATAATTTTGGACTTCCATTATTATTGGTGGACACAAATTGGCTGTGATAATGTTATATTTCTAAAGAAGTAAGTGTAAACCAGTAAATAAATGGCTAGATTACCTGTGAATAAATACATTTTGTAATAACATCTTGTGCCTCATTCTTACTGGCATCTATCTGTTCTGATATATACAAAAACTGTAATACATTATAAAAAGAAAATGTGAATAGTCAAATAAGTTTAAAGGAAAGTGTATAAATGTAACTAATAATGACTGTGTTAAGAGATGTTGCATATAGCAGCATCATTAGGTTAAGAACGACATACATCAAAAAATATAGATGTATGATGGGGTGAAATATGATTGATTCCATTGTGTCACCATACCTAATATATCCATATAGAGTGTTATAATACGGTATGAGTCTATTATATTACAAAATAATAGAATATTTGACCTATTTATTCCATTTAGATGAACGCCATATAGTTTGTTTTATCATTAAGGCCGTATGGTTCAAGACTATTCATAAGAAAAATAAGTCTGGATTCTCTCTTAAATAATTCCTGCTGTAAATTGCCACCCCTAATTCCTAAAGACACCTGTTCCATAACAAAAGCCCGAAGTGTATCCGGATTATTTTCATGGAATGATAAAAAATGTTTAGCCACTGTAGTAAGGGTTTTGAATCTATCTCTATCTTTTGGGGCATTTTTTATGTTATTGACATGCTCCAATAGACGTCTTTTAAAAGGTCTTGTCGTCATGCCTATATATTTAAGATCACAAGGGCATGTTAAGCAGTAAATTACCCCAATAGAGTTACAATTAACAAATTGTTCAATTTTCCAGATTTTTGAATATCTATCCATATATTCTTGTTTCTGGATAGTATATTTACAGGCTTTACATCTGCCACATTTGTAGAAGCCTACCGTAGAGTTTCCTGATTTCTTTCCTTTTATGAAGTGACTATGGACAAGACGATCTCTCAAATTACGGGCTCTCCGCCATGTTATTGCAATTTTATCATCAAGATTTTTTCTGAGATCATGATCCAGTAATAACACATGCCAATGCTTTTGAAAGATATTTAAAATATTCTTCCATTCTGGGCAGAATGTGCCTATCATTCTTGTTTTCTCTTTCAAAATAGGTTTAGATGTTGGGAATATTAAGGAATCTCTATCTTTATGATTTGCTTCCTGAGAGGCCCTTTGTATACTTTTCTTACTGTAGCCTCTTTGTACCAGTCTTTCTTTTAATTCTTTAGATCTTTTTTGAAAGGTATTAACACTGGAACAGTTCCGTCTTGTCCGAAGGAATTCTCCTTTCGGAACTCCTTTTATTACTGGCGGAAAATGAGCACTTGTAGAATGTAAAAGGCTGTTGGTAGCAGTTGTTTTTCTAAACATATCTGTTTCCAATTTTCCTTCAGGATTGATAAGGATTTGGAGATCTAGGAAATTGATTGTTTCTAACTGAATATCAGATGTTAATATCAGATTCAAGTTATTGTTGTTAAGGTGTTTAGTGAATTCCTGAAATAGAGTTTCCTCCCCTTCCCATAGTAGTAATACGTCATCTATATATCTGAACCATATTAAAATATGGTCAGTATATATTTCATTCTGATCATTAAAGACCATTTCTTTTTCCCACCAGCCGAGATACAAATTTGCATACGTTGGCGCACATGCTGTGCCCATTGCTGTCCCACGGATTTGTATGTAGTATTTATCATCAAATACAAAGTAATTATTAGTAAGTACAAATTCCAAGAGAGAAATCAGGAAATCGTGGAAATCACTCTTACTATCCATGTCCAAAAAGTATTGGACTGCTCTTATACCCTGATGATGAGGTATATTGGTGTAGAGTGATTCCATTTTTCCGGGGAGTACCAAATTATTATCAAGTATTGATGAAACATGACAATCTTCTTCTGGAACAATTTACAGGAGAAATTACTAAGATCGGAGAGAATTTGAAACAATTTGATAACTTAGAGTCTTTTCAAAAAGCGTACACTAAATTTAAAATAGAACTGGATGATTTTGAAAAAATTATAGTGGATAAAAAACGTAAAAAATTTCCACGGGACAAAAGTGATTATTCCACTAACCAAATATTTAAATGGGATAGACCCAAATTTAATAAGACATATGGTTCCTTCAGTAATTCAGGAATAGAGTCCTCAATGAGTGAACTATCAGACGCCTCAACTAATCCAAGAGATCACCCCCATCATACTAGGCCTTTTTTAGAGAGAGACCCCAGAAATATGGAAGGAGGAGGAACAACAGAACCAAACAGATACGAAGGGGGAGGCATAAGACCAAGAGATCGAAAAAAGAGGAAACAGATGGAGGGACAGGAGGGCCACCTCAATTATCGAAGGAATTACAGACACTAGATACATCAGATACATCACTTAAAGTTATCAATTTGACAGAAAGACAATTAGAACCAATACATCTTAAGGTTCTAGGTCATGGCTTATCGTTCTCACCTACTCAATCCTTTAACCGGTTTGAATGGGAAAAAGATCTAAATCTATTTATTAGAAAAATACTCCTAAAAAAATTTTATTCCAATAAAACGACAATATGTGATTCCACAACAACAAGTGAGACCAATAAGGACGCCATACAGGTTATGGAATTGGCATTTCTATCTGATGAGGAAAGACAGGCATTGGCAATTCTTGAGGAATTAGATACGAATGAAACACAGAATTCAAATATGAATACAAGAATTTGGGAACAAACTAAACTTAAGAAAAAATCCACTTTTCTTCCAGATTTATCAATCTGTCCACAAGCTAGAATCTATCGTGATCTGGTGTCTAAGGACCTAGATGAGTTACTTAATCAAACAAAATTAAGGAAACCTAATAAGAATCTATCTAAACAAGAATACAAAGCAATTAAGGATATTGAGGAATGGGATGATATGGTGATAAAACCTTCAGATAAGGGTGGAAACATCGTTTTGTGGCCCGTATCTAAATATACAACAGAGGTCTATAGACAATTAAATAATACGGAATGCTACAAAAGACTGATATTTAATCCCACAGCTAATCTTCTAATAAAATACAACAATTTGCTAAATAATGCACTGGGACACAACATAATATCTAAATCAGACTATGAATTTTTACAAGTGAGTGACCCTAAGATTCCGACTTTCTATGCCCTACCAAAAGTCCACAAATCCGTAACTGACCCCCCAGGCAGACCTATTGTCTCGGGAATAGGCAGCTTGACGGAGAATGCTAGCAAATTTGTGGACCAACATCTTCGTAAATACGTCATAAATTTACCTTCATACACCAGGGATACACTGGATGTCCTAGCAAAAATAAGTGACATCACAGTAAATCGGGAAGTAAAATTAGCATCATATGATGTGGAATCACTCTACACCAATATACCTCATCATCAGGGTATAAGAGCAGTCCAATACTTTTTGGACATGGATAGTAAGAGTGATTTCCACGATTTCCTGATTTCTCTCTTGGAATTTGTAACTACTAATAATTACTTTGTATTTGATGATAAATACTACATACAAATCCGTGGGACAGCAATGGGCACAGCATGTGCGCAAACGTATGCAAATTTGTATCTCGGCTGGTGGGAAAAAGAAATGGTCTTCAATGATCAGAATGAAATATATACTGACCATATTTTAATATGGTTCAGATATATAGATGACGTATTACTACTATGGGAAGGGGAGGAAACTCTATTTCAGGAATTCACTAAACACCTTAACAACAATAACTTGAATCTGATATTAACATCTGATATTCAGTTAGAAACAATCAATTTCCTAGATCTCCAAATCCTTATCAATCCTGAAGGAAAATTGGAAACAGATATGTTTAGAAAAACAACTGCTACCAACAGCCTTTTACATTCTACAAGTGCTCATTTTCCGCCAGTAATAAAAGGAGTTCCGAAAGGAGAATTCCTTCGGACAAGACGGAACTGTTCCAGTGTTAATACCTTTCAAAAAAGATCTAAAGAATTAAAAGAAAGACTGGTACAAAGAGGCTACAGTAAGAAAAGTATACAAAGGGCCTCTCAGGAAGCAAATCATAAAGATAGAGATTCCTTAATATTCCCAACATCTAAACCTATTTTGAAAGAGAAAACAAGAATGATAGGCACATTCTGCCCAGAATGGAAGAATATTTTAAATATCTTTCAAAAGCATTGGCATGTGTTATTACTGGATCATGATCTCAGAAAAAATCTTGATGATAAAATTGCAATAACATGGCGGAGAGCCCGTAATTTGAGAGATCGTCTTGTCCATAGTCACTTCATAAAAGGAAAGAAATCAGGAAACTCTACGGTAGGCTTCTACAAATGTGGCAGATGTAAAGCCTGTAAATATACTATCCAGAAACAAGAATATATGGATAGATATTCAAAAATCTGGAAAATTGAACAATTTGTTAATTGTAACTCTATTGGGGTAATTTACTGCTTAACATGCCCTTGTGATCTTAAATATATAGGCATGACGACAAGACCTTTTAAAAGACGTCTATTGGAGCATGTTAATAACATAAAAAATGCCCCAAAAGATAGAGATAGATTCAAAACCCTTACTACAGTGGCTAAACATTTTTTATCATTCCATGAAAATAATCCGGATACACTTCGGGCTTTTGTTATGGAACAGGTGTCTTTAGGAATTAGGGGTGGCAATTTACAGCAGGAATTATTTAAGAGAGAATCCAGACTTATTTTTCTTATGAATAGTCTTGAACCATACGGCCTTAATGATAAAACAAACTATATGGCGTTCATCTAAATGGAATAAATAGGTCAAATATTCTATTATTTTGTAATATAATAGACTCATACCGTATTATAACACTCTATATGGATATATTAGGTATGGTGACACAATGGAATCAATCATATTTCACCCCATCATACATCTATATTTTTTGATGTATGTCGTTCTTAACCTAATGATGCTGCTATATGCAACATCTCTTAACACAGTCATTATTAGTTACATTTATACACTTTCCTTTAAACTTATTTGACTATTCACATTTTCTTTTTATAATGTATTACAGTTTTTGTATATATCAGAACAGATAGATGCCAGTAAGAATGAGGCACAAGATGTTATTACAAAATGTATTTATTCACAGGTAATCTAGCCATTTATTTACTGGTTTACACTTACTTCTTTAGAAATATAACATTATCACAGCCAATTTGTGTCCACCAATAATAATGGAAGTCCAAAATTATAGCGATAGTACTGTATATAAATATAGGTATGATTGAAACAATAAGCGTGTAATTTATTGTGGTTCTCTCTTCTTCCTTCTTCCGTTGGTTTTTTCCCCTCATAGATAATAACAACTGTAATATCATTATTCAAGTTATAAATCTGATTCCTCCATGCAATATGTATGTATAGATAATGAATACAAGCCATAGAAAACACAGATTCAAGGAGTGACTCCCCTGTGCCTAACCCTAATTGGTTAGTGAAACTGCCTGTCAAAAAATCGGGTTTCCGACATATACGGACCCGGATTGGTTTGTTCACAGTGACGTATTCATCACGTGATATTGTTGTCCTATAAAAGAAATGCCAAACCCTCTCCTCGGCTTGCCTTGTTAAAGCGAGTAAGCGAAACGCGCATCGGCGTTCGCCTCGCTGTGTTGTTTACATATGTGACTCATGCTGCCGCTATCTATATAAGCCAGGGAGATATGCTCAAATATACCAAGGGGCTATGATAGACTAGAGGGGATGCGATATTATACCAATCTTATGAACCCCTGAGACTTGTTTATTAGGGAGCGTGGCTACAGTTAGCACACAGGAACCTGATTTGTGCAGTTCCTGAGAGGGATACCAGACTCATATCAATAGGGAGTGGTATTAGATAGCAGCCAATTTGGTACTCCCCGGAAAAAAGGAGTTTATAGTCTTATAAACGCCTATGGCTCCTAATGTATTAGACAAATCTAGACCTAATTATCTTATAAACGGGTGAAGAAAATACTGTGGTCTTGATTTTGTCCTACACGTTATGTACTTCAATCTTATATAACAGACTCTCTCCCTATACATAAAGTATTGAGAGAACTTTATCTATGTGCATTAGATTTATAATATCATATATATGCAAATAGGAACCATTGGCAATAGTATCATCATCATCATCATCATCAGTTATTTATATAGCGCCAACATATTCCGTAGCGCTTTACAATTGGGGACAAAAGTAATAAACTAATAAACAAACTGGGTAAAACAGACAAAGAGGTGAGAAGGCCCTGCTCGCAAGCTTACAATCTATGGGACAATGGGAGATTGACACATGAGGTTAAGTATACATTTTGCATCTTGGCCCAGCCAGACTGCAAAGGTAGGGTGACTCATAAGCTAAATGATCCTGTCACACAATAATGTTGGTCCGGGGGTAGTTGTCTTGTGTGAAATTGTGTAACAGGCTAAAGGTAGTGAGGTTAAGATGGTGGTTGAGGAATATTATACGCTTGTCTGAATAGGTAGGTTTTCAGAGAACGCTTGAAAGTTTGTAGAACAGAGGAGAGTCTTATTGTGCGAGGGAGAGAGTTCCATAGAGTGGGTGCAGCCCGAAAAAAGTCCTGTAACCGGGAATGGGAGGATGTAATGAGGGTGGATGAGAGACGCAGATCTTTTGCAGAACGGAGTTGCCGAGTTGGGAGATATTTTGAGACAAGAGAGGAGATGTATGTTGGTGCAGCTTTGTTGATGGCCTTGTAGGTTAGTAAAAGTATTTTATATTGGATTCGGTAGAAGACAGGCAGCCAGTGTAGAGACATACAGAGTGATTCAACAGAGGAATAGCTATTTGCAAGGAAAATCAGTCTTGCCGAAGCATGCAAAATAGATTTTAGGGGTTTGAGTCTGTTTTTGGGAAGACCAGTAAGGAGGGAATTGCAATAGTCAATGCGGGAGATGATTAGTGCATGAATTAAGGTTTTAGCAGTGTCTTGTGTGAGATATGTGCGGATTCTGGAAATGTTCTTTAGATGTATGTAACATGATTTAGATATAGAGTCAATGTGGGGAACAAAGGATAGGCGTGAATCAAGGATTACACCTAGGCAGCGAGCTTGTGGGGTGGGATTTATGGTCATGTTATCAACAGAGATAGAAATGTCAGGTATGCTCTTGTTGGCGGGTGGGAATATTATTAACTCTGTTTTAGAAAGATTAAGTTTGAGTTGACGAGAGGACATCCAAGATGAAATGGCAGAAAGACAGTCAGTTACACGGGACAACACAGATGTCGAGATATCAGGAGAGGATAGATAGATTTGGGTATCATCCGCATAGAGATGATACTGAAAGCCAAAGGAACTTATTAGATTTCCAAGAGAAGCGGTATAGATAGAGAACAGCAGAGGACCTAGCACCGAGCCTTGTGGTACTCCAACTGATAGGGGAAGCGGAGCAGATGTGGCTCCAGAGAAATTAACAGTGAAAGAGCGATTAGAGAGGTAAGATGAGAACCAGGATAGAACTGTGTCTTGAAGACCTAGGGATTGCAGCGTTTGTATGAGAAGAGAGTGGTCAACTGTGTCAAATGCAGCCGAGAGATCAAGGAGAATTAGGAGAGAGTAATGGCGTTCAGTCTTAGCAGTGATCAGATCATTAACAACCTTGGTCAGCGCAGTCTCTGTGGAGTGTTGAGAACGAAAGCCTGACTGAAGAGGATCCAACAGGTTGTTTGCGGAAAGAAAGCGTGTGAGGCGAGTGTAGGCAAGTCTCTCTAGAAGCTTGGAGGGGCAAGGGAGCTGAGAGATGGGACGGTAATTTGAGAGAGAGTTTGGGTCGGAGTTTTGTTTTTTTAGAATAGGAGTAATCACTGCATGCTTGTATAGTGATGGAAAGATGCCAGTAGAGAGTGAGAGATTACAGATTTGAGTTAGAGGTGAAATGAGCACAGAAGACAGGGATCTACCAATTTGCAAGGGAATAGGATCAAGAGGACAGGAGGTAGAGTAGGAAGATAAGAAGAGCGTAGAAATTTCCTCTTCATTTGTGGGGTCAAATGAAGAGAGGGTGTCAGAGGGTAGTGGGAAGGAAATGAGCTGATGGCTTGTTGAGGAAGAGGATACCATTTCTAGTCTGATCTTATCAATCTTGTCCTTGAAGTAGGTAGCAAGATCCTGAGCACTGATAGTAGATGGAGGGTTCGGGGTGGGAGGATTGAGAAGATGATTAAATGTATTGAAAAGGCGTTTGGGGTTAGAAGCCTGAGCATAGATAAGAGATTGAAAGTATGTTTGTTTTGCAGTGTCCAGAGCATTTCGATAGGAGTGGTAGACAGAAGTATATGTGAAGAAGTCATTAGAGCTTCGAGATTTACGCCAGTGACGTTCTGCTTTACGGGACAGTTTTTGAAGATTTCGTGTTGCTTTGGTGTGCCACGGTTGACATCGAAGTCGACGTGTAGTATGAAGTGTCGCTGGAGCCACTTGATCAAGGGCCGTTGCTAAGGTTAGGTGAAAATGAGGTACTGCCATCTCAGGGGATGAGAATGTAGAGATAGGGGAGAGAAGGTGTTGGAGAGAGGTGGAAAATTGTTGAAGATTAATAGAATTCAGATTTCTACGAGTATGAGGAGGCTTGGTTGAGTTAGACAGTAGAGAGGTTAGAGCAGTGGGGGTGAGAGTGTAGCTGATAAGGTGATGATCCGAGAGGGGGAAGGGTGTATTAATAAAGTTAGAAACTGAGCATAGTCTAGAGAAAACAAGATCAAGGCAGTGGCCATCCTTATGAGTAGATGATTCAATCCACTGGGAGAGGTCAAGTGAGGATGTTAGAGAGAGTAGTTTGGAAGCAGCTTTGGAAGGTGGGTTATCAATGGGGATGTTGAAGTCACCCATGATGATGGTGGGGATGTCTGAAGATAAGAAGTGAGGGAGCCATGCAGAGAAATCCTCAATAAATTGTTGGTGTGCTCCAGGGGGACGATAGATCACCGCAACACGTAGGGAGAATGGATTAAAAATGCGAATAGCATGTACTTCAAAAGATGTGAACGTGAGTGATGGGACATTTGGTAGAACTGTGTATGTGCACTGTGGGGAGAGAAGTAGTCCAACCCCACCTCCTTGTCTGCCTTCAGGTCTGGAGGTGTGGGTGAGATGGAGGCCACCATGTGAAAGTGCTGCAGGTGAGGCAGTGTCTGATTGCATGAGCCATGTTTCTGTTATTGCCAGAAGGTTGAGGTTTTTTGAGAGGAAGAGATCATGAACGGAGGTAAGTTTGTTACAAACAGATCGTGCATTCCAAAGGGCACATTTAAAGGACTTGGGAAGAGAGGGTAGACAGGTGATGTGTTTGAGGTTTGCTATAGAACGGTAGTGTTCTGATGTATGTGTGTGTGAGGAGTGTGGGGGACCTGGATTAGGTGATATATCACCAGCTAATAGAAGCAGAGTGAGCGAAAGATAGGCAAGGGGATTGTAAGATGTGTGGCCTTTTATTTTCTGGCGACAGGTGGAGGCTGTACTTGTTAGAGATAATAAATAGGACAACAGTTCATGGGTGTTAAATAGAGGTGAGTGGAGTAATGCAGGTGCAATATGAACAAATTTGTGTGTTGGTGGAGGGGTGAAAGATGACACAGTCCTAAAGATCATTCCATGAAATGAGACTAAGAAAAGCAATTTGTGAAACATTGTGAAAAAAGGGGTAAAAGCAAAAAGCAAGGATATTTTAAGAATTACCTCTTAGCAGTATTCCATATAAATAGACAAGTAGTGCAGAAATAGGCTGTGGCAGATGTTGCTTATTGCTGGGAGTTAAATCAAGTCAAATGTAGTCCAATGTTTGTCCAACTGTGTTGTCTAACTGTGCATTTTCGTCCACTTTGTGAGAAAATCCCACTTCGTGCAGAAATCACACACGTCTAACCCCACATACGTCTCCCCATAGTATAGCTTATCTCCCTTGCATTCTGAAATAGTGTGTATACTCATTTGGTTAATCTGTTTATTATGCCAGATATTTGGACAGCATGATGATCAATATTACCCAGATATAAAATAAAAAGGGAAATTGTAATATTTACTACACAGTGAGGCTAGGCAGTTGGTTCTGTCTTTTTAATAAATTTATTTTTGTTATTATTTTTGTTTTATTTCGCTACTAGTGGTACTAAGGTACTAATTTGGGACTCCACTATTGTTTTAAATGAACTAATAAAATATATGTTTTATATAAATAAACAATCATAGAGTGCCCCTAATATACACGTTTTCTACTTTCTACTTATCTTTGTAAATATCAGTCTTACGTGTGTAGGGTGCACCAACCCAGTCATATGATAACAAACATTATAATGATAGACTGGGTATATGATTATCTAGTGCGTCGGTATATATCCTTTTCAAAAATAGAGGAAGATCAACCATCTAGCTCTTCGATCTCAGTCCTCTGACAGCAGCGACCAATGGTTAAAATGCACTTAAAGGGTAGATATAAAATCACAGTATATTGTTCATCTCCACCAAGTGTCCTTCTGACGCTTTTCATCACTTATAATGACTTTAACAAAAATATTAAGAAACTGTACTGAGAGACATTATATAACCCTCTGTATTTGTGAACCAACAGTCACACAAAGGGAAACCAGCTGGAAGTTTAATGTAAAATTAAATATAACTATAAAAATAAAGATAAAAGTAAAAATAAAACCACAAACTTATCCCACTGAGCTTTAAAAGAACTACTAGCAGATGCTTATTTAATCCAAACAAATTATTTGAGACCAATCAGTTGAATAGGGTTAATATAATGAAAAAAAAGATATATAAAATTAATAAATAAAGTAAATAAAATATAAAAATACTTCCCTATATTGGATGGTATTACAGGGGATTCATACATGTACCCTCTAATTCATTGTAAACCTCGTCCAACCTAATGACCCACAGAGATGTCTTATAGGAGTGGAGGAAGAATCATGATGTTATTCACTCTTAAATATATATAAAACAAAATTCAAATACAAATAAAAATTAAAAATCCTCTTTTAAATACCAAGGAAACATATAAGTGTAATCAAACTTAATAGATTAGATTAATCATTAACCAAGAAAAATAATAATAATATTAATAGTGGTCTCTTTTACACCACACTATCAACATATAATATGACCTAGAGAAAGAAAAAAACAGTTCTATAGAGTCATTTAACCCCTCAGGATGAAGATTTCCTTTTCACATAACTTGTGAAATCTATCCCCACCTCATAATTTGCACCCAATATGTACCATAACGATAACAATCAAATATGTAGGATTAGCTTTAAGTAGTTCCATAATATGTAGTGATACACTATGAGAGTTCAGCTTATTGAGTATGTTTTTCCTATGTTCCATGAATCTGATCCTCAAGGACCTAATGGTCCTACCCACATATTGCAGTCCACACGGACACTGACGAATGTAAACTACAAATATCGAATCACATTTGCCGAAGGTAAAAATAGTAAAGCTCTCTCTTGTTACATTTGAGATGACAAACATACATTTATTTTTCATAAACTTACAAGTAGTGCACCTTGTCTTCACTCAAAGATAACACCTAGGGTTGGGTTATTGTCACAATGTCAAAAAAAAAAAAATGTCAATTAAGTTAACTATGCTGTTGATTAACTGCTTGGTTACACTGATTGGCATTACATATACACAGGAAAGCTACAGTTTGTTTGAATAATCATGAAAATGTTGATATAACCTGACCAAGCTTTAACTCATACTCTAATTTGATCAAAGCAGAACAAAATTAGCACAATGTTTTATAACAAAAACACTTATGTTTAAAGTCATCCATTTCAGAGTAATTTATTGTCACTTCAAAATGTTGTCCTTACTTTAAAAAATAGTGTTAAGTGTCCTTAATTAAATTGTTTTTAAACAAGTAATTTTTTCATTCATAGTTATAGTTTACTCAATTCAGTTGTGCAGCTTCTTTTGTATACTATTGAGTTAGTTTGGAATAATAACAGTTCCTTGATCATTTGAATGTTGTTTAACAATTGTAGGGCAAATCAATATAAAAGCATTATAATAATATATTATTTAAAACAATTTAACTCTTTTTCTACATGCTCGATATTTATAGAATCCCCACCAAGCGACCACACATAACGAACAGACATTATCGCAATCTGAGCCCACCCGAACAGTGCGAGGGCGATCAGAGCACTGTTCGGGTATTTCCGGCGGGGAGAAACACTGAAAGCGAGGCTCTGACTCCAGATCCCGCCGTCGGATCTCGCGAGACTCGGATTGTATAAATTCCCCGCTTGCCGCCGCCATCTTCAGTCGGGCATTAATCAGGGAAGCGGGAGGTTGGGTTTTTTAGTGGTGCTGTGTCCTGTCACTCTGTTCAGCTGAGTCCAGTGGTGCTTTGTCCTGTGCTCTGTCCTGCTGAGTCCAGTGGTGCTGTGTCCTGTGCTCTGTCCTGCTGAGTCCAGTGGTGCTGTGTCCTGTGCTCTGTCCTGCTGAGTCCAGTGGTGCTGTGTCCTGTCACTCTGTTCAGCTGAGTCCAGTGGTGCTTTGTCCTGTGCTCTGTCCTGCTGAGTCCAGTGGTGCTTTGTCCTGTGCTCTGTCCTGCTGAGTCCAGTGGTGCTTTGTCCAGTGCTCTGTCCTGCTGAGTCCAGTGCTGCTGTGTCCTGTGCTCTGTCCTGCTGAGTCCAGTGGTGCTGTGTCCTGTGCTCTGTCCTGCTAAGTCCATTGTTATAAAAAAAATATAAAAATATTATTAAAAAAATGATAAAAAAAGTTATTAAAAAATTATAAAAAAATTATAAAAAAATTATATAAAAAATTATAAAAGAATTATAAAAAAAGTAAAAAAAAAATGTCTACTGCGATATCTAACTACGTTCACTGTTCCTGCAGCAAAAAGGAATTTCTACTGCAATATTAAACTACGTTCACTGTTCCTGCAGTCCAGAAATATTAGTACTGCAATATTAAACTACGTTCACTGTTCCTGCAGTCCAGAAATATTAGTACTGCAATATTAAACTACGTTCACTATTCCTGCAGTCCACAAATATTAGTACTGCAATTTTAAACTACGTTCACTGTTCCTGCAGTCCAGAAATATTAGTACTGCAATATTAAACTACGTTCACTGTTCCTGCAGTACAGAAATATTATTACTTGGATATTAAACTACGTTCACTGTTCCTGCAGTCCAGAAATATTATTACTTGGATATTAAACTACGTTCACTGTTACTGCTATCCAGAAATATTATTAATTGAATATTAAACTACGTTCACTGTTCCTGCAGTCCAGAAATATTATTACTTGGATATTAAACTACGTTCACTGTTCCTGCTGTACCAAAAAATAGGTTCTGCTGTATAACGCCAGTCCAGTGGTACTCTCCTGTGCCGCACATAATTTTTACAGGCTTTGCCGAGTGTATGTGGTTTAGGGGTACGCTCTCTTGTGCTGCATATAATGGAGTACAAAAAGTTAGAGGATAAAGTAGGGAAAGATCAAGAACCACTTCCTCTTAATGCTGAAGCTGCTGCCACTAGTCATGACATAGACAATGAAATGCCATCAACGTCGTCTGCCAAGGCCGATGCCCAATCTCCTAGTAGAGAGCATGTAAAATCCAAAAAGCCAAAGTTCACTAAAATTAGCAAAAAAAGAAAATTAAAATCATCTGAGGAGAAACGTAAACTTGCCAATATGCCATTTACGACACGGAGTGGCAAGGAACGGCTTAGGCCCTGGCCCGTGTTCATGACTAGTGGTTCAGCTTCACCCAAGGATCTAAGCCCTCCTCCTCTTTCCCCTCTAAAAAATTTAAGAGAGTTAAGCTGTCATCAACAAAACAGCAAACAACTCTGCCTTCTAAAGAGATGTCATCACAAATCCCCAAGGCGAGTCCAAGGGTGTTGGTGGTTGCGAAGCCTGACCTTCCCATCACTGTACGGGAAGAGGTGGCTCCTTCCACCATTTGCAGCACACTCTCTGCATATGCTGGAAGGATCACCCACAGTCCAGTTACAGATGTGGCTAATGAAGGTGTGAATGGTGTACACCAGGAGGAGGATATTGATGTAGCTGGCGCTGAGGAGGAACTTGACGAGGAGGATGCTGATGTGGTTATCTTAAATGAGGCACCAGGGGGGAAAACAGTTGTTGTCCTAGGGAAGAAAAAGCTCATTGTCATGCCTGGCCAGAAGACCAAGAAATCCACCTCTTCAGTCTGGAATTATTTCAATCCCAATCCGGACAACAAATGAATGGCCATATGTACCTTATGTAAGGCTCAAATAAGCAGGGGTCAGGATCTTGGCCACCTAGGGACATCCTCCCTTATACGTCACCTGAATAACCTTCATAATTCAGTGTTTAGTTCAGGAACTGTGGCTAGGACCGTCAGCAGTCCAGGGACACCTAAATCCCTTGGTCCTGTTGTATCCACACCAGCAACACCCTCCTCGTCAATTTCCTCCTCGATCTCGATTGTAGATAGTCCTGCAGGCCATGTCACCGGCATGACTGAGTCCTCTTCAATCCGGGATTCTTCCGGAGGATCCTGCAGTGCTACGCCTACTACTGCAACTGCTGCTGTTGCTGCTGGTAGTCGGTCATCTTCCCAGTGGGGAAGTCGTAAGAACGCTACGTCTTTCACTAAACAGTTGACCGTACAACAGTTGTTTGACATGGGCATGAAGTACGACAGTAGTCATCATATGGCAAAGTGGATAACTGCGGCCGTAACAGCTATGTTGGTGTTAGACGTGCGTCCGGTGTCCGCCATCAGTGGAGTGGGATTTAGACGGTTGATGGAGGTATTGTGTCCCCGGTACCAAATCCCGTCGAGATTCCACTTCACTAGGCAGGCGATACCCGGGATGTACAGAGAAGTACGAAAAAGTGTCCTCAGTACTCTGAAAAATGCGGTTGTACCCACTGTCCACTTAACCACAGACATGTGGACAAGTGGTTCAGGGCAAACTAAAGACTATATGACTGTGACAGCCCACTGGGTAGATGCATCGCCTTCCGCAGCAACAGCAGCAGCTGCATCAGTAGCAGCATCTACAAAACACCTGCTCGTTCCAAGGCAGGCAACGTTGTGTATCAACAGTTTTAATAAGAGGCACAATGCTGAAAACCTCTTAAAGAAACTGAGGGAAATAATCTCGAAGTGGCTTACCCCACTTACACTCTCCTGGGGATTTGTGGTGTCAAACAACGCCAGTAACATTGTGCGGCATTACATATGGGCAATTTCCAGCACGTGCCATGTTTTGCCCACACAATAAATTTGGTGGTGCAGCATTACCTGAAGAGTGACAGGGGTGTGCAAGATATGCTTGCGGTGGCACGCAAAATTGCTGGACACTTTCGGCATTCTGACACTGCCTACCGCAGACTCGAGCAACATCAAAAAAGCCTGAACCTGCCCTGCCATCACCTCAAACAAGAGGTTGTGACGCGCTGGAACTCCACCCTCTATATGCTGCAGAGGATGGAGGAGCAGCAAAAGGCCATTCAAGCCTACACAGCCACCTACGACATAGGCAAAGGAGTGGGGATGCGCCTGAGTCAAGCGCAGTGGAGACTGATTTCCGTGTTGTGCAAGGTTCTCCAGCCGTTTGAACTTGCCACACGAGAAGTCAGTTACGACACTGCCAGCGTGAGTCAGGTGATTCCCCTGATCAGGCTGTTGCAGAAGCAGCTGGAGAAAGGGAGGGAGGAGCTGGTAAACCATTGCGATTCCACCAAGCATGTAGCTCTTGTGGATGAAGCCCTTCGTACGCTTTGCCAGGATCCGAGGGTGGTCACTCTTTTAAAGTCAGAGGTATACATTCTGGCCACCGTGCTTGATCCTCGGTTTAAAGCGTATGTTGTGTCTCTGTTTCCGGCGGACACAAGTCTACAGCAGTGCAAAGACCTGCTAGTCAGGAGATTGTCCTCTGAAGAGGACCGTGACATGCCAACAGCTCATCCTTCATTTTCTTCCACACCTGTGGCTGCGAGGAAACAGCTGAGATTTCATAAACGACCCGCTGGCGGGGATGCTGAGAACATCTGGTCCGGACTGAAGGACCTGCCAACCATTACAGACATATCTACTGTCGCTGCATTGGATGCTGTCACCATTGAAAAAATGGTGGAGGATTACTTTGCTGACACCATCTAAGTAGACATGTCAGACAGTCCTTATTCTTACTGGCAGGAAAAAAAGGCGGAAGCCCCTGTACAAACTGGCTCTATTTTCCCTGAGTTGTCCCCCCTCCAGTGTGTACTCCAAAAGAGTTTTTAGTGCAGCGGGGTACCTGGTCAGTGAGCGGCGAAAGAGGTTGCTTCCGCAAAATGTTGAGAAGATGATGTTCATAAAAATGAATTATCAATTCTTCAATCAAGACCAGCACTGGCCTCCAGAGACTACAGAGGGACCTGTGATTGTGGAGTCCAGAGGGGACGAATTGATAATGTGTGAGGATGAGGAAGTACACACTGAAGGGGCGAGGAATCAGAGGATGAGGATGAGGACGACATCTTGCCTCAGTAGAGCCAGTTTAGTTTGTACAGGGAGAGATGAATAGCTTTTTTTGTGTGGGGGCCCAAACAAACCAATCATTTCAGCCACAGTTGTTTGGTAGGCCCTGTCGCTGAAATGATTGGTTTGTTAAAGTGTGAATGTCCTATTTCAACAACATAAGGGTGGGTGGGAGGGCCCAAGGACAATTCTATCTTGCACCTCTTTTTTTTCTTTGCCAGCTCATTTTGTGGGGGTCCAAACAAACCAATCATTTCAGCCACAGTTTTGTAGGCCCTGTGGTTGAAATTATTGGTTTGTTAAAGTGCGCATGTCCTATTTCAACAACATAAGGGTGGGTGGGAGGGCCCAAGGACAATTCCATCTTGCACCTCTTTTTTTGGCATTATGTGCTCTTTGGGGCCTAGTTTTTCAAACTGCCATCCTGTCTGCCACTGCAGTGCCACTACTAGATGGGCCACGTGTTTGTGCCGCCCACTTGTGTCGCTTAGCTTAGACATCCAGCTACCTCGGTGCAACCTTTTGGCCTAAAAACAATATTGTGAGGTGTGAGGTGTTCAGAATAGACTGGAAATTAGTGGAAATGATTGTTATTGAATGTTATTGAGGTTAATAATAGCGTAGGAGTGAAAAAAAAAACGAAAAACTGGTTTTTAGCACTTTTTATGCTTTTTTTAAAAAAAAAATCAGAACCCAAAACCCTAAATCAGAACCAAAACCTTTTGTCAGGTGTTTTGGCAAAACAAATCAGAACCCAAAACCTCAAGCTAATCAGAACCCAAAACCCAAAACACAAATCACTAAAAGTGTCCGGTGCACACCCCTAATAACGAACATCTTTTTAAAGATTACACTGTCCAGCAAGATGGTCTGCAATAATTGGGACTCACTTTTCTCTTAATGCACTAAGATTTCATAGACTGACTTAACAGTGTGTGAGACTTCAATGAGTTAATGGGAGGGTAAAATGGGCCATCTAGGTGGCCTGGCTTATTATCTGTGTTACTATGGCAACCGACAAACTGTAACTGAGAGAAAAACTTTGCTCATTAGTTGAGTTCAACCCAATGAGTCTGAAAAGCCTGAAAATCTGCACCATTCCCAGTCACATAATGATTATATTTCACGTCTTCTCCTTTACATAATAAAGTTAAGGATATGCAGCTGTGTTTCATATATGACTTCGTCCTTCGCCTCCATGGATAGCATTCTGCAAAGTCCTATATAACTTTCCTCCGATGGGGAATGGGAAGCTCCTTGTAACATTTTCTTTCAACAAGGATTTTGAACACAGTAAACATTGCATTAATGGCACAGGATTTTCCATGTGTAAAATAATGTTTTGCTGCTGTGTGATTCCTAGAGGGATATTTCCATAGCTTAATGGACCTTCTCTACTGTAAGTAACTTATTGGACATTGGTATAAGTCTGTATTACTAAACTAATTTATGTACCTTAAATAACTAAAGGGTTTATATGTATACATGCCCCACAAAAAACATAGGCATACAGGTTTGTTCACATTTGACACTTGCGCCTCCTTCCGCTTAGAGAGGCAGTATGCATGGAAGAAAGTAGGTAGGGTACAGTAAAAGAATGTTTGATGCTCATATACGTCTGTCAGGAGCATTATGTATTGTGGCTCTTAAGTGGCTGATGCAAAATCTGTGCTGATGATGATGACTATGAGTTCGGACCTTAAATAAATAAATAAAAATGTGTCGTCGTCCCCCTTAATAAAAAATAGCATGTGGTTACTTTTGGTTTGCTTTCTGATTGATGTCCCTCAATTGTTGTCCGATGTTAACGCTGTTAGTAGCTCTGACAGCAATGCTATACTTCACATTACCAATCATCCGCTGCCTCGCAATCTGAGAGATATTCTATAACCTATAGCTTTTAATACTTTCTGGATTGCCCCTCGGATTGCGACGCAGACGGTTTTTCAGCTTAGCTGCAGGCTAGTTACTCAAGCTCATTGTTAAGGTTAAGATTATGGTATCTAGTTTTGATGTTGATATCATTTTACAGATCTCATTTACTGTTAGCTAATGACCTGTTGAAGTCGTATAATTGGATGAACGAAAGTATATTGATTAATATTGTTTTGCCGTGCGATTGTGATGCGTATGCCTTGTAACACAGATCCGTACGTCACCTAACACAGCGCGTGGTGCGATCGCACGGTAAAATACGCACGCACACACTCGCATTACAACATTTAGTTATTTATATAATTCATATTCAATTTTTTTCCGTTACACTGTAATTTATGAGCAGATAGCATTTGGTTTATTATTAGTTTATATAATAAGATTATATGTGCACTTCAGTGATATATATGGTTCAGGTTGTGGGAAAGGTGGCATGTCTGGTATCATACTGAAACCCTATTCATCAGCAGCTGTCCGTTGCAGTCGGCGAAGAGATCGCACATTGCATACTTTAGTTATTGATATTAGGGAATAAACCTTTGTATGATGCTGGCCATGAAAGGAGCAGACCCCCTAGAGGGATGACCCCCACCTTTGGATTCCTTAGATTGAATCAGCCTATGACCTGTTTGCCCTGGAGACACCCTTTGTCTGGACCTATAGAAGGAAGCTACGTCATTTGCATTGTTCTCTGTAACACTGAATGAATATATATGATCACAGCTGCACTGCCAGCCAGTCTACTCTGACCACAGTTATCTAACAGATATACTGTTCCATTGGGACCCATGGAAGCGCAGCGATTGCAGCGGTATGTATGCATGTATCTTTCGGTATTGGCTGTGCTGTACTGTACTGTATTATTTAATAATGTATTGAACTGTTAACTTTTTACATCTGCTAAAATAAATCACTTTGTGCTTTGGAAACACATACAATTGATTGGGCAATGCTTATTTGAAAATGATAGAATTACTTTTATAATTTGGGGGCTCGTGAGTTTAGGAGGTTACGTTATCTGAAGGTACGCAACGCTTGCGGACTTCGGTTGCTCAACAAAGGGTGGATATTGACGGAAGCGTCTCATATGGGAAAGAACGCAATGTATTCAAAACCTGTTGTCCATTTTGTGTTGAGAAGCCGAATGTCCGCAGTTGTGTAAACTGAAGGAACGCTAACTAGAATCTAGGGACAAGAAAGAAAAATGTTTCTTTTTATTGTCGTTTTGCGTTTTAAAGGGTACTGCATTGCCTAGTGTATGTGTGCTTCCTATTTAGCATGTATACTTCCTGTATTGTTGCCACGTGTGTAAACAGTCATGATCATAGTCTGTTATATATACATAGTGTAATCACTTGGTTAAATCTCTGAAAAAATAGTGCCATTGTTTGGAAAATTTAATTTCTGTACAGAAAACAAAGGTTATATGTGTGTATATGAATGTTGTTGATACATAAAGGCAAAAGTATACTGGTAACGGAATATAGGTTTTTGCACGCGCACCCAATACTAATCACGACATTTACTGATAAAGGGTATTGTTTGCTGGAAGGGACAGAGCACTGCGGTGTTATCTGTGGTCCGCATAATGAATCATTGAGCGGTGCGAATCGACCGCATGGCAAGGACGTGATTGAGTATTGGGAGGGCAGCAGCTAATTGTTCAAAATTGATAGCGCTTTGGTTCAGGTGTGTCTGACGGGGCATGGTAAAAAGGGGACCTGACAACAAAGGTCCTGTTCGCAGGGTGAGCAGGATATAAAGAGACCTTTGTGTGAAGTGGTGTTCTGTTCTAATTAAGAGCAGGTGATAAAGAGACACTGCAGAGTATACATGGCAGGTATACTCGAAGCAAAAATAACAGGTTTTCGCGGCATTCCCAAATATTAATCGCAAAGCTTACCGATAGTTAGTATCCGTAGGCGGTGCAATCGGACCGCATGGCTGATTTAGTGCAGCTGTGATTGCAACTTGGGAAATGTGGGAGGAAATACGCTGCAACCACTGATATTCTTGATTGATATTGGTTGCTAACAGTGGTAAAGTACTCAAACTAGGAAGGGCATTGATATCTTTAAGGGGACGTACCTGTTGAAATCGTCCACGGATAAAAATCTCTAGTAGGTTCTGTTTGAAAGGAGAACAGGTAAAAAGTCTTTTTGTGTAGCGTTGTTAAATAGGTTGTTTTTACAATGGATACGAAGCAAACATTAGAGATAGTCCATGTTGTGCTGCCTAATGAATGGCCGGTTGGTTCGGCGAAGTATGTTATGTATAATAAGTATGGTGCGTATGCAACGGCATACTGCGATAAATGGGTCAAGATGACCCGGGAGTGTGTGAAACCTTTTCCAAACATAGGTAGTCTTGACTCAGAGGTGTTAAATAATGTTAGAGATAAAGTACGGTTGATTAAACCAACAAAACGAGAATTGAACACGATGACTGTTTAAAATTGGGGCAAATGGAAGGTAACACGTGGCCGAGAAGCGTGCGCACAGCGGAAATAAGCGTACCGGAAATGAGCATTCCGGAAGTGTGCGTTGCAAAGCGTGGCGAACTGAGCGCAAACACGCCCCCGACAAATTCGGTCGGGGCGGAAAGTACATCCAATACCAAAAATGTGAAAACTGTAACTAGTAACTTGTATGTTGTTTTAAGTAATGTTAAAAGTAATGTTTGAGGACAAAGAAAAGGAACGATCCCACCAGCAGGGGCAGCGGCTGAAAGTGGTGAGAATAATGTAAAGGTTAACACAGGGGGAGACATCCATTGTACTGCAGCAGCAATTTCAGCAACTAGTTATAGTGATTTGGTAGACTTACATCCTGTCTGCACAACAGCAGTTCCCAATGGGAAAGTGGACAGAGATGGTGATGTTCCCTTAAAACATGTAGCAAAGCATGATTCATGCACTAGGTCTGAAACATTTTCAATTTTGTCTGATTTCCGTGATCCTAGGAAAAATTTGACCAAATGTCAGAAGTTTATTAGATATTATGGTAATGTGTACGAGCCAACTAATAACGATTGGCGAGTATTATTAAAGACCTGTCTTCCCCTCAATACTGATATACAAAAGTTCATTAAGGACTGTATGTTGGAGGAGGATGAATCCTTAACCAAGGATGATAATCGGGACAATATAAGACATATAATCACACAGTTGGCCATATATTTTCCAGTAATAGTGGACTGGAGTAAATTTTTTACTATCAAGCAAGAGGATAGTGAAAATGCAACAGACTATTTTTGCAGGGCTCTGATAGAGATGGCCAAATATACCGGGGTATCAGACATAAAAGATAATGTATATTACAGGGAGGTTGCTATTTCAGTTCTAATGGATGGCCTCAGGGAAAACTTACAAAGAAGGGTGCAAACTTTATTACCATACTGGAGAGGAATCACTGTAAGTGCTCTCAGGGAGTCAGCTATAGGACATGATAGAAGTATGAATAAACAGAAAGAGACACTAAGTGATAGGGTAATGATGGTAAGTATCCCAGCACTAGAGGGTCTGCACACCCGACCACCAGCATACAACCCACATAATAAGAAACATAGAATAATCAGGTGTTTCAAGTGTAACAAAGAAGGCCATTTCGCAAGAGAATGTAAAAAGGAAAAAACACAGAGTGATAGGTTAATGATGGTGAGTATCCCAGCATTAGAGGGACTACACACACAACCACATCATAATAACACCTGGTTTAAGGAAAAGAAACAACATGAGTTGAGGAAGTGTTTTAGATGCACTAAAATGGGACACCAAGCAAAGGACTGTACAATGACAAGAGCGGAAGCAAAGAGACTGGGCCCATCTAAGGGGGAAACACACAGACACCCACAGAGACGGCACACACAAGTCTCAGAGACTTCTCAACAGTTTCCTGTGCACCCCATAGCAGCTAATGCTTTGGGGGAGAACCATAGCCAAACCTAGAGGTTAGTTCAGACCTGTAGTCCTACAACCAGATGGGGTAAATGTTAATCTGTGGTAAGTATTAATATGAAGGTTTAGAAAGAAACTGATTTTAAAAGGTAATCTTTGTTGTTTTTGCTTGTTTTGTTTTATGTTGTCAAATGTTTGCTTTCCTAAATCGCTGGCCGATGGTAAAGAATGAGAATGTTTGGTTTGTTTGTTGTTTAAAGATTACTATCTTGTCTTTTCTTCACAGATAAAGGTACATGAAAGAAATATAGACTCAGTGTTTAAAAAGGGGGGGATAGAGAAATAGAAAGATTACTCTTGAAAGACTAATTAACAATAGACAATTAGAACACTCTTTGTTTCAGGTTGCAGTGACTCATGATAATTTGTTTGGCTGAGAATCATTATCCAACAATGAAGTATGTACACACTTTGCTCCAAAATATCGTTTTATGTATCTCAGATGAGTCATCAACAGTTAATTTTTACATTTCTCTATCATAAGTTAGGAAAGTCCGTTGAAAAGGTATGTAGTCAATGTGATACCGAGTTCTTAATGAACAAATGACGGACGACACTGAATTGCACGGTTTAGATCCCCTAGTCAAGTATGGGGAGGGGTCATAGTTAGCAAATAGCTAAGGGGAGCAGTGGAATGAATTCAGCCATTTCCCCATAGAGTCCAATCCAGCTGTCATTTTTTTGCTGTAAAATCTCCCTTTCTACATGTATGTTTGTATTCAAATCTTTGTATTCCTATTATTCATTGCTTTCTTATTTCTCATTCTTTACACAAATGCTAGTACCCCTCTATCTTTCTTTTTTTTTCTCTCTCTCTCTATCTTTCTTTTTCTCTCTTTCTCTCTTTCTCTCTCTATTTCTCTCTCTCTCTCGCTCTCTCTCTGCTCTGGTAGAGATAAAATCAGACACAGTCTCATCAATGGGGCTAAGACATATTTATTTTTTTTTTACATAAGACAAATTCAGAGATACACACACTAGATTGACATGAGTCACAGAAACAGTCAGGGGTTTGGTTTTCATGTGTATAGAAACTGCTGATTTTAAGCAAAAAGGTTCTGTTGTGGAAATACGATTCATGTTTTATAGATTGCATATCTGTTTTGTTGTTTGTTTTATGATTTGTGCCTCCTGTACAAAAATGTGCCTTTATATGGATGCACAAAGGGTGGATAGGAGATTGCTGTATGTTAGGCATACAGATATGCATCTCTGTATAGAATATTGGAGTAGGATTTTTTACCACAAGATACGACATAATGTAAAACCCTAGAAAATGTAGAATTTTCATGTTTTATATTTTTTCACTGTTAGACAGACATGTACTGGATACTGTTATATTTGACTATATTAGTCAAGTAGCTGAATGTGAGGTACTGAGAATGACATGTGAGTTGGCAGAGGGAAAATCGATTGATATACATTGGTCTTCAGCATTTTTCTAGTCTAGGGGGCGATGTTGAGGTGAATGAGAAATCGTTTTCTAACAATACCAGCACATGAGTAGGACACTACATAGAGTAGCTGCTAGTAAAGTCCACACTTACACAAACGACCATACATGGCTGTCACACCAGGGCGAACATAGCTGTCAAATAGACAGCAGGGTTTTACGTGACAGCTAACAAATCTATGTTTTGTTTTGTTTTTCGTTGTATTGTTTTAGTTTTAAAATGTGAACACACACACACAAACATGCACACATACACATATTGGTTAATATATGAAGTTTTGTGTTACCTGAGGAATAAACTGTCTGGAAGGTGAAGAGATGTGGTGAGGAGTCTGGTGGACTCTGGAAAGATGGACAAGGTAGATCAGAAGCTCCCAGAGTGAATCTCCCAGTCCCAGAGGAGGCAGCAAATGGTCTGGCTCAGCTGGGTACAGAAGGTATGTGCAAGCTGGTAAGAGTATATTGGGGTGCACCAGATATTTTGTCTCAAGCTAGAAGGACGGCAACGTCCTATCTTGATTAAGAGAATGTCAGGAAAATGATACCAAAAGAGCCATCCCATATCCCTCCTGCTGATGGGTTTTCCTCCAGGCAAAACAAATACACGTCATCCAATTACCACCATGCAGGATCCTCAAGTATACACTGGTGTACCAATGAAATATGTCTGGGTAAAAGGTATATTGAAATGTGTCTAATGTATTACTGTGTCATACTCAAAGCTTTTGTTATTCAATGTGATAGTCCTAGAGTTATAATAGATAAAGGGGTTTTCATGTTACTGATAATAGAGGTATAATGTATGAGTAGTGGTAACAAATCACATACTTTCAATTATCCATAAACCAGTGTGAACATAAAGTAACGGTACTCGGTAGAACGAATTGAATAGAATGAGGGTTGAAACTTGATTGAAGGGACTGATAGCTTTGGCCACTAGTCCTTCCCCACTATCAAGATCACTCCTGGGCTGTCTCTTAACCTGTTGACTTTTGAAATGTTCTTGACCCCTCTTGGGATGAGAGACTAGTTTAGACCTTGAGAGGGAAGGTAAATGGTGAGACGGCAACCGAGAACGTTCAAAACACTGTTTACTGAAAAGTTACAATAACTGTCAGGATGTTGGACCAGGAGAGTAAGTTGTGGAACAGTAAGTTCTTAGGCTCAGGTTATTTGAAAGACAGGTACAAGGTGTAGGCTACCAGCATCACGACTTCAAGGGTAGCAGAGACACACTGGTGCCCATTTCACCCACTGCAGAGGAGTCAAAACCCAGAAAAGTGTCCAAGTGCACTTATGAATCTGTTCTGGGAGGCCTCGAATGCAGTTAGTAACACCTGAGCCAAAGGCTAAGACAGTTGTCCAGCATGAAGTTGTAGTTTTCCTGTTCTGTGTTTCTCTCATCACATTCTCTTTTCAGGTCAATTCTTTTGATTATTGACAGGTGACAGTGGCTGGTTCAGGTAATGATATTGAGCAATTGGGGATGAAGGAGAAGTTAGTAGCATAATCGGTCCAGCCAATTACTCTATTCAATTCAGGGGTAAAGGAAAATTTGGAAACCTCGGAGCTTGGAGAAAGTGCGAGGGGCTATTGTCTGAGTAGCATTACGTCCGTAAGTACGTTGACCACATAGTTAAAAGGAAGTACACCCAGCGATGCCAGTCCAGTAATATTCGGACTTGAGCAGGCATCCTTGAGAATAATTATCATTCTTGGGAGGGTAAGGTTTTAGACCAAACATAGTGCTGGGCGTGCTCTCACGTGCCTCAGTAATTATATCAAGTAGGACTAGTTCTCTTTCCACTAAATATTCTTGAGGTACCCGAATTATGGGTGGGAGGCCACAAGGGGAAAAGTACGACACCTAGGTCCCTTAGTCTGGAGTCTCCCAATATTTTGCAAGCCGACCACTGTTTCACGTACAAAGAAACCTGAGTATTGAGAGACTGGGGAGAACGAACAGACAATAGCCCGCCCACAAGTGTTGGTGAAAAGAACTGATGACATTATTAGAAGTGTGTATATTAACGCAAGCTGAAGGAGATTGTATATGGCATTATTGATAGACATAGGATGATGCTATTGATGAACATGAAGTGTTTAAATGTATTCTGAGCTTAAAGACATGCGTTGGACAGATGAACCTGTTAGACATGAAGAACTGTAGTAGAGTACTTTGTATAACTGATGACTCTCTCGGTTATAACCATAAATGCTAATGGTCTTAATACACCACAAAAGCGTACTATATTGTTTCAATACTTGAAACGTCATTCTCCTCAGATTGTAATGTTGCAAGAAACGCACTTTTAACATGCGCACCCAAAACTACAATGCAAAAACTACCCTCACATATATTATTCCACATCTTCTCAAAAAGTCAAGGGTACAGCTATCCTTCTTCACCATACTCTTCCAATAACAATTGACACATCTTATACAGACCCTCAAGGATGAGCAAATAGCACGTGAAAGCCTCAAACTACAATCCTTGCTCACCCAAGCTAACCTCTATGATACATGGCGAATGCTATATTCTAATGACAGAGCGTATACACATTACTCGGTACCACATGGAACTTACTCTAGATTAGATATGGTTTTTGTAGATGCTTATACGAAGCAATGCCTGAAATCGGCCACCACTACACCAGTTCCCTGATCTGACAACTCAACTGTGATTATGCGACTTGACGCTTTGCCACCCTTTACGCCATGTTATCGATGGAGACTAAATGATCATCTATTTCTGAAAAAAGACAATATTAACATGATACGGCAGGCTATTCTTGACTGTCAAACAGACAATGTCAAGGTGATTCTACTTCTACTATAAGATGGGAAGCTCATAAAGCTACCATCAGAGGACGCCTGATCAGTCTAGCCTCCCACGAGAAAAAACAACAACAAAAAGCGGTTACTGACCTAGAAGCCCAAATACAAACCCTAACTAGACAAGATCAAACATATCCCAAGCGCAAAACTTATTTAAAACTTTTGGCTCTGCGAGGACAACTAGGTAAGTTACTAGCTTCAAAGGCGGCCAAGACTCTACAATGTTTGCAACAACGATGCTACAAAAAAGGGGAAAAAGCTGATACACTGCTCGCTCGTAGGCTTCAAAACAAACGGACCCATAATCGCATTATGTCCATTAAGGATCAAGCGCAGCAATCATTATACGACCCACAATCTATAGCTGATAGATTCAGCGCCTACTACACTTTGCTATATAAATCCCTCCCCCCCCCCGCCGACAGACTCCCCAGATATTCTTCACACCCAGATACGAGACTTTCTTCAGACTTGTTCCCTTCCCTGCCTTATTGAAGCAGAGCTCTCAATCTTAAACGCTGAAGTTACGATAAAGGAGATTAACCATTAAGACCCTAAGAAAATCAGCAGCTCCGGGCCCAGTTGGCCTTACAGCAATATATTATAAAAATAATTGCCTCTGATCTCGCACCTATGCTCCTCTCGCTTTTTGAGACAATTTTGAATGGTAACAAGTTTGAAAGGGACACCACCAGGGCAGACGTTATTGTTATCGCAAAAATGGGACGAGACCCTAGTCGTTGTGAGAGTTATCGACCAATTTCACTATTAAACGTGGACCTAAAACTATTTGCCAAACTATTAGCAAACACATTAGCCAGAGTGATTCCCACCCTGGTCCATCCTGATCAGGTTGGTTTTTATCCCTGCTCGGCAAGGAGCCGATAATACTAGACCAGCTATTGATCTAATTGAAATAGCAAACCGGGCCCATGTTCCTGCTCTGGTGGTGTCTCTTGATGCAGAAAAGGCGTTTGACAAGGTCTCGTGGCCTTTTATGAGAGCCACTTTGGGTGCAATGGGGTTCAAAGGCCGTTTCCTATGCGGACTAGCTCCCTTTATTATAATCCCTCAGCTACGGTCATAGCCAATGGCGCCGCGTCGTCTCTATTCTGTATTACAAATGTGTAATGATCTGCTTACAACTTACTGCTTTGCCTGACAGCTCCTGCCTCCTGGACTTTTGGACTTTATTATTTGTTTATTTTGTGTGTTGCAGCAGTACCTTCATTCACCAGAGGTGCTGCTATTGTGCCCTACTTGTTTGTATCAGGGGTTAACCTGCCCTGTAATTATTCCTTGCACCTGGGTGTCCCTTCTTAAACCTGTCACTCCCAGCATACATTGCTGGTTATTGTTGTCATCCTGATGTTATACTCTGAGGTCACTTCCTCCTGTGGTGCTCCTGAATCTATGCTGGATGAGATCTATTTCAAGATACATTCTGCTGACCTGTTTCATATGTGAACCTGGGACTTACCTGTGCATTTCCCTGTATATGCTGCTGTTTCCTCACCTTCCATTTACCTGCAACTGCTGAATATCTGGTATTTCTGCAAACTTATGATTTCATCACCTGTTTATATTCTCCAGCAATAAACATTGTTTGTTTTTTCACCTTATCCATGCCTCCTTAGCTGTATTTCTACAGTGATCCGTGACAGAATGGTACTCGACAAGGCTGCCCACTCTCCCCCTTGCTGTTCGCTCTCACGATGGAGCCTCTAGTGTCACGGATACGCAAGAACCTGGCAATTACTGGAATTCAAATGGGGATGACTGATTATAAGATATCTAAGTATGCAGATGATATTCTTCTTACAATTACCAATCAACTCACCTCCCTTCCATCTCTTCAATGAGAACTCAACGAATATGGCGCAGTATCTAATTTTAAGATCAACACGGACAATTCGGAAATTCTCCCTCTTAACCTACCTTCCCACCTATTAGAAACCCTGAAGCGCCAAACAAATTTACGATAACAGCGAGATAAACTTAAATACCAGGGGATTTACCTAACGGCTCATTATAGTCAGATATATGCAGCTAACTTTCCCAGGCTCTTGGAATCACTTAAATGTGATCTTGAGAAATGGGATAGGCCAGGGGTTGGCAACCTTTTTCTATCGGAGTGCCAGCTAAAATCTAGTCAAGCCCAGGTGTGCCAGTTGTGTGTGTATATATGTATGTATATATATATATATATATATATATATATATATATATATATATATATATATGCACATATATATATATATATATATATATATATATATATATATACATATATACACACACACATACATACATACATACATACATACATACATACATACAGAGCTGCCTAGAAAAATTCATGGCCCCAGTACAGCAACTCCATGGGTCCTCCCTTACAGTTAAGCATGGTTAAAAAAATGCTGTGCCGGCGGCAAAACATTTTTTTTACCATGCAAGTGGTTGTACAATTGGGGGTGTGGCAGTACATCATTGGGGGCATGTCTAGGAGGTGAAAAGCACCAGACCACCCTCTTACACAAAAATGCATTACTCACACATGCCCCTTTGCTCACATATGTCCCCTCTGCCCACATGCTTTAATCACACTTGCCCCCCCTCTGCCCAGCACCTTTAGTGACACATGCCCCTCTCCATCACCTTTCGTCACAAATGCCCCCTCTCCAGCACACCTTCTTCTTACCTTATTCTCCACTGTACAGCATGGGAAGATATCCAGCAGCCCACCGAGTACCATGTGACCACTGCAGTCACATGACCTGGTGTCTGAAGGTACCTGAGCTGAAGGGGATTTAGCCACTACCGATCCCCCTGCACTCAACAAATTATTTTTTTTTAACAAATTAGGTCTCCAGAGGGGACTCGAGCCACCAAGCAGCCTCAGGCAATTTGTAGCCGCCCCCTCCCCTCTCTGCGGCTATATATATATACAATTATTTCTCATTTTATGAGGCTAATATCATATTAACAGTAAGGGGCCAGCAAAAAAAAAAGTTATGCCGCATAGTAGTGCCCCAGTTCACATCATACCTCATAATTGTGCCCCCAATTCATCTTGTGCCACATAGTTGTGCCCCCATTTCATACCTTGCCACAGTTGCCTGCAGAAACACATAGTATGCCACAGTTGCCCCCAGAAATACATAGTATTTCACAGTTGCCCCCATAAATACATAGTATGCCACAGTTGCCACCAGAAATACATAGTATGCCACAGTTGCCCCCAGAAATTCATAGTATTTTACAGCTGCCCCCAGAAATACATAGTATGCCACAGTTGCCCCCAGAAATACATAATATGTCACAGTTGCCCCCAGAAATTCATAGTATTTCACAGTTGCCCCCAGAAATACATAGTATGAAACAGTTGCCCCCAGAAACACATAATATGCCACAGTTGCCCCCCAGAAACACATAATATGCCACAGTTGCCCCCAGAAACAGATAATATGCCACAATTGGCCCCAGAAACACATAGTATGCCACAGTTGCCCCCAGAAACAGATAATATGCCACAGTTGCCCCCTGAAACACATAATATGCCACAGTTGCCCCCAGAAACACATAGTATGCCACAGTTGCCCCAATACATTTTATGCCACAGTAATGTCCCCAATATCTTTTATGCCACAGTAATGCCCCAATGACTCTTATGGCCTCAGAATTGCATCAAAAATGTTTTTAGGACACTAATAAATGAATAAAAAATTATATAATTTTATACTTACCTCTTCTAGCCATGAAGCGGTCTGCAAAGTTGCTTGGGAGGAACTGCGCAGCCGGCACTGAACTGCTGCAGTTCAGCTCTTCTCCGGCTGTCATTTTTAATAAATGACAGCCGGAGAAGTGCTGAACTGTTGTGCTTGCGCAGCAGTTCAGTGTCGGGGAAGGGATGACAGCAGGAGAAGAGCTGAACTGCTGCGCTTGCGCAACAGTTCAGCTCTTCTCCGGCTGTCATTTAGACGGCGGACGGCGTGTCAGGACTCAGGGGGCTGCGTGCCACCCCTGGCACGCGTGCCCGGGGTTGCCAACCCCTGGGATAGGCTATATATCTCTTGGCTCGGCCGCATGGCGGTGATAAAAATGAACCTCCTGCCACTAATTCTTTATTTGTTTCAACCCCTACCTGTTCAAGTACCTTCCCTTGCGCTACAGACTCTCCAGAAGCAAATTATCAGATTTGTTTGGGCAGGCAGACGACCTCCTGTGCGGGCTCATATGCTCTTCCGACGAAACTCAGAAGGAGGGGTGGGCCTCCCAAACATCTCCAAATACTATATTGTTGCACACTTGACCCAATTAGTTTTATTTCATTCCCCATCTTCCACAAGGCTCTGGGTAGACATTGATGCTCATTTTTTGCATTTACTCTCGCCCTATACATTACTCTGGATATCAATCAAACATAGACCGCCATTCTCTTTACTCCTATCCACCACCCATTTCTCCCTTCAGATATGGGACTACAGTACCCGCACGTTTCAACTAATAAGAAATCTGGAAGCTATGTTCCCGCTGTGGAACAATCCAGCCTTTCCACCAGGACAACAACACAACTCTTTCCACCACTGGTCCCGACGGGGTCTAAGATTCATTACTGACATAGCACCTATGCAGATATTCCCTGAATTTGCAGACTTACAACGACGATATGACATTCCTCATGACCTGTTCTACCAATACCTTCAATTAAGGCACCTATATCAATCAACCCCGAAGCTTAAGCTTATATACCAACTTACGCCTTTAGAAACTTTTTGTGGAGGTAAATCCCTCCCTACGGGTTTAATTTCTATTTTTTACAGCATCATGGTGGCATTTCGTCAACCTGCTAAAGACTGCTATGAGCTGAAGTGGGAAGGAGACCTTGCCGTGGAACTAGAGGTAGAGGAGTGGGCTAAGATCAGGTCACGAGTCGCCAAGAACTCTACCTGTGTACGTACCAAAGAGAACTCGTTTAAGCTCTTATATAGATGGTATTTAGTTCCAACCTGCTTGAAAGCTATATATTCTGATTCCTCTAGCCTATGCTGGAGATTATGTGGATAGGAGGGCTCATTCCAACATATTTGGTGGTCCTGCCCTGGACTTGTGGAATTCTGGCGGAAAATTCACAATCTAATCAATAGAGTCACCTCAATAAAACTTCCCCCTTGCCCCTCGTACTCACTACTACACAATCCCATACCAGATGACAGCAAATATACAATGGCGATTGTGGGCCATATACTCAATGCGGCCAAATGCGCAGTAGCAGCAAATTGGAAACATCCGGATTCCCCTTCACTGCCTGAAATTATCAATAGAGTATGGCAGACCTATAGCTGTGAACACATTACAAGCATCATTAATGACCGCCCCAATAAATTTTGAGCGATCTGGGACCCTTGGCTCGCCTCCTATGGAGCAAAACAACCAAGACCCGTCTAGCATGGAAACCGATGAATTTAGTATCAGAAGACGTACCATATGCGGTTGTACCTGTTGTACATTTAGAAGCCATGCCAGATGCCCCTTCTCCTTCCCCCTCTTACCACACTAACACTTTTCCCTTCCCCCTCCCCTCCCTTTCCCCTGCCTTTTCTCTTTTTTTCTCTCTGTTCTTACGTTCATTGGTGAAGTTCATTGTCACTCACCGGACCGTGAGTGCCTCTTCCCGGACATTTAGGAACCGTGGCCGTCCACCATCCTGAGGGTCTGCGCATGCGCAGCCCTTTTCTATACTTCAGCGTATACCCCTTTAACTTAATTGGCAGATCAGGCAACCTCCCTATATTAAGCACCTGTGGTCACCACCACGTTGCCTGATCTTGGAGTCTCATTCCTCATGAGTCTCTGAAGGTGTTCCTGTATTACTTGTGTATTCAGTGCTGCTGATTCCTGTGGTTTCCAAACCACTTCTACTACTGTGGTTCCATACCACTTCTACCATCAACTTTATCATCATGACTGTTTGCTGATTCCTATCCGCTGCCTCCGTGCACTACAGTCTTCTACACCACTTCAACGTTATTTTATATCAATGTGACTGTTTGCTCATTGCTATCCGCTGCCTCCGTGCACTCCAGCTTTTACCTCACTACAGCTGCTTCTCATCAAGTCTGTTTGCTGATTTCTATCCGCTGCCTCTGTGCACTACAGTCTCCTGCTTGCAACTCGCCTGTGTTCTACATCGTGACTGCCAGCTGATTACTATCCGCTGCCTCTGTGCACTACAGTCTCCTGCTTGCAACTCGCCTGTGTTCAACATCGTGACTGCCAGCTGACTACTATCCGCTGCCTCTGTGCACTACAGTCTCCTGCTTGCAACTCGCCTGTGTTCAACATCGTGACTGCCAGCTGATTACTATCCGCTGCCTCCGTGCACTACACTCTCATCTCATCTTTGCTGTGACTTCCTCGAGACTGCCGCTTTTCATTACCATCTGCTACACTTCGTGATCTACAGCTCCTGCCCTGCGCTGCACTCCTGTTTCCCATCGCTGTTGGTTCCTGTGGTTGCTACTGGTTACCTCCGTGTGCCGCTGAGTCCTGCCGCTGTGGTCAGCGCTATCGTCCATCTCCTGCTGATCCACTCTCCACGCCTTCACGTGTTCCACTGGCCTCTACCCTCCTGTCAGCATTGGATTTGTATCTCTTCTACTACCCTCTGCTGGATCATCTCCATTCTCCTGGGTTTCCTATGAGTCCGGTTCCACGTGTTGCTGACTCCTGTGGATTCGTGTCCCTGTCGGTCTACTCACCTGTGCGCTGCACCTGCTAGACCGCTGCTTCTCCTATCCAGGGACTTCCTATCCAGTCGGCCTCCAGCCGCTCAGGTACCGCTGCAATCCCATCTGACTGCTACTGCTGAACCACGGTATGCATACTTTTCATTGACTGTGCTGTGTATTGCATATCTTGCTGGACTGTGTTTGGTTCTCTCTGGAGTCTGCTACCCGCTGAGTCTCTTGCCATCATTGACTGTGTTATCATTGTGCTGGACTACTTCAAGAGACTTTCTAGATTGCAGACCTGATCTGTCATTTACATATATATATACCTATATTGTGCATATTACTGTGGATCGTGTATAAGGTGCCTGTGTATATCCTGTGTTGCAGTCTTCCCCTGTGCACCTCCTCACATATATATGCAGTGGTACAACTTGCTGATGTCAGACCACTGATCCCTGTTTCCGGTATCACCTGTTCCATTATCCTCTCACATAGCAGTGGTACAACTTGCTACCGCAGACCACTGACTACCTGGATACCTCCACTTGGATTCCATTCCTTCACTCAGACAGCGGTACAACTTGCTACCCGCAGACCGCTGACTCTCATCACCTCCTTGTTCCTGTTGGACATTCCTCCTCACTATAGCAGTGGTACAACTTGCTATCGCAGACCACTGACTACCTTCACGTGTCCTTGTCCATACAGTTCCTTGTGTATCATTACCTCATTCTTACCAGTGTTGCTAGTCATAGACTTTCCTGAGCATCTCATCGGCCATCATTTCATGTTCCGTGATCACCCAGCTACCAGAGTACCCTATTACCATCTACATTGCTCTGGTAAGCCTACCATCTGGTGATCCCTGGGTAAAGACTCCTAGTGCCCGTGACATTCATATTGTTTTTCTCATTCGCACTATATCTGTTCTTTGATTAATTTAACTTAATTTTTATACTGTTTAAAAATTGAAAATCTTCCTAATAAAATATGTTTAAAAAAACAAACAAAAATAGCATATGCAGCATCAGTGCTCATAGCCTAGGCTGTTGGTGGCAAACATGGGGGAACTAAGCTATAGCAAGCTGACACTACAACAGCAAAACCTGCACTTGGCCACGCCCAGAAGAAAACAGCCCTGTGCTAAAAGCACCAGGGCTCCTCCCAACACCGATATGACGTGGGGGTGTTGGGTACATAGATTTTTGCTCTTGCATACCATGTCTTGTAGAACTGTAGTGCACCTGGAAAAAATACTGTCAAATAAACAAACAGAGACAGTGAACAAAATACTTTATTAAGAATGAAAGTCCTGCATACATCCTCATTTACATCTTACCACTATTGATCACCTAAATCCTCTGGGGAGCTCCTTTGATATTTGTGTTGGAAAAAATAAAAAAAACTACTGTTTCTTGCAGAGCCATCACACTTCTGAAATGTCAGCTTAAACAATACAGAGCTGCTCTGGATTAGGCTAGGTACTCACTGGAGTGTGTATACTTACACAATGAACGACAGTCGTTACAAAGTGCTAATTGTTGTTTCATTTGGTTGGTTGTACTGTTTGATAGTCTTGTTCCAATCAACTTCCGATCATGTAGAGTGCATAAATTCCCAATCAATTCCACAGCCAACTTTCGATAGTTTCTCAAACTGTGACTCCTTTCGGGGTGTGTGTTTTTAATTTTCTGATGTCTTTACCTCTCCCATGTGGTGTGGTGTCCACACATCATTCAAATGGCAATTAGGTGCTTCTAATTGAAAAGCAATAGTCACTGTGTATTCCATTGATGTGTATAGCATATGTCTGCTTGCCTAATTATTCACCTTTGTCAGTGCAGTCTACAAGACAGGCACATACATTGGATATGTCTGCTTTCATAATTAAACACCAGTGTACATCTAGTCTAAAAGAAAAGCACATATCTATGTATTCTATAGATGTGTATTGGATATTTCTGCTTGCATAACTATACACCTCAATAATACAGTACATTGAGTCTACAAGAGCACATAGCAATGTTTTTTATAGATGTGTTTTAAATAAAACCACAAATGTGCATTCAACATGTTTCATACCAGTGGCGCACGCAGGGGGGGTTTCTGGTTCCCCAGAAACCCCTCCCCTCCGGGAACCAACGGTACTCCACAGCAGCCGCGGCACTGTCAAAGAAGCGTCCGCAGCAGTGCTGTATTGTAGTATAATACAGCACTGCCGCGGATGCTTCTTGACAGCGCCGCGTCCGCTGTAGAATTCAGACTCGCTGAAATGGAGCTCTCTCTCGCTCTATTTTTTTTTTCCCGGGGGGGCGGGAACCCCCCCTTCTAAATCCTGCGTTCGCCTCTGCATACTTATGACTTTATTGAAAATAAATATACAGTATATATTTATTGCAAGTGCACCAAAGAAACCAAACCAACACATTTATTAGTAGACAATATCCATAGAAATGGATAGAGCAAAAAAAATTGCATCACTTATTAATCCACTGACATATTTAACAATTACATTTTTCATACCGCCACTTCTACATTTCTACTTCCACCACTGTATATAACCACTGTCAGTAACATTGCATCAATGTAATTCATTAAATGTATCACTGAATTACATTGTAGCATATACATGTAATAGTGTGTTTTTCTGTAAGTGTTTTTTACTTCTGCATTTTTCATGCAAATGCATTCAACTCAGCATCAAGCCCTAGATCACTCAATATTTTTTCTGCTTCAAACTCCAATGATATGAATGTGAAAAATACAGTACAACGCCGGTGTAATACCTCTAGCTAACCCCTACTGCAGAGGTGCTCAGACTTGGATTCTTTTATGTAATCTAAAGACTAACAATCCACCAAAAAAGTAAGCATGCTTTCAAAAATAGAAGTGTCAATGGTGTTCTATTTTTGTTAATGATTATAATATTACTAGTTAAAAGTCCACCAAAATAACGGAAAAAAAATAAAAGTAAGATCATGTTGGACCCTTTAGCACCCAATTTGACTTTACCCCTGTGGCAGTATTCATTGAATAGTTTGTTATGTGCGTTTTGTCGCTAACCAATAACGATTGTCGAACCTCGATTTGTGTTTCCAACGCACAAAGATTTATTCGCAAAAAGTAGTATAATATATTCAAGCGAAGTGATAATATGTACAGCCGTTACTTATCGCAGGCGCTCTGGATCCAGTGTGCAGTCATTCAATCCTGAAGTCTGGGGACAAGATGTCTGAACACTAGATGTGAAGCTGCTGCTTATATGCACACAGGAATAAAGCAATACAATGGAGATGGTATAGCTTGCTTCTATTGGTCCAGGTTTCAGGAAGGTCCAAGGGGTTGTCAATCTTTGTCAATCATTGGCTAGTTCATCCTAAAGAATCCAAAGGAGGGGGTCATCTCTCCAGGGGGTATGCTCTGCTCTTCCCGCCAAGATTCCTTAGTCTTAAGTAGTTCATAATTCCCTATCATTCATAACTTGCGATTCCTTCGCAGAGTGAATCGAACAGTAGCAAATGTTAAGAGGTTTATTATGATACCCCACATGATATGATTCCTTCAACCTGTTCCATATATTTCACTAATATGCATATAACTTATAATATAAAACATAAATACTACTATATTTCGACATAAATGACTATGTGTTGCAACTACCATTAATGTGTACTATTTTACAAGTGAGCGTGTTTGTGCGAATGTATGTAAAAGACTAAATACTGTTGTTGCCAAGTGTTGTGCCTGCGTACGCACTTTTACCCTGTAGCGTGCCCTTTTACGCCGTAGCGTACCGTACGCATCTTTTCAGACAAAGACAACCAAGTTTGCTTGATTTTAATTGAAATGACTTTATCCAATTTGCTGACTTCGACAGCTCCACCCTTTGATAGTGTAACAAACTATCAACCAATCACCGTTTCAAGTTCAGGATTATACAATACTTCTTCACAGACCATGATCTCGGTATCTGGTACCACCCTTTCAGTCTCTTTCTCAGTGTTACTCCTAGGAGACCATTTTCCACACTTCAACACAGTAGGAACACATTTGACACACAAACCAATCGCTAAGATGACACCCAGTATAAGGAGAAGGAGCTTACCTACACTAGCAACCATTTCCTGTACCCACTCCCCCAGACCGGAGAACCATTTCACAGGGTTCAACCACGAGAACCAACCTGCCACCTTTTCCCCGACCTCATATAACAAAGAATTATGGTTCTTTCGAAATTCCCATTTCAGTTGCAAAATGAGTAACAGTCATGATTTCAGGAACCAGTTTATCTAAGAAGCACAAGCCCTTGGAACTCGGAGTCACCCAGGAATAAGCTTTTCTTCCACAAATAAAATACACATCATCAGGGAGAACATAAGGAACGGTATGCCCATTAATTATATCACACAGAGTTTTGATAAAACTACCCATGCCCAGTGTCTTCATTTGCTCGAGACACGTGTCCGCATGGATGACATTCTTACAATTATCTATAGAGACTTTTCCAATGGATACCTTCTTATGTTTGGTTATACGCCCTAGTTTGTGACTTTCATCAACATTCCTGCCTATTGGTGACCTTGTGAGTCTCCCTCTAAAATGAGTGTGGCGAGCCATTGTCTGATCTGATGGGTCAGCTTCCCAATTCTCCAGACGTTTTGCATGAGAGATATTTAGACACAGCAAAGATCTGTCTATGGAGTATTGTTGAAGCGTCAGACTAGGGGACCTAGTGTTATTGTACCTCCCGTCTATGGGCCTCCCACCCCTCAATTCGAGTACTTCGGATATGTTTAGAGGGAATGGCACTAGTCCTATATTATGCTGCCCTTGCGGCACGTGAGAGCACATCTAACACTCGGTTTGGTTTAGCACCTTACCCACCAGGGAGTGATAATCCTCCAAAGGATGCCCGCCTATATTCAGAGTACTGGGGGACTGGCATCGTTGGATGCATCTCTCTTCAACTAGGGAGTCACAAAACTTGCAGATACAATACTCATCAGACAATAGCCCCTCACACTGCCTTCGAGTTCCTGAGCTAGCAGACCTTTTTATAACCCCCGGACCAAGCTTGATAATGGGCTGCTCTGAGTATTCTAATAACTTCTCCTCTGCCTTCATCTCATCCGCATCACTACCAGAACCCTCCTCCGTCCTCCATCCTCCTTCACAAAAATAGAATGTCCTAGAAAGAGTAAAAACAAGGAAAATCCTGGAACAAAAGAAAAACAAAAACCGCCACTACATCGCTGGAAAGATAGTTCTGGGGCAACGTCTCTGGTTCAGGTGTCTCGACTGCAGGCTTTAGGTCTCCCGGAACAGACTCACAAGTGACAGATCTATGTCATCGGTCTCAGTTTTATCTTGCACTTTCTCCGGATTATGGACTCTCCTGCAGTGGGTGGAATGGACCCAAGTGTCTCTCTCTGCAACCTTCAGTGATGTAGTACTGGTCAGCAGCACTTGGTACGGACCTTCCCAACAGTCTGTTAAACAACCTGAACGTAAGAAATTGCGGATCATAACATAGTCTCCAGGTTCAACATCATGACAGTTCGTTTCTGGCATACCAGGTGACAGCATTTTTAGTTTTTGTTGTTGTTGCTTTAGCTGTCTACTCATTCTTATAAGATATTGTACAGTCACTTCATTAATACACTTCAAGTCGTCTTGTGGACTCACGATCAAATGAGGTTGTCGTCCGAACAGTATCTCAAAGGGGGACAGATTAAGAGGAGGTCTAGGAGTGGTCCGAATGCTATGGAGGACCAATGGCAAAGCCTCAGGCCATGCCAACCCAGTTTCAGCCATTACCTTACCAAGCTTGTTCTTTATAGTACCATTTACTCTCTCCAGCTTACCACTGGCTTGTGGTCGATAAGGGGTGTGAAGTCTGCTACCGATTCCCATGAGTTTACACATATTTTGGAAGATATCACCAGTAAAGTGGGTACCCCTATCACTTTCAATGATTCTAGGGATACCGAACCTACATACAAAATCTTGTACAATTTTCTTTGCAGTGAACACAGCAGTATTAGTGGCTGCCAGATATGCTTCTACCCAACCGGAAAACACATCAATACACACCAACACATACTTTAGATTCCTGCACGGTGGTAATTGGATATAGTCAATTTGTATTACCTGAAAAGGTCCGTCTGTAGGAGGGATGTGGGATGGCTCAGTTGGAATAGTTTTCCCAACATTTTTCCTTAAACAAGTAAGACATGACATTGCCTTCTTACCAGCCTGAGAGGAAAATCCGGGAGCACACCAGTATGCTCTCACCAGTTTGCACATACACAGACACGCCCTCAACACTACACGCCAATCCTTATTGGTTGGTTCGTGGGCATTTCCTAAGTCTTTAACAAATTTCTGACATTTAGCCAACTCCTTTCTAGGATCTGGGAATTCAGTCATAATGGAACGTAATTCTGATCTAGTCCAGGGACAATGCATTGTAACATTCTTTAAAGGGACTACACCATCCTTATCCGCCTTCCCATTGGGAACTGAAATTGTGCGGACTGGGTACGCACCCACTGGTTCACTGGTTTCAGAAGTCACTACAGGATTTGCTGTTTCAAGATTTAGAATGCTATCACTCCTAGTGATCACACTACTCTCACCTATCTCAGCCATTGCTCCTTTCCCATACTTACGCTGAACCTCTAGCATATTAACAGCATGAGCAATGGCCGAAATTACAGTGGGTTCATCTTCATCTTCTGATACACTTGTTTTAAACTGACTTAAAACAGGATATAACTTAGCAATTTCTCTTTTTTCAGTTTTAATAACGGCTGTACTTACCCCTCCCGCCACATGTGTTCTGATGTTATTTTATATTGCACATATGCATGTGCATATCATGCACTCTGTTCTGTCTGCTAACCATCGGGCAGTAATGTTTAGGCAATGTATACTTATAGCCAGATTCAGGCCAGGGTACTTATCTGTGGCATAATATTAATTGGGGGCACTACTGTGGCATAATATGAATTGGGGGTGCTTATCTGTGATATAATGTGAATTGGGGGCATTACTGTGGCAAATTATGAACTGGGGGCACTTATGTGTAGCATAATGTGCATTGGGGGCATTACTGTGGCATTATATTAATTCAGGGTGCTTATGTGTGGCATCATATGAATTGGGGGCACTTATGTGTGGCATAATGTGAATTAGAGGCATTACAGTGGCATAATATGAACTGGGGGCATTACTGTGGCATAACGTGAATTGGGGACACCTATGTGTGGTATAATATTAATTGGGGACACTTATGTGTGGCATAATATTAATTGTGGGTGCTTATGTGTAACATTATGTGGATTGGGGACACTTATGTGTGGTATAATATTAATTGGGGGCACTTATGTTTGGCATAATATTAATTGCAGGTGCTTATATGTAGCATAATGTGAATTTGGGGCACTTATGTCTGGCATAATGTGCATTGGGAGCATCACTGTGGCATAATGAGAACTGAGGGCATTACTGTGGCATAATATGAATTGGGGACACTTATGTGTGTCATACTATGAATTGGGGGCACTACTGTGAAATAATATGAACCGGGGGCACTAATATGTTGCATACAATGAATTGGGGGCATTTCTGTGGCATAATATGAATTGGGGGCACTTATGTGTGCCCTAATGTGAACTGGGGACACTTATGTGTAGCATAATATTAACTGGGGGCTATATTGTGTGGCATATATATATATATATATATATATATATATACACACACACACAACTGGCACACCTGGGCTTGACTAGACATAGAGGAAACACTCAGCACACAATTGATCTGTTCTGCTGCTACCTGAACATCCAACCCTTACTTCCCTTCTGTAGAGCTTCTTTTTCACAGATAATCTCTAAATACATATTTAGCAACCAGGAAGTGGGTTCTGGGCAATGGGAAACCCTTATAAGGACACCTCTCATGCCCAGAAACCTCTGTTCTGATAACCATTTCCATTCCATCAGTATTTCATTCCATTGGTCTACTCTCGTAGCTAATTTTCTGTCTTAGGTAGGTCTAAATGTTCTCTACTTCCCTGCATTTAAATTCGTTTATCCCATCAAATATTTCAATCACAATGACTACTGTACATTAAGGGTTAGATTCAATTCGATATGAGGTGCAGCTGAACATTGCCTCAATGTGGTGCAAGAAAATATGAGCGGAGATTTCAGTCATAACATCTGCCTGATGTGTCTCTGTGGATGTTCCGAAGACACCTCATGCCAAATTGACTCTCCCCCTAAAAATGCTAGTTACAGTGTCTGTGTCACAAGTTCCATTTAAGTATATACTATACTTGTCCTATATATTAACGGAAGTACAACTCTCTATGCAGTATACACAATAAAAGGAGAAACCATAGATCTTCCTTTCTCCACTGTCAAGTCTAATTCCACATTTATAGTAGATATTTTGGAAAGTTATCCACCACCCTGCTTGCTCCCTCTTATCTAAATAATGGGGGTGCCTTCCCAGGGATTCTCTTGTCTGTGCTTTTGGGCTGCATGTCTCTATCAGGTTCTAACAATGGAGAGCCCGATGCATAATAGGATACAAGATGAAATCTATGTCTGCTCCACCTTCTCATCTCATTAATACGATAGTATTTGTTCTGGAACCACAATCGTTATCTGCTTGAACTGTCATGGTAAACTAGAGCAGGAGATAGAGTTGTCATAGAGCTTGGCTTGCGGTCGACTTGAGCTATGAACCTTCAGTTATGGGGACCTCATGAAACCATTTATCCCAACAGCACAGTGGAAGCTAAGGAGGAACAAGGACAGTGGGGCATAACTTTCCAAACTTGCCACTATAAAGGTGTAGTAAGCCTTTAAGACAAATTTATGTGCATATCTTTAACCATACTTTCCGACTTTTTAAATAAGCTGTCTGGGAGGGTGTCCATCGAGGGGGCGTGGCCACGCTAATATTGTCGTTAGGCCACAATGACACATTTAGCCCCGCCCCCTCCCACTTCACCAGCAGAGATAGCTGGATCCGGGAGGTTTGCCTGGTTTCTCATGAGTTCAGGAGAACCCCCAAAAATTCAGGGGGTCTCCCAGACATTCCGGGAGAGAAGTCAACTATGTCTTTAAAATATAGGCCCTGTCTCCAGGTAAAAGTAGTTGTGTGGCTGGTATAGTTGTTTGGCATCACGCTTCTTGCAGATTGTTCTTCTTTCATATACTTTTCCGTAGGCACACACTGGGCAGGTCTTTGTGGAATAATAAATTTATACTAAAGTGTTATATCAGAATACAAACAAAACACATTTTGTATGTAACATCAACATGAGAAGAAACTAGAGGAGTCTATGTACAACAGAGTACATTACAATAATACAGAGTGACAACACAATAACACATTTAGGAACAGCTCCACCTGCAGTTCCCCAGTGTAAACATGCATGCAACATTGGGTCTGAATCTTTTTCAGTATCTAAACAATGCTCACCGCTGGGCACAGAGCAAGGACACTTGTTCCAGAGATTGGCAGAAGCTGTGATGACAGCTTCCACCACCAACCACCTAGAGATCAAAAAAGGAAGAACAGAGATGACAACAGCAATGAAAATGAACAAACTGAACTCTCTGGGGCGTATTCAATTGTGAGCGTTAACGCTGAAAAACGAGCGCTCGAAAAATATTACCGTTTATACTCGTGGAATTTCAGCTCGCAGCTCAGGGAACTTCCGCGAGTAATTACCGTATTAACGCTAAGATTTTTCGAGCGCTCGTTTGTTAGTGTTAACGCTAACAATTGAATACGCCCCTCTGGGTCCAGCAGTTGAACTGAGATGATATTCATTAAATGTTCCTCAACCTTATCCTGTTTTTTTCATATTTTTTAAACTATAATAAGATGATTATATGGGAGGTAGGGCACAAAGCTGATGTAAAGTGCAGCTATCTCTAACTGCGGTCCTCGTGCCAATGTGATGAGGCTATCATTAAATCAGCAAAGGATATAATATGGATGAAACCAACATAAGTAACGCATCCCATTGGCCCAAAAAAGTTGACAGCTGAAACTACACTACAAATAAAAACTCTGGGGTGAGAAGGGGACACCAATTCAGCTGTCACATTAAAGAGGAAAGCTTTTTTAAATTTAATTTTTATTTCCATTCTGTGCACAATTGTATACTTGATTGACAGTTAAGCTACTGTAAGAACTTGTATTAATAACTGTGTATTTATTATTTCACAACAGGTAGTCAATTTTTAAAGTGTACTTGACCAGAGTCAGAGCACAAATTTGTTATCCGTCTATATATCCTGTTTGTCAATGCGTCTGTAACGCCAGCGGGGAACAGGACAGAGGCAGACAAATATTTTACCTTACAAACGATGGCCACCTCCTGTCCGCTTCCGAGTCACCCCAGCCGCTCTTCTATCCCAGCAGACAGCAACCGAACCTCTGTCACCTCACTCCACTTCCCTCTATGGAAGAAACAGAAATTATATAACTCCACTCACCTCTCGGTGAGGGCCTAACCAGAAGTAGAAATACAGCATTATACTCACTGGGCACTCCAACTTCCGGTCCCTGCTCTCCTGATCCTCTCCGTCACCTGTGGAAGACAGACACAACACAGCCTCCCTCTACTAGCCTCATGTACAAATGAGGCTAGTATGTACAACCCACACAGCTGACACTAACAACAGGCGGCCCGACCCTAACACAAACTAACTAATGGTCAGGAATGCAACTTTACTATAAACTGGGTGTAGTGTACTCCCTAAGCCTCCTCCCTCTACCGACGGGGAACACCAGCCGGTGTTCACGTTTTACTCCGGAGGGCTGTTCCTAATACCCTCACCCAGGTAAAACTGAGAAGACTATCTCATCACTTAGAGGTCACTCACGGAATCCCAAGGACCAGTCGCACGTGGCACAACTGAGGCTCACTGGAGCAGCGCACCACCAGAGCGTCAGCTTCCGCGCAAAACCGCCAGTCGTCACTACCAGAATTCGAAACGGCCGCCTTCACCCTAGCGGAACACCACCACAGTCCGGAACCGCCAGGGACCCTGCCGGAACTTAGACTGGAACACCCAAATGGAGCCATGGGACGCCCTCTGGAAATGGGCTGTGCTGCACTGCCAGTGAGGTGTCCAATCACTGCCTCTGGAAACCAGCGTAACCCCAAGGATCTACGGGACGGGAAGACTACCGTGTGTTCTTCCCTAACTATGTGTGTGCTTGGGCTCTGAGCCCACTAACTAGGGCCTTGTGCCCCTCTAACTATGGGCTTTATGCCCCTAACTAGGGATTTGTCCCCTATCAGACTATGGGCTCTAGCCCACTAATTAGGTCTGGTAGCCTACCTGACTATGGGCTCTAGCCCACTAACTATGGCCTTGTGCCCTTTACTGTCAATGGGCTTAAAGCCCACTAACTACCTATATGGGCTTTGTGCACCTAACTGTAGCCACGGGCCTAGTGCCCGACAGTGCCCACGGGCCTTGTGCACCACCTACCTACTGAGATTATACTTACTTGCTCTGCACAGGATACTCAGCTTGATCTAGCTGCCTTCTTTTCCGGGTCTTCCAGACCCTCCAGCCGGTGGTGCCTTTTCTCCTCTTCGGCGTGGCTGTCTTCTGGGCGTGAGCACTCTTAGCCCTTACAAGGGCTCCCCACCGACGTCTCCGGCGTTCTCTTGTAGTCTTCTGGGCGGGGTCACTCTTAGCCCACCCCCTGCTGCCCGGACCTGCGGGGAAGGAAAAAGAAGTAAGGTACTCACCGGCGCTGGAACCCAGGAACAGTGAGTACATTTTTCCTTCCTTCTTCACCCTCTTCAAGAGCACAGCAGCGGGATTCGGATCCATCTTTGCCCTCTTCATGGGCACAGCAGGCACATCTCCACATGTCTCCAGTTTTTTAGGTGGGTGGGGATAGAAAAACTTGTAGCCAATTAGATCATCAGAATTTTAGCAGAATTGGTTTTAACATTTTATATTGCAACATTATTCACTTTCAACATTTCAGACAGGTGGAAGGACTTTAAGCTGCCTTAAAGATAAGATAAGCTATGTGACCATCGCAGACATGCTAGGGGCATCGGCAGTGCGACCATAGCATCTTTGGACCTCAACCCCCTGGAGAACACTGCATTGGCTTGCATCAATGATCAGTTGATGCAGGTCGTGGGTCAGATTAACACCGGACATAGACCCCCTAACGATACCACTATCCCTCTGAGTTACATTTCAGATATGAAAAACATTCATAAACTATTCAAATGACTAATGGTTTGACTAAGGAGACATAAACAACAATATAAATATACCAGGCTTTCAGAAATTTCCACTTGCCTTTTTAATGATGAAATTGTCAATTGGAAATTAAACAAAGCACTAAAACCTATTGCCTTATACTGCAACCTAGCCAGCCTATTGGATAAACTGGCCATGTCTCCAAGATATCTGTATATTTTGAGTGAAGATCCCTTAGAGATTTTAAATGGATGCATAGCTAAAATTCACATCATGGCAAATATGCAGTTTGCACTTTATTCAGATTGCCCATTCATTTGCTGTAACTGCTGCTCTACATGACCCTACATATACACACATGACAAGAACAGAATATACATTTCACATGTGAACATACAAATATATGTTATGAAATCTACTAATATGATGCAAAAATGTGGATGTTACAAGCATGTGATGGATACAAACATACATGTTTATGATGTGTTTTTTTCATCCACTATGTTAGCTGGAGATGCAGAAATTGAGGAGGGGGTGGATGCCACCATGGAGAACACCCGTCAGGGTGCTGATGCACAATGCTAGCCCCAGGATGAGGATGTAGGGGGCAGTGGATAGAGTCTTGATATATTTTACTAAAAAGTGTACCAAAGTAATCAGACCTTACTTCAGACCCCAAAGTCTCCCTTATTATTATTATTATTATTATTATTATCCCCAAGGTCTCCCTCACTATCCTCCCCAAGGTCTTCTTCATTATCCTTCCCAAGGTCTCCCTCATTATCCTCCCCAAGGTCTCCCTCATTATCCTCCCCAAGGTCTCCATCATTATCCTCCCCAAGGTCTCCTTCATTATCCTCCCCAAGGTCTCCCTCATTATCCTTTCCAATGTCTCCATCATTGTCCTCCCCAAGGTCTCCCTCATTATCCTCCCCAAGGTCTCCATCATTATCCTCCCCAAGGTCTCCCTCATTAGCCTCCCCAAGGTCTCCCTCATTATCCTCCTGTCACGGTTGGCTTACAGGAATTTGATCCCTAGGCTCTGCTGAACATGGCTAAGCCCACCCACGGGCGCGGAGTCTAACAGACAGGTGGTTTTCACCAGGAACCCCCGCAAGGAGGTATGGTCTTAGCTGCACCAAGTCTGCAGGTCGTGGTCCCGTGAGTGAGTGTACAGCAGAACGATGTGGGGGAGCCAGGTGAAGTGGATGGAGATGATGTAGTCCACAGACAAGTGGTATAAATACAGGCACAACAACAATATAGGCTGATGGTTAGCAGCCAATGAGTCACTAGGAGAATAGGTGCTCTGTGGTATACAACGAGAGGACAGAGGCTGTCACTATGAAGTACTCTGGAGATGGTAATGGAAGTACTGGAGCAGCTATAGTTCAACACAGCCAGAGGCTGAAGGCTGACTGGAGTGGTGGATGTAACTCGTAGTAACAGCTGATGAGTCCCAGATGAAATAGCAGCTCTGAACGGTAGTGATGAGAGAACTGGAGCTGTCACAATAGAGTACACTGGAGATGGTAATAGAGGTACTGGAACAGCGATAGTTCAACACGGCTGCAGGCTGAGAGCAAACTGGAGTTGTGGAGGTAACTCGTAGTAACAGCTGATGAGTCACAGAGAGAGTAGCGGCTCTGAGCGGTAGCGATGAGAGAACTGAAGCTGTCACGATGAAGTACACTGCAGATGGTAATAGAGGTACTGGAGCAGCAATAGTTCAACACGGTCAGAGACTGAGAGCAGGCTGGAGTAGCGGAGGTAACCCGTGATAACAGCTGATGAGTCACAGATGTAGTAGCGGCTCTGAGTGGTAGTGATGGGAGAACTGAAGCTGTCACAATGAAGTGCACTGGAGATGGTAATGGAGGTACTGGAGCAGCGATAGTTCAACACAGCCAGAAACTGATAGCAGACTAGAGTAGCGGAGGTAACCAGTGGTAACAGCTGATGAGTCACAGATGTAGCAGCGGCTCTGAGTGGTAGTGATGAGAGAACTGAAGCTGTCATGATGATGTACACTGGAGATGGTAATAGAGGTACTGGAGCAGCGATAGTTCAACACGACCAGAGACTGAGAGCTGGCTGGAGTAGCGGAGGTAACCCGTGGTAGCAGCTGATGAGTCACAGGTGTAGTAGCGGCATTGAGTGGTAGCGATGAGAGAACCGGAGCTGTCACAATGAAGTACACTGGAGATGGTAAGTGAGGTACTTGAGCAGCGAAGGTTCAACACGGCCAGAGACTGAGAGCAGGCTGGAGTAGCGGAGGTAAGTCGTGATAGCAGCTGAGGAGTCACAGGTGTAATAGCGGCTCTGAGTGGTAGCGATGAGAGAACCGGAGCTGTCACAATGAAGTACACTGGAGATGGTAAGTGAGGTACTGGAACAGTGATAGTTTAGCACAGACCACGAACTGAGAGCAGACTGGAACACAGGCAAACCACAAGGAGAACAGGAACCAGAGCCACATGCTGCAGGAAGTGAGCTTGAAGAACAGGCATCAGACAGGTGAATCCAGGAGGTTTAAATGGTGCTGCAGAAGTGCTTAGCCAATGAAAAAGAGGGGGGAGGTCCTGAAGTGCAATAGGCTTGCACCTGCACAGATTTGAATATAGCTGAATGAATGAACTGGAGAATGTCTGATGCTGGAACATGGAAGTTTCCAGATGAATGGACTGTAGGTAACGAGACAGGTACTATCTGTGGGACAGGAGCGTTACACCTCCCCAAGGTCTCCATCATTATCTTCCCCAAGGTCTCCCTCATTATCCTCACCAAGGTTTCCAATATTATCCTCCCCAAGGTCTCCTTCATTATTCTCCCCAAGGTTTCCCCCATTTTCAGTCCCAAATTTACCCTCATTTTCACCCCCAAGATTTTCCACTTGCCACACTGCCAACTCGACCCCACTGGCTACTGCTGCACCATTGCCATCTGCTGCCTTTCCTGTCCCTGAGCCAGCGCATGCTCCTTCACAACCTGTCAAAGCAGGAGGAAGGATGACCCACAGCAGATCAAAATTAACGAGCATAGGCAATGTTGGGCCAGAGGCAAGCAAGGGTGCAAGTCAAAATAAATTTCTTTCCTTTCATGTGTGTTTTTGTGTTTCCTTGGTTATTTGTTCATTTAATGTAAGCGTTATATTTAAAGCCAAGCCACAACGATGTAAAGGAAGGGATGTAAAGATATGTCTGTTGTTGAGTATAGGTCTCGGTGTGTTCTGCCCTAACAGACAGTACACTGCAGGATACGTCCAATACATATATGGAATATAAAGTGGCAAACAAATGTATAGAAGAAAATATATATATATTAACTCATGACCTGTAACTGGTGCAAGTGATAAAGTAGAATAACACGTACTTTTGAAATACACATAGCTTTAAACAGACGCTACTGTGTGCGCTCGAGCTTGGCACGCCCTTACTGTATATTGTCTAAATGCACACCCCCAATCACCTCCCTGTTCCGCCAATTAAATCATAGGTTGTAGTAAGGGCACTTTGCGTTCAAAGTTGAGTTGGAATTTGCTGCATTCCTGGCATATGGTCCTATTCTGGGCATGCAGAGAGCGATTTTATGCAAAATACAGCATTTACGTTCCTTAGTGAATCAAGCCCAGACTGAGTATTAGATGGAGAAGATTGAAGGGTTCTCCAACTCCACAGAGTATTGACTGATGCTGGAAGATTGGGGTGTAAACGTCCCTTGATATGAAACAAGTTTCATGCATCTATCATGTTGTTCCTGGCTGTGTTTGTTTATGTTATGGCCCCAGAATAGCTATTGAAGTATTTGTGTGTCTGAATATATGTTTAGAGACATTTTAGGCCATTTAAAAAGTACAGAGCATGGAAAATTACGCATGAAGTAAGGTTAATCTTTAACAACTGTATATTGTAAATGGGTAAATGTGATGTGTTACATGTAAGTGACAGTTTTTAGGGTTTTTTGTCTTTTGTTTTTTGGGTTTTTTTTAAAGATTAAATAATGTCATTGCTGTCCCCTGCAGACCATCACCATAGGCACAGGTCAGAATAGGCCTATACAGGCACAGGTCAGGATAGGCCTATAAAGAACACAACATCGCCATTGTTAGGAATAAGGCATTGTTTGCACAGAAGTCCAGCATCTTTTAAACAAACTGTCATTAGTTAATCTGTTAAAGCCTCAGCTCCATTAAACTAACATGTAATCTTGTGAAATTAATGAGATGCTTTTAAGATCATTAAAAACACATTTGTGAGTAGAGAGATGGAGGAATGCTGGTAAAGTAAAGTACCTCAATATTCGACTGATGTGAAAGCTACTACTATGACAATAAAATACGTTACTCATTTATAACAGCGAGTGCGGACATTGTATCAATTCCACAGTGCTGGAGCTGATGGCTATGCACTTCCTTTTGTTACTTAATACTTAAATGCTACCACTTATTCAAAGTTGAAATTGATATGCAATACAAACCATGCAGGGACTCTAACAAAGTGTGTTTATATTAGGGACTAAGCTAGTGGACTGAGCAGGTGGCTCATTGCAACCTTAATCTCCTCTGCCTTGACTCAATATTGGCCGAGTATCAAGATGTAGAAGCATTTCTGGATACAGGCGCTGCCAACCGCAGATACATTGGGGAATATTTTAGAAAGACCAATGGCCCTGTTTTAAAATGAGCAATGATTTCACTGGACATGGATAAGATGATTTTCTTTAAACATCTTAAAGCCTACACTGAAAATAGAATGCATATACATACACACAGAAAATGGACATATATTTCATGTTTATCCAATGTATAAAAGGAAAGGGATATATGAAGTCATATATTTGAAACCAGAATGTGCAAAATGATGGAGAAAAGCCTTGCTGTTCAGGATTGAATCCGGAGTGTGAAAGTCTATGGCCTATTTATTGTGATTTGGTCCGGTGGGGGGGAGATTTCAGGACATTTATACAGGTAGATTTCCTAAGAAACTTGAAATCTATATACTGTGCTTGGTGTGTCAAATTTTGTCATAAATTATTTTTATTTTATTTTTTACCAGAAATTGCATGTCCATAAAACTGTGCTTTTCACCTCAAAAGTAGGTGTCATATTTTTTCTTATTTTTCATGCATGGCCAGAAAGACCTCATCCTAGTTTTAGTTTATGACCCATTTCTTTCACATACACAAAAGATGAGACAGCATACGTAAAGGTACCCGGGAATTTGCAATTTTGATGTCTGTCGGAACTGAGTTTTTTTTATCTGTAGTTAGGATATGAGGGTAGATCCCAAATCAACTTCTTGCAATTATGTCTGTTTTATGTCTGTTTCTGTAGGATGAGACAGTGAACTTCTGACAGTGATGGGACAATTAGGTCTCTCAAAAATATGCTGACTCTGCAGAAGCACTGCTTTCATTTAGCATGCTTTATAATATTTGTTATGATATCTTATGGAAGTGCAGACTATAGCTTAGTTCACTATTACGGGAGTATCAGCTGTTTAATAACATCATGTAGTAATCTTAGAATATCCTGTGTTCTGAAGGTCTATTTGGATGCTGCTGGATATAGATTTGCCACCTTGATATATTTCACAGTGCATTACAGTGGAGAATATTAGTAAGCTATAGTGAAAAGGCCAAAAAGAAAAAAAAGTGATAAAGCAAAAAGAATGTTCTTAGTTTTCGAAAGAATGGCAAAAATAGATATGCTATTATATAGTATAATTATGCTACAATACAGCCTCATAATGCCACCAAAACGCCATGTCTAGAGAACACTGCCGTCCTCATTTGCGCAACTCCATGATGCTGCTGTCATTCTCTGGTATTGGCTGCTACCAGGAAGCAATCTTATCTCTGTCATTGTTTAGAACACTTATTTCAGTAAACTCCAGACAATCAGAGTTCACTATAGGGTTTAGTGAATACAGTGACTGGAATTGCCTATAGGAACTGAAACATTTGTGATACAATCAATGATAGCGCTAAGATTGCTTTATCTTTTAACAAACAGCACATGTTATGTTTTTTATGATGGTCAGCTAACCACAGGGCAGAGTCCCAAACTATATGTTACACATGGCAGGGTTGTGTGAGTTAGTAGATCATTCATCGTACCTCCTACAACATGTTATTAAAATTAAAAAGCAAAGTACTGATCTATAAATTTAGTAACCAGAGGTTCAACTAGGGACACAAACAGGCTTCAGATGCATGTCACATGTTGTGCTGCAAGCAATCAGATGTTAGCACTGATCAGACTAGTGCAAGGTACAAGGATAAAAGCCAGCATCTGATTGGTTGTATGGGTTACAGTACATATGTGCCATAAGCATTAGTGTTATTAAATAACCCTTTTAAATGTGTAACTTGGAACAGAACATTCTCTATCTTTCCTGTGCTGCGGAATCACGTTTCAAATATCCTTCTAGATCTTTGTGGGTTTGAAGGGGAAGTTGGATTCCAACATTCACTGGAGATTCATTTTATATTTGGGGAAAATATCTACAAAACCACACAGGCTACACAATATAATAACGTTATTGATTATTTATTGTCAGCATATATCATAATCTCACTTTTATAAATGTTACAATAAATTAAAATGATATAATTTAAAAGCTGCTTAACATGAATGTACAAAGCATAAACATCCCATGTCTTTGAAAACATTAGTGGGCTCAGGGCATCACATAGGTGGTCCCCTTAACACTTTGAAAATCACAACAAGGAGTTTGCAACTGTTTTATAAAGGAAGAAAGAATACACTAATTACAAAGAAAATTCTCCAATAATAGAGATTATGCAGTTCAAGAATTTATTTCATTTTATAATTTAGGAAGCTAGGACTGTAGATAGTTATTACAGGCTGAAATATGCACAATAAACAATGTAGATTTTAGTTCACTAAAGTACATTTACACAGTTCTACATCTGACCGACAAAGGTTCACGTGCTTAGCAGAAAAATTACGTCTATGACAGCGAATGTGAAAGTTAGGAACCCTGAAAATATTTTCTTTTCTTATTATTGTTACAATTGCCTGTTAACTAACTGTATGACATGTACAATATAACTAAGTGTTCCAATATTAGTGATTGAAACATCCACCCAGAGGCAAAAGCTAGAATATACATCCAAGGTGTTCTGGGTTCAACTAGAAAAAGAAGCTGTACTGTGGTCTGAGATATTACAGAATGGTTGTGCGATTAAAATCAAGGATTAAGACTGAGTAAATGTAATGGTCCAATAAATGAAAGGCTTATCATTGTTCTCTCTTTTATAGGTGTATAGTCTATAAAGTGGGTGTGGCATAATTAGTGCAATGCAATGTCACCTTTATAAAATAATATTTTATAAAGGTGACATTGCATTGCATATATATTTTAAAAATATACATATTGGGTATCCTCTATAAGTGGACACATTTGTACATCGAATGTACATAGGAAGAGAAGCACATTATGTTTATTAACATGCATATGTAAAGTCAGATGCATCTCAACATGGTAACAAGTGTCAATACTTACTCCCATGATAACGTAGAAATGCAATTTGACACTGTTAGAAGTAAATAAGTGACATTACCCTATCGTACACAATTTAATAATGTAATGACGTGTCATCTACTCAAGAAAGAATAGGGTTTTCACAGTTATTGATAAATGTGAAAGTCGCATTTCCAATACAAAATGTAGGTAAATACAAAATACAAATACAAATTAAATAAAAATAGCTGTATTTTCATATTTAGAAAAACAAATGGGAATTTTCTTTCCTGCAGTAGTCCAAATGAAAATGTCAAGTAAGTAGTGCGAATAGGCATCTACACCTTGATGTAATTTAGCTGCAATACTATTGACTATGGATACTATCAGATGGAGGGGTCAATACACAATCATCCAATCAGATGCGATTAGACAGTCATCATTGATGATAGTCAGTATCATCATTTCGCATCCCTTATGCACCCGCAAGAGATGTGCCTCTGTTTCCATGTCAAAATGGGTCTTCATTACGTGAACACACCTTACTTTATTTGGGCTACACTGGCCCACACGATCCACCTCCATTACAGTTCTCCAGGGAAAAGAAGTCGCTAGTCAACAGTACGCAAAAATATATCTGGACATACATGTATGCATTTGTGGTGTGCATGCGCTAACTCTAAATAAGCCCCATTATAGTAGTTATTCACATTTTTTTTTTTCCCGAGTAAATCAGCACTCTATTTTAAAAAGTAGGATATCATCCTGTCTATTGGATAGATACCGAGTATTAAAACATCTATTTCATAGAGAAAGCATGGAAAAACACTTGACTTTTTTATGGAAGAAAAAAGGGTCATAAGTAAAGATGTGTTTATGGCATTGTTATGATTATAGCCTAATCAGGATAATTAGTGAAGTAACATGTTAATGTTGTCATGATCTGTCCTAAAATCGGAATATAACATTGCATCTAATTTAGGTGTATCATGATACCCTTAGTGTACATCAGTCCCTGCCCCATTGGAGCTTACAATCTAAATTTCCTAACATACACAGAAAGACTAGGGGCAATTTTATAGCAGTTAACCCACTAATATGTTTTTGGAGTGTGGAAGGAAACCTACACAAACTACATACATACAAACAAGGCCATGGTTGGTTGCTAACCATAAGGCCACCTTGCTGTCTTTACCACTAGGCCACCGTGCTGCCCATGTAGTGGAAAATAATCTCCTTTTCTTCAATTTTAAAGATACAAAATCAACGACCACACTTTGATCTTCTATGGAAGATCTCCTGCCACAGACTAAAATATTAATAGATGCAAGGTCTATTTAGACAGTAGGGAGTTTCCCATAACAGCGTGGAAAATACCCTAGCTTATAAATATACCTTGCAGCTGTCAGATTCTCATTCTGCGGCGGATCTTCCTTCTAGTAGGAAGCAGTGTTTAACCTTTTTTAATGGTGGTTTTTCATATCAAAACATATTGGAGTAAAAGTTTACAAGACTGGATCCTAGAAAAAAAAAACTGTGAAGATTTGCATGTATGGTTTGTTATTTTTACATTACTGTGGTGAATACGAGGCATGTCTTTTATTTACATTTGTTGTTCCTGAAGTGCCAGCATGCCCTGGCAACAATGGGTATAATGCTGCTTATAGTACAATAAGCACCAGCATGCACAGACTGTTTATGGTAGTCTGGGCTTGCTGGGACCTGTAGTGCACCAAGTCAAAATTGTGTCTAACATTAAACAATTTATTACCCCACATGCACTGCCCAGGGGTGTAGGAAAAGCTGGGCACCCCTAGGGGGGAGATCTGCATTTTTCTTGTGAACCCCCTTCCCTAGGGAATCCAACCCCATGTTGACCAGCCTGGGGCTGGCTGGCGTTATGGCAGAGGGACACCCTGCTGTGAATTCCCCTGCTATGGTACCACAAGCTCCAGCTGGCTAACCCCAAGGCTGACAAAAGAAAAATGTTGTCCGACGCTCAACAGAACAATATAGGTATATTGGGGTAAGCTCACTGGCCAAGATCAAGGCATCTCCTGTAAGTGAGTCTCTAGCCAGTCAAACAAATGGAGATTTAGGGAAGGTTTTAAATGTGACACCTTGAATATATATTTGTTTCACTGGCTAGGAACTCACCTACAGAACATGCCTTGAGGCTGGCAGGTGAGCTTACCCCAATATAGTCATATTGTGCACAAAAAATCTCCTTTATGTATATGATGACACATATTGATTTAGATATTGTTTGTTTTTGAGCACTTGACAACCATTTTCTTTTACTTCCACATACACATACCTCAGTAGTTTGAAACCTGTGAATTGATAGCAAACGAGCAGAAAAAAAGAGTGCTGTTATCAGATAATTACAATCATGTATTAAATAATTAAAATACATTAAATATAAATAGCCACAATTTAGCTGTACAAAGCTGGTCTGGAGAAAATTAATATCACACACTTTAGTGAACAAACCTTTTCTTTGTACAACATAAAATCAAACAAGTCTTTACATAAGCTTGTATACCATAGTAATCCTGAGTATGAGCACCATAGATAACACTACAATGCATAATGGTGAATATCTGAATTTATACAGTATATGACATCATATATTATGGCTGCACACTTTGTCTTTACCATTTGGAAAATAGTCCTCTTTCCTCATGTGTTTCATGCACTTATTGTATGCCCCAACTTATATTTATTGGGGATGCAACAAGTCCATATTTTAGGATTGGGCCAAATATTTAATTATTTTAGAAAGATTCTTCCAAATAACAAACGGAATCTGATCCTAATTTTAACAAGTATGATTTGGTACTTTTGGCTCCTAGAAGCATTAACTGTGAACTGTGAACTACAGTCATAGGGGAAATTAGGAATTCAATTTGGTCAAATTGGAGTTTTATTATAATATAAGTGTTTACAACTTAGTAAATTCCCAAACTGAATTCTGAAATCAGTGCATCCCATATATTAATGTTCTTTTATGTGCAATTATATTCACGCTCTCATGCACCACTTAACATATGTACTTTTTCTGCCCGGCACTGTGTACCTCCAGTGGACCTAAATGAAATAGTAGGAGACAATGACATAATTGTCCACTTGATCATATAAAAATACAGCTTCTCAGTGCCGTATGACCTTGCATATATGATCTTGGCAGTGTCGGACTGGGGCATGAAGGGCCCACCGGGAATGCAACACTAGGGGCCCACCAGAGGTGGTGTGGTCAGCCATCATAGAGGCGGGACCAGACACTAGAGGGGGAGTGGTCAGCCCACAAAGGACAGCTAGCACCTTAGTGTAGTATATAAAGAATGCAGTGTGTGTATAAAGAATACACAGTCTTGACCTGCCTCTTAGATTGGGCAGAACAGTCACCAAAAATCAGGATTGTCCCACTAGACCAGGTTTGGCTAACCTGTGGCACTCCAGGTGTTGTGAAACTACATGTCCCAGCATGCTTTGCCAATATATAGCAGCTTATTGCTGGAAGGGTATGCTGGGACTTGTAGTTTCACAACACCTAGAGTACCACAGGTTAGCCAAGCCTACACTAGACTCAGAACATTTGACAGACTGTCCTACCTGTTGTTGTCACTTTTACCACCTGTGGCTGCTGGTTTCTTTAGTTGCGGCTTGTCTGCATCCTGGAATGTTGAGGGCCCTATTTGGAAAAAATAATGGGTACATTTAGAAACGCCAACCATCCCTGCCATTAAATCAACAGCACCCACATTTAATAATTAGGCCTCTCTCCAGCCTCAACATTAAAGTAATAGCACTCACATTTGATAAATAGATCTATTTCCGTCCAACCAACCCCAACATTAAATTAATAGTATTCCCATTTAATAAATAAACCTATTACCCTCCCTCCAAACGGCCCCAGCAATAAATCAATAGCATTTACGTTTAATACAGCCATTTCCCACTACCATTGCTAGCATTAAATAATTAATATTCACATTTAATAGATAGCCCCCCTCCCCACACTCAGCCCCACATTCAACTATAGACCCAAACCAACTCAGCATTTAGTGTTCTCTGTGCAGCTATAGTACTCTCAATTCACACTTATATATATATATATATATATATATATATATTCTTTATTGTTTCCCAGGAGTTGTGGTGTTTTTAACAGTGTATAGAACCAAAGCAGGGGAACTCTCTTGCTAAGCCTTGTGACAATACCGTTTGGCTAAACCATCTACAGAATTTTACAATGATAATGTTTCCGTGATGTATAAAACAAAAGTTTTTCATTAATTGTGTACACTGGTATTTTCACATCCAGGCAAACATCTGAATAATGAAAACTTAAGTTTATTTAACACAACGGAGCTATAGTACTTTTTATTAAAAGGTTAAACAATTATACCATAACAACTGAATACGTTATAATTATCAGTCCCTCTTTAGCCAACCCCTGGGCACAGTCCTGTGGTAACTAGCATTCTCCCCCTCTTACAGCCAGCAAGGCAGTCCTGCTCCAATGACAGCCTGGTTTTGGGGCACACGCTTATACAAGGCTCACAGGCAATGAGGAAAAAGATATCTGGTCCTTGCAGCCTCTGCATCTTGTTGGTACATTATGAGTCGTAACCTCTTGCTAGTACTGGTTAACCTGGGTCCCCCTCCTGTGGAGGCTTCTGGGTACAGGTTGGGCACTCCCAATTCTGGCTCCTCGATTGGCAGGGAGTGAGGTGCTACGCATTACTTCTGGACCTCACATTGGTTGTTGCTCCATAAATTCTGAATGTAATAGACTCCCACAATAAATGTCAACAAAGGAGTCTAATCACTGCTGATTTTACTTAACCCTTTATAGCTTTTTCCTAAGATCCAGAGCATTGTACACACTTATGGTGAATGCTAGTCAGCTATCTGTGTGCATTTTAACAGTACCTGCAGTACAAAGAGGGGGCAAAAAAAGAGGTGAAAAGTATCCCTCATTCACTGTGGGAAACGAGTAGTAATAGTAACCCCTCGTTTTGCCACTTACCTTACCTTGAAAAGCTCCGGCATCCTGCTCCTCTGGGCGGCGCGGCTAGTGACAAGAAGACAGCCGCGGTAGAAACTCCATCCTCTTCCCCTGCTGAAGTTCACAAAACACTACCGCGCAGGCGCAGAGAGCCAAGGCACGGCTCTCTGCGCCTGCGCGGTAGTGTGTTTCTTACACTGCCGCCGCAGACGACCGTCTACAAGGTGCTCCCTGCAAGCTCCGCCCCAATGTCGGAGGGGGCGGGGCTTAATCACGGCCGGGCCTACCGGTCTACAGCCCGGCTGGCCGGCAGGCCAGTCCGAGGCTGGATCTTGGTATATATTTGTTAACATTTTTTTCTGTGTCACAAACAGATGTCAATAAGTGCTCTCTCAGTGAAAATCTCTGTTGAAATGGAAAGTGTGTGAATGTGATCAGCGCATAGCAATGCTCTTGTCACCCAGTGTTCCAATACAGCCCAGACAGACTGGGGTGCACTTAGTTGGAGATTGACATGGCTCACTTGGACGCAAAACAGTGTAGTTTTCGGGGTGCTGAGGTTGCTCAGGATTTGGTTCTGGAGGAACCAGACGCGGTCACTGGGGTATCGGGCATTCCCTGCACAGTGAGTATGTGGGGATTGATGCTACGGGTGACCTGGGCTCTGAGTACGAGATTTCCTTCGATATATATATAAATATAAATTTAGAGTTATTCTGCATCGCTAAAGACGACTCAGTTTGGCATTAAGGCATTTGGGTACATTGGCAGAACACACCTGGCCTGATTCATTAATGAACGTAAAGCAAAAATAAAGGAGTACATTTGCTCCTGGACAAACCATGTTTCAATGCAAGGGGTGAAAATTAGTTTACTATTTTGCACTTAAGGAAAATACTGACTGCTTTGTCATGTAGCACATAAATACGTGATAGTTTTATTTTTACACTGAAATTTAAAGTTGATCTAGGACATGCTCTACCCCAACTATAAATCTGACCCCACTTTTTAAATTTAGCTCCCCCTTCAATGCAACATAGTTTTGCAGAGGTGCTAACTTACTCCTTTTATTGCTTTACTTTCCTAAAATAATCAGGCCCACTCAGGGCTGCCAAGAAGAATTCAGGGCCCGGGTACAACAAATTCATGGGGCCCCCCCTCATAGTCAAATAAGCCCCAAAATTTAGGTGTATGGTCATGCATTCAGGGGCGTAGCTAGCCAAACGGCGGTGCAAAAATTTTGGGAGGTGTGGTCATGCATTTTGGGGCGTGGCAAACGTGCCATTGGGCGTGGCTAACATAAAAACCACTAGGCTCTCAATTCGCCGGAGCGTCACATATGTTCAAGCACTCCTGACTTTCAGGACATCTACCACCACAGTGTAGTATACAAACAATGCAGTGTGTACACAAACAGTTCAGTCTTGGCCTACACCTTACATTGGGCACAACATTCACCAAAAATTGGTATTGTCCCTACTAGAATCACAACATTTCACATACTGTCCTGCTCTCTCCTACCTGTTCTTCTCACTTTCTCCACCTGTGGCTGCATGTTTCTTTAGTTGCGGCTTGTCTGGATCCTGGAATGCTGGGGGCCCTATTTGGAAAAAAATAGCTACATTTAGATAATTCCAAACAACCCTGGCGTTAAATCAATACCATCCACGATTAATAATTAGGCCTTCCTCCAGCTCCAATATTACAATAATGTGCCCCTTCATCATCGCCATGCCTTATGATCACACTGTGCCCTCCATGCTGTTTTTGCCCCCTTCATCTGGCTCCCCTTCATCAGACTATACTATGCTGCTCCCCCCCTTTTTCAATCCCACTGTGCCATGCCTCCCCCCCCTTTGTAACCCCACTGTGCCATGCTGCCCACCATTTTTTAACCCCACTGTGCCATGCTGACCCCTGTTTATTAACCCCACTGTGCCATACTGCCCCGTTTTTTAACCCATCTGTGCCCCTCTCATTTTTTCACCCCCTCTGTCATGCTGCCCCCCCCCCGTTTTTAACCCCTCTGACATGCTGCTTTCCCATTTTTTAACCCCTCTGTGCTCCCCCTCAATTTTTAACCCCTCTGACATGCTGCTTTCCCATTTTTTAACCCCTCTGTGCCCCCACTCATTTTTTAACCCCTCTGACATGCTGCTTCCCCGTTTTTTAACCCCTCTGTGCTCCCCCTCATTTTTTAACCCCTCTGACATGCTGCTTTCCCGTTTTTTAACCCCTCTGTGCTCCCCCTCATTTTTTAACCCCTCTGACATGCTGCTTCCCCGTTTTTTAACCCCTCTGTGCTCCCCCTCATTTTTTAACCCCTCTGACATGCTGCTTTCCCATTTTTTAACCCCTCTGTGCTCCCCCTCATTTTTTAACCCCTCTGACATGCTGCTTCCCCGTTTTTAACCCCTTTGACATGCTGCTTTCCCGTTTTTTAACCCCTCTGTGCTCCCCCTAATTTTTTAACCCCTCTGACATGCTGCTTCCCCGTTTTTAACCCCTCTGACATGCTGCTTCCCCGTTTTTAACCCCTTTGACATGCTGCTTTCCCGTTTTTTAACCCCTCTGTGCTCCCCCTAATTTTTTAACCCCTCTGACATGCTGCTTCCCCGTTTTTAACCCCTCTGACATGCTGCTTCCCCGTTTTTAACCCCTTTGACATGCTGCTTTCCCGTTTTTAACCCCTTTGACATGCTGCTTTCCCGTTTTTTAACCCCTCTGTGCTCCCCCTTATTTTTTAACCCCTCTGTCATGCTGCCCCCCCCGTTTTTTAACCCCTTTGTGCCCCCCTCGTTTTCCTCCCTTCACTTACCTTTTCTCCTCTCTTGGTCTTCTCTGCTGCTCTGTGCTCCATTGCTCCAGACTGACTGAATGCTGGGCATGACATGATGACATCACACCCAGCATTCAGACAGTCTGAATAGAGCACAGAGCAGCAGAGAGGAGGGATGCCGGCTCCGCGATCAGGTGAGTATGTTTTGTTTTTTTTTTAAACTAGCCTGCTCCCCCCACCAACGACCGAGCCCCCCCCCCCCCCCCCCCCCCTGCCAAAAAAAAAAAAAAGAAAAGGAAAAAAAACGTTTTGAAAAAAAATATTTGAAAATTAAAAAAAATCAGCAGCGCAAGGGCCCGGGCCGGGCCCCCTGACATGCCGGGCCCGGGTAATTAGTACCCGCTCCCCCCCCCTCTCGGCGGCCCTGGGCCCACTAAGTTAGCGGTATGCTTGTTTGCACTGGCCATGGCTTACTCGCGGGTCAGAACTGTGGTTACTTCATCTTGACGGTGCGCCCCTCACCAAATACCAATTTAATTTCATATTTTATCAGATGGATTTGAACCAGGCTGATTTCAGAACTCATTCATTCAGGATTGGTGCATCCACCTTCAAGAGATATTTTAGACCCACCAAATTCTGATCTTGAATTTCCAGTTGGCAACCCAGGACTCGTCTGCTTGTCACTTTTGGAAGTGAGGGCATGAAGGGATCTCCCTCATTTTTCCTGAGATGAAAGACCTAATAGCATGAACACCATCAAGGGTTTTTACGGTTTTTACCTTTATATTCGTTGCCCCTTCTTCCTCTTCCCCCTCCTTCCCCGTGCCCAGCATTTCAGTCTAGTATGTTCCACTTGCTTGCAGGGCTGCATGTTCTGTCATTCATTATGTGGGATTAGTGCACTGCTTAGCCTGGATATTGTGACTATATTCTTAATGTACTTACATATGTGTAATTGAACCCCGGGGCATTTTCTAGTTTACAGCTCATTCCCCAAAGCCACTTCAAATTTGGGTGGTAGGCCACTCTTTCATTTACTGGACTGCTTGACACCCTTCAGCTCAGGACATGTTCACCTGTAATGCACGAGTGAACATCCAGGGAGTTGGTAGGTGGGAGATATGCTGGCCTGGCTCCATGGCTGATTGGCCCCCTGATTGATCAGAGGTAATAAGCTGTTTACTGGGATAGGAAGGCTTGGTTTGAATCCAGTGCATAATGGGCTTCCGCTCTTTACAAGGATAGTCATCAGACCCCTAACGTCTTACTTATCCACTTTGGTGGTATTGATTTGGGTAAAGGGTAATGGTCAACCTGATTTGGCAGTTTGTAGATGCGTATCTTAGAGTTTAGATGGCCCAGGCTTACAGTGTCTTGATCTGTTATTATTCTTAGACTTGCCGGGTGGAGTGCCTGCAGTGGGCTTGGTATGGATAGGTCAACCACCCATTTACTAACTTCTAGAAAGCATCAGGTGGATAGTCACTACAACACCATCCATTTAATTTTGTCATCCGCACCTTTATAGACTCGATGGTGATACACCTCACGGACGTAGGCCTGAACTTATTTATCGGGCAGATTTTTGTTTTTTTTGCAGCACTCTAGGGTCCTATGGTGGTGGGCTGTCTGTCCTTTAAAGGATGCCAGCGTTGGTAGGGAAGCAGTGCAGCCAGCGGTTTTATACATGGGCACAAGTGGTATGTTGGGCCGCAGTATTCTTCCCACTTCGCTCATGTCTCTGCAGGGTCAATTGTGTAGGTGACTGGGGTATCGTTTGTGAAAGCATGCTTTTGAGACTGGAAGGGGCAAATTTTTTCTGATGCCATTAAGGTATCGCTGGGGTCCTGGGCCAACTGGCCACCCCAAGTTTAATTTGTTATTGACTGGTAGGTGTTACTGCATCTGCTTTCATTGCCACCATTTTGCATTACAATTAAAACTGTGACCATAGTGCACCAAAATGTAAACATGTGTTTGTGTCATTAGTTCAGGTCATGATTTAAGGTTAGACAACTTGAAGGTAAAAGGGTAAGGTGGTCCGGTGGTGGTGGTGGTGTCAACCCTTAGCGTTATTGTCCTTGGCTGCTGTCTCAAATTATTTTATTCACTTGTACACATTTTATTAATTTAAAGATGCGCGCTATCTTCTCTTTCACTAAGCCCAGGGCTGGTTGCTGTAAAGATGAGGGGACCCTACGCTTCTTGTACCCCCGATTTTGCTTCTACCAGCCTAGGCTGGCAGCACTAGCGTGAATCTGGTTAAGGTGGGTGGTATGTTATTTTTTTTATAAAAATTAGAAATGCTCAGGCTCAGTTCCTCGAGAACCGAACACACCCAAACGTAGCAGATTCGGTACTTTCGCGCGCCCTCGGAATTGAAAATGAGGCAAACGTCATGTCGGCGGATCTTGGATCTCGCCAGTTTTGGATTCTAGAAGTACCGCCCTCCAGTGCAATCCAGTGCTATTTCACAGAGGGACACAGAAGGGGTAGCACAGTTCTTGGCAGTCTCTAGTGCAGTTGGGCAGCATCATAGGTAGAAAAGAAAGAGGAGGGGTAGCAGTGTTCTTCAAAGTTTCCAGTGACATTCAGGAGAGCTCCAGTGCTCCATTGCTAATTGTCATTGCTGAAATAGAAATAATAGGTCTGGCAGGCTTAGTCTTCTAAATCTGCAGTCACATTGTACTCTAATATAGGTAACACACAAAGAGGAGAGCTCCATTGCTCCATTGCTAATTGTCATTGCTGAAATAGAAATAATAGGGCTGGCAGTGTTGTTGTTAATCTGCAGTCACATTTTGCCATGTTATCAAAATGGATTCCCAGCAGTACACACAGGGCCTGATTAAGGGTTCTGGCCGCCCTAGGCTAATATGTGCCATTGTCTCTTACCTGTTCTTGCTCTTCTCTCTTGCAACTTTGTTATCCTCTCGCAGGCTTATGGAAAGTTGGGGTCCTGTTTTGAAAATGCAAAAATTTATTAATGCAAAATGTTAACAAACCCTGAATGATTAAGCCCTTTAGTTAAACAAAACTCTCCATTATGGCCAGCTAAAAGTACCCCATTGTACAAGCATATATAAGCAATATCTGAATATTTGTGGTCAATCAAATACAAACCTCTACCAACCCCATCTCCCTAATATTTACTATTCTAGTGATTGCTGAGACCACAAAGAGCATCCATGTAACCGCCACACAATCATGAAATTATGCCCCCCAAAGCTGCTCTATTTTTTAAAAAACCCCTGCAGCCATTTTCCTTAACCCCTGCTGCAGCCATTTTCTTTAACCCCCCCTGCATCCATCCCCCCTGCAGCTATTTTCCTTACCTCCACTCTGTAGCTATCCCCCCGTCACATCAAAACTCCCACAGTCACATATATCAGCCCCCCTCCTCTGCCCTCCTTCACACATATCAACCTCTCTCCCACCATATAGATTTGTATGACAGTCCTCCCTCCCCCTCCCTATAGATATGCAGGGCAGCCCCCCCTCTCCCTCCCTATAGATACGCAGGGCAGTTCCCCCACCTCTCCCTCCCTATAGATATGCAGGGCAGTTCCCCCCCCCTTCCCTATAGATATGCAGGGCAGTTCCCCCCCTCCCTTTAGATATGCAGGGCAGTTTCCTCCCTCCCTATAGATATGCAGGGCAGTTCCCCCCTCCCTATAGATATGCAGGGCAGTTCCCCCCCCTCCCTATAGATATGCAGGGCAGTTCCCCCCCCTCCCTATAGATATGCAGGGCAGTTCCCCCCCTCCCTTTAGATATGCAGGGCAGTTTCCTCCCTCCCTATAGATATGCAGGGCAGTTCCCCCCCCTCCCTATAGATATGCAGGGCAGTTCCCCCCCTCCCTATAGATATGCAGGGCAGTTCCCCCCCCCTCCCTATAGATATGCAGGGCAGTTCCCCCCCTCCCTATAGATATGCAGGGCAGTTTCCCCCCCCCCCCTCCCTATAGATATGCAGGGCAGTTCCCCCCCTTCCTATAGATATGCAGGGCAGTCCACCCCTTCACTTACCTGTAGTTGTGCTGGCCAGCGTCGCTCCTCACTCCTCAGATCAGCAGACAGTAAGTGAAGACTTCCTGCTTCCTGCCTTCTGCACAGCAACAGGCAGCCTAGCGATTGGCTGCCTGTTGCTAACCACTGACCACCAAGGCTTTGGACCGTTGAGACCTCCACCCCCCCCTCCTCCCCCCGCGGTGACTAAAAGTGCACATTGCCCACAAACTTTCCAAAAGAGAACCTGCCTCTTCCAGAACCTCCTACTCATCCTTACCTTCATGTTCCTCTCCCCCCCCTCCACCTCCTACTTTCCCTAGATCATCCTGAATCACAAACAAAACACAGAGGATATGCAATAAAAAAAAACACTGACCCCAAAAAAATTTAAACACAGAAACTATGGCAGATAAACCAAATAAGAAAAAAAAGAACTTACAACCATACTTTAGCAAAACTCAACACTCACCTGCTCTTTCCACTACTCTCTTTATACTCCTTAAACTCCTAACAACTCAAATAAGGAAGTAGAGTGCTTTTTTTAGTGTTGGTGAGGTCAAAATTGCGTAAGTTTTGCTTGTAAAACTTCCAACAAATCAGAAATCAGTATTGGTTTGAATATCGCAATTTGAAAACTAAACATGGGCGATTTGAGAGTTTGTAAAGCTGGTTCAACTTGATCGAGATTGACAGTGATTTCTGATTTGATAATAAAAATTGCTAGTTAATACATATGGGGACTTGGTCGCACAAATCGCCGGTGATCTCTAGAGATTTGCAGTGATTTGAAATCACTGCAAAAATCACATTTACCCCTATATGTCTAATATGTTCCAGAACAGTTATAATATGTTCCTAGAACTCTTCTTAAAACAAAGGGCAATTAAACAGTTCTGAAACATATTAGCATACCAGCTCACCTCTTGGTGTGATGTCACAGATGTGGGGGTGTGGGCAAAAAATAACATGGTCTAAAAGGTGATAAAATGATTCAGAAAGCTTCAGTTTTTGGGGATCAATCTGATACCGTGAAACTGTTCATTGTTGTGCCAAATAACCAAAATTCCAACTTTGCTTGTGTAAAGATTGGTAGGAGTGATGGGCTACATACAGATGAGGTTTCTAGTCCTAATGGAATTGAAGAGAAAACTACGTGCAATTGTCAGTGTTGGTGGTGCACTGCCCCCTGTAGGCTGTATCCCCTCCACTTTCAGACATGGTGCCAGGTAGCAGGTTGATTTGGAAATCACACTTTATGTGGGGTCTTAGTTTCTTTGCCTGCTTTTTGTCAAGGGCCCTGCAGAAACTTTGGTACCCCTTGAACAGCCCTTCTCTGACTTACTCTCCTCTCTTTGGGTAGTAGCACATACACTATATGGACAAAAGTATTCGGATGCTTGACCATTACATCAACAGGGACTGTAATGACATTATATTCAAATACATATACTTTAATATGGGGTTGGTCCCCCTTTTACAGCGATAACAGCTTCCACACTTCTTGGAAGGCTTTCCACAAGATGTTGGAGTGTTTCTGTGGGAATTTGTGCCCATTCATTCTGTAGAGCATTTATGAGGTCAGGAACTGATGTTGGATGAGAGGGTCTGGCTCGCAATCTCTGTTCCAGCCCAGCCCAAAGGTTTTTGATGGGGTTGAGACCAGGGCTCTGTGTGGGCCAGTCAAGTTCCTCCACACCAAACTCATCAAACCATGTCTTTGTAGTCCTTGCTTTGTGTACTGGGGCACAGTTATGTTGGAATAGAAAAAGGCTTTCCCCAAACTGTTGCCACAAAGTTGGAAGCATAGCATTGTACAAAATGACTTGGCATGCTGAAGCATTAAGATTGCCCTTCACTGAAGATAAATGGCCTAGTCCAAACCCTGAAAATAGCCCCATACCATTATCCCTCCTCCTCCAAAATTCACAGTTGGCAAAATGCAGGCAGGCAGGTAATGTTCTCCTGGCATCCTCCAAACCCAGACTCGCCCATCTGACTGCCAAACAGAGAAGTGTGATTTGTCACTCCACAGAACACGTTTTCACTGCTTCACAGTCCAGTGTCGGTGTGCTTTAAACCACTCCATCCAACACCTGGCATAGGTTTTGGTGATGTGAGGCTTCATACAGCTGCTCGGCCATGGAAACCCATTCCACTAAGCTCCCGATGCACACTTTTTGTGCTTACATTAATGCCAGTGGAAGTTCGGAACTCTTCAGCTATGGAATCAGCAGTGCGTTGGTGACTTTTACACACCATGTGCCTTAGCAGTTGTGGACCCCACTCTGTGATATTACGTGGTCCTCCACTTTGTGGCTGAGTTTCTGTTGCTCCTAAATGCTTCCACTTTCTTATAATATCACTTACAGTTCACCATAGAATATCCAGCAAGGATGAAATTTCACAAACCCTCTTATTGCAAAGGTGCCATCCTATCACTGAGCTCTTCAGAATGACCCATTTTGCATCAAAATGTTTGCAAATGGAGGCTGCATGGCTAGGTGCTGGATTTTATACACCTCTGGCAACAGGTCTGATTAAAACGCCTTAATTCAATAATTAATGTGTGGGCAAATACTTTTGTCTATATAGTGTATGTTATTGCTTTTGCTGGTTGTAGGCAAGTGGTCTGGCAGCCCTCCAATTGATCACTGAGTTGTGCCTGAACCAGGGGTAACCTAGGGTGATTAGGCTCTTCAAGTTGTGGATTGCATTGAATGAGATCAGCTTCCGGTGACTGAAATAAATTAAGTGAAAATAATGTGCAGTTGTCAGTGTTGGAGGTATACTGTCACCTATCCTCAGTAGCTTGCATTGCGGGGAATCTTTACCTGTTATAGTTGTCAGTGTTGACAATGCATTGACATCTATCGTCTGTGGCAGATATTTCTGCAGATCCTCACAAAATGTACAAAATGTATGCGAGTGTAGTTTTTCTGTTTCTGTGCTTTATTTCTGTGTTGTTGTTTTTTTTAAAGAAACTGTTTTGCATATTTTTTTTACGTTTATTTGTTATCACCAAATGTATTCAATAAGATTTGTGACTTTTTTTATTACTTTGTGTTCTTAATAATTAACATGTCAGCTAGGCTTTGTTTTTATAATGCTACATTTATGCAAGGAATTATTTGGCTTACAGTAACTCTGACTAAATTAGGCTGTGATTCCATTTTGTGAACAACATTGGCAAAAGTCTTCTACCTCTCATCATTTTCTCTAATATACAGCTATCTATCACACTTACCAAGATACTCTTGAAACTGCCAAACAAATATGATTTCAATCTCTCATCTCCAATCAGGCATCTACCACAAAGCACCATTTTAATACATTTAAAGCTATTCTCAACCCTCCAAAACCAACCCCTCTGATCACCGTCACTACCCAATATCGTGCTTCCCACTCAATGACAAAATTGACAAGACCCAATGTGATATTGTATCCTCTTCTCTGATCAATAATCTGCCCAATTCTGTTCCCGCACCTTTTGGAATCTTCTCTACATTTGATCCCACAAACAAAGATTAAGTATTTACTCTCTTCTTATCCTCCCACTCTACCACCTATCCATTTGACCATAACCCCTCCCTAATCAGCCAATGTCTGTCTCCTATGCTCAACCCAAGCATGCTATTACACAACAAACTATTGGACCCTCTTCAGTTAGGCATTCATTAAAACACTCCATGAAGACTGCAGTGACTAAGGTGGTCATCTGATTTGATCACTGCTAAATCTGAACGCCAATACTCAATTCTAATTCTCCTTGACTTTTCTGCTGCATTTGTCACTGTCGACTGACCACTCACTTCTCATAAAAATGTTTTACTTCCTAGGTCTTCACAACACTGTTCTATCCTTGTTCTTATACTACCTATTAAAATACTCCTTCAGTATTGGTTTCTATGGATCCACCTTTTCTTCATATTACTCTTAATCAGTTGGAGTGCCACAAAGCTTGGTATGAGGCCTTCTGCTTCTTTCTATTTATACCTCTTCTTTTAGAAAACTAATAAACTCCTTTAGTTTTCAGTATCTCTATGTGAATGGCACAAAAATGTATTTATCCTCTCCAGATCTTACACCATCTCCATACCTTAAACCCAATTTTTTTAAAATCTGTCTTAATAATCTTCCCATCAGTAAACAGAAGCTACCTATTTGACATCTCTTTTACTTTTGATGACTCAACAATAAACCCTACCCCTTTTTAAGGCTTTACCCTACTCTGTGGAATTCCTTACCTCGAACGTCAAGACTTTTCCCTAGTCTTCATACCTTCAGTTGTTCCCTGAAATCTCACCTCTTTAGGCAAGTATTAAAAAATTCCTGAACTACCTCCTTTCTTTATGATTACCACCCCTCTATACATCGCATTCTAAGGAAATAAATATAGTTCAAACCATACAAAAACATAGTTTCCCAAACCTAGATGTTTGTATATTTAAAGAGAATAATGGAGGCACACTTTAAGAGTAGTCCAGGACCTTTCTAAATGCTTCCCGTTTTTCTAGCAAGATAATTGAGATCTTTGTACTGATCATGATCCAACTTAAATAAATTTTTAACCAGTTGTAAATTGCCATTTGTAGAATGCCATGATTTTACTATCACAAGTTTAGCCACCCCCAAAAAATTAACCTTATTGGACAGGAATTATAATTAAGAATTAGTGCCACCCTTGCAGGTTTAATCAGGTTAACCTGGGTCACTGAGCTTCATCATGCAATATATCTGGCTTTGAAATCATCTGATTTTCAGGCAACATCACCAGAGGTAAACAACATGGTTCCCTCTTGTCTGCATCTGCTAAGCTATAAGGATGGAGACAACCCAGCAGTGGCGGATTGGCCATAGGTCTTACAGGGAATTTTCCCGGGAGGCCGATGGCCTAATGAGGCCGTCTGGATACTGCCTCATGTCTTTTTTTTCTTTTAGTACATTTTTTTTAATTTGTCTCTTGGCGGCGCGGGGGATGGTGGTGGGTGGTAGAGGGATTAAGAGGGGGGAATCCGCTTCTCATTTGTTTTGTCCTGAAGAGGCTGACAGCAGTGATGCTGTCCTGGCAGCGAATATGGAGGCTGCCTATCACAGAGAGGGGGCTGCAGAGGCTCTCGCGATACTTCAGCTCCACACAGGTTATGTCCACTGCATCACGGAGCTAAGCGGCATTTTTGTGCTTTGTTAGTTCATAACCCCCACTGTCAAAGACAAATACTTCCAGGCCCATAAGCAGGAAGCTTTACGCAGAGTTAATGTTGACTATTGAATTTTTTATATATATACATATGTTTTTGCCTATCAAACATTAACTGCAACAATTGGTGTTTTTCCTCTCTATATAACTATATAACCAGGGTGTAGCTACAAAGCAAGACAGTTTGATCATTTAAGGCTCAAACTGAGAGACAGAAGACACTGCCAGGCAGGGGCGGATTGGTCATAGACCTTACCAGGAAAAGTCTCGCCTACTTTTGTGTTGGCCCCACCTACAGCTGATTTGGTGCCACCCACATGAGGCCACTTCAAGAATATTTTCCAGGGCCACTTTAAGTTCCCAATCCGTCACTGCAACCCAGCTATCACGGAGGATACCAGATATCACCTTAGTAAAACTTTTTACTCCACTTCCTGGTGACTTATATTAAGGAGTTATCCAGATCCTGCTTGTACCACTTAACATAAGTTAACTTATCAGGGGAAGTAATAAATATAAGTATAAATATATTGTGATTGTTCCAACTCCAAGAGGATTTTAATGCACATCCTCTCATAATGACCTGATTGATATCTTGCTTCCCGTTTTTCTAGCAAGATAATTGAGATCTTTGTACTGATCATGATCAAACTTAAATTTATTTTTAACCAGTTGTAAATTGCCATTTGTAGAATGCCATGATTTTACTATCACAAGTTTAGCCACCCCCAAAAAATTAACCTTATTGGATAGGAATTATAATTAAGAATGAGTGCTACCCTTGCAGGTTTAATCAGGTTAACCTGGGTCACTGAGCTTCATCATGCAATATATCTGGCTCTGAAATCATCTGATTTTCAGGCAACATCACCAGAGGTAAACAACATGGTTCCCTCTTGTCTGCATCTGCTAAGCTATAAGGATGGAGACAACCCAGCAGTGGCGGATTGGCCGTAGGCCTTACAGGGAATTTTCCCGGGAGGCCGTCTGGATACTGCCTCATGTCTTTTTTTTCTTTTAGTACATTTTTTTTAATTTGTCTCTCGGTGGCGCGGGGGATGGTGGTGGGTGGTAGAGGGATCAGGAGGGGGGAATCCGCTTCTCATTTGTTTTGTCCTGAAGAGGCTGACAGCAGTGATGCTGTCCTGGCAGCGAATATGGAGGCTGCCTATCACAGAGAGGGGGCTGCAGAGGCTCTCGCGATACTTCAGCTCCACACAGGTTATGTTCACTGCATCACGGAGCTAAGCTGCGCCGGCACAGGTAAGTTTGTAAACTGGCATCACAAAAAACTTGTTTGACACCGCATAACTAAAATTAAAACACATTCAAGTAACGCTAATATCGCACATTCATCACGCACTATTTCCAGTTCTAATGTTTATTCTATTCATATTTGCAGACATATTTAAAATGTAGAAAATTCTTTGCTGTTGGGTCAGTGCAGCCTAGTATGTCCTGTACAATGTCTATCACTGCAATGTTCGTGATTTCATTTATACTGAATTTGACGAGTAAATGGTAAGAATTGCAGCTAACATGCTGGAATGGGCATTTTATTGTGTAGTTGGTTGATATAAAAAATAGGGACATTTCCAAGAGCAAACCTTTGAAAGTTGGTACTGTCCATTCAAATTAAGGATAGTGTGTCTTCTCTGTCCACCTAAATTTTCAAACATTATCCTTTTTATGGGATAATGACTACTTTTATTATTATTATTATTATTATTATTATTATAGAGTCTATTAGTATTAGTCACATATGCTAAATGTGCCTAACTTCCAAGGACAGTCCTATGTACTCACTGTATTTTTTTTTCTGGGTTAAATAAATATTTATTAAATAGGATTATAACATCACAAAAAAAAATCTCAGACTGGGACTTCCATCATTTTTGTGCTTTGTTAGTACATAACCCCCACTGTCAAAAACAAATACTTCCAGGACCATAAGCAGGAAGCTTTACGCAGAGTTAATGTTGACCATTGAATTTTTTATATATATATATACATATGTGTTTGCCTATCAAACATTAACTGCAACAATTGGTGTTTTTCCTCTCTATACAACTATATAACCAGGGTGGAGCTACAAAGCAAGACAGTTTGATCATTTAAGGCTCAAACTGAGAGACAGAAGACACTGCCAGGCAGGGGCGGATTGGTCATAGACCTTACCAGGAAAAGTCTCGCCTACTTTTGTGTTGGCCCCACCTACAGCTGATTTGGTGCCACCCACATGAGGCCACTTCAAGATTTTTTTCCAGGGCCACTTTAAGTTCCCAATCCATCACTGCAACCCAGCTATCACGGAGGATACCAGATATCACCTTAGTAAAACTTTTTACTCCACTTCCAAGTTCCTGGTGACTTATATTAAGGAGCTATCCAGAGCCTGCTTGTACCACTTAACATAAGTTAACTTATCAGGGGAAGTAATAAATATAATTATAAATATATTGTGATTGTTCCAACTCCAAAAGGATTTTAATTCAAATCCTCTCATAATGACCTGATTGATATCTTGCATGAAATAGATCTGCGCATGCTCATAAACTGACATTACACCAATGAGCGCAATTGCATGCAATTCATGTCTGAACGTACATGACACTTACGACTGCCTACGACTTGAAGGTCCGAATGGGGGAGGGAAGGAAGGAGCAGATCAAAGAAGGCCATGTACTATAAGGGCATGTGAAGAGCATGCTGTCACAGATGCTGCTGACTCAAGATCTGGGTTTCTGTAAAGTACTTTTTTTATACGTATCATTTGTACCAGCTACAGGACAAGTGTAAGTTTCGACTGATAGTGATGACTGTCACGGCATCATCTCTGTTTAATAAACTAATGTAAAATGTTTTTTGGAAAAAAAAACATGTTTATTAATGATTATAGCATTACTAGTTTCTTTCATAAAAAAAAAAGCTTGCATACATTCTGATGAGACTTAGGGCCTAAATGATTAAGGCAAAAAAGGAGTAAATGTTCTCTGGGACAAACCACATGGTTTGACCCCTTGTAACATTACAATGCAAGGGGTGCAAATTAGTTTATTATTTTGCACATAAGTTAAATACTATCTGTTTTTTCATCTAGCACACAAATACTTGCTAGCTTTATAATTACACTGAAATTTAAAGTTGATCTAGGACATGTCCTACCCCAACTATAAATCTGTCCCCACATTTTAAATTTACCTGCCCCTCCAATGTAACATGGTTTTGCCCAGGTGCAAATGTTACTCCTTTTTTATGCTTTGCTCTCCTTAATGACTCAGGCCCTTGATGTGTATGTGCGTATCCTGCAGGCACAGCATACTTACACCCAGATTCAAATGGGCACACATCTTGAAATCCACTAGGACTTGAATACGTACGCACGTACGCTCAAGTTCTAAAAATGCAACTTGCGTGCAGGATGTGTTTGAAGAGGAATCAGGCCCATAAGTGTTCATTTAGGTGCCTTTAGGAAATTTTCCTACATTTGTATCTTAAAATAAAAGAGCATTTTTTCTATTAGACTGTAGTAGAAGCTAGCAGAATGTGTAAAAATAAAATATTTTAATTTATGTCCGGTATTAATGAAATCATTATCTAGAAAGTGTCAGTTAAAAAAATCTCTGTTTTGAGCTGCTAATTTGGTGAAAACATCTCTTAGCAGGCACCATTAATGAAGATCATTACTGCTCCTAATTCTACTTCCACAGCCTAATACCTGCAATTTGAAACTTACTGCAATAGTGTCACTCACTTAAGATTTACACATTACATAATGTGTGGATGGAGTCCTACTCTTTGAAGTCAAGATTTGATACCTCTCTATATACTAATAGCAATACTTTCTATAGCTGACACATTGAAGCCTCTGTTCCACTCATTATATAATAGCACCCATGGGACCAAGGCTACAGAGATATCAATATTCAAATTAAGCTCCATTAGTACACACAGTCACAAACGCTGATACTGCCTGTTCAGGCTGAGAGGAATAAGCATTATTTTCAAAAACACACATTGCTACTTTATATAAAGAAATTAAATATGTTTAACAATTTTAAGTGGTTTGTGGATTTTTGTGGCTTTGAAAAAGAAGTTTGGGTTTGAGTGTGATTGATATACCAACAACAGCAATTTAGCTTCCTGTTCTGGGACAGAGAGCTGTAAAACCGCAGTCTTTGGTCCGGTGATGACTTCGAAAATTTATGTCACCTAACAATCCCAAGGATGCTTTCAACTATAAATATAGACTGGGGTTCAGAAGTACTGCCAGTGTACATAGCATTTTTACAGTATAATATTTTACCAGATGTGAAAAATGTAAGCAAAGTCCATCTTCTCATGGTGCCAATGAAAATTGTGCCTCTGCCATATTTTACAATAGAGCTAGCTCTGCCAAAAATGTAATGTTGTACAAAATATTTTACAGGTGTCACTGTGGCTTCAAATATAGAATCCCACACAATTGGCTAACTTGATACAATGTAACAATGTTTATAGCCAAGATGTGGAAAATTATATTTTACAAGATTTATAATCAATAACATTTGTTAAGTGAAAATAGGGAACTTTCTATGAAAACTTAAGGTTACACGGAAAAGAAAAGAAACAACATAACTTGTGCTTTCAGGACACACAATAAGGAAGGCCCCTCAACAAATATTCCCACAGTCCTACACCCCAATCATAGTCCTACATGTACAACTTTACTGATCCACATGAACTAACCCCTGAACACAACCAAGCAACATAAATCCCAATCAAACTCCACTCTTCCCTTGTGCATATCTCACAATACGGAGCTTCCAATAAAATGTGTTTTTCTTTAGCCACACTAGTACGGATTATTACCCACTGGAGATAGACGATTAGTGTCAGGCTGCTGAGGTGCCAGTGGGAGCAAACCTGCTAGGCTGGACTGCAATGTACAGTGAGGGGACCTAAAGCCATAAAGACAAGAATGTAGATATTAAGTCCACAAAAACAGTCACAATGGTTGGATGAAACCAAGCGACAGTGGACACAGAAGCAAGGTCAGAATACAAAGCCAGGGAAGTGGACTTTGCCAGACAAGAATTCAGATAGAGAAAATCAGGATATCTCCAGAAAGATCATTGTACTAGATAGGTCATTAAGGCACGTATCTGCAGGGAGAAGTAAAATGCAAACAGGCTTTGCTTACACCCGTAGTCAACAAGGAAAGGATCTCAAGAAAAGCTCCTTGTTGACTATGGGTGTATTTTCATACCACTCTCTGGTCTACTACACAGCATTCGCTGGCACAATACAGTGTGAAAATAAATGATAATAATAAAAACAAAAGTGTGCATCCTTGGGCAACACGATGGCTAAGTGGTTAGCACTTCTGCCTTACAGCACTGAGGTACTCAGTTCAATTCCCGACCATGGCCTTATCTGTGAGGAGTTTGTATGTTCTCACCGTGTTTGCGTGGGTTTTCTCCAGGTGCTCCGGTTTCTTCCAACACTCCAAAAACAGACTGATAGGTTAATTGGCTTCTAACAAATTGACCCTAGTCTGTTTGTCTGTCTGTGTGTGTGGGTGTTAGGGAATTTAGACTGTAAGCCCCAATGGGGCAGGGACTGATGTGAGTAAGTTCTCTGTACAGCGCTGCGGAATTAGTGGCGCTATATAAATAAATGGGGATGATGATATATATTGATGCCGAAACCTTGCAGATGACAGCCACAAACAGCTTCTTGCTTGAATAAACGGTGCTTTTATTGTTCATATCACCAATAAGACAGCACACCTTTGACAACCGGGGACCATGGGGTAAATGTATCAAGGTCCGATTTTGCCAGCGTGTTAAAATCACCCGCGATTTTAGTCAAAATTTTCTGAAATGTATCAAGCTGCGATTTTGACCATGATCTTCAAAATCGCTGGTCATCTCTGGCGATTTGCTGCGATGTAAAACACTCCCGTGTTAGCCAACTCTCCTGTGTTGTAGCAGCGAGTTGTATAAACACATCACTGTTACCCTGCCTGTCATACAGCTGCCGCAGCTGTAAAAACTGTAAAGAATAGATAAAAGTAAAAAAAAAAAAAAAAAGCGTGGGGTCCCCCCTCTGTTCATGCTTAACCCTAGTGCTGCCAAACTACTGCTGGTTCCCGTGAAAACCGGGGAAAAATTTTGCATGGGGTCCCCCCCAATTTTCATGGAACCAGCACTAGGCAAAGCAGCCGGGGTTGGAGGCACTATAGCAGGTGGACAGGGGTCCCCCTGCCATAATAACTAACCGACCCCAGACTGTTCAGCGCTGGGCTGGATTCCCTAGGGAGTGGGGTCCGCCGAAATAAACGAGCGGGCCTTCCCCCTAAGGACACCCAGCCCAGTGCTGATAGCACTAGGGCTCTTCCTACACCCCTGGGCGGTGGGTGTAGGGTAATAACAGTGAAGAAAGAGTTAAAAAAATAAACTCACACCATTTTGTTTTCTGGAACTACAAGTGCCAGCCAGCCAGGTTGCCTTAATGGTGTGGGCATGCTGCTACTTGTATAACTACAAGCACCAGCCTACCCATGGCAGCCAGGACATGTTGGCACTTGGAGAACCACAAGTGCCAACATGCCCTGATATCAACGCTGGCTGGGACCTGTAGTTCCACAACACAAAATGTTTATAAAGTCACCACACCCTCATTACAACCACAATCATTTATTAAAAATAATAAACCCACAATAAATACAGTAAACACCCTCATTTACACCACATAATTTTATTGAAAATAATAAATACCCTATACTCACCAATGAAGTTTTCATCTGTTGTCAAGCAGCTTTCAATCCAAAAATGGCTGTCACTAATGTCCAAAATAAATTTGTATCCAAAGTCCATGCTTGACAAAGTCCAAAATAAATTTGTACTTCCAAAAGTCCTGCTTGAAATCTGTTCTCATCTTCTGCCCAGGGGGGCCCAATGTTGCTTGAAGTCTTCTGTTCTTCGCCCAGGGGGGGGCCATATTTGTAACATCCACGATTCTTTGGCTTGCTTTAAGATACAAATTTACTCTCCTGAGTTTGCTTAATCGCAGCTTCATACATTTGAGACTTGTATATCTGCAGTGGAAAACAGTCGGGGGTTTGATCTCTATCGATTTTGCAAACAGCGATTTTGACAGAAGCACAACTCTGGCGATTTTGCATGAAATCTCCGCTTCATACATCTGCGAGTTTCAACTCTCCCGAGAAAATCACTGATTTAGCAAAATCGCACCTCGATACATTTACCCCCATATCTCTGGCTAGACACAGTTCTTCTGCCTAGTCACTGGCCAACTAGCTAGCATCAGTCATACTGCACAACAGAACAATACAGGTTTAAATACAGTAAACCCCTCCCTTTAGTCTAAATACTTCATCAGCCCCTGTCACTCACCGGACTGTGAGTGCTTCTTCCAGGACATTTAGGAACCGTGGCCGTCCTCCATCCTGAGGGACTGCGCATGCGCAGCCCTTTCTAATCCTTCAGTGTATGTTCCTTTAACTTAATTGGCAGATCAGGCAACACTCCCTATATTAAACACCTGTGGTCAACACCACGTTGCCTGATCTTGGAGTCTCATTCCCCATGAGTCTCTGAAGGTGTTCCTGTGTTTCCTCGTGTATTCAGCGCTGCTGATTCCTGTGGTTTCCAAACCACTTCTACCTCTGTGGTTTCCAAACCACTTCTACTACTGTGGTTCCCATACCACTTCTACCCTCCTGTGTATCATCGTGACTGTTAGCTGATTCCTATCCGCTGCCTCCGTGCACTACAGTCTTCTAACCACTTTAACTCTACCATATATTATTGTGACTGTTAGCTGATTCCTATCGCTGCCTCCGTGCACTACAGTCTTCAATCCACATCCACTCATCTGTTCATCATCGTGACTGTTAGCTGATTCCTATCCGCTGCCTCCGTGCACTACAGCCTTCAACCTGCAACTCGTCTGTGTTTCATCGTGACTGTTAGCTGATTCCTATCCGCTGCCTCCGTGCACTACAGTCTTCAACCTGCAACTCGTCTGTGTTTCATCGTGACTGTTTGGCTGATTCCTATCCGCTGCCTCTGTGCGCTTCAGTCTTCAGTTCATCTCAACTCTCCCGTGTTTCCTCGAGACTGCTGCCACTATTGCTATCCGCTACTCTCCGTGATCAACAGTTCCAGTTCTACTCTGCTCTCCCGTGTCCCATCGTTACTGCACCTGCTGGTTGCTATTGGCTACCTCCGTGTGTCCGCAGAGACCTGCTGCTGCTACTCCTCAGCTCTACTCGTCCATCTACTGCTGATCCGCTCTCCACGCTTTCCTGTGTTCCCGCTGGTCTCTACCCGCTTGTTAGCATCGGATTCGTGTCTCTCTACTTACCCCTCTGCTAGACCATCGCCATTCTCCAGGGTCCTCCAGGAGTCCAGTTCCACGCTCTACTGATTCCTGTATATTTGTTTCCCTGCTGGTCTACCTACCTGTGCGCTGCACCTACTAGACCACCGCTTCACCCATCCAGGGACTTTGCATCCTGCCGGCCTCCTGCCGTTCAGGTATCTCTGCACTCCTGTCTGACTGCCTGCTTCTGAACCACGGTATGCATACTTCTCATTGACTGTGCTGGTGTATTGCATATCTTGCTGGACTGTGTTGGTTCTCCTCTGGAGTTTGCTATCCGCTGAGTCTATTGCCATCATTGACTGTGTTATCTCGTGCCGGATTACTTCAAGAGACTTTCTAGTATTGCAGTGCTGTTCAGTCATATATATATATATTGTGCATATTACTGTGGATCAAGTTTAAGGTGCCCGTGTATATCTTGTGTTGCAGTCTCTCCCCGTGCACCTCCTCACATATATATTCAGTGGTACAACTTGCTAGTGCAGACCACTGATCCTTGTTTCCAGTATCCCTGTTCCAGTATCCTCTCACATAGCAGTGGTACAACTTGCTCACGCAGACCACTGACTCCCCGGATACCTCCACTTGGATTCCATTCCTTCACTCAGACAGCGGTACAACTTGCTATCCGCAGACCGCTGACTCTCATCACCTCCTCGTTTCTGTTGGACATTCCTCCTCACTATAGTAGTGGTACAACTTGCTACCGCAGACCACTGACTACCTTCACGTGTCCTTTGTCCATACAGTTCCTCGTGTATTATTACCTCCATATTGCCAGTGCTGCTAGTCATAGACTTTCCTGAGCATCTCATCATCTGCTATTTCCTGTTCCGTGATCACCCTGCTACCAGAGTACCATATTACCACCTATACTGCTCTGGTAAGCCTATCACCTGGTGATCCCTGGGTAAAGACTCCTAGTGCCCGTGACAGCCCCTGTACCCCACCTGTGCATGTTCCACCTTGGAGTCTTACCCTGCAAGCATTCATCCCTGTCTGCAGCCTGTACCTGCAGCCTCCCTTGGACCTCACCCGTCCCTATGTAGGAGAAGTGGCTAATAACCATATTTGTAACTATATATATATATATATATATATATCTTTTTTATAAATGTCTAGTGGCATGTGTTAGTCTGTCTGTGTGTGGAAAAAATTAAACCAAGCTGCAGCGCCACCTGCTGGGCGGAGTTATACACTGACCTACTAAATTCTTAGTGTGTGTGTGAAAAAAAATTCAGAAAGGGCTGAGATTTGGTATACAAAGATGTTTTTAATTTGTTAATTGTTAAAAGTGTTTATAAAGATTTAAAAAATATATATATATATTTCTTGAAGGAGAAGTGACAGTGGGGAGTGGTTGGTGGTTGAGGCCTGGGCTATGGGCCAAATGCATGACAAGAACCTTTTTAACCACCTTAAGTAGCTTGATTTGACTAGAATGCATGAGTATCATGCACGGGTTAACTTGTATATATATATATATATATATATATATATATATATATATATATATATATATATATATATATATATACTGTGATATATATACAGATCTTTCTCACAGTCGCATTTTAGATCTGTAGATCGTTACAGCTGGCGGACAGAATAACTGCCTGCTTTATGGTAAGTCTACATTCTCATACTATCGATGTTATTGCTTTCAGGGTTAATTTGTAGTGCTTAAGTGTGTCGGCTTTCTCAGAGCAACACCCGTTACCATAACTATTCATCCAATAACTGTGCTCAAGAGCTGCTCATTAGTATATATTTATTATCTGTTTTTACTAAATTTTCTCCATCACCCTCCTTCAATATTCTTTTCAGACTAATAATTAGCAGCTCCTCCCAAATTAAACTCACTCTCCTAGCAAAAATTGACTATCATCATCATCATCATCATTTATTTATATAGCGCCACTAATTCTAAAGACTTACCTGTTAACTGAAGCATCTCATCAATGCCCCTTCATTTTCTAAAAATAAATTCTTAGCTCTCTCTTCTGTCCTCTGTTAATCCTGTATATGTTTATTTTGTATTAAGTGGGGTTTTTTTTTTTAATCTGCACATATAAATTAAAAGCACTTTGAATCCTCTTGGTGAAAAGGCACTATAAAATAAAATTATTATTATTGCTAATGGAATAAAATAGAATACTAGCAAGTAATGAAGATGGCATTTGATTAAAAACTTGTGAGAACTTAAGGAAATACTTGTGATAAGATAATAAAATAAGGGACCACCTGCAGTTATGCAGTCTGAGGCATGAACCTGCTCATATTGTACGCACACATGGACAGACGTGGTGGAGACCAAATGGAATAGTTCTGCCTTTAAATTGCACACAAATGAAAACATGCAAAGTGATCAAGGTTGCTATGGGTTATAGTACCCTTGTGCTGTTAGTACCAATGTATTAACTAAATCTGTAACAGTCTATACTGTCACTTTCCCCAGATCTAGGAGTTGTTCTTTAAAAGTAACGCTTTAGCTTTGATTATTCTAGAAATCCTGATAATATGAAATGTACAGATTTTGAGAAGCTACCACACTGAGTATCCTAGTGGTGAGTAACCACAGCAGTCAAACAGGAAACATTTGTTATACTACTAATGAATTCCCATAACAGTTCAAGGCGAGAAGCTCTCAATTGATTGCTCTCCATTTGGACGTAGCTGCTTGCTGCCCCTCCGCCTGCACTGGGGATAGACGCGGCTTAGCAGCCACAGAGGCAGTGTCTACAGGTGCATTACATTGCATTACAATGCTAGAATGTTTTGACCTTGTTGCCACTTCTGCTGAACCCATGAACCCAATGGAGGAAATAAGCTAATCAGTAGACATTAAAGAAAAGGGTGGTGAACTTGATACAACGTATCAATATGTAACCTCATAACTAATGAAATTTTTCCAATTACTGGTAACCTGACACAAAATAGTGGAGAGTAAGAATTAAAATCTCTTTTGATAACCCCAAGGCCAATTCCAATGGGCTACATGCATTAACAAACCAAAGCCAAATTGGACTGCACTGCTCTCCCTTGGTGTCCATAATAGCATAAAATAAAAAGATTTTAGATAAGATTTCATCAGGTAATCAATTGTAAAACCACACAGAGCCTTAGCCAGCCTCCAGCCCTCAATCTAATGGAATGTTTTTTTCACAAAGATGTCGATGCTAAGTCGATCTTTGGTGCGGAAAGCACATACAGAGTATCATGTTACGCTGGGAATCACTTACCCTAAAAACATATTAACTCACCAATTGCTGGCGTATGATGTCTGAGCAAGTAAAAAAATTGTACTTTACTTTTTAAATATTTTTGGGGGCTTGTCAATCTTTTAAACCAGTAACATACTGTATATACCTGTTTGTTTCTACAGTTTACAATTTTCTCTTTATTATGTAGGTGGATATTTTACAAAGTGACGTTAGAGAAAAGAAATGTAACATTCTGTAACTTCAAAGTTTTTCATGTTAATATACTGTTATGTTTTATAGTAATATATGTCAAAATTATGTCATTTTTTTCCCACAGATGGATAAGTGACATTAAAATAGAAAAAACTTATATTTTCAGAAAAGAGCAGGAAAAATGTTAGTGTTAATTGGGTCATACAGGACCATTATTTGGAAATCATTTTCAAAATGTAAATCCTATAAGTTTTATTCTAAGTGAATTAAATACTACTAAAAATGAAAGAATATACTTTAATGTGTAAAATGAACAACCCCACATACATAAAAAGTTTATATATTTTGACACACCCATTTTTTACATATTATTTAATTAATATGTGTTTTTTAAAGATTTTCAAGGGAGAAAATTAGTTACATAAAGAAAGCTAAATAAGTACAACAACAAAAAAATATTTTTTTTAGTCAAGATTTAATAAAGACCAAACCGATTGAAAACCACAAAACAATAACTGTTTTATAAAGCGCCACTTTAAAAATCACTGTCCTGATTTTTATCACACTAAAGAACACGAACTGCTAATATGATCAATATGCAGTTTGTTAAACCACCCCAAAACTCCGTTTGAGCTCTCTTGCCTCGGGCCCCTACACTAAGGCATCACTTGCCCAATGATAAGTAGCATTGGGACCCTCCTGGTACCCTTGGCTGGTAGGTACCAGGGTAAAAAAGGCAAATATTGTATTTTCATTATTAAATTGTATCCCTGTTTATGAATGTTAATCATGTCTGCCTCCATTATAATTAAGAAAATAAACCCTTTAGAATAAACTAATAAAACATGCCCCCTTTATAAATAACTAAATTAGTTTTGTTTCCTTTATTAAATAAATAAATTAGTTTTGTTCCCTTAATATTTAAATAATGAAATATTGCCACCTTTTATATATATTAATAAATAACTAATGCTACTGTTATTATATTCAAAATTATAAAACCGTTATTTTATAAAAATAAAAATATAAAAATAAAACCAATAGCAGCAAAAGAGACTGCTCACTAGGAGCTCCCGTTGCAAATGAGTTAAAGTCTAAAAAGCCTGCCTACTAATACGCAATATTAAGTAATAGGGATAAAGGGACAGGAGCTATTTTTTGGGGGGTTTTTTTCATTTTTAATCACGACAATTTCCAATAAACAACATGCGGTTCGGTTTAAACCGCCTGCAGTTTAGGGGCTTTGAAACCACTGCACATCGCTGGCAGTTTAACACAGTCGAAAAAACAGTGAATAGTAAATCTAGCTCTATACAAAATGTAACTCGTGTGCTGTCTAGAGGAATTTTACACATACATGCCAAGTTTTAAAATCTCCCCTCCGAGAGGGGAGATCTCGCTGGCAATTTTGAGGGCGTGGCCAAGCAGGCCGCAATAACAAGTTAACTTGATGAGCTGGCCAGGAACCCCGGAGGTTGCCCTGCTCTCCCTGCAGTCTGGGAAGACTCCAAGAAATTTGTGAGTCTCCCTGACATTCCGGGAGAGTAGAAAGGGCTCCACAAAAAATTGTAACATCATTTGAATGAGAAAACTCCCAACTACAAAGCCTTGTGAATCAATATAGCCGGTTTTCAAATGCGTCCCTAAAAACTTTCAGTTTCATGCCTCATTGATAGCAAAGACAGAAAATTCAGAGGGTCCTGAGGTATGGGAAATCATAGGTATTTGTAATTTGTACTCTGAGATGCAATCCTATTATCATTACCATTATTATTTATTAATAATGTCTTTATATAGCGCCACCATATTTCACATCAATCTACCCCATTGGAGCTTACAGAGTAAATTCCATAACACAAACACACACATACACCTTGATATCCCTGACTCTTTAGTTGGCCACTATAAACTTTACATCCTCCTAGAGGTTGTTCTCCTCACCCACCAACTTGCACTTCCCTCTAATGCCAGATGCAATAGCGCAAATGTAAGAGCATTTGTGATGTACTTTTACAATCCTGTGATTCATAAATTGCCTTCAGTGACCCTTCACTTGCAAACTAATTAAGTTTATCATTTTGAATGTAAAATGTGGACTGGAGTTTTGCAAAGGCCAAAGAGGTCAGAACCTAGCATGCTGACCCTTAATACTTTGCTGATGGCTATATATCTTTTTTTTTTTTTCTTATTTTGTATGTATGTCTGTGTTGAGGTACATGTCTGCCTACACAATTAAATACATTGTTATGTTTATTAATGGTAGAAAACATCTGTTCCTATTACTTTTATACAGGTGGGACATGGTGGAAATCTGTGGTGATAGGGAAAACTCCATATATGCATTTATATATTCTATATAATTGTAAAACTGTATAATGTCCAGTCTGCCATCAACAAGGGAGAGTGTCTCAAGAAACTTGGTTTTGAAAATAGTTAAAAAATAGGTATTGCCAAGAACTACACTAGTCAACTTTGTACATAAAATCATAGTAGTAATCTTTTCATTAAAATTAAATTAAGATGAATAATAAAATATATATAAATAACTAATTATACATAAATAACTCCTACCATCCCTGCCAGAGATATATTTTTAGTATGCTTGGCACTGATCATCCCATAAACGCTAGCCATGCTTTACCAGAAGTCAGGTCTGTATTTATAGAAGGATGTGGATATAACAGCTCCTAGTGGATCTATTGGCATTAAGCTGTAACTGATATTTCACTGCAGAGGTCAAAGCCTCGACCTTTCTTGTCTCCAAGCAAACAGCTGAGCTTGTTGTTATATCTGAAAGACAATTGCAGTGACAGATGCTGCTAACAATTTCTTCTGAGGATTAACCCCTTGACCAACCGAGTGCCAGCCCGTCTTCAAGATCACACAAAATTCCTACAGTGGCAAATTAATTTGTATCATGCAACCACTGCAGCAGTTATGTTTATTATATAGCTGTAAATAGAGGCCAGAAGAAGAGGAAGTAAAACAAACAAATTATTATTAACATATATTTATTTAGCGTCAGAATGCTCCACATAACTTTCTAATCGGGAACAAACACAGTAATAAAACAAGACAGGGTGTACCAGTGTCACACTGTCTGTCTGCCATGTATGTTTCTCACTGAGCCCCCTTCCCCCAATTGTTTGTGTGTCGGGGAGCATTAGCCGTGCCCGCCTATGGGGCCTCGCCCTTTCCACCAGCAACTTGTTCCAGAAGAGAGAGTAGGTAAGTGCATGAACTCTATTTCTATGTATCATATTCAATTAATATAATAAATACATTAGTATATTTTTTAATATACAATTTTTTCTTTCAGTTGCAGACTTTTTAGAAAAAAATATTTAAAAACACACGGCCACACACATATAACAGCATTATATATTATATATAACTTACATAAAATGTTGTGTTTTTAAACATAAATGAAGCTTATTTATATTAAGATAGTTATTTTTTTTTCTTTTGGTACATTTTAACTACATGGACGTATAACAACTTTCCATACCTACCAACATGTCTTTCCCCACCAGCAGGGCAGGTGGGTTGGCTACAGCAAAGTGGGGGTAGGGGTTCATACCCTCCCAGATGGCTGTCCAGCACTGTAAAGCGCTAGGCTGCCTATTACATACCTCCCTCCCCTCAACATTCCCACTCCAGGGATCACTGTTGATCTGCATGACAATGCTGACGTCCTGTGAGGGCTTAGTTTACTACTGTTATTGTTAAAAAAAAAAATCAAAAATTGAAAACTCAATAAAAAAAAATGTTCATTGAGTCTGGGTTGAATACAATCAATAAAATGATTTATGAGGTTATATGGTATAGTGGACAAGTTGTAGACTGGCAGGCAAAGAATATGGTAGAGACTTGGGGCCTGATTCATTAAGGAGCATAACTGGCGATTCGTTGTGTATAACGCACACAATTACACTGTACATGTCAAGAACCGAACCGTACACCACATAGTGCAACAGCTTTCAATTAATCTTGTGCACAAAAGACACTTACTACTGGGTTAAGTTGTTGTATCTCTTCAACCAATAGAATCCTGAGGGAGTGGTTCTGCTGTGTGTCCATATATTCTCACGCAAAGGATGCTGAATCTCTTCCATCGCAGAAATACCCTCCCACCCTCCCTACACGTGTTTTGCTATGTTAACATTTCTTTTTCCCGGTTACAGAGGAGGCACAGATAGGTGGGAGAGCTCCTGCAGTCGGCGACTAAGAGATATGGTGCTATCGCTGTTTGGCCAAATGTCACTGCCCCCTTCAAAGCATCCTGGTTCTTGGTTACCTTGTGCGGGGACCCTTTGTCCTGTATTGTATGGCACTTTATCGTGAGCCCAGAGGTGGAGTAGTCATAATTACGCCAGATTTAGCACCTTCCAATCGTAAGGTACCAATGGTAGTGCCTGTGGCCGTACACTGTTTGGTTCATCTATTAGTTGTCAGTTGACTCGCAAGTGCTCTCACCGCCACCAAGTTTATATATAATCAGTAGTAAACTGTGACCTGCTTTAGCCAAACTAGAAGTTGTCAGTGTGTTTATTTCATTAGAGGTTCAGAGATTGTTGATGATGACTGTTGAAAGGTTTTGTGCGTGAAAGAAGTGAATCTGTAGTATAGAACATTTGTTCGCATATGTATATATATATATATATATATATATATATATATATATACATTGCACTCTCCAAATACACAATTGATGCTGTCCTACAGTAACTACTTTTCTATATTAAAATCAGGGAATGTTAGTTACACATATTGCAGTATATGTTAAGCTAACCAACTCACGCCAAAGTCATTTTTTTTTAAGTTTAATTATATTTTAAGGGTATGAACTATCAATGCACAATGGGATAATGTCAAACCACCTGGTAGGACAGAGCACATAAATATTTTGTTTGTCATTATATCATCATCAACTATTTATATAGCACCACTAATTTCGCAGAGCTATACAGAAAACTCACTCACATCAGTCCCTGTCCCATTGGAGCTTACAGTCTAAATTCCCTAACACACACACAGACCGAGAGAGACTAAGGTCAATTTAATAGCAGCCAATTAACCTACTAGTATGTTTTTGGCATGTGGGAGAAAACTGGAGCACCTGGAGGAAACCCACGCAAACACGGGGGAAAACATACAAACTCTGCACAGATTAGGCCATGGTCAGGAAACAAACTCATGAGTCCAGTGCTGTAATGCAGAAGTGCTAACCACTAAGTCACTGTGCTGCACAATTAAAGGTACCCAATACATTAAAATACAGTTGAAGCAGGGCCGTCATTGGGCACAATGGGCAGGTGCCCGGGGGCCCTGCAGCCCAGGGGGGCCCGTCGGAGGCATCACAAGAAGAAAACCTGAAAAAAAAAGAAGAAGAAAATACTTACCTTGCTGTCAGCTGGCGATCTGGCTCCCTCCCTGGTCTCCTCCTCCGTGCGGCGCTGGCAGTGCATGTCAGGCGTGACGTCATCACGCCCGCCCGACATCCATTGCGGAGCGCGACAGAGGAGGAGACCAGGGAGGGAGCCGGATCGCCAGCTGACCGCAAGGTAAGTATTTTCTTCTTCTTTTTTTTTCAGGGTTTTTTTTTGTGCTGCCTCCGACGGGCCCCCCTGGGCTGCAGGGCCCATATATATAGCCACTTTTTTTTCTTTTTATATATATATATATATATATATATATATATATATATGTACAAGTTAACCCATGCATGATACTCATGTATTCTAGTCAAATCAAGCTACTTAAGGTGTTAAAAAGGTTCTTGTCATGCATTTGGGCCTAGCCCAGGCCTCCTCAGGGGAAGAGCGTTACTTCCCGATGCAAGCGCCCTTTTTTAACGTGGTTTTGTCCACATGTCACCACCTCATCATTTTTCTCCATCACCTCATCCTTCATCTTTATCGCCACATCTATCCAGATGTCCATCCAGACACAGGGATCTCTCTCAGCGGTCCTGAGTATCACACTCCTCTCGCTCTGTCACCCCTGGCAACCACCAACCACTCCCCACTGTCACTTCTCCTTCAAGAAATATATATATATTTTTTTAAAATCTTTATAAACACTTTTAACAATTAACAAATTAAATTAACAAATTAAAAACATCTTAGTATACCAAATTTCAGCCCTTTCTGAGTTTTTTTTCCCACACACACTAAGAATTTAGTAGGTCAGTGTATAACTCCGCCCAGCAGGTGGCGCTGCAGCTTGTTTGTTTGTTTTTCCCACACACACACACACAGACTAACACACGCCACTAGGCTTTTATATTATAGATATATATGGACCCCGGTGCACTGCTTTGCCCGGGGGCCCAAAAGGTTGTTAAGAGGGCCCTGAGTTGAATCAGCTTAAACCTAAGTGCTATTTTCCTACTGTACCAGCACTCATGTGCCAGTAACATAGCTGAAACCTGCAGGTGTACAAAACTCCTGTGTGCCACTTGTCTCACCACCTAAATAGTGCCAAAAAAGCAAAGCTGTGTGCATACTGTAACAGTTTTTGTTCGACAGTTATAGTTAACATTTTATAATTCTATCAATTTATAAATGTTTCCTTGGACATGTTGCAGAGCAGCAGGTGAATGTAAGCATGTATAAGTGTTACAAGCTATAACAAATACATCTCACAATAAAGTAGGAAGGAGATGGGAGCTGCAGATGAAGGCTCACAGGACCCAAATGCATCTCTAGGGCCACTTATTGCCCATCTTTGGTCTACATGGACTTTCATATACTATACTATACTGTACTTTATTACTAGATTTCCTGTCCAAATACATACTGAATCTATCTCCTCCCTTTTATTTGCAATAAGAAGGACAGGTGAAATGGTAGCAAAAGGTGGAAGTGACAGATAAAGTGAAAACCAACAAATATATACTGTGTATATACTTCTATATATAGATATATATATAGATATATATACAAATATATCTGTATATATTTCTATCTATCTATAAATATGTATGTGTGTGTGTGTGTATATATATATATATATATATATATATATATATATATACTGTACAATGTGTCATAGTGTTGGATATTTATTATTAACAGTAATGTGATGTTCTGAGAAAATGTCGTAGATGTTTCTGATTACAATATAACTTTTAACACCAAATAAATCACATTGATGTGGGCAGATATTTCCCTCACTGCTAATGCCTGGAAGGTGATGAGTAGCTATAAATTCTTTATCACTTCATTCACATGGACTTGAAAAGGGCTCCCAGCCCCTGGGGCCAAAGAGAGCATTCAGAGGATGTCCTTGTACACAGAGCCAGGGGCCGTATCACAATATCTTAATCTTCTGCAGCTCATTGAAGGTACATGTTCTGTCAGCTCAGGTTTCTGGCTATTGTATTGTTCTCATGCAATGACATTACTGCTGTGTGTGATCCACACTATGCAGACTTTGAGATTTCCCTATTTACAAGTCACATGTCCGAAAATGATCTAGATTTAGGGGCCTAATTATGAAGCCTTTTTCTGCTTGGTTTAGGCATTTTTAAGTAAAATAGTAATTTAAGAAAATCCTAATGCAGAGATATATCAGAGATATGTCCTGCATTAAGCAAATTACCTGATTAACCAAAGTCCCCATAACAGTCAATGGGGACTGGCCAATTTTATTGAGTTCCAGCTTAATTTTTCAGAACTTGTCCCCGAAGGCTAATGCCACCTGAAGCAGGTGTAAGCCATTGAATTCTATTGGGAGAGCATTGCAGAAGAGGGGTCTTTGGATCCCTCACAGCAACTTACCTGCTTTCCCCTCGCTTTGCTTTATGACAAGATGGTGATACGCCCATGATGCCGGCAGCTAAGGTTTGTATCTGTTGTGATTGATGCGGATGGGAAACGGGTTTTTCCTTATTGTTCTCTTTATTTTTGAAGATATAGATTGACCAATGGAAACGACGTGCATTGATGATTTGTGAATGAACTCAGGAACGGACACAGTGGTCGGAATGGAAACAGGAGAATTCTGACCAGTAGATTTGACTGTGGATGGAGTATATTTCTGATAAACGGTATTAATAAAGTCCATGGTATTATGAATAATGGAGTCATTGGAATTAAGTAATGAAAAGGCCCAAGTTAGTGGCCCCCCTTTGAAATACATTATTATTGAAGCTACTTGATTAATTTGGTCAACAAAAGAATCCAGAGAGTCTTGAAACAGTTTGAAACAAAGTTGATGTACTGTAGTCAATTGTTTGAGGTCTCCATCAAAAAAGACTGAATGAGGATCTGATGATTCACAAGAGGCTTCTGGGCACTCTGGCTCAATAGCAGACTCTGGGTGCTCTGGCTCCATAGCAGACTCTGGGGAGTCCCCAATTTGGGCAGCAGTCTCTGGAGAGTCCCCGACTTGTACAGCAGAGCAGGAGTCAAAGAATGGGATGGCAGAGCAGGAGTCCCCGACTGGGAAGGCAGAGCAGGAATCCCCGAATGGGACGGTAAGCTGGGCACACCTGACAGAAAGCCCAGACTGGGCACACCACTCAGACTGGACAGCACGGTGAGAGACTATGGACCGGCCAGCACTGTGAAAGCCTTGGACCGGACAGCACTGTGAAAAGTCCCGGACCGGACAGCACTGTGAGAAGCCTTGGACCGAATATGGCCAGAAGGCAATTTGGACTGAACCGAACTGTGTGGCAACTCGGGCTGAACCGAACTGTGTGGCAACTCAGGATGAACCAAACTGTGTGGCAACTTGGGCTGATCCATCAGGAATGTCTCTTTAGACTGGAGAGACAGGGTCCCCTCTGGAATGGACTGGAGGGACAGGTCCCCCTCTGGAATGGAATCTAAGGGCAGCACGCCCCTCTGGAATGGACTGTAAGGGAAGCGACCCCTCTGGAACGGACTGTAAGGGCAGCAACCCCTCTGGAGCAGGCTGTAAGGGCAGCACCCCCTCTGGAGCAGGATGTAGGGGCAGATTCTTCTCAGAAGCAAGTCGTAGTTCAGGAACAGAGACAGCAGCTGGCAACTCGGAACTGGAGGCAAAAGCTGGCAATTAGGACCTAGGGGCAGAAGATGGCAACTCGGAACTGGAAGCATCATCATCATCATCATCACCATTTATTTATATAGCGCCACTAATTCCGCAGCGCTGTACAGAGAACTCACTCCCATCAGTCCCTGCCCCATTGGAGCTTACAGTCTAAATTGCCTAACACACACACATACACACACACAGACTAGGGTCAATTTGTAAGCAGCCAATTAACCTACCAGTATGTTTGGGTTTTTTTGGAGTGTGGGAGGAAACCCGAGCACCCGGAGGAAACCCACACAAACACGGGGAGAACATACAAACTCCACACAGATAAGGCCATGGTTGGGAATTGAACTCATGACCCCAGTACTGTGAGGCTGAAGTGCTAACCACTTAGCCACCGTGCTGCAGAAGATGGCAACTCAGAACTGGAGGCAGAAGATGGCAACTCGGAACTGGAGGCAGAAGATGGCAACTCGGAACTGGAGGCAGAGAGGAGCTGGCAACTTGGAAAAGAAAAGAAAAAACAGTAGGTGATAATTAGTGATAAATAAGTGATAAATATATGACCTCTGTTAATAGAGTGAGGTCATATATTTATCACTAATTTTAAAGATGAATAGGCACATTCAGTTGTTTTAATATTACACAGTTATCACCTAATCACTTATACACTTGCTTGTTATATTTTGCTGAATTTTATCTATGATGTTTTTTAGGTTATCAATAAAAGTTATGTTTTAGATTCTGAGAATTTAATACTATCCAATATCATTATCCAACTAGCAAGCTGTGCATCAATTTTAAATAACCTCCTGGTTTTTTGAACATTATATATGGGTTTGTGATGCACCCCTTCATTTAAAGAACATTAGAACTATTTAGTATATACCTTTACACAATAAAGGTGTTCTAACTCCTACAATTAGTGCAACCCCTCCCCTTTTTCTCTAATTTTCCTTTAAACCTTGGAACAGGAGGCAGAATCTGGCACCTTGGAACAGGAGGCAGGAGCTGGCACCTCGGAGCTGGAAACAGAGAATGGCACCTCGGAAGAGGAGGTAGGAGCTGGCACCTCAGAGCAGGAGGCAGGAGCTGGCACCTTGGAGCAGGAGCTGTCACCTCGGACCAGACAACAGGAGCTGCCACCTCGGAACAGGTGACAGAAACTGACACCTCTGTACTGGCAGCAGAAACTGGCATCTCTGGACTGGCAGCATGAACTTGCACCTCTGGACTGGCGGCAGAGACTGGAGTTGGTAGATTGGGCCTAATTCTAGGGATCAGAACAGGCTGTACTGTGGAAACGGGAAGTGAACATATCCAGAATGAGGAGGGGAAAAACAAAAGAAGGTTCCGTAGACTGTCGTGGCCTGCTGAGAGGACAGTCTTGTAAGAAATGTCCATTACTGGCACAGTAAAGACATACTTTGTTAGTCCTTCTGCACCGCCGCTCCTCTTCAGTCAGAGGGTGGCTTGGACTACCTGCTAACCTGGAGTTTGTTACACAGCAGTTCTTGATTAAATACAAGTGTGTGGTAGCACTATTAAAAGGTGTTGTTTGCACAGTTTCAGCAGCAGCAGAGAAAATAGATTGAGATAAATCAACAGCATTAGAATTGAAAGAGACATCTGACAGTCTTTTGAGTGGGTCTGTGAGTAAAGCAGATAACTGAGCCAGCTGAGAGCGTAACAAAATTATTTCCATTTGTAGAGACTGTAGCAGAAGCAGTTCAGTCGTTTGTAAGGCAGACATGTTTGCAGGAGAACACAAATGGAAATAATTGCAATGAGGGTCCCAGGAACAAATCTGAAGCAGGATCTTTCACACGACAGTCATGTGAAAGATCCTGCTTCAGATTTGTTCAAGGCTATTTTTTAGGCTGGCCATTCTGTTATGAAACTGTTCCACAAACTAGGTCTTGTAATTATAGCCATTGAGGCAGACATATGATGAAAATCATTGAATTGTTTATTGCAGAGAAATCAACAATCCAGTTGATGAAATGAACACAGAATTGGTCAGAGTATAAATAGATATTTAGGTATAGCAGATTAGCAGGGGTAATGCAAATGTCAGGTTACCTCCAGGAGAAGATACAGGTGATTGATTAATGCTGTACAAAGAAGCAGGAACTGGCTAAGCATGGATATCCACAGAAACAGAGAAAACAGAGTAGTAATACAAGGTACAAACATAAAACAAAGGATACTAGGATAGGCAGGCATATATAGGACACAGTCAAGTGTGGATGATTAACTAGCTGTGCTTGTTATCCCCTGGTAGTAGGAAAAGGCAGAACAGCAGCACCTCTGCTGGATCATAAGTACTGTAGGATAATACAAACAATAGAGTCCAAAATAGGCCCAGAGGCAGGAGTTGCAGAGATGTAACAGCCTCCTGAGGAATGCTGGAGAAGACGTGAGGCAGATCATAGCAAGGTTCACTGTGTTATTGTCGAGGATGAGGAATAGGGTACTGGAGGTGGATGGTGAGGGCTGCTAGTGGTTATAAAAAATTAGATACTAGTAAAACTAGAGAAAAAATGTGTAAGTAAAACTAGTACAATGCAGTTAATGCAGATGTTATGGGCACCGGGAGTCTACTATCAGTCTGGATTAGCGATGACCTTCCTAAGGCACGAAGTATAACAAACCCCCTGGTCTTCACCAAGAACCGCCGCAGGCAAGATGGATTTTGCTGCCAGAGGCTTGCAGGTTGCAGCCCTTAGGTTGGTGCCCTGACGGAGTAGAGGAGTGACAGATGGTAGAGGCAACAGAACTGAAGCAGAACCAGGAATGGTGGTACAGAGGTATGCTGGTCTGAAGCACTTGAAGTAATGAGAAATACGATAGAATCCGTAGCTGTAGTCAGTAAGGAAGAGCAAGGACTGGTACACAGAAGTGATCATGGTACACAGGGAGATCTAAAGCCGTAGTATAAAAGGAGCTGGGTGTGGTACACAGGAGAAGCGCAGCACAGAAGTGAAATTCAGAAAACTAAGTCAGAAGGATGTAGGTTAATTGGCTGCTATCAAATTGACCTTCGTCTCTCTCTCTCTATGTGTGTGTGTGTGTGTGTGTGTGTGTGTGTGTGTGTGTGTGTGTGTGTATAATAGGCAATCTAGACTGTAAGTCCCAATGGGGCAGGGACTGATGTGAGTGAGTTCTCTGTACAGCGCTGCAGAATTAGGAGCACTATATAAAATACCTGCTGATGATAATGATTATGATGATATGCCGGATCTGGTAGACAGAAGTCTAGCCACAGAAGGAATACCAAGAAGTAGAGTCAGACAAAGCCTGGAAAACACACAACAGCACTAAACAATTAAAGATACCAAGGAATAGATTAAAATAAATGGCTAAATAATCAACCTCCCTATGGCAGAAGTCAGATGAATCAACTGGGAATAATTTCCTCCAAACATAGAAATGTATGATATTTATACATCTACATGTGTGTAACTAATTCATATTAAAACAAATGCAGAAGCACTTAGATAAACCGAGACCGGTCTTAGTAGAATAAACTCACTGTCCACTGATAATAAAACTTAATGAAGGATCCATTGGTTGAAAGTTTCCTGATTAGCGGTATAGTTCAACCTCCACTAGTTGCCAATTACTCCTGAAATGATCCTGCCGTAATAGGATTGATACTTCACAGCTTTACACGGATATACAGCCAAGATGAACAACTGTGACGAAAGACTATATTAGCCCAACAAATGTCCGCAAACGTATAAATTCATCATGTGTCCACATACGTTAAATATTCTCAGGTCCAATAGGTATAAGCATGGAGGACTTTAGAACACCTTCCAGTGGCCACTGTTACAAATGGTATACAACTGAAAAAGGATCCAACAGGACAAGTTCAGCTATGAATAAACATAATCAGTATCAGACGTTTCTTTCTCACTCCACACTGTCGACCCATTTCGCTTAGCTCAGCCAAACTTTCTCAAAGACAAAGTGAGTGTGGATAGAGTCGATCTTCCTTATATAGTTCCAGGTTGTTTTCCTGATAATTAGTTAATTAGTAATTCTACCATTGTCATCTAGGTGAGGTGTGTATCACAGATCACATAATTCAAACAATGGGACATTTATATCATATAGTTTAATATAGGGAAGCCTTAGAGTTCCGAAACACGGAAAAGGAAAAATAAAAATAGAAATAAATATAAAAAAATTTAAAAATATATAAATATTAAAATAAAGATAAATTTTAAAATAAAAATAAAAAATAAAATATAGTATAAAACAAACATATAAAGTCAAAAGTCCAAAAACATAATAATAATAATAATATATTTTTATCCCTATGGGATATACTGTATGGAATATAAATATATTATTATTATTATTATTATATTTTTTGACTTATACTTTATTTGTTTGTTTATTATAACTATATTTTATTTTTTAGTTTTAGTTTTATATTTATTCTTATATTTATTTTGATATTCATCTATTTTTTAAATTTTATATTTATTTCTATTTTAATTAAAAATTTTAATTTTCCATGTTTGGGAACTCTGAGGCTTCCCTGCAATAAACTAGATGATATAGATGTCCTGTTGGTTGAATTATGTGATCTAGGGTGTGATACACCATGCTTATACCTATGGGACCTGACGATATATAACGTATGTGGGCACATGCTGAATTTCTACAGTTTTCGGACATTTGTTGGCCTAATTTAATCTTTCTTTTTATTATGTACTTAGTTACACACATTTAATTGTATAAATATAATACATTTCTGTGTTTGGAGGAAACTATTCCCAGTTGATTCATTTGACTTCTGCCATAGGGAGGTTAATTTTTTAGCCATTTATTTTAATCTATGACTTGGGCTTAAATGTATCAATGTCCGGATTCTTCAACTCTGGCGAGATCGGCGTCTTCAGCGCTTAAATTTAAAGCGGCGCTGCCTTGTAAAGGGAAGTTTCCCTTTACAAGACAGCGCCGCTTTAAATTTAAGCGCTGAAGACGCCGATCTCGCCGGAGTTGAAGAATGCGGACATTGATACATTTACCCCTTGGTATCTTTAATTGTTTAGTGCTGTTGTGTGTTTGCCAGGATTTCTCTGTTTATAGTGGGTTTAATATTAATATTCTGTACAATACAGCTGCTGATTGACAAATAGATTTTTAATCTACCTTTGTCATAACTGATTTCAGCACAGGACACCCACTTTTTTTAGAGTCAGACAAAGCCAAGGTCATACACAGGGAGGCAGAATACATGCAATAATAGGAGTCATGGGGACCCAGATGCTGAGGATAAAAACCTGTTGCTCTGACAAAGGCAGTGTGTCGGAGCGCTACTGATATAGGAGAGTGGAAATTAAATTCCCCATCCCAGTGTCACATGACCGCAGCTGCCGCATGGATGTTGACAGAGTGGGCGGCTGAGCCAGAACGGGGATCAGGTAAGTCTCTTACAGTACCCCTCCTCTTTATGGGGTGAACTCTGGACACCCTATAAGACTGCTGTGGATTTTTTTTAATGAAAGCTTTTTAATTTATCCGGAGCATCTAAATCGATAGCGGAAATCCAAGCGCGTTGTTCGGGTCCATAATCTTTCAAATCAACAAATAAGAGAGTATAATATTTTGTTAATCTCATACTCTTGGTCCTGTACAGAGACCGCTGCGGGAGACCTCTCAGAAAAGAAAACTTGTTGATAACAAATGGTTTCTGAAGGGACACGTAAAAAACATTAGGTATTTTCAGAGTGGGAGATAATTCCAATAGAAACACCACTGGATTGACGACCTCTGATATCTTGAAGAGACCAATAAAACGAGGGGCAAATTTCCTGGAATGGACCTGAAGGTGAAGGTTTCAAGTGGACAATCACACTTTATCGCCAAGAGAGAGTAGAGGAGCAGGTTGTCTCTTTTTATCATAAGACCTTTTGCTTAGAGTACAGGTTTGAAATAATCTGCCTTTGATTTGGGCCCACCAAGAAGAAAATTCTGCAATAGAGAATACACAGAGGGAGCTCTGAACAGAGGTAAATCACGGAACGAAGGAAGTTTAGGATGAAATCCCTGAAGGGCAAAGAAAGGAGAGACTGAAGTAGAGTTGTGACAATGATTATTATGGGGCGAATTCCACCCTAGGTAATAGATAGACCCAATTATTATGTTTGACAAAGATATAGCATCTGAGGAACTTCTCAAGCTATTGATTGGTTCTCTCAGTCAAACCATTGTTCTGGGGATGATAGTCAGACGAGAAGTTTAACATAATACCACACACATGGCAGAAGGCTCTCCAAAATTTTGCTACAGTCGCAACCGAGCAGGACAGTCACATAAATTTGGGACTACCCCACCCAAGTGAGGACAGTTGGCTAACATTGCCCAAGAACTTGAAGGGGATGGGAAGAGTTTGAGAGCAGCCTAGCACTGTCTCAAATAATAGCCATGTCCCTTGCATACACTCCTCCTGCAGCGTGGTATGGAAACCCCCCTCTATAATTCCTATGTTTGCACCTACATATTGACGATAGCAGCCCAAGCTTTGCGCTCTGGTGCTGGGAACATTTTTGGTTGGGTGGGGGGGGGGGGGTATGCCATGTTTTTTCAAAAATAATTTATTTTCTTTTTTAAACACTGCAAAGGTCCATGCTGATGATTACAATAATTTGCACAAATCTTTGCACCAGCCATCAGGCACCCTCAAAAGAAACTGCTACTGGTAGATGTACCTGTGTGTTCCTGCAGGTCAGCATCATTGATTATTATGCAAACATGCCCTTACTGTACTCAGCCTGTGTTTGCCTATTCTGTTCTGCTTCTCCATTCATAAGAAGGCGCAAGTGTCACATGCTACCTACTCTGTTTACAGACGTATGCGCGGACAAGTGCAGTGCAAAATAGCATATTTTACACTAATCAAATAGGCGTACTGCCAACGTGGCCTCAGCTCCAGAGGGTTTTCTTTTAATAAAAATGCTAAATATTTATTATGTGAATGCAGGATGGGGTCATATATCTCTATATGCAAACATCACCATTTAGGGTTTGCGCTGCTCTTAAAGGACTTTAACCTCCTACAATAGTATTTGATGACTGTAGTTCTTAAATGCTTATATTAAATGGCAGTGTGAAATGTGATATGCTGGCTTGTGGAGTATAATTATATAAGAGAAAGTTTAAGAGAAATTATGATTAGAAATAATGGGAAGATACAGTTACTTGAGGCTGTAGAGTTCATTAATCATTATATTGAAGACACTATGCAGTACTGTGCTAGAAAGCCATTATTCCACTTCTGATCATTTGTGTGTTCAACCATATCTACTAGCTGTTTCCTGAAAATGATTAATGATATATAAGGGCCACAAGATAAATATGGGGATGTTATTGTTTGCTGTCCTCTCTATGCAATAACAGTTTTGTCAGTGACCTTTGTGGAGATTTACAGATGAACTTGATCAGTTTCATGTTGTTGCAGAATGTGCTGGAGCGTAGTTGATGAGGTCTCAATAGAATGAAATCTCCTAGGGGGTGTTATGTTAGACAACAGAGAGAAGGGCTTCCCTGTCTAGCTTTCAGATTTAAGTGGTCAGGCCTCGTGTTCTAACATTAGATGATCTACTGATAGCGACAATGTTACCTTGAATAACTCATGAGTCTGTAATCCAATTGTATTTAGCTGTTAACAATTAACTGCAAAAAGCCAACAATTCAAATACATATTCTTTTTTTCATTAGATGCTAATTTAATTTCTAGGTATGTGTGTCATATTTAAATATATCTTAAAGATGTAGCTCAATATTGTCTCAATGCTAGCAGACATATTAGTAATGGTGCATGGAGACATTTGTTACAGCCTGTGTCGCAGATACCAATGAAAGATGATCATCCCACACATAGTTAAGCTGGGTGCACACTGCGGGTTTGTCACCCAACTATCGTGCCAGTCACAACTGTTAGATCCAAGATTGAATTAGTATGTACGCTGCTACGATCATGTTTTATCGTACCTAAGCATCGTATCGTTTGATTTGTGTTTAGTAACTGACTAATAAGCACTATGTACAATGGAACGATGTCAGGCAAATTCTGCAGTGTGTTTGCACTCAGGACCAGCAGTGTACGCAGATCTCCATAGAGTATACAGAGTAACGATGTTTTCAGCAGACGTTTATGACAGATAAAGAGCACAGATATGAAGGTAAATCGTGTAAACTCGTGTGAGTGTGTACACATGAATCAGCATGCTGTTTGGGACTGGAAAAATCGTTATGGATATTGGCATTGGGAGAAATTTTCTGTATTGTGCAACCAGTTTTAGACATCTTACTCAGAAATATTCAGAGAAATGGGTAAACAACACCTCACAACCACATAAATAATGGTTTGTCTTGACAACTGTGTGGCAAAAACTGAAAAACAATTGTTGTTATTGTATTTTCTATACTCTCAAAAATTACAATGGCAAGCAACATTATTTTGTTAAATCTATAAGAATGATGTTCAGTCTTTCACCTTACTCTCATTTAAGCATAGAACAGGTGTACACATGGACATTCAGGACCCTTGTGAGGATACTGGGCTTATGTTTCGCTGTTTTACCTTCTCAGTCAAACCGACAGCAGTTTTATGTGCTGGTTGAGGGTCCCAGGTAATTCTTTTTTCCCAAAAAAATTGTTTATTAAAAGCACCACAAGCAATTCAATCAAAGGTTACAGTATCACATTAGTAACAAGCTTTCATCAGAAATATAGATTTATTTGTAACATAGATCAAAATGCATGAATACAAGCACGGGCTGACGTTACAAATTTTACTAGCAATATGGGAAGAGGGTGTAGGATGAGAACCAATGAGGGCTTGAGGTCTGGATTGAGGAAGCAGGGGGCTATAGCTTCCCTTGGAGTCTTATCCCAACCACTGAGTCATACCATTCACTCCTCTACCGACAGGGGACTGTTTCCAATGACCCTGGACAGCCCAGCAGGAGTTGTAACCCCTCGTCAGTACTGTCCCTAAGTAGACCGCTAGCTGATGACTGAGTTGCACATTTTAAACCCAGTCTGGTTCCCACACAGGTGTAGCATCAGCAGTGCAGGTTGTAGATAAGGTTTCTCCACTGCATTGGGTACAGTCATATCAGAGGGCAGTCATTTAGCCTCCCACAAGTTTTCGGGTTGCAGCAGGCACCTTGAGGTAAATGGCTCCAGGAAGTCTAGCTGGCCTTGATGGAGAACAAAGGCAATAAAATATAACATAATGTGCTTAGGTCTCTGGTCATACCCTGAGTTACCTCATTCTAGTCTTTTCTGAGGAGAAAAACTGACCAGCACAACATGGCCAACCACTAGCAAGGACAGTCCTGGTTGGCTGGGTCTCCTGGTGACCCCAGATGAAAGTTGTTATTTTAGGGGACATGTTGGAGAATTTAACTATAGAACCCCTCCTAACGACATTTAACCACACATAAAACACCATAATACAGAATACATTTTACAGTTTCACAACACATCATAATTACTGGTGAAGATATATGCTGTAAATTAATGTTAATTTACAACATACCAGAATATGTTTTTAAATTTTAAAGTAAATCAAATCTTTTGGGGTCCCAAAACCAGGGAACATATTTTTCTATATTTTTCTACCAATTTTCAAAACCTCTGCACACCTCTGGTGATTTTAACCTCCAAACAGCGGGATGTATTATTCAACGGTTTGGAGAGCCCAAACACAAATTGCTGAGAATGTCTATTTTAAAACCCCTACACTGCATTCGGTTTAGGGGAAACAAGCATGAGTTAGTGTAAAATCCTACCTCCCCTTTCTTGCCGGGTTGTGCTACTTAGCATTTGCCCTGGTCCTCTGGGGAAGGAGGCAAGAACAAATGCTACACAATGTGCCCTTTCTGGTACTTCTGGCTAGTGGGTACCACGGAAAAAAAACAATGTGCCCTTTACAGAGCTCTAGTAATTATATTCTGCCCCCCTAATGAATCAATAAGTAACTAGTGCCCTTGTAGTGAAAAATAAATAGCTAATGCCCCGTTATTATAAACTATAAATAAATAGTGTTTCATTTTTAATTAAATAAATATTTGTCCCTTTTTTTTGTAGGGTCAGAGATGCTTACCTTAAATTTGACCAGCGCCAGTACGGACATGTTACCATGGAGACAAGGGATGCATTTATAAAGTGCAGGGTGACCAATTACTTATAAATATTCTCCTGCACCCTGCTATTCTACCTAGACTCTGTCCAAAAAGTGAGCTTGAACCCAATTGCAAATGCTAATTGCAAATTTGGTCCTCTCCAGCTCCTTTTCTTCCTACTCTTGCGCTCTAGATCAGTATGGTGAGCTGACTTCTGGAATATGCAGAAGGTAGCTTTGGAGAGATGCAGTTCTGTCTCTCAGTTGTACTTACTGGTCTAGTGAGAGTGCAGTTGGTGCTGTGGAGGTAGAGTGCGGTAAGGTATACTTGCTGCTCACTTTGGGACTCCTGGGATGGTGGCTTGTAAGAAAAATGTTTATTTGTTTTGTTTAAGCAATCCATCACCACTACCTTATAATGAATAAATAAAAAAACATTGAAGATTAGTTCTTTTTAATTTAGAGACTGTTTACCAAAATGGAGAGGAAGGTGACAGTAAAAAAAAGTAATAATTGATGAAACTAATAAGGGTATATTAGTGTTTTTTATGTGTATGTCTGTTTTGTTTTCACCAGAAAATGTTTATTCATTATAGCCAGTATAAAATGAGCATTTTAATATCAGCATGCTTATTACTCCAGTGCTTTTTATCTCATCAGCAAACAGTAAAGATTATGGAAGACCAGAATTTGTCTTGGATAAGGTAGTATTGTGACATCAGCCCAGAGGGATATCTAGAATTCAGTGTAAGAAAACACCAGACCTTCTCACACATGTCACTGCCTATGGTACAGTGTGGTGCTCGCTTTAAATGGCTGAACATGGAGTGCATATTGAACTTCACAGTAAGAGTATGGAAGGGGGATTAAGTTCTTTGCGAATGTTTACTTTTAGCCGGCTCTCAACCCTGTCAATGAAAATGATGTGTTTTTGTTGGCAGTAGCAAAGAACAAATGCTAGGAGCGGGTCCATTTGAAAAATTCCACGTTTTCTTAAACACTCTGAAATCAGCATTTAAAAACGTACGTATTAACCAGCACCACTAATTTCATTATACTGTTAATGTACATCATAAGTATGGCTTTCCACGCAGTTAGTGACCGTGTAAGGGCATTGTGAGTGTTCCACTGCGTAATCCTTGCTTAATCCTTCCCAACCCTGTCAATCAACACAACACAATCAAGATATTTATGAGCATATCCAACTGGAGATCTGGAATAATTTAAAAACTCAAAATGACCAAATCCAGGAGAGAAAGAAAAAAAATAATTTTCCACTGGCAGAATGACTCTGTGCCAGGAAAAATAAAATTGTTGACCTGGTACATTTAATTGAATTTTCTACCCCGTAAGTGTTGTGGAAGCCAGTGAGTAGGATAATGTATCAGTACTGAAAACTGTAGCAGTATGCTGATTGGCTAAAATACTTTCAGGTAAAAGGTCATCATCACTTTTACAGAATTTCCACAGTAAGCTTATTGTTTGAGGTTTCTGATAATATCCCATGTTACATGGGATAAACATACATGGAAAGTGCAATAAAGAAACAATATAACATATTGTAAGAAGAATCAACTGAATTATGATTAAAATAAATCTGGCAACTACAGTTTTGTTCGTTATAATCCATAATAGATAGTGTTAAAATATGTCCATGAAATTTGAATTGTCTGAAATGAAACTGCTGTTTTTGGCAAGGAAGTTGTTATAAGCTCCTGTTATGTCACGTGAATATTGATGAGTTATATATTGCCTTTAGTTGAAATTGTCACCTTTAATGCCCAGTATACTCATTTGTATGTTGGACTCATATTGGGCCTCATTTAGAGTTGAACATAAGTCCATCTTCAGGCAATAAAAATGCATCTTGAATAAACTTGGCCACACTGCGGATGCACACAGAATCACATGCACATATTTAGAACTGAGCGTATCTTAGATTTGCGGCCCTTTGTGCTTGGAGATGCTTGTCAAGAGTATTAACATGTAAGTACAGTACAGTAATGGCGCCCACCGCTCCTCTTGCTGATAGATCTGATTTTTACTTTTCATTTTGCCTGGTGCACATTTCCATGCAGATGGTGATGACAGTCACATCATTTCAACAATCGCATCTATACTCTAGATTGAAATGAAAATACAGCCGCAGAACTGTAAGTGCATACGGAAAAGGCGCAACTTGCATCCAACTCTAAATAAGCCCCGTTATGGGCAGTGAAGACACAGACGTTTATCTTACAAAATACTGAGACTTAAGAAAAAAAAATGTCTATAGAAAGGATTAATCAAGCTGTGTATTACCAGCTTTTGTAGAACTGTAAGTATCAGGATGTCACGCCAGACTCAGCAATTATGGCAAGGACTGGAAACTGAGCGCAGACAACTGCGAAAAACTAATTTTGGCATTTGGATTAAATTCTAATCTCTGCAATACATCTACCATTTTTTGAGTATAGTGTCCTAACTTTTCAGAATGTATGGGTTCAATCCTTATCATAACATTTTCTGCATAAGGGGACTGTCACTGGCATAGGAAAGTGTTAGGTGGTGCGCCTGCTTGGAAAAGAAGAGTCTAGTCAGGCAAGAAGACTTAACCATGGGCAGCACAGTGGCTAAGTGGTTAGCACTTCTGCCTCACAGCACTGGGGTCATGAGTCCAATTACCGATCATGGCCTTATCTGTGCGGAGTTTGTATGTTCTCCTCATGATTGCCTGGGTTTCCTCCAGGTGCCTCGGTTTCCTCCCACACTCCAAAAACATACTAGTAAGTTAATTGGCTGCTATTAAAATTGACCCTAGTCTCTGTCTGTGTGTATGTTAGAGAATTTAGACTGTAAGCCCCAGTAGGACAAGGACTGATGTGAGTGAGTTATTTGTACAGCGCTATGGAAACAGTGGCGCTATATAAATAGCTGATGATGATGATGATGATGAACCAAACTGTGTAATAATTTAAGGCCACATGTGGAATTCTTTCTGATAACTGTTGCTTTGTACAAGCAACTTTCAAAAACTGTTTTAACAACCATTGTACTTATTGTATCATGGAACAATTCAGAGAGACATCAGCTGCAGGCACTGATCTGTGGCTTTTCCCCTACATGTTTTGTGGATCTTTACTCAGTTAGATTCATTTTCAGTGGCTGAAGAATAGATTTAGCTACCTGTGCTCCTGTGAAGATGTTTTTAAAACATGCACCATTGGTGAACTTCTGACCTGTCAAGTAGAATAGAATCACACAGAATCTTGGAGATTTGTGACTTTATGAGTGCTGAACTCTACAACAAAATATCATAGAGGTGGACTCTAACCCTTCAACCTCCCTCTTGGAGGAGATGATACCTTCGATTTAAGCTCAGTGTTGGGGGAAATGATACCTACGGCTTAACCTCACTGTTGGGGGAAATTATACCTTTACTTCAACCTCATTGTTGGTTGAGACAACACCATTGCTTTAACCTCTCTGTTAGGGAAGATGATACCTTTGCTCTAACCTCAATGTTGGTGCGGATAATAACTGAATCCATAGTTATCCAACCACTTCCACGTTCCTACATGGCCACACCAACTTATTGATTGGTCACGGCCTTTCGCGGGTTCAATAATCTGGATATCCTTGCCAGAAGCAGGACTTTCAAGAGGCATAGTGTCAGAGGAAATTATATCTCCACTTTAGGTTCACAATCTAATCTTATTAAAATAGCCCATCCAACATAACCCCTTCCACTTTGTACAACATGTCCTGCTCCTAAATTTCATACTTAATTTTCTTTTGCATTTACAGCTAATGGAATTAATTAACTGATGTGAAGAATGCTTTTTAGAAGGGGTCATGTTAGAGGATTTTCGAAAGACTTGCGACACACATTATGCTGAATGGACCTCATAGTCAGGTTACAACATTCTGCTGTTAGTTTTAGATGTCAAAATGTTTTTCATTTTAATTTACGCAGCACTCTTGGAAACGACAGCTCCATTAAATGTGGATGCAAATCAGGAACATTTTTTGGCAACAGCTGCTCCTTATCTGTCTAATTAAAAGCTAATAGGTCTGTCCCCTTTGTCATTGCAACCTCACCATGTTTATTTTTCCTAAAGCTCATTTATTTTAACAACTGCATTTTTGAAAGACACAAGGGATTTTATGTTTTTCAATGGTGGTTATTTCATTGTGACACAAGGCTCGCTAAGGCCCCCTCTTCCTGAGGATCCTGCCACATATAATTATATTTATACTGTATATCTTGTAGTCAAAGAAACATACACTGTTTCTATTTAAACCAGTTGCATTACAGTAGTGACAAGGCTACAATCGTTAAATAAGGGGATCATTTTATAGTTAGTCAACAGAATCTACTACAGATTGTCCAACATGACTCCTTCTATTGGTACTAAATATTGTGCTTCAGGACCGCTCTCTTCAATTACTTTTTCAGTTATCCAAGCTGAACTGAACTGTTTAAAAAAAAAAAAAGCCTCACTTCGATAAGTTAATAAACCACAGGTAACTGGAATGGTAAATTGAGTGTGTTCAGAAGCAAAGTTTTTAGTATAAGGGATTGTGTTGGAGATTGTGATATTAGAGATGTGCTGTGTAAATGCCATATACTACCGATATAGATGTATACTTACCTACTCTTGGAAACTTGTTTCCGGGAGAGAGGCGTGACTGGAGGGTGGAGGGGGCGCGGCAAATTGCGTCATTTTGGCCCCGCCCCATGATGGAAATTATGTTTTTGCGGGGCCAAAATGGCGCGATTCACTGACGCGATTCTCGGTGAATCGCGCCAATTTAAAAAGGGAATTCCGGTATGCGGGAGAAATGCCAGCTCTCGCGGGAGACTGACCGGAATTTTGGGAGTCTCCTGGACTTTCCGGGAGAGTTGGCAAGTATGTAATATACCTGTCTCCAAACTGTGTTTAACAATACTAACACGCCATGCTTAACCTTTAAACGTGGTGTCTATAAGTGGCATTAATTGATGACTGCTGCTTTTCACAGCATTCTGCCAGTAAACACTTAATAAAAGTTACACAGCATTTGCAGGTGGACTCAAATATTTCTTGCCTGCTCTCCACTTTTGGGAAATTCCTCGGTACAAACACTTTGTATCTAATCGCAGGACTTTGGGGCCAGGCGACAATGCGTGTCTCTTTTGTACATTTTAGTGGTATTATTACATTGGAATACATACACCTACAAAATGCACATACAACTGTACTTGGCTGTTGCAAAATGAATTCCATCAAAAGTATAAGCCAGGCTACCTAGCTGTGCGGCTGATTGAGGTTTTGGTGGTGAAGCTATTCAATTATTCATTTTTTTTTTTTTTTCATCCATTGTCATTTGCTGGGAAAATAGATTCTAATATTGCTCCCCAACGTCGATTCCATCTGAATTCAATATGCAGTATGTTTTACTGCATAACTAGAGTAATTGCACAACAAAACCTGCATGACATCACAACATAAAGTATTTTCACTGCAGCATTGCATTTTTTCAACTTTGGTAATGACCCTTTTATGTCCGTCCGCTTGTCGGCATCGGAAGCCCCGCCCACCAGATCCCACAATCCTTTTATACACACACACAGAGAAATCACACCCATGTTGTGCACCTGTGTGTGAATTCCTTTCTCCAGGTAACAGCGGAATCATTAACCCTGTCTGTACTGCTCCTTGCTGGACAGGTCCCATTCTGGTTACCTTTTCCACATACCCTTCCCCTTAGCTCTGCCATAATTGGCGAAGCGGAACTTGGCAAAAATTTCCTCTTTGCCAACTCCCCCTCTTCTGACCTCGCCAAACCAGGCGAATCGGCCAACCTGGGGAGCGCATCTCTCCTCGACATGGCATCTGCATTATTATGCAGAGCCCCTGGCCTATGTTCCACCTTAAAGCTAAAGGGTTGTAATGCCAGGAACCAATGTGTGAATCTGGCATTTACCTCCTTATTTGTGTGCATCCACTGTAGTGGGGAGTGGTCGGTAACCAGGGTATAATCCCTACCAAGTACGTAGTACCGGATTGCCTCTACTGCCCACTTAATGGCCAAACACTCCTATTCTACTGTGGCATACCTCTTTTCCTTCGGGAGGGGTTTACGGCTGAGGAAAAGAACCAGTCTCTCCTCATTTTTCACCCTCTGGGACAAAACTGCCCCCAAACCTGTCCCGGAAGCATCTGTCTGGAGAAAGAATCTCTCCCTGAAATTGGGTGCTTGTAGGACTGGTGCAGTGCACAAGGCTTCCTTCAAGTCGACCCAGGCAGCTTCCGAAGACTCAGACCATATTAATTTGTCCGGGTTATTCTCTTTAAGAAATTAGGTCAGTGGGAAGGCTCGGGTAGCAAAGCTTTGGATAAAGCGGCTGTAGTACCCAACCAATCCCAAGAAAGTCTGTGGTTGTGACTTTCTCTCTGGTTTAGGCCAATTCCTCACAGCCTTTTCCTTATCCATCTGGGGTTTTACATTCCCCCGACCGACCACATAACCCAGATACTTAGCCTCTGCAATGGCTAGCGCACACTTCAAGGGATTTGCCATAAGGCCATGACACCTTAATGACTGCAAAAACGCCTCCAACTTGGGAAGATGGGACTCCCAGTGCTGACTGTAGATGACTATGGCATCTAGGTAAGCGGTGGCGTATTCCCGGTGAGGCTTCAACAATTTGTCCATTGCCTGCTGAAACGTGGCTGATGCCCCACGCAGGCCGAAAGGTAATACCTTATATTGAAACAGCCCTTCAGGTGTAGAAAAGGCTGTTTTGGGTTGGCTGATGCAGTGAGTGGTATCTGCCAGTACTTTTCTCAAATATAGGGTAGTCAGATATTGACTACTGGCCAGATTCTCCACTAGCTCATCTACCCACGGCATTGGATAGGTGTCAAACCTAGACACTTTATTGAGCTTCCTAAAATCATTACAGAAGCGAATGGCCCCTGAAGGCTTAGGCACAAGGACTATGGGGCTATTCCACTCACTGGTGGATTCCTTCACTACCCCAAGTTTCAACAAGTCCTCCACCTCTCGCTTTACTGCAGCCCTTCGTGCCTCAGGTATCTTATATGGCCGCTGGTTAACTACAACTCCTGGTGGGGTGACAATGTCATGTTCAATTATTTTGGTACACCCGGGAATAGCCAAAAAGACGTCTGTATTCCGAGCTACCATTTCTAAGGCTTGTCATTGTCGTTACCAATGACAAAGTTAATGTCAGGGTTTCCTTTACCCACGGCTTTAACAAGTTAACATGATAGAATTGCTCTTTTTGCTATCTACCTAGTTTCCGCACTCTATTACTCTATTACCTCATAAGGGCCTTGCCAATGTACATACAACTTGCTTTCCTGAGTTGGTACTAGGATAGGCATCGTCTCACCTGGGTTAAAGGTGCGCAAGATGGCTCGGGTATCATAACCCTTCTTTTACCATCCCTGTGCTTCCGTCAGATGTTGTTTAACCAACGGGCCGATCTGTTGTAGTCAATCGTATAATTGGGCCACAAATTGTATTATATTTGGCTTCTTGGGTCCCTGCTGTTCCCACCCTTCTTTGAGGATATCCAGAACTCAGCGGGGTTGTCTCCCAAACAGGAGCTCACAGGGACTAAACCCTGTTCATACCTGAGGCACCTCCCTTATCGCAAACATGAGATAGGGTAACAGGGTTTCCCAATCTCTTTTATCCTGAGCCACAGCTCATTTGATAATTTGCTTTAGGGTCCTGTTAAACCGCTCAACCAAACCATCAGTTTGCAGATGATAAAACAAGGTCTTCAGTCTTTGTACCCTTAGCAATTTGCATAACTCCTTCATTAAACCTGACATGAAGGGGGTTCCGTGATCCGTTAGGATCTTTTTGAGGATTCCCAGTCAAGTGTACATTAACAGCAGCTCTTTGGCATTAGTGCTTGATTTAATATTCCTTAAAGGAATTGCCTCAGAGTATCGTATACCATAATCAAGGAACACCAATACATACTGATGCCCTCAGGCAGACTTTTCCAAGGGACCCACTAAGTCCATGGCAATTCACTCAAATGGAACTGGAATTATAGGAAAAGGTACCAGGGGTGCTTGATAGTCTGGTTTAGGGGCCATCCGCTGGCACACTGGGCAGGCTTGACAGTATCTCTTGACTTCCATATGGATTCCCGGACAGTAAAACCTCAAAAGCACTCAACTTAGAGTCTTCTCTTCTCCCAGATGCCCCCCAAAAGATGTGTATGGGCTGTTGTTGTAGTACTAAAGGAACGTGTACCTGTGGCACCAGTTGATGAACTGTTTTCTACAGTACCACTGCTACCCTATATAACAGATCCACTTTTATTATAAAATAAGGTTCTCCCCTGGCTGGTCTCTCAGCCTTCCACACTCCATTCACTTCCACCACATATTTATAGGAATTTTCCAAAACTCTATAATTAAGTTGGTCTCTTGCGAAGTCCTAGAGTGACACAGTCCTGGATATTGGGGACCAATCTTCACCCTCTGGCAGGGCTTCTGTTCCCTCCTGACTTTATCAGCTAGGATTTTTCTCTCCCATGTTCTAAAACGTGAGGGCGGCCTAGTTACAGCCAAAGCTTGGAATTCAGGTTCCAGGTATTGTGGCTTCTTAGCCTCTATCTCCAGTTCCGGGGTATGAAAGACAGGATCAAGTAGGGTCGGATTTTTGGCCAGTGACTCAGTTGCTGGCATGTCCTGACTGATCTGATCCGCTTTAATTTCCCGGAACATGGGAAAGTCTCTCCCCAGAATAAGGGGTTATGGTAGCCTTGGGGCTATTGCTACTACCACTTGCACTGTTCGTCCGTTTACAGTAATGGGAAGATTGACACGGTCATATTCATCTGTGACCCCGTGAATGCATAGGACTTTCACTGACGGTAGCCAGGCCTTTTGGAACCACAGTGCCAAATACCAAGGTGATTTCACTACCTGAGTCCACCAACGCTAACTCCGCTTGTTGCCGTATCAGGACAGTCACATTGAACAGCAGTGGATTCCCCATGGTCGAGGACATGGTGAAACAAGCAGGAAACCTGGGGTCTAGTCGAACCACCAAACAATCCATCGGTTCTGGACGTTTTGGGCAATGTCTCCGAAAGTACCCATGCTCACCACACTCGAAACACTTCGCTGGGGTCACTTTGCGGTCTGTCCAAACCTCTGGTGTTGGTTTTGGCCTGGGGTCCGGCCTGGCATCTCTCTTAGCTGTCAGGTCCATAACCTTGTGGTCTGCTCTCACCTGTGGTATTGAAGTCTGGCTTGACAACTTTCCCAGCTGTCCGGGCCATATTTTCAATAGCGTAATACCGGTCAATAACTGTCGTAAGCTCCTCAAATGACTGAGGGGCGGTCTGTAGAATCCATCCTTGTAACTCCCAACTCAGATTCCACTCACAATGGTCAATAGCCAGGATTTCTAACATTCTGACCCGGGTATTATGGTCGGATTCCAACCAACTTTTTGTTAACTTTGCCAGGTCTGCCATCAGGGCATGCGTTGCAGATCCCGGTCTAAAGCGCCAGTCATGGAATCGTTGCGCCTTCTCGGGCCCTGTCACCCCTATCCGTGCCAAAATGGCGGCCTTTAGATACTTAAAGTCCACTGCCTGATCCTCGGGCACATCCATATAGGCCCGTTGGGCTTCACCCATCAAATAAGGAGCCAGTTTCTCTATCCATTTACTTGTTGGCCACTTAAGACGTGTCGCCGTCCTTTCAAACAATAATAAAAACGCCTCAACATCATCTGAGGAGAGCATCTTTTGCAACACAGCGGGTTAATGCTCATTTTGTCTGATCTGACTGAGCTCCGCCCGCAACAATCTGTTACTTTCCACCTGAGCCTCGGCAATGGCTAGCATTTGGCCCTGCTGGGCCTGCTGTGTGGCTGCTACATTAGTTAACGCTCAGAGGATTTCCTCCATCTTGCTATCTGATCTGGCAGGATAGTGAAACTGCACTTCCCTTATCATACACTGACAAGCAAATGGGGAAAACAACTACAAAAGAAAAACCCACTTTTTTTTTTTTAAATGTCAGCTTAATGTCTTAGCTAACAGCAGCTGCTACATATTACCTCCAAGGAGGAACAAAACAAACAGTAGGGAAACACTGAAAACACACAAAACTTTTTTTTCTGTAAATCAAACTTATCTTTTGTTGTCTGCATGGCTGGGTGGACAGCTGTGTTTTTGGCTGTCCTTTTAGGATCCCACAATGACACCACTTTGTAGAAATCACCAAATAAGAGACTCCTCAATCCAGGCTTCTTAAGAAGTAGCTGCTTTATTTCAGCATAAAACAACATAAACAGCATAACATAAACAATATAGATTCCATGGCTTCATGATAAGCTAACTAGGCGCACAATCCCTGCCTATTGTCCGGACGCTTGTCGGCATCGGAAGCCCCGCCCACCGGATCCCACAATCCTTTTATACACACACACAGCAATCACACTCCTGTTGTGCACCTGTGTGTGAACTTCTTTCTCCAGGTAACACCAGGATCATTAATCCTGTCTGTACTTCTACTTGCCGGACAGGTCCTATTCTGTTTACCTTTTCCACAATATATATATATATATATATATATATATATATATACATACATATAGCACACTATCTGTTTTTTAGGTCTTGTTATGTACAGATCTGAGACATGTGATAAAATAAATGTGAAATGTAATGTTACCTACATGCTTTGAAACTGTCTTCCACAGCTACAGCAAAATGACGGAGGGTGTCTGAATAGGAGTTACAGAGCATCTGAGGTAACTTCCATTTAAAGGCAAAGTGGGAGTGTCCTGACGTTTGATGTGTTATTAAGATGTAACAATAGACCACCATTTTGATTTGCAACAAGAAGTTGTGCGTACTGCCGATATCCGCAGGGTGCTCTTGTAATGCAACAAATGGTGTCTGACCTGCGCCTTGTCTCGTCTCTGATAACCACCTCTCACTTCCGCCTACAAGACTTCTCCCGTGTTGCTCCCCACTTATGGAATTCCCTACCACGCTCAATCAGACTTTCTCACAGCCTTCAAATCTTTAGATGCTCATTAAAAACCTGTCTCTTTTTTTAGAGGTGACCTTATAACACTATTCACACTAATGTACATTCACAACTAACCCAATCTCCACTCTAAGCCACACTCGCTCCTCTTGTTTCAGCTGTGCCCTCTTCCCTTTAGAATGTAAGCTCTAATGAGCAGGGTCCTCCATACCCTTTGCTTTCATGTCACCATTTATTTTGTCTGCCTTGTCTGTTCTTGTTTTACGTATGTCCTGTTTTATGTATGTCCTTGTCCTCCCTACTGTACGGCACTGCGGAGCACTGTGGCGCCTTACAAATCTACGATAATATATATCTATAATATAAATGTCTAGTGGCGTGTGTTAGTCTGTCTGTGTGTGGGGAAAAAAAAACAAGCTGCAGCGCCACCTGCTGGGCAGAGTTATACACTGACCTATATATTTCTTGAAGGAGAAGTGACAGTTTGGAGTGGTTGGTGGTTGCCGGGGGTGACAGTGGGGAGTTTTTAACACCTTAAGTAGCTTGATTTGACTAGAATGCATGAGTGTCATGCACGGGTTAACTGACCTACTAAATTCTTAGTGTGTGTGGGAAAAAAAACTCAAAAAGGGCTGAAATTTGGTATACTGACATTATTACACTGTCTCTGCCTGTCACTGCCGAGCGGACCTGCACATACTGTGCAGCCCCCGGCAGCCTCAGAAGTTGGAAAGGGGTCGGGACCTAAATCGCCCCGCCCTAACATCTCCCCGGGGAACAAACATTTTCTAGATCCGCCCCTGCATGTGTAGCGGCGTGTGTTAGTGTGTGTGTGTCTGTGGAAAAAACTATTTTCTCAGAAAGGGCTCATCCGAATGACCTGAAATTTGGTATACTGACATTATTTGACAAAAAAATGCATGAGTATCATGCACGGGTTAACATATATATATATATATATATATAAGAACCGAAAACCGAACACACCCGAACTTAGCAGATCCGATACTTTTACTCCCTCGGAATTGAAAACGAGGCAAACGTCATTGGTGTGTCGTCGGATCTCGGATTCTGTAAGTACCGCCTTCCATGGCGATCCACTGCCATTGCACAGAGGGATATAGAAGGGGTTGCAGAGTTCTTGGTAGAAAAGAAAGAGGAGGGGTAGCAGTGTACTTCAAAGTCTCCAGTGGCATTCAGGAGAACTCCATTGCTCCATTGCTAATTGTCATTGCTGAAATAGAAATAATAGGTCTGGCAGGCTTGGTCCTCTAAATCTGCAGTCACATTTACTGTGTTTAAAATTGTATGAAAATAATATTGTGACCTGTGGGGTGGTCAAAATTGCCCGCAAATGACTTGAAATTAGTGTTATCGATGTTAATAATAATGTAGGGGGGGGGAAGCAAAAATATGTGATTTTCACAAAAAATAGGGATTTTCGTAAAAAAAAACAGGATCCAAAACCAAAACACGGGTGTCACTATATATATATATATATATATATATATATATATATATATATATATAAAATATATAGTGAAAGGACCCGGCCCGTCACCCCGGCAACCGTCGGCAGAATCGGGAGTACCGGGAACATTTCTTCATCAGTCGATCAATTCTCCAGGAGCAGACTCTCCTCCCATCCCTCGTCGAAAGTCCATGGTCCTCTGACTATTTGGTACGCAGTTTTTATATACTTAGGGATGCACTTTGCACCTGTGTGCTACATTATTCACCTTTGGGTTCACTACCTGATCTAGCACTCTGTCTCCTGGTGGAGGACTATTTCCAGATTTGGTGCAGTTTAATATATAACAATACTGCACTATGTTATTTTCTGTTTTGTTTTTTCTGCATTGTTGCTACATCTGATGGAGTTTGAGAGGGATTACCTCTGAAGAGGAACCTCCATATGACCATTTACTTCCTGAATACATCCTTACGGTACGCAGTTATTACATCTTCCCAAACATCATATTTGATAATACACATTGGGGCGCCCTACTTGTTTTTTCTGTTGCAATATATATATATATATATATATATATATATATATATATATATATATATATATATAAAATAATAAATAAATATATAGTGAAAGGACCCATTGTGTATCAGAAATGTTTGCATGTGGCTTCTGAGTGAGGCCCTGAGTGCCCTTTATAGGTGTCAGTGCCCCCCCCCCCCCCCCCCAAGGCTCTAATCATTGGAAAGTTCACATAGATCCAAAAGCAAAAAGTTCAGTTTCAGTGTGGATCCCCATAGTAATAAAGCTCAGTTTCCAGGCTGCTGCATTGCTCTCATGTTGCAGGGCAAGTTTCCCATAAAGCATGTTTGATTAATACAATGTCGGGAAATAACCTTTTATACCAGGATTGCCTTACTCCCATGTCCATTATTTGAAATACTTAGCCGTTGGCTTAGGGCCTGATTTCCCATTCTTTTCCAATCTTTCACCAAAATATTTCTGTGCTTTATAGAGTGCGGGTAGCGCTATCTGAATCCTAAAACACCAGTAACAAGTGCAAGAACTAATAGATCATTAATCTGTCTCATTTTCCTTTGATGTCCATGAAAGGTAATATTTTATCTGTAGCTCCGCACTGGCATGGGCTTAATGGGAAGATGGCTTCTGAGTATAATATTAAATGTGCTTCACCTTTAAACACAACACTTTCCACTTTCAAAACAAGTCATTGAAAAATTACACCTAAAATTTCACGCCTTTTGATTTTGATTTCAACAGCTTCCTTGAGTGGTTGAGATAATGACCAAAGCCAAAATGATCCCCCTTATAGCATGTGATACATTGTTTTTGTTTTCTCGTGTATTAGATAGTTTACATCATTAACTGCTGCACGGTGCTTTGCTCTCTACCTGCTGGCTTTTTCAGCATTCAATATTTGTGATTTGTGATGAAAATAATTTGGGGAATTAAAGAGCAAGTGAAAAACTTTTTGATATTAACGTATAATTCCACCCAAAACTGTAAATTTAATGCTGAGAGTTTACTTACCTGGGATCTGGTGTTCAGTAGGTCATGCTAATACAGACAATGAGGTTGTCGGACTGTGTACAAATAAAAACCGTTTCATCAGGAGCGAGAGGAGCAGTTTCAGGCATCTGGAAGATATTGGAAGAGCCACTAAATAGCCTGACTGCCGGACCACAGGAATGTAAACTTTTAGAACCAGGTTGCTGTATTCCACCCAAGACTTAATTTTTTGGATGAAATGTAATATATATATATATATATATATATATATATATATATATATAAACCTATGTATTACTGAGCTGTACAATATACTGTATATAATAATATATACTTCTTGACTGTGCAGCAGATTGCCATGTTAGGAGGGAGGTGCTTCTCTAACTGAGAAATGTAAAGTGGCTGAGAGCTTGACAGATTTTCTTTGCAGAAATGTACTGTGTGGATTGTTGGATACATATACACAAATGACTGCAGTCTCAGCATTTTGACCTGTATTTACCTCCACGGTTCAAATATGAAATTTGGTCCAAATTTGGGGGCCTATTTATTAAGCCTTAATCTGCATGGTTTAAACATTATTAAATATCAGAACAATTTAACAAAGGGCTTACGCAGGAGATATCATAAATATTGCTTGCATTAGGCTAAGTATTGCATTAAATTGCAGTTCCCATAATTCTCAATAAGGACTGCAGTCTGGGTCAATTTAACAAGCTCCAAAAAGCCTAGCTTTACCTCGATGACTAACGCTATCTGAAGATGGCGACAGCCGTTCTGCCCTATAGGATGCGTATCTGAGATGGTGAATGCGCATTAATAACTCCGAGTCAGATCCCAAGTTGTTAGTGTAGTCAAGTCCTTGTTATCAGATGCTCTGTCTCTGGATGATTTTTTAACAAATGGCAGCTGTATATCATTCCTTATTCATAATAAATAGTCCCCTTGGTCCTTTAACATTTGTGCTAATAAATTGGTGACATCAAACATAAGTTTCATTGGTATGACTCAGGAATTATTATTCATATATATTTATATTTTTTATTACATGCGGTCTCTCATATATAAACTGCTTTTGGGTGGTGTAAAAGTCATCCTCTTGAAAGTAAATATAAAGCCCTGTCTCTGCCACCGCTGAGAATGAGCAAAAATTGAGTCGTTTTAGTGTAGGCAAGAGGCTCTGTAGCCATTTACTTCACTCATTTATATATCTAGTTCCACAACACAAAATCCAATTCTCAAATTTGGTTGCAGTACAAGGCTAATATCTGTGCATAACTCACGTTTAGTAAGAATGCCCAACCCGCCCAGCTCCTCCCATCCTCAGTCAGCGCTGACTTAAAGCGTTAAGCCATCTGCTTACCTACATGAGCAGCCACGATAGCAGAAAAATAGGCACATGGGAGCCCAAGTGTTTGTAGCTTTATAAATGACCTTTATAAGCACTTTCCCCATTGACAAAATTATTGTGGAAGGTGGAAGAACTTGTAATGGATTTTACTGGGTAATAACTCACACAAAGCATAACTTTGTATATTCAATAATGTTATCATATAATATCACATTAAAAGTTATTTCTGCTGCAGGTTGATAAGTTCAGGCCTTGCCCTGGTGGAACCTCTGCTGCTGGGACCAGACACCACATCTGTCATTACCTGCACAGTTCAGTCATCACACAATCACTCGGTGCAGCTCAACACTCTCTGCCAACACAATGCAAATACCGGGCAGGAAAGACACCACAACCCAGTGACAGATGTGATGGGAACACAGAGATCCCTGGCTGTCTGCTGTTTTATGGCTCATCTTCAAACAGTATATCCAGGGTGTGCGTGTGTATATATGTTTGTGGTTCTTTTCTGCTGTTTTACATAATGTAACATTTATTTACATGAAAATCTAGGTCATACTTATATGTAACATTTATGGAATTAATTTTACAGCTCTGTGAGGTGCTGACACATTAGCAGTTGAATAGACAAGGACAGGGGTAGAGATGGATTAGATAATTATGAATGTAAGCTCCAATGGGACTCAGTGCAGTTCTGTGTAATATGGTGGCCCTATATAAATATATTAACAATAATAATAACAATATAAAGTATGTTTCGCAAACTGTGTCCTGACTTCAGAGACTTAAATGGTAGGAGGTATAACTATACATATAATTAAGTAATATAATTATAGCACGGTGGCTAAGTGGTTAGCACTTCTGCCTTACAGAACTGGGGTCATGAGTTCAATTCCTGACCATGGCCTTATTTGTGAGAAGTTTGTATGTTTTCCCTGTGTTTGCATGGGTTTCCTCCAGGTGCTCCAGTTTCCTCCCACACTCCATAAACAGACTGGTAGGTTAATTGGCTGCTAACAAATTGATCCTAGTCTGTTTGTCTTTCTGTGTGTGTGGGTGTTAAGCAGGGCCGGATTAACCCGAGGTCTAACTGGAATATAGCCCACGGGCCTCGGGCATCCAGGGGGCCCTTCAAAGTCCGCAGCAGCATTATTGATCGGTCCGGGGGCGGGGGCGCCCCCAACCCGATCAATGCTGCTGAGCACTGTCAGTCCAGTCCTCCGTCCCCGGCGCTCAGTACTCTGCTTACTGAGGAGATCTCGCGAGTGAACTCTCACGAGATCTCCTCAGTAAGGAGCATACAGCGCGCTGGGGACGGAGGACTGGACTGACAGGTAAGCGCTTTGGGGGGGCCCTCACGGGGGATGGGGGCGGCAGGCGGCTCACAATGGGGGCCTCACGGGGGAATGGAGGCAGCTGGGGGGCCTGCCGGCATGACGCCCCCGGCTCCGACTGTCACTTGTTGAAGAAGAATGGCAGGCAGCTAACAGAAAATGTTATGTTAGCTGCCTGCTGTCACTGTGGGACTTACGCGGCACACAGTAATCTCCTTACTGAGGAGATCTCCTCAGTAAGGAGATTACTGAGTGCTGCGTAAGTGCTACAGGGAGTGGAACAACGGAAGGAGGTAAGTTCATGGAGGGGGGGCCTCATGGCTAGGGGGGCCTCACAGTACCCTTAGCCCGGGGGCCTCCCTTCCCTTAATCTGGCCCTGGCTAGACACAGTCCTTCTGCCTAGTCACTGGCCAACTAGCTAACATCAGTCGTACTGCACAAGAGAACAATACAGGTTTAAATACAGTAAACCCCTCCCTTTAGTCTAAATACTTCATCAGCCCCTGTCACCCACCTGTACATGTTCCACCTTGGAGTCTTACCCTGCAAGCATTCATCCCTGTCTGCAGCCTGTACCTGCAGCCTCCCTTGGACCTCACCCGTCCCTATGTAGGGGAGGTGGCAAATAACCATCTTTGTAACTATATATTGTTATGAGCGTTTTGTCGCTATCCAATAACGATTGTCGAATCTCGATTTGTGTTTCCAATGCACAAAGATTTATTCTCAAAAAGTAGCAGAATATATTCAAGCAAATTAATAATAAGTACAGCCATTACTTATCGCAGGCGCTCTGGATCAAGTGTACAGTCATTCAGTCCTGAAGTCTGTGGTCTAGGTGACTGAACACTAGATGAGGAGCTGATGCTTATATGCAAACAGAGATACAGTAAAACAATGCAAAGGTGTGGCTTGCTTCTATTGGTCCAGGCATCAGGAGGGTCCAGGGGGTTGCAGATCATAGGCTAGTTTTAAGCTCAGGAATCCAAAGGAGGGGGTCATCTCTCCAGGGGATGGGTTCTGACCTTCCTGCCAAGATTTCTAATCATAATAGTCCATAATTCCTTAACATTAATAACTTGCGTATGCACTCTGCGATCCCTTCGCAGAGTGAACCGGACAGTCGCAAATGTGAGGGGATTAGTATGACACCACACATGACATGATTCCTTCAATGTGTACCATATGTTTTACTGATACTGATATAACTTATAATTTTACACATAAATACTACTATATTTCGACATAATTGACTTTGTGTTGTAACTACCATTAATGTGTACTATTTTACAAGTGTGCGTGTTTGTGCGAATGTATGTAAAAGACTAAATACTGTTGTTGCCACGTGTTGCAGCTGCGTACGCCCTTCCACGCCGTAGCATGCACTTCCACGCCGTAGCGTGCCGTACGCATCATTTCAAACAAAGACAACCAAGTTTGTTCGATTTTAATTGAAATGACTTTATCCAATTTGCTGACTTCGACAATATATATATATATATATATATATATATATATATATGTATATATATCCTGTGAAAATCCTCCATTGTCCCCTGGCTGCAGTTGTACATATGTACCAGATATATGCCAGTTCTGTAGGATGAACCCGGCAAATATGAAACTGGCACAGCCCCTTTAAAGAGCAGTATCAATATCTTTAATGATATTCTACTTCGATAACTATATGGGAATTCATGTTGCTTTTAAACAATGAGAAAGTATATTTTACTATTTACTATTTTTGTACTGCTCAGTTGAAGACTTTATTCCAAGCCACTGATTTTAAATCTTTTTGACACAAAATTAATTAATGAATTTGTTTTTTCAGTCAAAAGAGTTGATATAATTGCTGAATTTGATCCATGCTAGTGGATCAGAGGTAATTGTTTAATAATTGACCCGAACAGTATCCTGCTTATTTCATAATAAACCATAGAGATATACCAGTTTTACAGGAATTTACATGAACTAACTTCAAGATTATTGGTCTAAAATCTACCCCAGACAAAGCAAAATGAAATGGGCACATGACCTAATAAAGACCTTTTAGCCTTTAGAATCATGTCATGTAACACTTTGTACTGCTCTTAACTGAAAGAAATGCCACTTGTAGTCCTTAACCTCCTGAGTCAGTTGTCAGCAGCTCTTAGCTGAGTGATGTCACCTGTAAAACCTCTTATATCAGTCTGAATACAGCTAATAAGTGAGCTGTAGAACCCATAAAGCACTCTGCAACAACAGGCAAAGCACTCTCTATTGCAGAAACAGATACTTCTGACTGCGTTTTAAAAAGAAATATTATCTGTTATTATCAAAATTAAATGTCTGATTTATAACATTTTAACATTCTCGTTATTTCTAAAAGGGACATATTACACAAACAATAATTATATTACTTTAATATAAAACATAAAAGTGAACATGTTCTGTAATCAGCTGTCCAATCAGCTTTATTCTTTAAATACTATATGGTACTAGTATACCCACAGCGCTCAAAATAGTGAGACATGTAGAAAGTAGCTTGTGCGTAATCAAAAGGAATGATAATAACCACTCCTGTAAGACATAAATGTAAATTAATTTATAATAAGTTTGTTGAATGTGAATGGAAATTTGCCAATGTCTTACTAGTCCTCCACTATTAATATACAAAGTCTGACCAGGGAGTAAATGTATGAATCTCCGGATTCCTCAACTCCCGCGAGTTCGGCGTCTTCAGCGCTTAAATTTAAAGCGGCGCTGCCTTGTAAAGGGAAACTTCTCTTAATGCTACCCTAGTATAGACAAAATACATCACATTAAATGCACAATTTCAATAGCTCAGCTTTTTGCTATAAGTGGTACTACAGCTTGTTGCAGTGTTTTTGCCTTTTTTCGCCCTCTTAAAGTTATAACAATATCTCTTTGTTTGGGAATTCCATCACATCACCACCTTTAAACACACCAATCACCTTTTTTTTATTTCCAGTCCACCAGTTTTCGTTAATAACCCTGACAATGTAGCGGATATTGTGCATAAGAGACCTGCTGCCCAATACACTTAATATTTGGGGATGTCTGATCCACAGAATTGACCAAAAACTGGGACATTCTAACAAGATCAACATCACACACATATGCTGTACATATTATCTAGATAAAACAAGGATTTATGTGATAATAAACCCTATACATGGTATATTATCTTTCTAAGAAGTGAATCTCAATATATGTTAAAGAAAGGGCCCACTCAAACTCACAGCAGGAGGATTATTGTCTCTAACATCTATTGTTTGCAGCTGACTTCTTCGTGTTTTTTAATGGTTGATATCTTACAACATCTCCACATCCATCTGCTGAACGGTTTACTTTTTATGTTTTACTGCGTTTCTAGTGAAATATTCCTCTCTATCCCCAATGCTGCAGGAAAGATTAGGGGAAGTAGGAAGTGTTCTTAAACTTTTTCAGCCAAAGTAAACACAGGTCAGAAGATTAAACTTCATCAGAACTTTCAAATCTGACCCAAGTCAAACAAATGAGCTGTCATGCTTGGGTAAGGGATGGAGTATGACTGATCTGGCACTGATCAGAAGTAATAGTTTTTGCAATGGACCTCTTAACGCTGCATTCCTGAGAGGCAGGAGGAATAACTGATTTTAAATACCATTAGCAGATTTTCAAATGGGGGTTAGACTAATCTGCAAAAAATAATTCAGAAATCAGGGTGGTTTATTGAAGAAAAATGAGACACTGATTCCTGGTAAACACACATGTCTGAGCCTGGCTTGAAGTGCAGTGTTATAACTTGTGTTCAGAAAAGTAACAAAGTAAAAATAAGAACAGGTATCAATGTAAAATATCTTCACATTTGAACGAGATGTTTTTTGGGATAAATTGAGTTTATAGGGAAACTACCATTCCTTTACCTGTTTGCTGTGTCCTCATTGTAAATGGCCCATATTTTTAGTCCACCTACTTCTTTACTAACAATTTAGGCACAATAGGACAGTACTGTTTAGGTACTGGCCCAGCGCTTCCATTAGGCAGCTGCCTAGGGCGACGGGCTCTGGGAGGCGCCACTGAGTCAAGATACAAACATTACTAATGTCTCTGAATTAAATATTTAATGCTGGCTCTGGTATTCAGCGTTGCAGCGAGGCTCCCTCCCCTTTACACTGTCGAAGTCGTATAATTGGATGAACGAAAGTATATTGGTTTAATATTGGTTTGCCGTGCGTATTGCGAAGCGTACGCCACGTAACACGTGGCGTGATGTGATCGCATGGTAAAATACGCACGCACACACTCGCATTACAACATTTAGTTATTCATATTCATATTGGTTCCGTTACACTGTAATTTATGAGCAGATAGCATTTGATTTATTATTAGTTTATATATATATATATATATATATATATATATATATAGACATTGATTATATGTACACTTCAGTGTTATTAAAGGTTTAGCTTATAGGAAAGGTGTCATGCCTGATATCATATTGAAGCCCTATTCATCAGTAGCTGTCCGGTGCAGTCGGCGAAGTGATCGCACATTGCATACTTTAGTTATTGATATTAGGGAATAAACCTTTTGTATGATGCTGGCTATGAAAGGAGCAGACCCCCTGAAGAGACGACCTCCTCCTTTGGATTCCTTAGATTGAATCAGCCTATGAACTGTTTACCCTGGAGCCACCCTGTGTCTGGACCTATAGAAGCAAGCTACGTCATCTTTATTGTTCACAATGAAACACTGACTGTATATATATTCATAGCTGTGCATCCAGACCTCAGTCACTTCTGACACAGTATTCTAAGCAGATATACTGTCCATTGGGTCCTGTGGTTGCGCAGCGAGCGCAATGCAATAAGAGCGCGGTATGTATGTATGTAACTTTTGGTATTGGCTGTACTGTACTTTATTACAATATAATAATGTATTGAATTGTTGACTATTTACATCTGCTAAAATAAATCACTTTGTGCGTTAGAAACACAATACAATTCCTTGGCCAATGCTTATTTGAAAACGATAAAATTACTTTAATAATTTGGGGGCTCTTGAGTTAGGAGGTTACGTTGCCGGAAGGTATGCAACGCTGACGGAATTCGGTTCCTCAACAAAGGGTGGATATTGACGGACGCGTCTCATATGGGAAAGAACGCAATGTGTTCAAAACCTGTTGTCCATTTTGTGTTGAGAAGCCGAATGTCCGTAGTTGCGTAATCTGAAGAAATGCTAACTAGAATCTAGGGACAAGAAAGAAAAATGTTTCTTTTAATTGTCGTTTTGCGTTTTAAAGGGTATTGCATTGCCTAATGTATGTGTGCTTCCTGTTTAGCGTGTATGAACTTCCGGTATTGTTACCACGTGTTTAAACAATCGTGTTCATAGTCTGTTATATAAGTATTTGTTAAAATCTCTGTAAAACTACCATTGATTGGGAAATCTATTGTCTGTGCAGAAAACAAAAGGTTGTATGTGACTGGTATGCACAAGATAAGAGAAGAGTTTGCATACTGTTGAAAAGAGATAGATAAGGGAAGAATTTGCATACTGCTGAATACAGACAAAGAGGTGATTTACTATTGAAAAGACAGAGATATCGGTTGCTGCCTGACCAGGGAAACTGGATGAGCAAGGTTGTGTTTGAAATAAGAACAATTTAAAAGGTAGTATATGGATTTTTTACGTAACATACGGTGTAATTTAATAGGTAGTATGTGGATTTTTTATGTAACATACGGTGCAGTTTAATAGGTAGTATGTGAATTTGTATGTAACATACGGTGTTATAGGTAATATACAGTATTCTAAGCTGTATATGGTGTGGGAATAGGTAGTATACAGGGTATACGGTGATATGGTAGTATGTGGATTTTTATGTAGCATACAGTGTTATAGGTAGTATACAGGGTATACGGTGATATGGTAGTATGTAAATTTTTATGTAGCATACGGTGTTATAGGTAGTATACAGAGTATACGGTGATATGGTAGTATGTGGATTTTCTTATGTAGCATACGGTGTATTGAAGAAGCACGTGATTTAAATAAGTAGTATACAGGGTATACGGTGAAAACAGACTTTGTGGTAGAGTCCAGGGTATCGAGGAGCTGATAGCCCTTTAGTCTGCAATGATATTTCTGTGTTAGGAGGTGTGTGGGCGTAGCCTGTGAAACCATCCACGGATAAAAAATCTCTAGTAAGTTCTGTTTGAAAGGAGAACAGGTAAAAAGTATTTTTGCGTATCGTTGAGAAATAGGTTGTTTTCACAATGGATGCGAAGCAAACGCTAGAGATAGTTCGTAATGAATGGCCGGTTAGTTCAGCAATATTTCTCATGTTTAATAAATATGATGCATACGCAACTGCATATTGCGACAAGTGGGTCAAAATGACCAAGGATTGTGAAAGACCTTTCCCAAACATGGGTAGTTTTGAGTCAGGGGTGTTAAATATTGTTAGAAATAAAGTGTGGTTGATTAAATCAACAAAAACGAGAATTAAACATGAGGATTGTTTAAAATTGTGGCAAATGGAAGGTAACACGTGGCAGAGCAGCGAATGCACAGCGGAAGTAAGTGTGGCGAAAAGCACGCGCACAGCGGAAATGAGCGTACCGGAAGTGTGCGTTCCGGAAGTGTGCGTTGCAAAGCGTGGAGAACTGAGCGCACGTGCGCTCTAGCAGCCAAATGCGATTGATGTGATAAGTACAGCCAATACCAAAAATGTTAAGAATGTAACCAGTAACTTGTATCCTATAATTTATGTTAAGGATAAGCTATCAAGGGAAGAAGGTGAACCCACCGTCATTTCGGCCACTGCCCATGCTGGTAACATGCAAGAGGCACCACATGGACAAGGAAAGGGAACGGTTCCACCAGCAGGGGCAGCAGCTGAAATCGGTGAGAATAATGTAGAGATAAATAGAAGGGGAGACATCCATTATACTACAACAGCAATTCCAGCAACTAGTTCAGAATGTAGTGATTTAGTAGGTTTGCATCCAGTCCGCACAATAGCAGTTCCCAATGGGAAGGCAGACAGAGATGGCGTAGTTCCCATAAGACATGTAGAAATGCATTGTCCATGGACTAGATCTGAACTGCGTGCAATTATATCTGAGTTCCCAGACCCTAGGAAAGATTTAGCCAAGTGTCAGAAATTTGTTAGCGATTTGGGTTATGCACATGAGCCAACTAATAAAGATTGGCGAGTGGTGTTTAAGGCGTGTCTTCCTCCCGGTACTGATATACAAAAGCTTATTAAGGATTGTATGTTGGAGGAAGAGAAGTCCTTAACAGATGATGATAATCAGAAAAATATTAAACGCATAATCTCTCAGTTGGCCATATACTTTCCTGTGGTAGTGGACTGGAGTAAAATTTTCACTATCAAACAACAGAATAGTGAAAATGCAGTGGACTATTTTTCTAGAGCTCTGATAGCAATGGCAAAATACACTGGGTTATCAGACATAAAGGATGATGTACACTACAGGGAGGTTGCTGTTGCAGTACTAATGGATGGCCTCAGAGAAAATTTAAAAACAAGGGTGCAAACTTCATTACCAAACTGGAGAGGGATCACTGTAGATGCTCTCAGGGAGTCAGCTATAGAACATGATAAGAATATAAATAAACAGAAAGAGACACTAAGTGATAGGTTAATGATGGTGAGTATCCAAGCACTAGAGGGACGGCACACACAACCACAGCATAATAACACCTGGTTTAAGGAAAAGAAACAACATGAGTTGAGAAAGTGTTTTAGATGCACTAAAATGGGACACCAAGCAAACGACTGTACAATGACAAGAGCGGAAGCAAAGAGACTTGGCCCATCTAAGGGGGAATCACACAGACACCCACAGAGACGGCGCACACAAGTCTCAGAGACTTCTCAACAGTTTCCTGTGCACCTCATAGCAGCCAATGCCTTGGGGGAGAACCATAGCCAACCCTAGAGCTTAGGTCAGACCTGTAGTCCTACAACCAGGTGGGGTTTAAACTGTGGTAAGTATTAGTGTGCAGGAAACGGATTTAAAAAGTAATCTTTGTTGATTTTGTTTGTTTGTTTTATGTTGTCACATGTTTGCTTTCCTAAATCGCTGGCCGATGGAAAAGAATGGAAATGTTTGTTTTGTTTGCTGTTTTAAGATAACTATCTTGTTTTTCTTCTCACAGATAAGGGTACACAGAAGATATATAAACTTAGTGTTTAAAAGGGGTTAGATAGAGAAATAGAAGAATTACTCTTGAAAGACTAATTAACAATAGACAAATGGAACACTCTTTGTTTTAGGCTGCAGTGTCTCATGATAATTTGTTTGGCTGAGAATCATTATCCAACAATGAAGTATATACATACTTTGCTCCAAAATATCGTTTAGGTATCTCAGATGAGTCATCAACAGTTAATTTTTACATTTCTCTATTATAAGTTAGGAAAGTCTGTTGAAAAGGTATGTAGTCAATGAGATACCGAGTTCTTAATGAACAAATGACGGACGACACTGGATTGCACAGTTAAGACCCCCTAGTCATTCTTGGGAGGGATCACAGTTAAAGGAATACAGCTATTTCCCCATAGAGTCAGAGTCCAATCCAGCTGTCATTTTGTTGTAAAAAATCTCCCTTTCTGCATGTATGTTTGTATTCAAATCTTTATATTCCCATCATTCATTGCTTTCCTATTTCTCATTCTTTACACAAATGCTAGTCTCTCTCACTCTCTCTCTCTCTCTCTCTCATAAAATCAGACACAGTCTCAACAATGGGACTAAAACACATTTTTTATTTCTTTACATAAGACAAGTTCAGAGATACACACACTAGATTAACATGAGTTACAGAAACAGTCAGGGGTTTTGTTTTCATGGGTATAGAAACTGCTGATTTTAAGCAGACAGGTTCTGTTGTGGAAATACGATTCATGTTTTATAGATTGAATTGGTTTTATGATTCGTGCCTCCTGTACAAAAATGTGCCTTTATATGGAGGCACAAAGGGTGGATAGGAGATTGCTGGAGGTTAGGCATACAGATATGCATCTCTGTATAGAACATCGGAGTAGGATTTTTACCACAAGATACGACATAATGTGAAACCCTAGAAAATGTAGAATTTTCATGTTTTATATTTTTTCACTGTTAGACAGGCATGTACTGGATACTGTTATATTTGAAGAAAGTGTTATAGAAATAGACCCCTTTGTCTTTCTCACTTAGTCAAGTAGCTGAATGTGAGGTACTGAGAATGACATGTGAGTTGGCAAAGGGATAATCGATTGTTATACATTGGTCTTCAGCATTTTTCTAGTCTAGGGGGCGATGTTGAGGTGACTGAGAAATCGTTTTATAGCAATACCAGCACATGATTAGGACACTATATAGAGGACTTTATACAGTGACACAGTTACCAACTGAAGTAGCTGCTAGTAAGGTCCACACTTACACACACGACTATACATGGCTGTCACACCAGGGCGAACATAGCTGTCAAATAGACAGCAGGGTTTTATGTGACAGTTAACAAATTTATGTTTTGTTTTGTTTTTCGTTGTATTGTTTTAGTTCTAAAATGTGAATACACACACACACATGCACGCATACACATATTGGTTAATATATATAAAGATTTGTGTTACCTAAGCAATAAACTGTCTGGAAGGTAAAGAGATGTGGTGAGGAGTCTGGTGGACTCTGGAAAGATGGACAAAGTAGACCAATAGAGCCATCCCATATCCCTCCTGCTGATGGGTTTTCCTCCAGGTAAAACAAATACACGTCATCCAATTACCACCATGCAGGATCATGATTCATGTACCAATGAAATATGTCTGGGTAAAGGTGTATTGAAATGTGTCTAATGTATTACTGTGTCATACTCAAAACATTTGTTATTCAATGTGATAGTCCTAGAGTTATAATAGATGATAGGGGTATTCATGTTATTGATAATAGAGGTATAATGTATGAGTAGTGGTAACAAATCACATACTTTCAATTAGCCATAAACCAGTGTGAACATAAAGTAGTGGTACTCGGTAGAACGAATTGAATAGAATAAGAGTTGGAACTTGATTGAAGAGACTGATAGCTTCGGCCACTAGTCCTATCCCGCTACCAAAAGATCACTCCTGGGCAGACTCCTAACCTGTCAGTTTTTGAATGTTCTTGACCCCTCGTGAGATGAGATTGTAACTGGGAGGCTAGGTTAGACCTTGAGAGAAGGTAAATAGTGAGACAGCAACCAAGAACGTCCAAAACACTGTTTCCTGAAAGGTCACACTAACTGTCAGGATGTTGGATCGGGAGAGTAAGTTGTGGAGCAGTAATTTCTTAGGCTCAGGTTATTTGACAGACAGGTACCAGGTGTAGGCTACCAGCATCACTGCTTCAAGGGTAGCAGAGACACACTGGTGCCCATTCCACCCACTGCAGAGGGGCCAACACTCAGAGAAGGGTCCAAGGGCACTCATGAGTTTGTACTGGAAGGCCTCGAATGCAGTTAGTAGCACCTGAGCCAAAGGCTAAGACTGTTGTCCAGCATGAAGTTGTAGTTTTTCCTGTTTTGTGTTCTCTCATTTCATTCTCTTCTCATGATGGTTAATTCTTTTGATTATTAGCAGGTGACAGAGACTGGTTCAGGTAATGATAAGGAGGTATTGGGGAGGAAGGAGAAGTTAGTAGCATAATCGGTCCAGCCAATTACTCTATTCAATTCAGGGGTAAAGGAAAATTTGGAAACCTCGGAGCTTGGAGAAAGTGCGAGGGGCTATTGTCTGAGTAGCATTATGTCCGTAAGTACGGCGATCCCATGGTTAAAAAGAGGCACACCCAGCGATGCCAGTCCAGTAATATTCGGACTTGAGCAGGCATCCTTGAGAATGATTATCATTCTTGGGAGGGTAAGGTTTTAGACCAAACAAAGTGCTGGGCGTGCTCTCACATACCTCAGTGATTATATCAAGTAGGATTAGTTCTCTTTCCACTAAATATTCTTGAGGTAACCGAACTATAGGTGGGAGGTCACTAGGGGAAAGAGTACGACACCTAGGTCCCTTAGTCTGAAGTCTCCCAATGCTTTGCAAGCCGATCACTGTTAAATATGAGTATTGGAAGACTAAGAAGAACGAACAGACAATAGCCCGCCCACAAGTGTTAATGAAAAGAACTGATGACATTATTAGAAGTGTGTATATTAACGCAAGCTGAAGGAGATTGTATATGGCATTATTGATAGACATAGGATGATGCTATTGATGAACATGAAGTGTTTAAATGTATTCTGAGCTTAAAGACATGCGTTGGACAGAAGAACCTGTTAAACTTGAAGAACTGTAGTAGAGAATTCTGTATAGCTGATACACGTTCTGTTGTACCTTGTACCTTTCCAAATAATGTATTAAGTGTTTTATTGCACCCTTAAAGGGCATACAAAAGGTTATCTCCAAGCTCCAGAAGTGTACGGTTTATAGTAAAAGAAGAAGTCGTTTAGAGGATTAAGACTCTCTCTTATGATAACTTGTTTAGATCTACAAACAGCATGGTCATACACCAAGGGGGATTTGTATTACATAACAATGAAACGTGGTACTGAGATCCTGCATATAACATCTTTAAGGTGATAGTTTATTGCACTATCAAAGGCTCCCTCCCCTTTACACTGTCGAAGTCGTATAATTGGATGAACGGAAGTATATTGGTTTAATATTGGTTTGCCGTGCGTATTGCGAAGCGTACGCCACATAACACATGGCGTGATGCGATCGCATGGTAAAATACGCACGCACACACTCGCATTACAACATTTAGTTATTCATATTCATATTGGTTCCATTACACATAAACCTTTTGTATGATGCTGGCTATGAAAGGAGCAGACCCTCTGGAGAAATGACCCCCTCCTTTGGATTCCTTAGATTGAATCAGCCTATGAACTGTTAACCCTGGAGCCACCCTGTGTCTGGATCTATAGAAGCAAGCTACGTCATCTCTATTGTTCCTAATGAAACACTGACTGTATATATATTCATAGCTGTGCATCCAGACCTCAGTCACTTCTGACACAGTATTCTAAGCAGATATACTGTCCATTGGGTCCCGTGGTTGCGCAGCGAGCGCAATGCAATAAGAGCGCGGTATGTATGTATGTAACTTTTGGTATTGGCTGTACTGTACTTTATTACAATATAATAATGTATTGAATTGTTGACTATTTACATCTGCTAAAATAAATCACTTTGTGCATTAGAAACACAATACAATCGCTTGGCCAATGCTTATTTGAAAACGATAAAATTACTTTAATAACACCCACCCAGAAATTCTCGATCCACAGAGGAGATCAGGAAAGAGAAATAGCACTTATGTAGCCCCAAATAGCATATAATAATGATTATATTAAAATGTGAAATTAATTAGTACTGTTGGGGGTTAGATCCTACTTTTCCTGTGCGAATATCTCTAACTAGTACTTATGGATATTGTTATTGTTAGAATGTTGTTTAAAAAATAAAAAATAATAACTCATGTGTGTAGATGGGTAGATTTACTGGATACCACAGAAGATCAAACAGGAGGAAGGTGAGGCAAGCCAGGGTCAGAAGCCAGAAGATTCACAACCGTACCAGGGACTAAACAGAAGCAAAGTCAGGGTCACTTGAAAAGGTGCAATACGATAAGACAAATAGGAGTCAGATACCAGAAGACAAATCAGGACCAGATCAAAGGAGTTTCTCAGAGAAACCAGGAGCAACAAACAATTGAACTGGAACCAGTCTGTTGGAAAAGGCAGTCTTTAAAAGACCAGACACCACTTGCAGGCAGGATCTGAAACAAGCAGCATCCAAAGAGGAGGTGATGTACTGCAGATGGAGTCAAATTGTAACAAAAGTGCATGATGCTAGAGAGAGGTAGGCATGATGGGAACAAGTGGTAGGAGAGAGGGTGCGGAGGAAGTGGGAGGGTGTAGGGTTCATTGATCAAGTAAAGGGGGTGGGGACAAGAGAATGGACCTGACTTCATTTCTAAAGACTAGTGAGGACAGGGTGGGCGGGCTGGAGTGGGGATGGAGTCTGGGGTGGATGGACAATAGTGGGAGAAGTGGAAAGAGCTTGGATGGAGGCAACATCCTGATAAATGGATTCGTTTTTAGTTGTGAAATGGGTGGTGAAGTCATGGGCTGATTGAGGGGTAGAGGAGGGAATTGGAGGTGCCAAATAGGTGACAGTAATTGCAGGACTAGGAGGAGATCAGAGATTTAAGAAAGGACTTCTAGGAGAGAGAAATTGCACAGGTAAAGGAGGAGAGTAGGATTTCAAAATGGATGTACTTTCACTGCATGAGAGTGCAATTTCCTCTAGTGCTGTTCAGCAGTACGAGAATATTTTTCAGCTATCTGGTGCAAAATACCAGGGTTGAGACATGGTTTTACAAAGGCAAGCAGTGATAGCCTGAGTCGTGCTGTCCAGGGCAGAGGTGAGGGTGCAGTTATAGAGAAAAAGGGTGAGATCAAGGCAGGAAAGGGTAACAATGGGGAGAAAAGTGAGTCCGGTGAGGATTAGAGCTTTCAGAGTCAATGGCATCAAGGTTATACATGGTGAAAGTAGCTTTGGGAGGGAGAGGAGTTTAATAGGGTGGAGAAAGGCTAAAAGAAATAGGATCATGCGCTGCAAAAGAGGAAATTCCCTGATTAGCTGAAAAATATGGACTTGAGAGAGGTCAATAATATGAAGATAAGTTTTGAAACACACACTTATTTGTCCTGTTACTACTGCCAACTAATAACTTTTTATGTGTTGTAAATGTGCTGACAAGGGTAGTGGCACAATCTGTCAGGAGCTAATCCTTCACAGTGTGTTTAGCTGCAATCCTGGTGACTAAAGGTAAGTGTGTAGGTAGTGATTAAGAAGATGATTATCCATGAAACATTCACTTTTTCCTTCTCAATACACAGCTATTACTGAGAATTGCCCATGAGTCCACCCATGTCTATTCCTGCTGGTACAATAAAATATGTGCTACCTTTCAGTCAACTTGAGATCTTTCACAATGTCTGTCACTTTATGAGGGGCTGTAGAAAATTCACTAAACACTATTACTATCCCACATTTGACCTGATAACATTTATCTACTAGTAAATTGATTATTGTGCCCTACTATGGAGGGATCTATAAATATGTCATTTACTAGCTGTTGTCTGGCAGGAAAGTTCTGCAAAGCTCCATGTGGAAGAGTAGAAAGTATAAACTTTTCCTACAAAAAAATGTATGTCAGCAAATTTAGTAAATATGGCATGACAAGGACTGTAGAGTCACTATAACAGTATCATGTGTCACATGGTTAGATGCACACATTCATGTCACTGTAAAGATTCATTGTTTATTGTTTTTTAATTAGGAGGCAAAATAAATGTATTTATTTTCTCTATATATGGGACAATATTGCTTAGTCTGATGGAACGAAGAAGATCATTCCAGTAGTGGGGGCAGTATGGGAGAAATCTTGGATAAGGGAGTGAGATGTGGTTACCAGAGGGCAGAAAAGGTGACGGTCACTGGCCGACCGGAAAGGTCAGGAGGGAGTATGTATGGAGATGAGGTTAGAGATGTAGGGACAGTGGAGTTGGAGAGGGCCTTGTACATGAAGGTGAGGAGTTTGAAGAGGATTCTATAGTGGAAGAGGAGCCAGTGTAAGGTTTGCCAGAGAGGGAAGGCAGATGTGGAGATCCGAGATAGGAAGATAAGTCTAGCTGCAGCATCAAGTATAGATTGAAGAGTGAGATGGGAGTAGGTGAGGCCAGAAAAGAGAGGGTTAATAGTAGAAATGAGAAATGATCAGTGAGGGGATAAAAGTTTTGGTGGCATCCTGGGAGAGGAAGGGTCTGATACGGGATAAGCTATAAAAAATTAAGGGTGTGCACCGGCCACTTTTGGTGTTTTCGGTTTTGGGTTTTGGGTTCTGATTTGTTTTGCCAAAACACCCCACAAAAAGTTTTGGTTCTGATTACGGGTTTTGGGTTCTGATTTTTTTTTAAAAAAGCATAAAAAGTGCTAAAATCAATTATTTTGGTTTTTTTTTCACTACACTATTATTAACCTCAATAACATTAATTTCCACTAATTTGCAGTCTATTCTGAACACCTCACACCTCACAATATTGTTTTTAGTCCAAAGGGTTTCACCGAGGTAGCTGGATGTCTAAGCTAAGCGACACAAGTGGGCGGCACAAACACGTGGCCCATCTAGGAGTGGCACTGCAGTGGCAGAAAGGATGGCAGTTTGAAAAACTAGGCCCCAAAGAGCACATAATGGCCAAAAAACAAGTGCAAGCTGGAATTGTCCTTGTGCCCTCCCACCCACCCTGATGTTGTTGAAATAGGACATGCGCACTTTAACAAACCAATCATTTCAGCGACAGGGACTACAAAACTGTGGCTGAAATGATTGGTTTGTTTGGGCCCCCACACCAAAAAAGCTGTTCATCTCTCCCTGTACAAACTAAACTGGCTCTACTGAGGCAAGATGTCGACCTCATCCTTATCCTCTGATTCCTCGCCCCCTTCAGTGTGTACTTCCTCATCCTTACACATTATCAATTCGTCCCCGCTGGACTCCACAACCACAGGTCCCTCTGTAGTCTCTGGAGGGCAGTGCTGTTCTTGATTGAGGAATTGATAATTCATTTTTATGAACATCATTTTTTCAACGTTTTGTGGAAGCAACCTCCTTCGCCGCTCACTGACCAGGTTCCCCGCTGCACTAAAAACTCTTTCGGAGTATACACTGGAGGGGGGACAACTCAGGTAAAATAGAGCCAGTTTGTACAGGGGCTTCCAAACTGGCTTTTTTTCCTGCCAGTAAGAATATGGACTGTCTGACATGTCTACTTGGATGGTGTCAGCAAAGTAATCCTCCACCATTTTTTCAATTGTGACAGCATCCAATGCAGCGACAGTAGACATGTCTGCAATGGTTGGCAGGTCCTTCAGTCCGGACCAGATGTTCTCAGCATCCCCGCCAGCGGGTCTTTTAGGAAAACTGAGCTTTTTCCTTGCAGCCACAGGTGTTGAAGTAAATGGAGGAGCTGTTGGCATGTCACAGTCCTATTCAGAGGACAATCTCCTGACCAGCAGGTCTTTGCACCTCTGTAGACTTGTGTCCGCCGGAAACAGAGACACAACATACGCTTTAAACCGAGGATCCAGCACGGTGGCCAGAATGTATTCCTCTGACTTTAAAAGAGTGACCACCCTCGGATCCTGGCAAAGCGTACGAAGGGCTTCATCCACAAAAACTACATGCTTGGTGGAATCGCAGTGCTTTAACAGCTCCTCCCTCACTTTCTCCAGCTGCTTCTGCAACAGCCTGATCAGGGGAATCACCTCATTCAAGCTGGCAGTGTCAGAACTGACTTCTCGTGTGGCAAGTTCAAACGGCTGGAGAACTTAGCACAACACGGAAATCAGTCTCCAATGCGCTTGACTAAGGCGCATCCCCACTCCTTTTCCTATGTCGTAGGTGGCTGTGTAGGCTTGAATGGCCTTTTGCTGCTCCTCCATCCTCTGCAGCATATAGAGGGTGGAGTTCCAGCGCATCACAACCTCTTGTTTGAGGTGATGGCAGGGCAGGTTCATGCTTTTTTTATGTGCCTCTAGTCTGCGGTACGCACTGGCTGAATGCCGAAAGTGTCCTGCAATTTTGCGGGCCACCGCAAGCATCTCCTGCACACCCCTGTCACTCTTCAGGTAATGCTGCACCACCAAATTAACGGTGTGGGACGTGCTGGAAATTGCCCATATGTAATGCCCGCACAATGTTACTGGCGTTGTCTGACACCACAAATCCCCAGGAGAGTCTAAGTGGGGTAAGCCAATGAAAGATTATTTCCCTCAGTTTCTCTAAGAGGTTGTCAGCGTTGTGATCCCGTCGGATCCGCACTGTTCGGGTGGGCTCGGATTAGCGGAATCCGAGCCCGCTCATCCTTATAAAAAATCCTTTTAGATTTGGACATACAGGTATGGGATCTATTATTAAGAAACCCAGTCTTCAGAAAGAGTATAAAGTCAATAACTACTGCTGTCCAGTGATAACTGCATAAACACAGAAAATGGAAGAAAAAGTGTGCCGATGCTTCATGTTGCCCTGCTCCAGCAAAACGCCACATCAGCGTGCAACAATAACATGCATGCAACAGGTGGGCCTGTGTTCATAAAATGCCAGGGCTGATATTTAATCCCAGCCCGGCCCTGCCCTGCAGTGATTGTAGTGTCACCACTGGTACATTAAATCAAGGTGCACTGCCCACAAATACTCATTTGTGATGTAGCATTTGAAGGTCTAATGTCAACTTTAGAAAACACAATTTTTTCCCAATTTTTAACTTTGCAATATAAACTTATAGTAAACCTTTTACAGCATAATTTCAGTAATAACGCATCTAATGGACAGTATACTTCCAATGTATTGTAAGAAGGAGCAGACACCATAATCACATTTTGGCCTTAGTGAACAGCCCCCTAATTGTGAACAGGGGGCATATCATGTAAAAATAAACTAAATTAGGACATCTAGCAACTTGCAAGATATCAATACATTTTTGGCATTCCCTTTAACATTGTTCAAGACTAATGTAGGAAAAAAATCCTGGCACAGCACACAAGTTCTTGATAAACACTTTTCGCATCAGTAGTGAATATGTTGGCAAGGTTTCCACTTTTGCGTTTCCCATTAATGTCTGCACAGAGACGGAACTGTTGTGGAGCCGACTCTTGTAGGCTTCCAGATGCTCCTCACTTGTCAGCAATCTCCAATTGCAAAACTGACTTACTGGAAGGTTTGAAGATTGTGAAAAGTGACCTAGATGTATCAGTAAGATCAGGATCACTGATATTTACAGGGAACAAAAATGCACACGAGAAAGGCTAATATTTAATGATTCACTCGAGGAATTGAAACTAGCACATAATCTCTTTCACAAACAGAACAGGAGAATTATCAAAGGCAGAACCTGAACACCTGGCGCTCACAGGGATTCATTTGAATTGTACAGTAAATATTCTCAGTTCCATCACATTTACTCAGAAAAGTAAACTTGAAAAGAATATTTTGGTGTAGAAAGTCAATATTTTCTTATTTAAAGGTGTATGATTCAATTATGAGGAATGGGAAACTTTCTTTAACCGATGTCATCAAAACCCCCAATTAATAATTTGATGTGTACCAGTTGCATAAACACATTTTGTGCTCTAAACAGCAGTCTTCCCAGTGACACTGGGCTTTAAATGTTGAGGCACTTTGCTTCTCCTTCCACAGGGCTGTCACTAGTTCCTACTGAATTCTCATCACAAGATGTTTATAAGCGATGGACTAGAGCAACTATTGGCAACCTGATACATTTCAGGACTTGCACAGTCCTCTTACCTTCAAAAGGGCCGCACATTACCCTTAATCTCAGTAATAATAACACAATACATTTAATTAAAGAAAGAGAAATCTATCTGCAATAACATGTTATCAGGCATTTTAAGCTACCGCAAATACATCTGACAAAAGGCAGGAAGCAGCTGGAGGCCACATATAAAGGATTAGTGGGCTGCATGTGGCCCAAGGGCCCTATTGCCCATTATTTGATTAGAGAGATCCCAACAGCCCAGCATAATAGGACACAAATATATAAGAGATAAGAAGTTTGGTTATTTTCCCACAAAAGTGTCAATGTTACGAAAGGTAGACTTTACGGATAATTCCTTCTGACAGTGAGGGTGTCTGTGGGTCACGTATTTAACCCAAGGTCTAAAATTTACTAATGGGTAATTTTTGCTCATTTCATTGCAATTAGATTTTACTTGACCAGATATTTATTTGTTTATCCTCATTACACAATCCTTCATAAAAAAACATTTGAAATTGCCCATTAAAACTTAACTGCATGGTGAATGCAAGTGGAAATCCTAATATCAGAATCAATGATCTCTCCAGTTAATATATACTCCTTACTCACGAAAGCAATTGTCACACCTGGAACACAATGGGCCTGAGGCATAAAATTACATTTTGTTTTCACTATGCAAGCACAGTAAAACAAGGAATTTAGTTTGCTCAAAAGTTGCTATTGTATATGGTGTAACTCTTGTGGTTATTTGGAACCTTGGTGCACAGATATGTGCTGAGGTTGGTCATCATTAGCATGGATCATTGTACCGTGTAAAAATATAGAACAAACCAGACAGAGCAGCTTTGCTCTGATTGGCTTAAGCATGAGATTGGCTATTTGCAAATAGACCCCAGTATGAATGAATTCCATTGCATCAATGAAGTTCTTTGATACATTTTATGAATGACCTTCATTGTAGTTCAATCATACCCATGTGGGTTGAAGAGGTCTAACTAATCAGAGCAAAGACACTCGGATTGGTTACTTGCAGATGACTTTTCATTAGCACTGCGATTGTCCTTGCCAGAGGATGAAGAAGATGAACTACAAAGCAGATGGTGAAGACAGCTATTGAAACAAGAACAATTGAAGATTCCTATGGATATTGGTGTAAGATGGTAATGAGGCTATGGAGATGTAGGAGCAGATTGATCTTTCGGAGGCAGTTGCCAAAACCAGGAAGTGGGCGTATACCTTGGGCTGGAACACACCATTGAAAATATGGGGGAGGGCCCGACAATGCATAAGTTGAGTACAATAAGGACATGTACACACAAGTGTAGCATGGCCCCTGGAGATGCAACCTAATGAGACTTGAACGCATCCCCAGATACACTTATTATAATGTGTATCATTTGTGTGTACCAGAGGCCTGATGTAAAGATATGTGGTTATAATGATGATGATACCAGCTGCAGTATCTAGCTGCTTCTGATTGGCTATTTGCAGATTGACTCCTTTCACATTTAAAAGTAACACTGTAAATGGGGACCTGAGAGTTTAGCTTCAAAATTACAGATTTTACAAATTTATAAATACGGTATTCCACAGACATTTTGTAAGAGCAAAACATATTACCTAATGTCATATACAAGGACTTAATATAATTCAAAATTAACAACAGGTTAAAACATCTAGGCTTTTAAAGTTTTTACCAATGATTAACTGTGAAAGGAAGCCTTTACCGTGGTGGTGCAGAATATTTCTGCAATAACTATTAAAGAACATATGGTAAAGGAACTATAGCAGCATGTTATGCATTTCTTACAGTATAGAAAGATTTGTAAATTGCCCTTTGTCCCTCAGTGACCTTGTTTTATTCCAGCTACACTCTTGCTTTGGAAAACATAAGTGATTGACAGGACTCTTAATTGATTCTGTTCGGACTAAATGTTTTTTTTATAAGGATTAAATGAGGCCATGGCTGGAAGATTGTGCAGTAACCTATGAAGCATAGTGGATTAGAATTAAATTTTAATAAATATTGTTTGAGTAATACTGTTGCATTAGGTTCCCACTTGAGGAGGAACTTTAACAAACTTGAGGGTCATTTGGTGGACATGAAGCTCACAGATTAAATGACTATGCAGGTTAAAAATTAATTACAATTGTATTCCTCAAAGCCCCAGCCATACATTCAATGTAACTATCTTTTTAGGTGTTGTTTTGCCAAAAGCATGAATAGGGCAAAATCAAATATGTTTTTAACCAAAGAATGATGGCACCCATACACATGATGGATGAAGCAATAGGAAAACAATATAACATTATTACATAAACTGATATAGATCAATACATCTGTGGGAGACACATTCTCAATGGCAAACATCGTGTTGGCCCCTCTGCCACAATGTTTATTAGCTGAAAGCTGCATGATCACTACCTGAAGGGACCAAGCTCCACAACCATCCATAAAAACTCAAATCTTTTAATGTCTGTCAGGCGCCGTCCTGCTTCTACTTCTAGACAGACGCCTGCCTCCTTGCGATGCCCGCATCCCGTTGCATAGCGACGGGACATTCTCCGCTCCTGATCCGCATCGGCTCTCTCTCACTGCAGCGTCCTGACGTGAAACAAAGATGTCAGGACACTGCAGTGAGAGAGAGCCGATACGCCGGCTCTCTCTCAATAGTTAATATAGTAGTTACAGGCGGCACAGAACACAGGAGCTGCTTTGACAAGAGGAGCCATCACAGATGCAGGAAGAAGGAGAAAAAAATCTCTGGAGCGCTCAGGTAATTAAATTACAGGGGGATGGTGAGAAGGGGAAAGAGGGGCTGATAAGAAAGGGGGGCTGGAGACTAGAGGGGGTTGTTGAGAAGAGGGGGCTGTTGAGAAGAGGAGGCTGATGATAAGGGGGCTGGAGAATAGAGGGGGCTGGAGACTAGAGGGGGCTGGAGACTAGAGGGGGCTGATGACAAGAGGGGCTGATGACAAGAGGGGCTGATGAGAAGGGGGGCTGATGAGAAAAGGGAGCTGGAGACTAGAGGGGGCTGATGAGAAGAGGGGGCTGATGAGAAGGGGGAGCAGGAGACAAGAGGAGGCTGATGAGAAGAGGAGGCTGGTGAGAAGAGGAGGCTGGAGATTTCAGGGGACAGGAGGGTGGTGAGAAGGGTGAATATATAGTATGATACATACTATAAAAACATAAGTAATATAAAAAATAAATCAGTAAAATATTAATTTGCAATAACAATCTCTATTAAATGTGAGGACAGTTGTAACCCATAATTTGATTGTGGGGCTGGTGGGGAAATAAACATTTGTATTACATGAGAATGTTAATAATTTAATGTCGGGGCTACTGAATGGTTAAATTGGTCTGTTTGTTAAATGTAGAGGTTATTAATTTAATGTCTGGGCTGATGAGGGGGTTATGTTATTAAATGGGAATGTTATTAAATGTTATTTATTTATTATAGGGGATTGGTTGGGGAGAAGGAGGCTTTTAATTTCATGTCAGCTGTTTAGGGGGAAGGAGGCCTAATTATTAAATATTAATTTGATGTCGGGACTATATGGAGGAAAATAGACATTACACTTAAATGCTATTAATTAAATTCTGGAGTTGATTGGGTGGAAGTAGGCCTGTTTATTAAAAAGAAAAAGCTACTGATTTAATGTCCGTCTGGATGTGGGGAGGGAGGCCTAGATTCTTCACTCACTGCTCAACTTTTCAGAAGGTGAATAATAACTATCTCATATCCAAACAGAACCCCTCTTATCCAAACAGGACCTCAACATTCCAGGATCCAACCAAGCAGCAACGGAGCATAAGACCAGCAAGCAGAAGACACCACCGAGGCAGCATCTAATCCCACAAAGGTACGTTGTGGAGGGAGGGAACCTGGTGGTCCAGTGGCAAACGCGGTGCAGGAGCCTATGCAGTCCGCGCATAGTCAGCTGTATCGCATACTACTTGATATGGCTGTGTCATCTATTGACAGATTATTGTGCTACAAGCTGTATATTTTATCAATGGGTCCAGTAGAATGTGATGGCCACTTATGACAGTGTACAGTGCTCCTCCCCTAGACTACAGGAGCCTTGCAGCAACAATTGACTGTGTGAGTGCGATCACCACAGTATTAATGTTCCCAGGGTGTCAGATAATAATCCATTATAATCAGACAGGTATGTGAAAAAGGGAAGGAACAAATACAATAAAATGCAATATAAAGGGAGGTTTGTTTTTTGTTGCATTATTTATTTTCATTATTTAGGATTTACATTTATAATAATAAAAGTACAGCTGGATTAAGCAACACTAAAATAACCTCTTATTTATATTGATAAACATATGTTATAGCGAAAACAACCCTTTAAGGATAGGCCACTACTTATGGGCCAGTGCTGTGTGCTTGCCCCCCGGGCTGAAGTCTGCCAGCCAGCCCCTGGTCTCCATCCTGTATTCTGCTGCACCATCACCGCTGCCTCATTTGTCACCTCTCCAGCTAACTGATACTGAGGGCCGCGACCTGCAAGCCTCTTGCAGCGGAGTCCATACTTCCTTGCGGGCGTCCCTGGTGAAAACCAGAGGCATGTTGGACTCTGCACCTCAGTACTCAGTAGTGTTAACTGCTGGTAGGTGTCACCATCTTCATCCTCGTGGCTGTGACAACGTCATCAGGAAGTAGTGACTAAGGTAGTTGAAAAGGATATTAGATTATTAGAGGTGAGGCAATCATGTGATGCTTACATCCAATAATAAGATGCCTTCTTCTGCTTCAACTTCTCCCTGCCTGGCGATCGTTTGCAAATAGTATGCTGACCATTTATTCCAGAATAGTTAGTTTTAATTATTTATTATTTGATCTGCTGCCACTAATGCCAGCAGCACTATATTCTAATTTAATGAAGGAGACAGATTAATTACACAGTCTAATAATGTAAAAAGAATAGAGACTGCTGTAACTTGTTAGAGATTAATGTAAATGTAATAGCACAAGTTTCTTTCTGTGTTACATACAATAATTAGACTAATCATTGTTTAACATTTTAAAAAAAATGTAACATGGTTTATAGTGGAGGTGACAGGTCCCCTTATAAATTATTATTTCTCTTGGTTGGATTCTGAGGAGCTTCACATTCAAACACCATGCCTGAAGCACAACCTATAAATAGCATATGAAACTGATATGAAACTGATACATGACTTTAGTAATACAAAATTTTCTCACACAAGAGCTGTGAATATATTCCTTACAAAAGAAAATGGAATTGCCTTTAGGGAAAATTATCACCTGAGCAGGAAATGAGTATGCTCTAGGTATTCACACAATTTGGAGACAGCTAAAATATAATGGGTTCCCATCAGCCAAACCCATCCCTTCGGCCCTCTACTCATTTCACTGGAACAAATGTGGACTGTAAGAAACTATCATTGTGACTGAGCTAAGCAACTGTAACTACTACTGTCATTACCAAACCTTCAGGTCATTGTGAGGCGCTAGCTTTCAAGTGATCAGCTGTAGTCCCTTTAAAATTCAGTTTCTACAGATAATGTGTGCTGGGTGAGGGAGAACGAGCATTAGCAAGTGATCTGTACTAACACAAATAACTTATTTGAATTCATTTTGGGCCAATTGGCTTTAATTCTCCTTCAAATCAAACCTGGTTTTAGATACAATATTCATCACTCAATACTATGAAACAGAATATAATCTACTTTTGCAACCACCTGTACAGGTGTCATCTTGGCATAAACATGCAAAGTGTGGTCTTATCCTACCCCCTCCCTGGAACCAGAATGAGTTGAGGGCCAGCAACAATCATTATCCTAGACTACATCAAGTCAGGTATTTATATACAAATTAACAATAGAAAGATAATTGAAATAAACTTTCCCCAAACTGAAAGAAGCCACACATATATTTATACTCAGCGCTGTACATTGAGGGGACCTTAATACAAGCAAATGAGATACAATGACATGGAACAGAAGGTAAAGATGACCTTACCCAACAAGCTTACAATCTAAGAGGTAGAGAAATGTCAGTCCTCGGTCCTGCTGAACCCGCCAGCTCCCCTCACTGTCACTTACCTCCTCCGCTGCTCTGACAGTCGCTGCAGCTCTCCTCTCCGGGCACCATCTTCTTGCTGTTTCTTCTGCGCATGTCCGGACCCGGCAGTTGTCATTTATCCATCATTTTACCCTGTCTGACCTATCAGCTGTGCCGTTCCTCTATTTAAGGCGCCTCCTGCATACTTTGGGTGCCAGATCTTCAAATCTCTTCTCCTGATCAGACGTGTGCTATTCTGGCTTCTCCCTTTGTCTTTAGAGCATTCCTTCCAGCCCTACATCTAGTTCACTGGGTGTGCATTCCTCCTTCCAGCTGCAGATCATCACGCCTCTCAGTGATCCTGACTCTAGGGGCTTCCTAGCTCACCAGTACCGCTGCATCAACCTCAGCTGCAGATCATCACACCCCTCTGTGATCCTGACTCTATAGGGGTTTCCCAGCTCCCCAGGACCTCTGTCTAAACTACAACTGCAGATCAACGCACCTCCCTGTGAACCTGATTCTGGGGGCTTCCTAGCTCTCTAGACTTCTGTGTCATTCCTAACCGACTGACTATATCTCCTTTAGCAACATCCCTTTTCCTGTTACCTGGTTCTCACCTCGGTTTCACTCATCACCCTCCGTGAGATCCACAACCTGAGGTTAGGGAGCCCTGAAGTCCAAACCCCCTTGTGGGGGTCACTGGTGAATACCTCTATCTCCATTAGATTACGTGCCTCTTAGAAGGTATCGCCAATTCCAGCAGACCGTATGGGCATTTTCCAGACCATTGGAGTTTGACAGGAAAGCACTTAATATGTAAGATAACGGGATAATAATTGTAGGTTTTGAAGGAGATACATGTCCATGCATACAGCCACTGTGCTCATTTTTTGCTCCAGGCAGTTGGTGGATACAGGTAGTGCCCTGGTTCTGGCTCTAGGCAGTTGGTGGATACAGGTAGTGCCCTGGTTCTGGCTCCAGGCAGTTGGTGAATACAGGTAGTGCCCTGGTTCTGGCTCTAGGCAGTTGGTGGATACAGGTAGTGCCCTGGTTCTGGCTCCAGGCAGTTGGTGAATACAGGTAGTGCCCTGGTTCTGGCTCCAGGCAGTTGGTGGATACAGGTAGTGCCCTGGTTCTGGCTCCAGGCAGTTGGTGGATACAGGTAGTGCCCTGGTTCTGGCTCCAGGCAGTTTATAACAACAGGCAGGACACCAGTTCCTGCCAGTTAGTCATTACAGATACAGTGCTAGTCTCTGTCTCCAGACAGTTGCTAATTTCAGGTACAGCACTTATTATGTTACAGATGCTTGCCTTAAGATTGGGGCCACCTTGTGGTGCAATGTTTTTGTACCTAAGTTTGTCTGTACCTTTGACCTGGATGTTTTTACTTATTTTCTAAATAGCATGGCTACTGTCAACTAGCATTCTGTGTCTGTCCTTATTTCATGCATCTGAAACAAGTTCCTGGCTCTGGACAATTGGTAATTACAGACACTGTGCTAGTTTCTGGTTCCATTCAGTTGGTAACAGCTGGTACCACAACAGTTGTTGGATATGGACAGTTTGTAATTACAGGTGTTGTGCTAATTTCTAGCTCCAGACAGTTGGTAATTGCAAGTACAGTACTAGTTGCTTACTTTGGGCAGATGGTATACTTGTGCTCGAGAAAACCTGAAAATGTGGGCAAAAAGTAAAGTCAGTTGTCTTTTCCAGCTTCGGAATCTAGGCAGAATTTTACCGTAACATGGCAGGAAACCTTCCAATTTTGAATTTGGCTCCATCCTGTGTGTCATTACTGCTTTAATGTGAATATGAATATAAAAAATTAAACAGACACTACAAGCTATGATAACATCACTGATTTACACATTGTCAGCCTGAGAGACATTTAGTGGCTCACAGCTGCCACTGGCATTCAGAATTGTCTCTGTAAAAAATGCCTAAAGTCAATCTTGTCTATTAAAGAGAAAATAGCATATACACTATATGGATAAATGTATTCTACGCTTGACCATTACACCAACAGGGACTGTAATGACATTGTATTCAAATACATATACTTTAATATGAAATTGCCCTCCCTTTTGCAGCGATAGCAGCTTCCAGTCTTCTTGGAACAAGATGTTGAAGTGTTTCTGTGGGAATTTGTGCCCATTCATTCTGTAGAGCATTTATGAGGTCAGGCACTGATGTTGGACAAGAAGACCTGGGAAGGCAATCTCCGTTCCAGTTCATCCCAAAGGTGTTCTATGGTGTTAATGTCAGGGTTCTGTGCAGGTCAGTCAAGTTCTTCCACACCAAACTCATCAAACCATGTGTTTGTAGTCTTGCTTTGTGCAAAGGGGCACAGTCATGTTGGTATAGAACAGGACCGTCCCCAAATTATTGCCACTAAGTTGGAAGCATAGCAATGTCCAAAATGACTTCGTATGCTGAAACATTAAGATTGCCTTTCACTGGAGATAAGGGGCCCAGCCCAAAACCCTGAAAAACAGCCCCATGCCATTATCCCTCCTCCACCAATCTTCATGGTTGGCATAATGCAGTCAGGCAGGTAATGTTGTCCCGGCATCCACCAAACCCAGACTCGCCCATCTGATTGCCAAACAGAGAAGCAGGATTCGTCACTCCACAGAACACGTTTCCACTGTTGGTGTGCTTTATACCACTCCATCCGACACTTGGCATTGGTCTTGGTGATGTGAGGCTTGCATGCAGCTGCTTGCCCATGTAAACCCATTCCATTAAGCTCCCACTCCACAGTTTTTGTGCTTCCATTAATGTCAGGGAAAGTTCGGAACTCTTCAGCTATGTAATCAGCAGAGCATTGGCAACTTTTATGCACCATGCGCCTTAGCAGTCGTTGACCCCGCTCTGTGATTTTATATGGTCTTCCGCTTTATGGCTGAATTGCTGTTGTTGCGAAACGCTTCCCCTTTCTAATAATATCACTTGCAGTCAACTATGGAATATCCAGCAGGCAAGAAATTTCACGAACCACCTTATTGCAAAGGTGACATCCTATCACAGTACCATGCTTGAAGTCACTGAGCTCTTCAGAAGAACCCATTTTCTATCACAAATGTTTGTAAATGAAGACTGTATGGCTGGTGCTTGATTTTATACACCTCTGCAACCTCAATTCAATAATTTAACAAGTGTGGCCAAATACTTTTGTCCATATAGTGTATTATAGCACTAATTTCATATGATTAGTATACTATTAACTGTGTTTGTGCCACGAAGGGGTCTGATTCAACGCATTGATAAAAGTCCTCTATGCTCTGCTAACAAGTGTACCTTTATGCCTTGGTAAGTAGGCTTTAGCACCATTCTTCTTAGATGTGAATGGCCAGTACTCTATGTCCGAAATATCAGAAGGGCAAAAAGCTCTATTGCCAGTAAAAATGGGTGTTTTCAAAAGTGATAGGGATTTTTCTTATTTTGCCTCATATAATTGGTTTTTCACTAGCATGGGGAAGCCTATTTAAGTATTGTGGTGTTACTTGTCTTGCAGCAAAACCTATACTGTTTTAAAAATTCTTAATTACAGTATTTTTTACATATTTTCAACCTATTTTAAAATCTTTCACAAGTCCCATTCTAAATTAATCTGGGTTTTCAGTTCCACTGCACATGCATAAGCCATTTTACACTTATACATATCTGTAGAAACTGCTCCCAGCAAAGCACCGGGCTACTATTACCAAGCAGACCCAGTACTACCATTATGCATCTTAAAGCAGCGGCCTAGAGCACTGGGATTGGGGGAGGCATCATTGTAGCTCCCCCCAGTACAGTGTCCCTTACTCAGTAATAAGGTAAGTGCAGTGACTGTGAGCAGGGCCGCCGAGAGGGGGGGAGGGTGGGTACTATTTACCACAGCCCGGGCATGTCAGGGGGCGCGGCCTGGGCCTTTGCGACAACGATTTTTTAAAAAAAAAAAAAAAAAAATTTTTCAAAACTACATTTTTTTTGGTGGGGGGAGCAGGGTAGTTTAAAGAAAAAAACAAAAAACATATTCACGTGATTGCGGCACCGGCGTCCCTCCACCAGTTACAGTTACTCAGGTTTCAAGATGCAGTACGTTAGGATATGGCAGAAATAGCAAAAGAACTCAATAAACAACAGATACTGAATGTTGGTTGGTCTGCAGGACTTTACCACGAAGTAGTGGAGATAACACGCAGGGTGCGATGGTCTGCAGAGCAAGGTACTGAAGATAACAGACACAGAATACGATGATCTCCAAAACCTTACCATGAGGTAGTAGAGACTGCTGGTAACATTTTGCAACAGGTTAGTCCTCTGTAACACTGGAGAGCTGAAAGCATGTATTGTTGGTAATACTCTGCAGCACGATAATGCAGAAACACTGAAGAACTGAAGCCAGGTACAGAGTCACAGACAAGCCGAGTCAGGGGTCACAGGCAGAGGTGCAAATACGGAGGGATAAGCAGAGGTCAAATCCAGGAGATCAATCAGGAGAGAACACAGGAACAGCAACACAGGAAATGGCAACAGATGATCTGGCCAAGACTTCTGGGAAAAGCAGGCTTTTGTAGGCCAGAGGCAGGTGTTAATCATCCTGGCGTAACAAGGCAGTTCTGGAAGGTAAGTGAGCAGCCTGAATACCACAGGGACTTTTGGGTGAACAGTGGTACTACAGGCAGGATGCATAATATATATATATATATATATATATATATATATATATATATATATCCTCTTTAGAGGACGAAAAAGGTATAGAAACCTCGCCCAAAGTATGCTGAGACCCTGAGGCCCCAATCCTCTTCTTTTAAACTCTCTTTTTATGAGTCTCTTTGAGGACACAGGATTGTTCAACTTGAATGGAACATGAAGGCAACTCCAACGTTTGGGTAACAGGGGACAAACAAGAGGCATAGAAGAGATGCTGGAAGTGGTGTTAGTCAGTGCTCAAGCAAATTCTTTGATCACCACCTCAGTAAAACACTGCAAATCAGATAGGATAGGGTCTTTGGTCTCAATAAAGGGATTTGCCCATTCCAATGCCCTCCCTCTAAAATTGGACAGCAAGAAGAGTACTTGCTTGGTTGTCCAAGAGATTGAGTATGGAGGGAAAATAGGATAGGCAGAATTTTTCAAGTGCAGTAAATTCTCCTACGTCCCCATAAAAGGTAGGTGGAGGTGGAGATTTAAAAACAGGAGAAGAGTCAGCAGTCTTGGCAACTTTAAATGATGGGGAAACTGGAACCTGGGGGGGATATAGATTGAGAACAAGGGTCCCCGACTGGGATGGCAGGAGCCGGTTCGGACTGGGCAGAAGGCTTGGCAGGAGGCCCAGACGGGGCAGACGACTTGGCAGGAGGCCCAGACTTGGCAGCACTGTGAGCAGCCTCAGAGCAGACAGCAATGTGAGCAGCCTCAGAGCAGACAGCACTGTGAGCAGCATCAGAGCAGACAGCACTGTGAGCAGCCTCAGAGCTTTCAGCCCCAAGTGATAACTTGGTCTGAACCACATGAAGTGGCAAATCGGGCTGGCCCGCATGGAATGGCAACTCGGGCTGGACTGCACTGACAGGCAACGTCTCTGGAGCAGGCTGCAGGGGCAGCGCCCTCTCTGAAGCAGGCTGTATCTCAGGAATGGAGGCAGCGGCTGGCAAGTTGGAACCAGTGGCAGGAGACTCAGGACCGGATGCAGTGGCAGGAGACTCTGGAGCGGAGGCAGAGGCTGGGACCTTGAAACAGGAGGCAGAGGCTGGGACCTCGGAACAGGAGGTAGAGGTTGGGACCTCGGAACAGGAGGCAGAGGCTAGGATCATTGGACTGGAGGCTGAAACTGGCATCTCAGGACTAGCGGCTGGAATTGGCGTCTCAGAACAAATGACTGAAACTGGCTCCTCCTGATTAGCAACAGAAACTGGTGCCTCAGGACAGGCGGCTGGAACTGGCGCTTCAAGAAAGGCGCCGGGAATTGGTGCCTCGAGACAGGCGGCTGGAACTGGCGCCTCAAGACAGGCAGCTGAAACTGGCACCTCAAGACAGGCAGCTGGAACTGGCGCCTCAAGACAAGCGGCTGGAACTGGTGGGCTAGGCCTCATCCCTGGGAGCAGAACACACTGTAATATGGCAACGGGAGGTGCTATGTAAACAAATCCGGAGTAAGGAGGAGAGCAAACTGGAGACAGTTCTATAGAATGGCCTGGACTACGGAGTGGACAGTCTTGTAAAAAATGTACATCACTGGAGCAGTAAAGACATAGTTTATTGGTCCTTCTGCACCATCTCTCTTCTTCGGACAGGTGGGGGCGTGGAGCACCTGAGAACCTGGAGTTTACTACACCGCGGTTCCTAGTAGATGGCAAACTTGTAGAGGTGCTGCTTGCACAGATAAATTTGGTTGTTCCCTGGGTGGATCCATTTCTGGGCAAAGGTATCTTGATTCCACTTTATTACTAGGTACAGACTCTGGAGGATGTACTGCAGGGCTGACTTTCTCCCCAGAAAAATAATTTGCTACTCCAGAACTAGTATTGGAGCAAGTAGTACTGGGAATGGAGACTGGTAGTTGTTTAAGCACCTTAATTAGCAAAGAAGAGACTTGAGAAATTTGAGAGCGGAGTTAAAGAATGTTCACTTGGAGCATCTGGAAAAGGGAGATTTCGGAAGGAATACTATCCATGGTCTCAGGACTTTAATTACTGAGTTAATAAACCAGTACCTTGGGAATCCTCAAACAAGGGTGGAAAAATGTGTAACAGCAAGCTCAATTTTGTGGCCAGATCATACTGTCAGGATTCCCAACATGAAACCACAGAGAAAGCGTAGCTAACGAAGTGGTTTGTATCAAAACACCGGTTACACACATTTCAAGATACAGTATGGTAGGGTATGGCAGAAATAGCAAAAGAAAACCATAAACAACAGATACTGAATGTGATGGTCTGCAGGACTTTATTACGAAGTAAAGGAGATAACACGCAAGGTGCGATGGTCTGCAGAGCAAGGTACTGAAGATAAAAGACACAGGATGCAATGATCTGCAGGAATTTACGAGGTAGTGGAGACTGCTGGTAACATTCTGCAACAGGTTACTCCTCTGCAACACTGGAGAGCTGAAAGCAGGTATTGTTGGCAATACTCTGCAGCAGGATAATGCAGAAACACTGGAGAGCTGAAAGCAGGTACAGAGTCACAGACAAGCCGAGTCAGGGGTCACAGGCAGAGGTGCAAAAACGGAGGGATAGCCAGAGGTCAATTCCAGGAAATCAATCAGGAGAGAACACAGGAACAGCAACACAGGTAATGGCAACAGATAATCTGCCCAAGACTGCTGGGAAAAGCAGGCTTTTGTAGGCCAGAGGTAGGTTTTTAATCATCCTGGAGTAACAAGGCAGTTCTGGAAGTTAAGAGAGCAGCCTGAGTACCACAGTGGCCCCTTTAGTGGAACAGTAGTAGTACAAGCAGGATGTATATGTGTATGTATATAAATATATATATATATATATATATATATATATATATATATATATATATATATATATACACATATATATTGTGGGAAAGTAGAGCATTCACAGGAATCCGACACAGGTATGCTGAACCATTTAACTGTTTAGTAATCATATCCAGTAACAGTACACAAAAAATCCCCACCACCTACATCTGGCTAGACATAACTTCTCTGTCTGCAAGCGGGCCACTTACTGGCATCGGTGGTCCCACCCACACATACAGACAGTGTCTTTATCCTCCACCCCATGCACAACAAACAAATCACAGCAATGTGTGTGTGTGTGTGTGTGTGTGTGTGTGTGTGTGTGTGTGTGTGTGTGTGTACCTAGGGAAAACTTAACCCTGTCTAGATATGTTTCCAAGATAGGAAATACCTGAAATTCAAAGTTTCCACTAACTGAAATTTAAAAGTATATACCTAATTAATTTTTTTTTTATTAATAGAAAAGATATATCAAATTGTACAGAACATTCAAACATTACCATAAGTGAATTTGCAGTGGATACATTGTTGTATAGGTATCCAGTCATACTGTTAGGGTGCACTTTGAGAACAGATGGGAAAATTTGCCAAAGCTGAAATTTGAAATGTTGATCAATGAACCGTAAAGGTAAAACCTTGTTCAGTGTTAAGTTGAATTTAACTGCAGCTCTGTTAAAAAGTAAACTACTGCCCAGGGCCGGTATAAGCATGTCTGGCGCACCCCTGTACAAAATAAATTTGCACCCTCCTCTTTTGTAAATTATTTGTTCATTCAATAATGCTTTTCCTCTTTTATTACAAATCATATTATAAACTTTCATAAAAACAGTAATACAAATAAGTACATTAAACAGCCTATATTTATTGTTATATGAATAATATAAATGAAGAATATGTATTCTTTGCAATAAAATTGTACATTTTTATCAAATTAATTTGGTGAGAAGTATAGAAGAGAAAAAAATGCCCCCTTCATCATACTGTGACCTCCTTTGTCACACTGCGCCCCCCTTTTCGTCACACTGCCCCCTCTCCTTCATCACACTTTTGTCCCTTCATCACAATGTGCTCTCCTTCATCGTACTGTGCCCTCCAACATCATCCCAAAGTGCCATCCTTCATTATCCCACTGTTTCACCCGTTTATCATCACACTGTGTCACACCCTTCATTATTACACTGCCCCACCCTGCATTATCACATTATCCTACCCCTGCATTATCACAATATCCCCCCCCCCTGCATTATCACCCTGTTCCCTCTTTTCCTCTTTCTCTTCTGTGCGGCTCCTCACTGACAGTGTCGGGCGTGATGACGTCATGCCCAACAGTGTCAGTGAGCTGGGAGCACAGAGGAGAGCACCGGGCGCCGCAGCAAGTGAATTATTTATTTTATTTTATTTTTTTGTAGCAGTGGCGGTGGAGTGGACAGTGGGGAAGGCATGCGGGGGAAGTGCCTCTTCGGCATGATACCCCTTGCCTTACTTACCCCGCTTACCGCGTTCCATTGGCCCTGGTACTGCCTGCCCCTTTCTGCCCCTTCCATTACATACAGACCCTCCCACATGGCTAGGATAGTGTCCTGATGAGATCTAATACAGGTTAAAAAGCTAACACTGTGTAGCTGTGACAACACTGTATGCACCCCCTGAATATGAATAAATACATTCACATAGTTCTTTTCTGCATTGAAGTCTGCCAAGTTATCAGTCACTCTGTGTTAGAGAGGCACCTCCCTCCTAACAGAGCAACCTGATGCAGAGATGTATCAGAGTGGTGGATATATTTATATAAATTTAATCACTCTAGTTATTTCATGCATATTATTCAGCTTGGCAATACACAGCCTTTCATATAATGTTAGATAGTTATTTTACTTACTGTTTAAGAATTACCAATACTCGGACAGTGATAGGATCATAATAAATCAAGTGCAGGGCTATCCCTCTATCCCTGGTGTGTTATTGTGAGATAAAATATATACGTGCTAAGGGCAATGTTCTGCAGATCTCTACAGAGTGTTTATAAACTCATATTCTACAAGTTATTGGAATAAAAGTAAAATTGGAAGGTTGAGGTTTTGGGTGGTAGAAGTTAACAGGTTGACATATTCAGGTTCTGGATGAAAAAGGTTCTGTTTATCCAGGATATACACCAAGGTCTCATTACTTCCATACATTCATAGAATTTACTATACTATTGTGCTTCATCTGTAAGAATTGGGTAGAAATAACAGTTCCCACAAATGTATGTTTGGCCAGATTGTATGATGATGCCATAGTCCCCAATGTACGTTTATAGGCTGAGCGGATGATATCAGTAAAAATGCATTTATGCTGCTACAGTTACAAGAGGAATCAACTGCCAATCACGAATCCCACTCCAAATTAAATTACAAAGTCTGGCTCTCCTTTTGTTTGACTCATATACTTTACAACTGTATTCTAGATTTCCTCCCGATTACCTTTGGAAAATCATTAGTAGAACATTTGTACATCATAAGCAAAAGCTCATGATGTACTGCAATAGATATAAGTAAACTGGTTATCTACACAGCACCTCTTCTCTTGTTCTCAGTCCTATACAAAATTCTCTGGCCTTTTATACACTAGAGGCAAAGAATTATCATGGTGTTGTGATGTCAGGAAAGTCTATTTGTAGACCATCTGCCTATTTGTACAGAACTGTGAATGGATTTGTACATACAATGTATGAATTTTACAAAGGATGATGGCCGTTCCATACTGCTATAGAACAGACAAAGATACGACTAAGACCATGTGAGATTTAATTTTAGAGGATGAGATATTGTAACAATTGTGAAGATGTGGAGATTGCACATATATGAAAGGGTTCCTGATTTTTTGGGGTATGTATGTGTAGATAAACCATTATATTTCTTAGCACATTTAAATCTTCCAACACTTTAAAGAAAAGTGACATGAATGATTTAATTTTCAATGGAAAGCAATGTATAATATGGTGGCGCTAAACAAATAAATAACAATAATAATACTAGGTGTCTCTAATGTGCATGTATGGACAGCGTTGGACTGGCCCAGCGGGCTACCGGTAAAATCACCGGTAGGCCCGGCTACCTTACGGCCCCACCCCCTTTTAGATGTGAGCGGAGCTTACCTGGGGGCCCAGTGTCCACACCAGGGTGCCCGCAGTCCTCTCTGGCGTACCGCTGCTGCAGATAACTGGCTGTTACTGACAGCCAGTCATCTTTCACATGCGATTGCAGCTGTGATCATGTGACTAGCCCCCTTCCCCTGTCAGCTGATGTTCCTGCCACCGCTGAAGGGAGAAGGAGCAGAGAGGCTGCAGCACTCAACTTTTGGGTAAGTATACTTTAACCAGTTGTTTAAATTGTTTGTGCCATCACTATATATATATATATATATATATATATAATGTGTGTGTGTGTGTGTATATATATATATATATATATATATATATATATATATATATAAATATATGTGTGTGTGTGTGTGTGTGTGCGTGTGAATTGAGAGCACTATTGCAGGCATAATATGAATTGGGGACACTTGCATGGCATAACATTGGGGCACTACTGTGTGGCATAACATTGTTTTGGGGGCACTACTATGTGGCATAGGGGGGCTGCCTATCTATACCAAACTATAGGGGTGCTGCCTATGCTAAACTATAGTGATTGGGGCTGCCTATGCTACACTATAGTGAAGGGGGGCTGCACAGAGAACAATATAGGAAGGGGGTGATGGGACCTTTAATGCTGAGTTGGTTTGGGTCTATAATTGAATGTCGGGCTGAGTGTGGGGAGGGCGGCTATCTATTAAATGTGAATATGAATTATTTAATGCTAGGAATGGTCGTGGGAAATGGATGTAATAAACGTAAAGGCTAATAATTTATTGCTGGGACTGTTTGGAGGGAGGGTAATAGGTTTATTTATTAAATGGGAATACTATTAATTTAATGTTGGGGTTGGTTGGAGGGAAATAGATCTATTCATCAAATGTGAGCTCTATTACTTTAATGTTGAGGCTGGAGAGAGGCCTAATTATTAAATGTGGGTGCTGTTGATTTAATGGCAGGGATGGTTGACATTTCTAAATGTACCCATTATTTTTTCCAAATAGGGCCCTCAACATTCCAGGATCCAGACAAGCCTCAACTAAAGAAACCAGCAGCCACAGGTGGTAAAAGTGTCAACAACAGGTAGGACAGTCTGTCAAATGATCTGAGTCTAGTGCAGGCTTGGCTAACCTGTGGTACTCCAGGTGTTGTGAAACTATAAGTGCCAGCATACCCTTCCAGCAATAAGCTGCTATATATTGGCAAAGCATGCTGGGGCCTGTAGTTTCACAACACCTGGAGTACCACAGGTTAGCCAATCCTGGTCTAGTGTGACAATCATGATTTTTGGTGACTTTTCTGCCCAATCTAAGTGGCAGGTCAAGACTGTGTATTCTTTATACACACACTGCATTCTTTATATACTACACTAAGGGGCTAGCTGTCCTTCGTAGACTGACCAGTCCCCCTCTAGTATCTGGTCCCACCTCTATGATGGCTGACCACACCCCCTCTGGTGGGCCCCTAGTGTTGCATTCCCCCAGTGGGCCCTTCATGCCCCAGTCCAACACTGTGTATGGGCAGCTGCTCAGTGCCACTTCTCATGACTTGTGTACTGGGTGTAAAAAAATTACAAAGCACACTGGATGGGCATCACAAAACACCCTGGCTTTGCTGTCTACACCACAATGGACCGCCCAGTGCACATCAAAGAGAAGTGCACCTTGACTCACAGCAGAGGCGGAAAAATCTTGAGACGCACTGTGCAAAAGTGTAACGGTCACGCTAAATCTAATATCCTTCTACTCCTTTAGTACCACCCTTTTTATTGAAAAAAAAAACATTTAAGTTTTCCTCATAAAATATTGATCGTGGATCAATTCAGGCGATTGCAAAAAACTGACCCCACCTCAGAACCACTCCTGAGGAGTGTGAAATAAATAATGAACAGCATGCTACACTCCGCAAGTCTACCATTCCCTAGACAGCTGGTTTACACAATAATATGGTGAACACGAGTGTCGTGTGCTGCGGAAATCTTGTGACGCCATATAAACAAAAGATAATAATAATAATAATAATAATAATAATAATAATAATAATAATAATAAACTGATCTAATAATAAATACTGATCTAAAGGATGGCAGTGCTTTGTGAGGTGCTGATACATGCTGCAAGAACCAGCTGAGAAGCAGATATTGATGGTTTTATAACTTAAACATATCCCTTACAATCACTACAGTTTAACCTGTAAGAATGTATTTTCTCATATCATTTTTTTTGTTTCAGAAACACATTTCCCTTTATTCATTTAGATGTTAAGGCAACTAGTAGTGGCTCATGTCTGACATTAATGATTAATTACATGAAAGCTAGGGTCCATACTTCCAGCATCACAAGCTCAGTAGTTGGGCTGAAGCCTCCAAACATTAAAACACAAGCAGCATTTCCGCTACCTGCTCAGCACACTCTACTAAAGTCTTTCTGCTTCAACAGGCTCCATTCTTATGTAACAAAACACTATTCATCACCTGCTGATAAAACTGAATGTTAGTTCAAATAAAACAGCCAGAGAGACAAGTGGACGGCTGGTTCCTCACCACTAAGAAAACTGCCAGCTTTGTGAAATGGAAGTAATATCATGTGGAAGTCATTAATTACAGTGTCATCTGGTGAAAGCCTTGTAGAAAACTCTAAGACAGAAGAGAATAACTGAGCTCTTGACAACAGATATTTTCTTCTTGATTTTGAAGCCAAATGTATAATCCAAAGCTAAGACAGGAAAAATTATTTAATATCAACAAATTTAACATATTAGTTCTGCAGCTGTATTTGAAATAATCATGAAATATACAATGTACCATCGCAGAGGCTGTTTGGATATTAGAAAACAAATATTCGTATGAAACGGAGAGACCATTCCAATTTTTCTTGGTGGTTAAGGAATTTTGGGTATCAACTCAACTGTGGAGGGCAGGGGTCAAGTCAGGACTCTGGTGTTAAGTTTAACAGCATCTTTACTAGATCCAGCAATAAACACAGCAACATAGGGGCAGGAGTAAGGTTAAAGGATGACAGAGTAAGGGCTGTATACAATACAAATAGTAATTTCACCAGCACAGGCTAGCACAGAGTGAGCCAACATTTTGCTCATTAATAAACTCCTCCATATTGGGCCTAGTAGACCTTTTGAAGAGCATTGCACCACCCCTTGTGAGGAAGGAGCAGAGCTAACCAATTCTTCTGAAGAAGTTCATCCCTTCCTCACATGTGACACAGGACAGCTTCAAATCAGGAGCATTAATTTGGAGAACAAACTGCTGGCTGAATTTTGGGGACTGAAGGACAGGGCCATCACAGTGTACCTCTTTAACCTTAACTTAATGCAAACTGACATCCTGGAGAACCATGAATAGAAGGTTCTTCTTCTTTAAACAAATCTCTTAGCAATGCTGCCAATGAGGAAAAATGTGGTATAAAAATTCTTTTATATTTGGCGAAGAAGCACAAGAATGAGTGTACCTCTTGTTTGGGGCAGCTGCCTAAACAGCTATTCCCTACAATATACCACCAGATACTAGGGCACATTTCTTCAGGTTGGCAGTGAGGTCCACTATACGGAGGGACTGGAAGACAGCACATAGTCTATTTAAATGTCACTGTCAATGGACATTATACATGAATATGTTGTCTGGTTATGCCATCACATCATTTTAATGAGGACGGAAAACCTGTTCCATGAACCACTGTAAGGAATCAGGGGTGCCATGGAGTCCAAAGAGCATTGTTATAAATTGGTGCAGCGGTTGGAGCCCCATGGAGTGGAAAAGCCGACTTTATGCTTTGCCTCATGGGCCATCTAGATACACCAGTATTCCTTTGTGAAATCCAGGGTTGAGATCCAGGATGGAAATATACTAGGAAAAGCAGAGATAGTCAAGAAGATTGTACTCCCGCAGCATGTGGTAGGCATCAAAGGTGGAAACACTGTACAAATCACTTGTGTGTTCCTCTATTATCCCCAGTCTAAGCATATCTTGAACATCTTTGTTCACCATCATCCTCTTACATTCTGGGAGTCTAACAATATTGTGCTGCATCAGTTTGGTTATTCTCACAGTGCCAGAATACACTTCTGTAAACTCTGAAGTCAAATCTTCCAAAGACTCCTTCTGTTCAAGGTGAGGGATGAGTCATAAGGGAGCCTGGGCTACTCGGTCTACTGTAATGTCCTCCCTTTAATCTACACCTACTACTTCAAGGACACTTGGAATGTATTTTCAAATAGCAGTCCACCGACTACTCTCAACAGTAACTGCTGCATACATTTTCATTAAAGGCTTATTCTTAGCATGACCACATGAGCACCAATGAGCTTTCTAATTTGCACTCTGCCTCCAATTTGCATTAATTAATTGTTTACGTTTTCCTATTTTCTATTCACTCTGCTTAGATCTCCTGTGTTCTATTATTATATGGTGCTGCCTTGCCCTGGTTTCTTCTATCAGCTATACTTTGTGTGACATCCCTACAGGCAGATGTTGAGAGGATTGTACCTGGCCCCTGACTGTTCTTCTTTCGCTTACGGCACAGCAATGAGACAGAGAACTCCCGAATCCCCAATACAAGTAGGACACCAAATGAATGAACCGACGTCAGATTTATTATGCAGGAACAATATGTCACTAAGACTCTGTCTAGACATAGAATTATTAGCAATAAGTACAATCTGACTAAGGTGTTCACAGGCCTGAGCTAATAGAGGTTGTCAGCTACTATACCTTATAGTGCATTTAACTTGGCTGTTGCTATTGGCAACACTATCAGGCCTTATTTCCAGAATAACAAATGCAATAACGAAACTCCTATATGTCAATACTTCTATAATGTAAACAGTTTGGCTACAACTATGCTTCACAGTACTTTGAGTACTTTTTGATAACTATCATCTGGCCAGAGACACAACAGCGTTCTGCTCTGCGGCCGTAATACTTCAACTCTGGAATATGTGAGGTCACATAAACTGTATAAGAATACAGTAATACAGTTCTAGTCCCTAATACCATAAAGAAAATTCATTTCAAATAATACACTGCTAGTAAATGATATCACAGTCATTGAATCCCCTTTAAAGAAGTTCATGCTCAGCAGAACTAATTAGCATAAATGTCTTCACTTGCCAGACTTTTGTAAGTACACACATTAAAACCGGACAGTAGGCACTTGCAATTATGAGACTCAGTTTTGGCTGAGTGGCCCTATGAATAATTATAATGGCAGTCTTGTAACTGCTGTATATCGATCAAAAACGAAATTATTACTGTCTCAGGTATAACACAGTGCAGTGTGTTGTCAGGGCTATTATCACTGTGCTTTCGTCTGATCTTGCAGGAGAAAGTTAGGAGTGACTGTTACGCGCCGCGGCGGTACGCCACATCCGGGCGCGTGCTCTAGTTCTATGCTCTGTTATTATTCTTTGGGATTATCCTTGTGGCATAGATGTAGGAGGGTGTAGGGACATCCTCCAACTCCAGGGGGAGCTCTCATATGATTTAAACTGGTTAATTTATATTTTTATACATGCTTCCTGGTTTATGTTTTTACCTATGCCAGTTCTAGCATGTAGTAATTAATTAGCAGCCTCCTGAGGCTGATTGTCAGCCCTGTCCTCCTCCTCTGTCCTGATTGGCTCTTAGTACTATTTAAGGCAGTGAGGTCTGAGCCTCACTGCCGGTTATAGTAAGGCTGTTCTTGTTTGGAGTTGAAACCTTGGATTGATTACCTGTGTATGAACTTTGTTTGTACCCGGATTCTGAACCACTGCCTGTGACCCCGATCTTTTGCTTGTACCCAGACTCTGAACCACTGCCTGTGACTCTGACCTTTTTGCCTGTACCTGACATCTTCTCTGGTGCTCTGTCCAGTCCGCTGATCTCTGTCCTGCCGCTACATCGTGTGCTACCTCCTGTACCTGTGCGCTGCCGTGTTAGCATAAACTCTGAGCATAAGACCTGGGGGCATCCGAGTACCTATGAGCATAACCAGTCTCTACGGGAAAGGCGGCTGCTAAAGGTGAAGACCTCTTCTACCTGTTCTATGAGTTTATGCCGCACTGGTGGCCATAACAGTGAAGCTGTTATTTTGCTAGTGCATTCAGGTTATGATGGCTTAAAGGATGCTCCCCACACCAGGGTTTAGTTCAGAGTAGGCACTTGTGATTCAGTCTGTAATTCAGTTAAAACGGGGGTCATGCTGCAGGTATGTACTGGGAGAATGAGTAATGTACTCCACTTGCTAAGTAAATGTCTCTGTAAATCTAACTCACAGTTCTTAAAATGTAGGATATACTGTGAAGGGAGTGAGAATACACAGTCAGTTTGATTACACAGACCTGTTTCCTGTTGTGTAGATAGTTTTCAGCACATTCTGACTCATTGTGTGTCAACTCTTGTCTTCAAGTCTTTGCACATACAGTGTTCTAGCTGACAACATACGTACGCTTTCTGTAGTTGTCTGACTCTCAGCAACAACACTGGCCTCACTTTTCCCCACAACAGCAACCAGCAAAACATTTTGTTTCACAATTTTCTCCTCAACACTCAATCTCTGAGGCTCCTCCTCTCGACAGTTTCTGTCTCAATAAAACCCAGTAATTTTTCAGCAACCCCACATTCTAGGTTTTCCCTGGGTCCTAGTGTCTCTCCTGTATCACGGTGTGACACAGTACTGTCTGTTCCACAGGTTTCTAGTGTCCAGGAGTTTCCGGGTATCACATTTGGCCTTGTCTTCATCTCCTTTTATGTGCCTACTTGGTACCTGTGAGCTAAACAAAAAAAACTATGTGTAGAAATCCTGGGAGCAGTGTACCAATGAGCACTACCAGAAAAGTCAAAAGGGGCTACTATACTGCTATAGATAAAGAACAAGAGTGGCATGGGTTTTGGTGTTCATCCCAGGGTATAAATCTGTACGGCATCACTTGAGAGCCAAGATTAACATCAAACCTGTGAACAAAGAAGAACTACGATTAATGTCAACACTATACGGTTGAACAAACAAGGCTTCCTGCTTCTTGCAGGCCTTTAAAACTTTTACATATTTGTTTTCCCCATCAGTTGTCAGGCTGTAAAATCTCATAGTCTACCTCTCCATCTCTACACAGACCCAGCTTCCTCTCCTGTGTAGGTAACAGCAACAGGACATTTTCTCCCATGACAGAGATGACAGTATGCGGTTATACAATTGCTCTTGTGTATGGAAATCTTAGATTTTTAAAATCCAAATCCAGACAGATGTGTATATTTAAAACATATTTCAAAACATTCTTATCAATGAATCTCTCAAAAGGTAGCGGATAACCTCAGGCTTCTTGACATATGTCAGCTCTAACAATGAAATGTCACTGCTTTAAAAGTACAATTAAACCCTTCGACTAGGCTGTCAGTCAGCAGATGACAGATCGACATACTAAAAGAGTAGATTTTCAGTAGTGCCAGGATCCCTTGAACTAGATAAGAAATAAAGTTTGTTATTTGGTCTGAGAGGACAGGTTTTGGCAGATCTACTCTGGAAAAAAGTTCTACAAATTTGTTAGTCACTTGTGTGGCCATGGCAGTTCCTACCAGAACCACCTTTAGGTATCTGGTGGAGCAATCTAAAGCCATTAATGTTAATTTGTACCCCTTAGAAGAGGGTATTAGTGGACCCACTAAGTATATGCCCGACTATAAGAATGCCAGTAAGAGGGGCTGGTGCTTTGGACATGTCATCTGACAGTCAGGACATAACTCACAAAATCTCACCATTTCAGCGGAAACCCCAGGCCAAAACAGGGTGTTATTCTGTCAACAGTTTTATCTGACCCCAAGTGATCGCCCTATGGAACAGCATGGGCAAGCATTAACAAATGTTTTCTAAGGTAAGGGACAACCAGTTGCTGAAAGACATTCCCCATTTGTGTATATGTATGTCTTTCATATACAAAATATAATTTTGCAAAATAAAGCAATGGTACCTGGGCTCTTCAACACCTGGTAAAGATGTTACCCAAAACAGCATTTTCAATTTGAACTACTCAACAGTCTGAGAGTGGGACCATTGAAAGGTTTAAGTCATCTTAATTAATGTCAGATAATTCCACTTCATTAATATCAGTTTGTGGTTCATCACTCTTCGCCACTACCATCTCTAATGAACCCTAATCAATGTGATCATTTTCCTCTCTTTCCAGGTTTTGAGTGTTATCACCCATGATAGAAAAAGGTAAGAAGAAAGTGGAAACATCTCTCCACAAGTCTCGGAGGTATCGCAAAATCTTGGGTGCCCTCCCCGCATAGAGGGCATTAAAGTGGGTGTTGTAGACTATCACGATGATGACAACGCGAACAACATACACCCCGACATAAAGACAACGAATGTAAAGTCCCCAACAGTGTTGTATTTCTGACACGTTGAAAAACAGATCTTCAAGAACTGCGGCCAATGAACATCCCGTCGGTGAAAAATGACGTTACTTTAAAGAGCGGAGCTGTCACTCGTGATATGAAGGTAGTAATTTCAATAGGCGCCGCCTGCACAATTTTTTTTTTTACAAACCATTGTACATTGTGCAGGCAGCGCCTATTGAAATTACTACCTTCATATGACGAGTGACAGTGCCTGTGGATGCAATAACAGATGGCTTTTCTCCTCCCTCTCTATTGCTAATATTAGTCAACTGTACCATGATGAATCTATGCAGGTACTTCAACTAGGGAATGGCATCCTGGATCTTTCTGCAGCTAAGCTATACTTAACTAGATGGACAGCCGATATAACGGCAATGCCCGATGTAGGCAGCCACTCCAGCCAGGTGCTTAGAAATAACATTAATAAACTTTTCCAGCACCATTGCTTCCATTATCTGATTAGCATTGTGGGTTTCGGACTTAATCTTGCTGGTATAAGCAGACATTGTTTAAGTGTCTGATACCTGTTGGTCATACAAATGCCCTAAGCTCTGACCTTTTGATTTTCCCCAGCATTCTTGTAAACCAAGGCCACATAGGCCTCTTCTGCTTTGCTTATCAGCAGGGGTATCAGGTGCATTGCCTAGAAGCTCTCAGACCATGCCTGGGTCTGGGCCACTCAAAAATTATAGAAGGCCTCAAGATCATCTCATCCTTCATCTGTCCCCAGCAACTGGAAAGACATAATTGCTAGAACCACTTCAACTTTGATCTTTTGTGTCATCTACTGGTGATCTGCTCTTTGCCTCTGGAAGAGAGTGAGATCATTGGTCTGTTTGGTCATGAACTCCATCAGTGCCTGCTGTAGTTCCTGCTGTTGTCACAAGCTCTGGTCATGTAAGTCTTTCTGGAATGAAAAGAGCTGTTGAACAAGGGCATCCATGATGACACATTTAAGTCCCAATAATCCAGACTTTACTCAAATCCTACTCAAAAACTTGTTGTTTGCAGTGTTTGATTAAGAACTCCAAAGACAGGCATAGAGTTCAACAGCAGCTTTATTACACTCAGGTGTAAGCACCCTTGTGGGAGAATTCTCTTTTCTCCCATTAGGCTGGGAGGTCTTGCCCTAATCTGGGAGTCTCCTGGAAAATCAGGGAGAGATTGGGCACCTATGATTAAAAATGTACCTGTCACAGTGGAGACATGACATAGTCGTGATGTAACTAGTTGCCATTGAATGAAAAGACAGTATTGTCATTAATATAGGCTACACACAAAATGTCTGCCCACACTTATAGTTCCCAGTGGCATGTATACCTCTGCCATATTAATAACATTGACATTGAATCTTACCAGGCCAGTAAGATACTAGCTAGATGGCAACCCTACTCCTGACATTCCTGAATGGAAAATCAGAATAAAGTTGGCCATGCCCAGTAACTCACTCAATGCCTCTATCTACCCAAATCATGCCTACTTTCACAAGGTCACAATCATTTAGACCTCTAGAATGGGACTCTTGTGGGCAGAGCTGGTGGAACACAGTAAGCTCGGTAAGCACGGCAGGGGCAGGCCGCCAGTCACCTACGCCAAATTGTTGTTTTTTGTGCAGGCTACATGCCACTATAAATTCAGAGTCCCTGCTCTGCGAATAACAAAGTCATTAGAACAAGAGCAACACCATTTAAAACAAGAGTTTTAAATGGTGTGCACAAAAAATATAATATAAATTCTCTCCTAATAAATAGCATTTAACTTGTTTATTGAAATACCAATTTAAAAATGAATGTATGAGTCTTTTACCATGGGATCTTACAACCTGAGAATGGAAGAGTAAACCTTTGTGAACAGTGCCATCTGCTGGCTTCACAGGTAGACACACCTTGTAAAATATATGTATTTAAAAACAAATATTTTTTTTTTCAATCTCAGTAATTTATAGCACAATAATGAAGCATCATATTGTTGACTCCATATTAGTCAAAAGGAAGATTGTAGAGCTGATTCGCAATTTCAAATCTATTAACATACGTGTTTCTGAAATTGAGTTTAAAAAGTTAGTGTTTACATTTTTGGGAGTTTAGACATCAATTTCTATGCAGTTTTCACTATTGTTGTGTAATTAATAGACCAGGGGCCACCAACATTATAGGTCATGAAGGTGCGTTGCTTTTTTCATGACTCTACACAGTAATGTTAAAAGGAACAATGGTAGCTCATGCCATCATGACAAGAAGCAGTGACCCCAGAGTGATCACAGGCAGCTAGAAAATTAATGTTGTTTCATAAAAGATTCCTGTGTTGTATTATTAATGTTACAGGAGACGCCATAAAATGACTAAGTCGTCTGACATGTTCAGTGCACAATAAACACCTCTGTCTATAAAACATGTTCCCCCTGTTCCGGAGGTCGTTGGGTCTCATGCTTTTGACTGGCACCTGCTGATCCCCTCCAGTAGTAAACTCGCTGACTGTCCATTTCCTCCTTTCCATAAAAAGAGTAGCTGTCCCTGACTACTTAGGCTCACTCATAAGATCGCAAGTGAATTGCGGCACGTTAAGACATGTAGTTATGTAGCCACCAAGGCGCCAAGTCTTTACCTAAGACAGCTCTGCACTGAGTAAACAAGTCTCTGGATCACCTTTCTTATCCGCCAGGATTAACTAACAAGAAGACCGTGACAGCAGAACAAAACACTATTTCACAATTACCAACACACTCTTTGTAGTGGATTAGCCTGTAGTGTTGGATGGGCTTGTGCTGGTTGCCGGCTTCAATAAGTGTGGCTGATGAGGCTTTTAGCTCCAGATCATCTGCATGAAAAGGAGTGATTACAGTCTTAAACTCTTGAGAAAAAAAAACAAAGTTTCCAGCGTTCCTGAGCCTGGGTAAAGAGACAGACACAACTCTCTTGTCATTTCATCCCATCCTGCAGAGGATAACCATAATGCTAATTGTACAAGGGTGACCTCATCAGCTGAGGTTCGGTACTTACAGAGTGGACACTCTTACTATGTCTCCCTATCTTCCACTCCTCAATGGCCAGTACCTACACCACATCTCTTGTGTATAAATGAAATAGATGTGTTATACGTGTGATCAAGTGATTCTGGATGGCTATGGTACAACACAAAGAGAAAATGAGGGTAAGATAATAGAATTGCAGGCTGGCCCTTGTTATAACAACCATAGCACAGGCCTGAGTGGACTTTTTCCCAAATCTAGCCTTGGAGGCCAGGATGTACCACACCCTGTACACTTTATTACACTGCCCACCACACCTTAAGGCATGCTTCTCACCACATTAATGGTAGAGACCAACCAGCAAATTCACTACCCTAGACCCATAACTCCCAACATGTGAGTTCCCAGCAGCAGCACAGGTGGCGTTGCCACTTTATTGTATGGGCTACTTTGTTGGGGGGTGTGGCCATGCCACCAGAGGGCTACCTAGAGCTGTAAAGTGCCCATTAGAAATCTTCCTTCCCCAACGTTCGCACCGAACGGGTCAGAGCCCTAACATTGGGACTGTCCCGCTGACAGCTGGAAGGTATGTTATACCTATGCCATTGTAGCATAACAGTCAAAAGTTTAGTTGAACTGTCACGATTTATGAGACTCAAAGGGGCGGAGAATACAGGAAACTACAGAAAAGCGAGTGGTGCTTCAACAGTGGGCATGGGTGAACGCATTAGTGTGGGTCTTGAGCATACTTGCCAACTCTCCCGGAATGTCCGGGAGACTCCCGCATTTTGTGAGAGTCTCCCGGACTCCCGGGCGAGTGTGGCAATCTCCCGAATTCTGCCCACTTCACTAGGAAGTGCCCCACTTCCTAGTGAAGTGGGCAGAATTAGATCCCAAACGCCGCGATTCCCGGTGAATCGCGGCGTTTGGCCCCGCCCCCTGTGACGTCATGACGCAAATTGCGTCATTTGACAGCGGGGGCGGGGCCGAAATGACGCGATTTCGGCCACCCCGCCCCTTCACGCCCCCCTCCACTGGCTGGCTCCCGGAAGGGAGCTGAAGAAAGTAGGTAAGTATGGTCTTGAGTGAATTGTGGCATGGGTTGTGCAGATTGGGGGCTGGAAAAAACTGATTTGGATTCACCACATTAAACTGCAAATCAAAAATGTATTATTAATTATTATTATTATTACATTATAATCAGAATAGATCTTCTCTTGAGGAAACACTGCTGAAGACCAAGAATCAGATTAAATACATTCAAGCTGCCAGTGTCCTCAGTGTATGTAATCAGTTTAAATCTTCATTTACATTAAAACATGTATTCATATCAGATATCTCAGTTGCCATGGGCACATTCAACATAGAGCATATTTAGAGAACCCTCACTTTCAATACAAAAGTAAATGTTTCATCCACTGACACTGTTTTGCAGGATGTCATTGGATCTTTTTCAGTTACATGAAGATTTAGTATTTATTGTTTATTTTGAAAGAATATTTTTATGTATTATGGATGTTTCTGTAATTCCTTTTGTACATAGATTTAGATTAAATGTGCATATTACGCCAGTGTCGGACTGGGGCATGAAGGGCCCTCCAGAGGGGGTGTGGCCAGACATCATAGAGGCGAGACCAGACACTAGAGGGGGAGTGGTCAGCCCACGAAGGACAGCTAGCACCATAGTGTAGTATATAAAGAATGCAGTGTGTATATAAAGATTACACAGTCTTGACATGCCCCTTAGATTGGGCAGAACAGTCACCAAAAATTGGGATTGTGCCACTAGACCAGACTTGGCTAACCTGTGGCACTCCAGGTGTTATGAAACTACAAGCCTAAGCATGTTTTGCCAATATATAACAGCTTATTTCTGGAAGGGTATGCTGGGACTTTCAAAGCACCTGGAGTGCTACAGGTTAGCCAAGCCTGCACTAGACTCAGAACATCTGACAGACTGTCCTACCTGTTCCTTGTCACTTTTACCACCTGTGGCTGCTGGTTTCTTTAGTTGCGACTTGTCTGGATCCTGGAATGTTGAGGGCCCTATTTGGAAAAAATAATTGGTACATTTAGAAAATTCCAACCAGCCCCAGCATTAAATCAATAGGACCCACAATTAATACTTAGGCCTTCCTCCAGCCCCAACATTAAAGTAATAGTATTCCCATTTAATAAACCTATTTCCCTCCCTGCAGACAGCAATAAATTAATTTCATTTACGTATAACAAATATACCTATTTCCCGTAACCATCACTGCCATTAAATAATTCTTATTCACATTTAATAAATAGACCTCATGCTTCTCAAACTCAGCCCCACATTCAATTAATAGCGCACAAACTACCCCATCTTAAATTAATAGTCCCCACTATAAAATAAAATTGCCCCACCTTCACCCTACAAACAAAATAGCACCCATTATTTAGCCACCACCTACCACACACACATTACATTGCCACAAGCCCGCTGTGCCATCACACACATTACTGTGCCCCTTAATCACCATGATGTGCCTCCTTATGATCACACTGCGCCCTCCATGCTGCTTTTGCCCCCCTTCATCACCCTGTGCCATTCTGCTTTTGCTCACCCCTTCTCCTGGCCCCCCTTCATCACCCTGTGCCATTCTGCTTTTGCTCCCCACTTCTCTTGGCTCCCTTTCCTCATCCTGTGCCATGCTGCTTTGGGCTCCCTTCACACTCTGCCATGCTGTCTGTGCTCTCCCTTCACACTCTGCCATGCTGTCTGTGCTCCCCCTTCACTCTCTGCCATGCTATCTGTGCTCTCCCTTCACTCTCTTCAATGCTCCCCCTTGCTTCCGTTTCTTCACTTACCTTTTCTATTGACTTCTTTCTTCTCTACTCTCTACTGTCTTCTTGCTGACTCCTCTCTGCGCCCATCCTCACTGAACGTCAGGCGTCATGACGTCACGCCTGAAATTCAGTGCGAACGGAGCAGAGAGGAGTCAGGGAGCACCGCGGTCACGTGAGTATATTTTTTTATTTATTTTTTTTTAAAAAAAAATCCGCTCCCCCCACCAGCGAAGAGGGGAGCAATCAGGGTCGGGGCCTACCGGGGGATAGCCCAGTCCACCGGTGGGCCAGTCCGACTCTGTACTATGTCATCCAATCCTGATAATTACAGTGCGATTTAGACATATTCAAATAGCATTGGTGCGATCACATTTAAAAGGTCATTACACAAAAAACACACCATTTATGTTCCTTTATATCTCGGGCAGTATGGCAAGGGTAATTTAAAGTTGTGTTAAATTGTGCCCCTGGTGCGGCTTTTGGATCTTGTGTTTGGCTGCCAGACTTGCTCCAATCTTGGTGTAACTTAGACAAACAGCTGAGGCTTATTTAGGAATCGTTCCTTGGAACCCTCTCAGTATTGGTTGGTACTATGGAAAAAACACACTGTACATGACTTTAATAGGCAGCCAAAGTGATTGGACAAGATGCAAAATAAATACTGACTCACGTCAGTCACAAAGCAATAATCACTTGAGGGAATAAGCATGGTGTCTTCCAGCTGCACGCCTGAAATAGCACTAACCAGAGAAAATAACAGGAACCTATACCCTATAACAAAATATATGGTTTTTGTAATCATCGCTTCCTTTTCAAATCCCCCCAAAAATGTCATTTCAGTTAAACGATTAGCACTATTATACTGTAAAAACTTATGGACAAAAATGGTCATTTGTGAATCGCAAGTGGAAAATTTGCATGAACTATTTTTGCGCTATAGTATTTGTTGAAGCTGAAGGTATGTTGGGAGAGAGCAGAAGTATGTGACTCAGTATAACAACTATGGGGGGGTTTATTTTCACATTGCTCAAATCATCAAAGGGGTTTACATCAGTAATATCATTGTTATTATGGCGATATCCCTGCCAGCATTACGACTCACATTTGCATTAGGGATGCCTATTTAGCACAATTTATGGCGGTACTTGTGCCATCTGATATCTGTTCTGTTATCTCTATCTTAGAATCGCGATTTCAGACCAAAAGCATTACAAATGCTTTACTCATTGGATAAAATATTTTTTATTCATACTGTTATATTTTTTTAGATTTAAAAAAGTAAGATCTAATTTTAAACTTTAATTTTTACTTTTTTTAAACTTTTCTTTTTATAAGCAGAACTGTAAGCCAGAATTGAAAGATGGTTTACATATGTGCAACTTACTTAAACATCTTACTAAAACCAAATAACGACACGGACACCAAATTAAAGTTGGAAAAAAAATCTAAATTTATTGAACTTAATAAATTCGACCTACTAAGGACTGGAAGGCGAACGAGAGCAGGGCAGTCAGCAACAGCAACACCAATAACGGAAAGGTCATACCTTATCTACTGGCTGGTGCTAAAAATCTGCACAACCAACAAGACTACACCCCCTTATTAACTGCCAGTATTAACCTGTAGATACCGGCCGAGGGTCCTGCTCACAGGCGGACCAACCATCTGATGACACCAACGGGAGGGGGGTAGTGACCTCTGACAAGATGAACCCAGCACCATATACAAACCTACTGACTGCAATGCTCTCCTACCACTCGCCATAGTCTATATACAGATATGCGGCCCGCCATTACCAGCCCTAACCACTGCCCTCAACTTCCAAAACAACTGGTCTATAAAGTAACGTATCCCCTCATCCGACAGATGTACCCCATCAGGTCTAAACAAATGCGAAGACTCCGCTATCAACCAAGGGTGAGATATAACTGAACCCCCTAAAGCCACATTTACTGGCTGACTGATTCACCTTTTAAATCACGGCTGCTATGGCGATAGCGGGAACACTTGACCTCCATTAAAGGCGTTGCATTAGGTAGGACCAGCACACTGTAATATTAGGCCACCGGTGGGAAACCAATGAAATGTCACTACGAACGTTGATAATAAGATCCAACGATTTACCAATGCCCACATTGTTGCCCTCTAAGTGTATGACCAGTATATCTGGAACACCATGTGCATTAATTTCACTGGAAAGAAGAGGAATGAATTCGGCCCATTCCCTATCCACCCAACTTGAACATGGACTGGCAACCAAGGGCATTTTTGGGCCAAAACGTGCTTGCTTGCTAAACAAACGTAGGAATGCCCCACAACCCAAACATGCATCTTTTTGCTGTCCACACATACAACAGAAGATACGAAACATGGGCAAGTATCAAACTGGAAACAGAATAAAACTCAGTGCACTAAAGTTCAAAACAAAAGCTACTGAACATACTGAAAACTAAAAACACTATACCAAAACATACCGTGCCCAAGGCAACCAAAGAGTTTCTGTCTGCAAGGAGGGGGATGGGAAATGAAGAGGAAACTATCTAATCCGCCTTGCTAGCGGACCTACAGCAATGTTAGGCATAATGACACACAAATTAACCAACAATCAAAACAATATAGTAACGGAAAGGGAAAAAGCAGCAACCCAAGTGAAGGTAAAAAAACTTCTAAAACCCCGGAAGGCTCACAGCCAATCAGGCCAACTGTTAGGAAAAATTCCTTCACGTCCCCGCTAAAAGCGACAAGCAGCAGATCCCTGGGTCCACTACTAAGACAAGAAAAGAGGTATAGCAAAGCTGCGGAAAGGGAACAAAACAAAATGGTTAAACATTGGGTCTAATGTAACATTAATAACTTTATAACTATTGGACTTCCACCTGCCCAAAGCTTGAATGGATGCCACGGATGCCCCACCAGCTGTAGTCGCCCCAATACGAAAAGAAAGAATCACAAAATCCGAGGGAGGGAAGCTTTAAGAAACTAGGGCACGCTTGAGTAACGCGTGAAATTGAAATTTAGTAAGAGGTGACCAATCTCTATGAACAAGCCAAACATCGACCTGAAGGGGACGTAACCCTGCTAACTTATGACATAAAAGAACCAGGTAAATAATCTGATCCTGCTGACTAAGCAGAGAGAACCAATGACCTTTTCCCGCCTGATCTGCTTTGGAGTGAACTAGTTTACATTGAATGCTACTGGGATTTAAAATAACATTTTTAAACAGAATGGCTGCCCCTATCCTATGTTTTGATTGTGCCACCAACTCGCTAACTCTAAGGGCACCACGGAAGGCCATAGAGAAAGTCGTGCTAAAAAGGATAACTTCGTAAGAATCTGTAGAAACCTGAGTCAAGGCTGAAATGATACGGGATAGTAATGCTGAATCTGTTGGCCTCTTGTTATCCAGAGGAATGGGCGGAGTTTTTATCAACCTTTTAATGCTTTAGTAATAAGAAACGATTTTGTGGGATCTGGAAGCCCTTGCATTTTTGTCATAAAAGGATATACCTGCCAAGGTTGATGTCATAGCTGTTTTACTAAAACCTTCCTAGTAACACCCCCACATGAAATCAGCAATACTGTGAAGGGTCCCCGGGGGACTGTTGCTACGGGATAACAGAAATGTTTCCCAAGCTGCCATGCCAGACGATATGACTTCCATCTGGACAGAGCTAGGGAAGCTTCAGCCAGGAACATTATGCCGGCTCGACAATCTACCAAACATAAGATGGACATGATATAACGATGGGCTTGGCATGTGTGGCTAGAGCTCTAAAACAAATCCAATCGAAGCGGTACAGGGAGTCTGCTATGCAATTATCTATACTAGGGATGTGTTTGGTGCGAAAATTTATGTCGAAGTCCAAGCAATGAAGAACCAGGAAGCGCAATAAGTTAAGCGCTGGCCTGGAAGATGCACTCTGGCGATTGATTTCCTGAACCACGGCCAAATTGTCGCACCAAAAGGACACATTGCGTGCGCTAAGTTGGGGGGCCCATAACTCGAAAGACACCACGATGGGGAATAATTCTAACACTAGAAGGTTTCGGAACAGGCCATTATCTATCCATGCTTCTGGCCAAGGGGATGAACACCATTCACCCTGAAAATAAGCCCCAAACCCTTTGGACACTGCTACGTCTGTGTATAAATGTAAATCCCTAGTGGATGTAGGCGGGGAGGGCCAGATTCTTGAACCATTACAATTCCTTAGAAAAGTCACCCAAATATTCAAATCTGCCTTAATCTTGTTATTTAATGTGATAAGGGAAGGTGGTCTACTTTTACCTGCTGTGGCTAACTGAAGCTTCCCACGAAAAATTCTACCCAGAGGGATAACTCGGCACGCAAAATTAAAAGACCCCAACAAAGTTTGGATCTCACGTAAGGGCCATTGGCAAGCGACAGCAACCTTCCACTGTATCTATTTCTTTCCCTAGAAACGATAAGCACATTGAAGGGCCCTCCGTCTTGTCCCGAGCTATGGGAACCCCCATTACGGAAAAAAGTGCCTGCACTGAGTACAACGTATCCAAAGAGAGGGAGGAATAGCACGGCCCCACAAATAGGAAATCATCCAGATAATGCGCTTGTCACAAATCGGGATCTTAGCCGCACTTACCACATCCGCCGCTGTCATATCACGGCTACCTGGGTCCCTTCTGGCCGTCTGCAACATTCCCATCATCCACACCTCCATTTGTAAACAAACACATACTGTTTGTTCTGCTGCATGGGCGCGGCCATCTTGGATGCAGTCAGGTGATCATTCCAGACCAACCAGATTCTGCAGCTGTGATCACATGAACTGATCAGCCAATAGTTGTTTGGGACACCCTATTTAAACCTGCTTCTGTGATCTGTTCATTGCCAGAACAACACACTTCTCTCCAGAGGATAGTTCTTGGCTCCAGTGTTCCTGTCTGCATTCCTAAGTGCAGTGTTCCGGACTGCATTACAAGTGCAGTAATCCTGACTGCATTACAAGTGCAGTAATCCTGACTGCATTACAAGTGCAGTAATCCTGACTGCATTAAAAGTGCAGTGTTCCTGTCTCCATTACTAGTGCACTGTTCCTGTCTACATTTCCAGACTGCTAATTCCCCTGCTATATTCTACAATCAGCAAGAACATGAGCAAGAAGTTCATCCAGGCTGCTAAGTTCTGTTTCACTCCTGCTCCAGCTAGTCCCAAGGGTCCCGAATCGGATCAAGAAATTCAGACGACCGTGACAGTTTGTTCTGGCCCAATGGATCCGCCAGGGGAACATACCCCGAGGGAGGACTCTGTCCAAATATTAGCTGGACGCATTGAGAGACAAGAAACTAACCAGGGGCAAATTTTGAGATTGCTGCAGGATGTTTCTACACGTATGGATACCTTGCAGTTATTCCGCAGTCAACCATCCCATACTCCGCCTGAGCCAGTAATACCTGCCTCACTACCCACTTCATCCGGACTCCATCTTCCCACGCCAGCTAAATACAATGGCGATCCGAAGAATTGCCGCGGGTTTCTCAACCAGTGTAGTATACACTTTGAATTAAAACCCGGGAATTTCCCTACTGCACGTACCAAAACTGCTTATATTGTTTCGCTACTATCAGGGCAAGCTCTGGCATGGGCATCACCGCTCTGGGAAAAATCTGACCCAATTTTATCTGATATTGATAGCTTCCTGTCTACCTTCCGCAGAATATTCGACGAGCCTGGAAGAACAGCGTCAGCCGCTTTAGATATTCTGCGGCTTCGGCAAGGACAGCAGACCGTGGGCCAGTATGCCGTTCAATTTCAAACACTTTCCTCTGAGCTGTCTTGGAATAACGATGCTCTTGTTGCGGTCTTCTGGCAGGGCCTGTCTGACCACATTAAAGATGTATTAGCATCTCAGGATTTACCTACAACGCTAGACCAATTGATTACCATCTGCAATCGGGTTGATATTCGGTTCAGAGAGAGAGCTCTAGAAAAGAGGAGGCTGAAACACCCCAAGTTCCTCCCTATTCAACGGGTCTGCGCATTGTCTCCTTTCCCTGAAGGACCCATGCAACTAGGCAAAGCACGTCTTTCACCCACCGAGCGACAACGGCGAGTTAGAGAGAAACTTTGCTTATACTGTGCCAGTTCCGGACATCTGCTACATTATTGTCCTCGCAAACCGGGTAAACATACCCTCCTAGCTGACTATGAGGAGGTGAGCCTAGGAGTGGCCCTTCGCTCCCCACAAGGCAAGGACTGTATTATCCCAGTCACCCTGAAACACGCTCAAGACTCCCAATACATTTCAGCCCTGCTGGATTCAGGAGCAGCTGGGAATTTCATGTCTGCCAAATTAGCTGCTGAACTAGCCATTCCACTAGTGAAAATTCCAGTGACCATCTTTCTCTCTGCGGTTGATGGTAGCCGTATTCCAGGGGGTACCATTACGCATCAGACTTCTCCAGTGACTCTCCAAATAGGAGTTCTGCATTCTGAATCCCTTACCTTTTTGGTCATCCCAGAAGCCACTAGTCCTGTGGTTCTCGGGTTTCCATGGCTTCAATTGCATAACCCCCATATCGACTGGTCGACTCCACAAATCTTGGCGTGGGCTCCAACTTGTTTCGAGTCCTGTTTACAACGTGTTCTTCCACATTGCGCCACCTCTGATAAAGAAGTTTTGACAGTTCCTTCTGCCTACCAAGAGTTCACAGATGTTTTCAGTAAGCAGGCTGCTGAAACTCTACCACCTCATCGGGATTGGGACTGTCCCATTGATCTAGTTCCAGGTAAAACCGCACCACGTGGCAGAGTCTACCCTCTTTCTATCCCTGAGACAAACTCTATGTCTGAATATATAAAAGAGAACTTGAAAAGGGGTTTCATTCGTCCATCCTCTTCACCAGCAGGAGCCGGGTTCTTTTTTGTAAAGAAAAAGGATGGTGGATTACGTCCCTGCATCGATTACAGAGGTCTCAATGACATTACCATCAAGAACCGGTATCCTCTGCCCCTAATCACAGAGTTATTTGACAGAGTCAAAGGTGCCCAAATATTCACAAAGTTGGATCTCCGCGGGGCCTACAATTTGATTCGCATTAGGCGTGGCGACGAATGGAAAACCGCCTTTAACACCAGGGATGGGCACTACGAATATCTAGTCATGCCATTCGGTCTGAGCAATGCCCCAGCAGTTTTTCAGAATTTCGTAAATGAAATCTTTCGGGACTTACTGTACCATATTATTGTGGTATATTTGGACGATATCCTCGTTTTCTCCTCTGATATCCAGTCCCATCGCAGACATGTTAAAGAGGTTCTCAGCCGTCTCAGAAGGAATAAACTGTATTGCAAGCTTGAAAAATGCACCTTCGAAGTTGAATCCATCCCATTCTTGGGGTATATCATCTCAGGTACTGGTCTCCGTATGGACCCAGAGAAGGTGCAAGCTATTCTTAACTGGCCTCAACCATCTACAATAAAGGCAGTACAGCGATTTCTGGGATTCGCGAACTATTATCGAAAATTTATTCGTGGCTACTCTACTGTAGTAGCACCACTCACCGCTCTCACCAGAAAAGGAGCTAATCCTGCCAAGTGGTCTGAAGAAGCCCAAACAGCTTTTCAACTTCTGAAACAAGCATTTATTTCTGCTCCCATACTCAGGCAACCAGATTTAACCTGTCCATTCTACTTGGAAGTTGATGCCTCATCTGTCGGAGTAGGGGCAGTTCTTTCCCAAAAACCAGCTGATGAGCAATGGCATCCCTGCGGGTTCTTCTCCAGGAAATTTTTACCAGCTGAACGAAATTATGCCATAGGGGACAAAGAACTGCTTGCCATCAAATTGGCGCTTGAAGAGTGGAGGCATTTACTTGAGGGAGCTCGTTATCCTGTCACAATATACACGGATCACAAGAATCTGCTCTACCTTAAAACTGCACAGTGCATGAATCCACGACAGGCCCGATGGGCACTATTCTTTTCTCGATTTGATATCCATGTCACCTTCCGTCCCGGTTCCAAAAATCGCAAGGCCGATGCTCTGTCACGTTCTATGGTGAAAGAGGAAGATTCCATCACTGTGGATCCACGGCCTATTATCAACCCACTCAGCATCGCAGTCAGTAGACCCGACAATACACCTCCCCAGGGAAAAACTTTTGTTTCTGAGAATCTGCGTAAAAAATTGCTCCAATGGGCACATTGTTCTAGATTTGCCGGTCATGCGGGCATCCGCAAAACTCAATCTTTCATATCGAGAAGCTACTGGTGGCCTACTCTTCATCAGGATGTTCAGCAATTTGTTTCCGCATGTGGCAGCTGTGCCCAACATAAAAGTTCAAGACAATCTTCAGCTGGTCAACTTTTGCCTCTGCCTATTCCCACCAAACCCTGGACCCATATTTCTATGGACTTTGTTTCTGATTTGCCAAATTCTAATAATTTCAATACCATCTGGGTCATTGTTGACCGATTCTCTAAAATGGCGCATTTTGTTCCTCTCCGTGGCCTCCCATCAGCACCTATACTGGCTCAGCAATTTATAAAGGAGATCTTCCGTTTGCATGGGTGTCCTGAAGAAATCGTCTCAGATAGAGGAGTTCAGTTTGTGGCGAAATTCTGGAGATCCTTATGCCAAGCACTACAGATCAAACTAAACTTCTCTTCGGCCTATCATCCACAGTCCAACGGGCAAACGGAAAGAGTCAATCAGGACCTAGAAACATTTCTCCGTTTGTACATATCTTCTTCACAAGACGACTGGGTAGATCTGCTTCCTTGGGCAGAATTTGCTCATAATAATCATTATCACGAATCTTCTGTTTCCACTCCATTTCATACGGTCTATGGCCTACACCCCAGAGTACCCTTGTTTACTCCACTTCCTACAGCCTCAGTACCTGCCTCTGAAGTTTTTCTAAAGAATTTTGCAGGCCACTGGCGCCAAGTACGGGAATCTCTACTTAAAGCGTCCCAACGCTACAAAATTCAGGCCGACAAAAAGCGACGAGCCATTCCAAGTTTGAAACCGGGAGACAGAGTATGGCTGTCAACTCGCAATCTACGCCTCAGAGTTCCATCTATGAAATTCGCTCCCCGCTTTATTGGACCGTTTAACATCTCCCAGGTCATCAATCCAGTGTCCTACAAATTACATTTACCATCTTACCTCAAGGTACCCAACTCCTTCCATATTTCTCTCTTAAAACCATTGGTGCTAAATAGGTTTTATACACCCAAACTGGTTTCTCCTGAAGTGCAGACTGAACATGGTGATGAATATGAAATTAAAGAGATCTTGGACTCTCGGTTTCGACATAAGACCTTACAATATCTAGTCGACTGGAAGGGCTATGGTCCAGAAGAGAGAGCCTGGATCAAAGCTTCTGATGTCCATGCTCCATCTCTCATTAGAAAATTTCACCGCAAGTTTCCAACTAAACCCCAATCTAAGTGTCCAGTGGCCACTCGTAAGGGAGGGGGTACTGTCACAAATCGGGATCTTAGCCGCACTTACCACATCCGCCGCTGTCATATCACGGCTACCTGGGTCCCTTCTGGCCGTCTGCAACATTCCCATCATCCACACCTCCATTTGTAAACAAACACATACTGTTTGTTCTGCTGCATGGGCGCGGCCATCTTGGATGCAGTCAGGTGATCATTCCAGACCAACCAGATTCTGCAGCTGTGATCACATGAACTGATCAGCCAATAGTTGTTTGGGACACCCTATTTAAACCTGCTTCTGTGATCTGTTCATTGCCAGAACAACACACTTCTCTCCAGAGGATAGTTCTTGGCTCCAGTGTTCCTGTCTGCATTCCTAAGTGCAGTGTTCCGGACTGCATTACAAGTGCAGTAATCCTGACTGCATTACAAGTGCAGTAATCCTGACTGCATTACAAGTGCAGTAATCCTGACTGCATTAAAAGTGCAGTGTTCCTGTCTCCATTACTAGTGCACTGTTCCTGTCTACATTTCCAGACTGCTAATTCCCCTGCTATATTCTACAATCAGCAAGAACATGAGCAAGAAGTTCATCCAGGCTGCTAAGTTCTGTTTCACTCCTGCTCCAGCTAGTCCCAAGGGTCCCGAATCGGATCAAGAAATTCAGACGACCGTGACAGCGCTATTCCATGGTGGCCTGTCCCTGTCGGAATAGCCCAATGTAGGAAGGAGCTAAAAGACTCGAAAAAAGGCGCAATATAGGGAGTATCCCATGGAGAAACATTGATCTATGTAGTATTTGTCTTTGATCTTAAAGCCCAGGAACTTAAATGACTCCGTGTTAAGACGGAGTAAGTGGAAGGCTGATTCAAAATCCAGTTTGGCCATCAGGGCCCCCATGCCAAAATGTCTAATTAATGCCAGGGCCTCTGCAAATGACTGATTAACCACCAAACTTATGTCCTGATCTATGGCATCATTTACTGAACTTCCTAATGGGTGGGACAAGTGCTGGATCAAGCGGAAATTACCTGGGACTTTCTTTGGGACTACACCCACTGGGAAAATGACTAAATCTGGAATGGGGGTTGATTAAAAAGGTCCTACCATGCGACCCAAGCTGACCTCTCGCAAATTTTTCCGTCTAGAACTTCAGGGTATAAATAAGCTGGCTTAAGATTCTTAGAGGCTCTGGTGGTAACAGCGGAGCTGATGGGACGCCAGAAACCATGACAAAAACCTTCGCAAAGAAAGGAGGCCTGATCCGCATGCAGATAAAGGCTTAATCATTTCTCTAAAAACAAGATGTGTATGGGCGAAGGGGCTTTAAGCATTGCTGCTGTCAGTGCCGCGGCCCCGCTGAGGCCGGGGACACTCCTCAGACACACTTTGGCTGGGTGTGGGCCGCGGAAATTGCTGCATATGCGCCTATATTTACATGACTCACCCCTCCCACAAGATGCGTTGTTGAACACAAAGCATCTGTTCTTCAAGAATTGGGGAGCACTACGTCTCCCCCCTTCCTGAAACCGGTTCACTAGCCCCCCTGGTCCTAGACTGAGGCGTGCCCTGTTCAGCTTCATACAGATCTCCATGTCTCTAAAACCCAAGGGCATGTCCACCTGGCCACTTACTTTTTCATGGAACTGTTCGTCATATTTGTGCCAAGTACCTGGCCGATCCCAAATGTACATTTCATTTATGAGGTGCAAATACTTCCAAACTTCTACGCTGGCCTCAGGTCTAGTTTCTAGATAACATGCAGCGAAGGCGCAGTACCCAGAGATTCAATTGGGGAACGTTTTATAGGATTCTTCCCCTATGCCCCCTTTTGCACACGCTACATCTAACTCCTTTTTTGCAGCTACCGTTAACTCAAACATATTAACGGAAAAACCTTATCTTATCCCTGATGCTCGGCCATAAGCCGGACAATAGGGCTGTGTTTTCGCACTGGACCATAGGGCCTGCGGATGTTGACGCCTTACCTGAAATGGGACGCTTATCTACATGCGACTTATTATAGCTGAAATGTGTATTCAAAATTTTAATAAGCTTACGGGGACCATTGCCAGATGAAGAGGAAGTCTCCCCATTGGTGGTAGAGACTGGGGGAGTAGGTGTGTGCTCATGTGAAATAAAAACATCACCAGACTCACCACCAACTGCTGCTGCTGCCTGCCGTCCTGAAGCCAACCCGGAAGTTGAAGGTACTGCATCTCCCCCATACGAATGCCCAACCGATTGTTGCTGGAGGGATCCCCCCATCCGCGTCCCTGCAGAAGTCTTGCCGCCGTAAAATGGTTACGATCCCAAAACGTCCAAAGTTGCCTGAGGATCTGCCGTGCACCAACCTAGGCCTATTGATATTTCTGGTACCTCCATGACTACCTGTGCTGCTGAAGACAGAGAAATGTTACCATCCACGGCAACGGATTCACTCACTGGTAGGGAGGGAGGGATACTAGATCTAGCCGTCTGCTCTACCACCTGTGTCTGGAATTGAGGTAAAAACCCCGAGGGAGGTGGTCTACCCATGGAGGAAAAACCTATTTTCCTGGCGGAATCAAAATTAATTTGCCCCTCACCCGTGGTACCCTGCTCGACACGGGATGGCACCAGGTACTGAAGATGTGTGTAGCGCATTGAGGGGGTCGGGTAAGGAGGGCCATCTGCCGGCACATTCTGCGGACTGGGTCTCTGTGGTATTGGAGTATAAGGTAGGTAACACGGAAGAGGCTTGCTTGTCAGGAAATCGGCTGTAAAGGACCCACCTGATGTACCGGGGGGAGGATAACCATAATGCGATGAGCATCCAACAGGCGCTGAGGGTGCGGACAGGCCCGACGGAAAAGAACCAATATTACTCGCCCTTACCGTATGTCTTATATTGCCCCATGGAGTAGCGAAGGGGATATGCGCCTGGCTAACCGAATCCTTTGAAAAAAGTAGCAGGGAATCAATCATAGAGGGGGCTGCAACCTGACTAGATGGAATAGCGAGAGGCGAAGGCACCCTTGGCATACCACCACTAACCTAAATGGACTCAATTTCAGAGGAGCCCGGAACCCCCAACGGCATGGGCAGGAAGGGGTGATAATCCGGAGGGGCTAACCCCTTGCAAGCACTGATCCCTCTAGCCGGGGGGGCTACTACACTGTAAACAATAACGTTCAGGGGGGGCATCCCATATGATAGGGCCTAAACCTCTGTAGGCGGAGGAGTTTGTATCCCTTAATTGCATCTCAGCAGAACCAGGGCCATGGTGGGTTGTCTGGGTCTCCCAGCTCCTGAACCAAGAGCTGCTGCTGGCAGACATAGGCAGTAAGGATGGGAGAGAGGGTAGGGAGGAAGCCCAAGCCCCCGCTGAAAGAATCCCTAGCAGGACCTGACGTCATTCATGCGCACAGGCGCCCGCAAGAGGACTTGTGTGCGGGCACCTGGTTGGGGACCCTCCGCTGACTGCCCTGGAGGTACGCTTACTCGCGCTGGAGGAGGGACCCCCAGGGTCACAGAAGATGATCTGGAGGGGATGTGGGTGCCACCAGAAGCTGCCGCTTCAGCGAGTCGTGCAGGGGCGCTGCGCACACTGCTGGGACAGGACATGGCAAAGCAGGGGAAGCGAGCATGGGAACAGGGCAAAGAGGGGGACAAAAAGCACACAGAAACACCCTAAACTATAGGAAGACACGAAGGGAAAGCAGAAGGGGAGGAGAGGATGGAGGGGAGTAGAGGAGGAATAAAAGCAAAGAAAGGGGGGGTGGGTCTCAATCTGTATTGCTTGAACACATCATTACTGTTCATTGTCTTCTTTAGAACCCCTCTTCCCTACCCCATCACACTTCTTCAGGGATAAGGAGTCATAGGTGCCAAAATGTCACAGGCCTGAATAGCAGAGGGTCTGTACATTTACTTTCGGACTTTGCTCAGTGCGAAAGATACGCTACGCATAGTAGCGTAGGTCACGCTCTGAATCAAGCCGAAACTCTCAACAGCAAAAAAAACATGCTGATGGATGGAAGGCAGTCTTCTGGCCTTCTTACATTTCAGCTTTGGAACTACCAATCAATCCCCAAATCTGCTTCGCAGTCTCAAAATGTGAACTGATTACTTTGGCATCATGGCAAATTTGGTTAAAAAAGGAATGTAACTGAGTAAAAAGCTTTATAAAAAATATGTTAAAAAAGACAGGTTATTACAGTGTATGAACATTGTACAGCCACGGTTCCCAAAGTGTGCGCCACGGTGCTGTCACAGGGGTGCCGTGGCCAGGAAGAGAAAAAACCAAACAACTAAAAATAAACAACTTACCAATTCGGCAGTGCTCAGGACCCAGCATCCTCGTCCCTCCTCGCTTCTCATTGAATGTCGGGCATGACGTCATCACGCCCGACATTCTGTGACAAATGGCAGGAGAGAGAATGCTGGGTCCCGGACACCGCCGAATTGGTAAGAAAACAGAAGAAAAGACAGAAGAAATAGAAAAAAGAAGATCAAGCATGGTATGGTGATAGAAAACAGCAATGGAGGGGCAAAAGAATGAAGGAGGGGGCAGAGTCAAGATGCAGAGGGGGCAGAGTGAGTGGATACAGAGGGGGCAGAGTGAGTGGATGCAGAGGGGGCAGAGTGAGTGGATGAAGGGGGCACAGAGTGAGTGGATAAAGGGGGCACAGAGTGTGTGGATGCAGGGGGCACAGAGTGTGTGGATGAAGGGGCACAGAGTGTGTGGATGAATGGGGCACGGAGTGTGTGGATGCAGAGGGTCAGAGTGTGTGGATGAAGGAGCACAGAGTGTGTGGATGCAGAGGGTCAGAGTGTGTGGATGCAGGGGCACAGAGTGTGTGGGTGCAGGGGCACAGACTGTGTGAATGCAGAGGGTCAGAGTTTGTGGATGCAGGGGCACAGAGTGTGTGGATGAAGGGGCACAGAGTGTGTGGATGCAGGGGCACAGAGTGTGTGGATATGAAGGAGGGCACAGAGTGTGTGGAGATGAGAGGGCACAGTGTGTGGATGAAGGGGGCACAGTGTGAGTTAGCTGTAAATTATTCTTTGACAGAAATAGAATTGAAAAAAAAATATAAAAATATTATTTTCCCTTGGATTTATGTGTATTAGTTTTGCATACAACTAAATAAATATTTCTGTCCTGACCTAAATACTTATTAGCTTTTTGACTACTTATAAAACAGGACTGCTCGGTAATTATTTTGGAGGGGTGCCTTGAAAAAATGATGGAGACTCTAAGGGCACTGAGGTCATGAGTTCAAATCCCGACCATGGCCTTATCTGTGTGGAGTTTGTATGTTCTCCCCGTGTTTGCGTGGGTTTCCTCCGGGTGCTCCGGTTTCCTCCCACACCCTAAAAACATACTAGTAGGTTAATTGGCTGCTATCAAAAATTGACCCTAGTCTGTGTGTGTGTTAGGGAATTTAGACTGTAAGCTCCAATGGGGCAGGGACTGATGTGAATGAGTTCTCTGTACAGCGCTGCGGAATCAGTGGCGCTATATAAATAAATGATGATGATGATGATGATGAAGGGTGCCGATAATTTAAAAAGTTTGGGAACTACTGTTATTACAGTACCGGTCACTAGTCTTGATTATCTAGACATCTCTGCTGTCACCAAAAGACTTTGGTGCCATCTAGTGGCCATTTTATAAAAAATAATTCACTATAAACAATTTATTAGTAAAATATTATGTGGTCTATTTAAAATTGGTTTCTAGTGGCCGACAGTATTATTTTGTATTGCTGCATACCGCAGAGATGGCATTCGTTTTTAAGGCTGGAGGTGAAAAGTAAAGTTTTCCACTGTTTGTTAAATGTGGTCAGATTGCAGTCCCCATAGAGGTCTATGGGGACTGCAGTGATAAGCGTAATATTGGTTAAGGCAGGAGCATTCAGAGTTGTTAAAGTGGAAGTCACTTCAATCAGAAGTTGCTCTCTGTTTGCCGCAAAGTGCTTGCATTTTTCTTTTAAGATCCCTCATACATGGGATAAGCTGCCCATATAGTATTAATAATGCATACTGCATCAATCTTCAAAACCAATAACGAAGTGTTACAACTCACCTGTCCTAGCTCCAGCGCCGCGATCCTCTCTTCCTTCCGGATCGTGGCGGCGCTGTCACATGACAGTCGGGGCGGGGAATTCAAATCTGTAAACTACTAAAGTCCTGCTCTGACGCCTGGACAGCGTCAGAGCAACTTCCTATGTACCCTGACTAGGTCCTTCTCGTGTGTCTCCCGTGTACCAGCTCATTACAGGCTTTTCAGACATTAACTCCACGTGTACCAGACCCAGGCTTGCTGACTACGTATTATCTCCACTCCAAATGTACCAGACCCCGGCTTGCTGACTACGTATTATCTCCACTCCAAGTGTACCAGACCTCGGCCTGCTGCCTACGAATTATCTCCACACCAAGTGTACCAGACCAAGGCTTGCTGACAACGTATTCCTCTCCATTCCAAGTGTACCAGACCTCGGCTATCCTGATCCTACCTTCCAGTTCCAGTGTTATCGTGGGCTACGTCCTAATCCTTACCTCTAGAGGCAGACCAGTGGACCGCGACCTGCGATCCTCCGCAGCAAAGCCCATCCCGCCTTGCGGCGGTTCTTGGTGAACACCAGGGGGTTCGTTAGACTCCGCACCACCGGCTGGCCAGCGCTAATCTAGAGTAAGGCAAATACTCCATATTCATTACTTACATTGCTACATATTGTTACACGAAGCACAAATGTTTGCAACCCCTCCGAGTTGCATTGACTGCAACATGTAATGTGGATTGTATATAGATAGGTTTAAAATGATGTATCAAAGTATATAACACAGGTTAATCTTACACTACCACTTTCCCTGTCATGGTTTCTTCTATTGCCGCCTTAGTAGCACTGTTCTTTCCTCCTCTCCAGAGTCCGTGATTGCTGATGTTGGCGTTCCTAGGCGCTGGAATGCACCTGGAACGCAAGGCGGAAGTGAATGGTTGCTGACACAGGCCAAAATTGTGAAGTGAATAGTTACTTACTTTTTCAAGGACCACATAAAGAAGTGCTCACTATTTTTACTTATACTGCATCAATCTTACTCCTTTACTTGCATGTTTACAATAACTGACAAAAACAAAGGACAGCATTGACATTGTTATACAATTTTCTTTGCTCACAAATAGAAATGAGCAAGATCGCAAGTTTTTTGTGAAGTTTTGCTGCAAAGACGCCTGTTTCACAGAGATGGTAAGTTATGGCATTACAGTCTTCCTTTTACACTTCCCCTTGCCATTGCACATTGTATTTGTAAATTTGCATTCTGCAGAATGGCTAGAGCTGGGACAAGAATGGCCAGTTCATTCTGCTGTGCGGTATGGTTGGGGTAGGACTTCCAATTTATTAAAGATTTGAAACCAAGAAAAAAAAAGAATGAGGCAAAATATTTTGCAGAACAGTTGAAGAAAATGTTGCTCGTCTCTAATATTAGGAACAGCACCATCCACTTGGCGCTCCTCATTACAGCTGATTAGCGTGCATATGGATCTTTCCTTGTGGACTGCTTTTTTTTTTAAACTTTATTTCCATTTTCAAATACGACAGTATAAAGATATTAATATTTGATGAAGCCTCCCCTGGTGCGAATAACAGCAATGAACTCTTTCTGTAATGCTTAACAAGGGTTGGAGAACAATTGTTGAGGAATCTTGGACCACTCTTGTCACAATACTTCCCTGCTCCACACTCCTGTGCTGCTGTTTCCTGTCTCTGTGTAGAGGTCAGCACTTTCCGGTTCGGTCGGTCACATGATCGTGGATGGGAGGTAGCATTTTCAAATCTGCCGAGTATATAAAGCTCAATCTGATACTGAAGCAGTGTCAGAGCAATAGGGTTTCCTGCTGGTCTGACTGCGTTTGCTGCAGAAGCTGAGATTACCTGTACTTTTCCCTTGGCTTGTCTATCTGCCCGTTAACTCCTCGTGTACTAGTCCATGCTTGTTTTGACCACTCTCTCTTGGATATTGATTTTGTACCTTGCTACCGCCAGTGTACCAGTCCCTTTTGGATTTTCCTTTCTCTCCGCTGTGTTACGCCAAGTGGCTGATCAGAGTGCTGCAAAAGTCCATCCCAGTATACTCCGCACCTTTGTTTGACCAGGCTAACACGTGTATCCATCATCCCAGGGCTCTCCTCTTAAGACAATCGTTACAACTCCTGTATGAAGAATATTCCAGTTCCTTCATATTCTTGGCTTGTTGCTTGTGGTCATACTCAATAGCCACCACAGGTTTTCAATGGGGTTAAATTCTGGAGACTAAGAAGGCAGTTGCAAAACTTTGATTTTGGGTCCCTGCACCTAATTCTGTATGGATTTTGATGTGGGTTTAGGGTCATTATCTTGCTGAAAGGTCCACCAATGGCCAAGTTTCAACCTTTTGGTAGAGGCAGACAGATTTTGGCCTAAAATCTCCAGATATAGAGTGGAACACCATTGATTTAAGAGCCCCTGGGCTACTAGCAGAAAAACAACCCCAAAGCATTAATGATCCACCACTCCATAATTGACAGTAGGTATCAGATGCTTCGTTGTATGCAGTCCCTTTTTTTTCCCCAAACGTGATGGTGTGTATGACCACATCACATGATTCTATTTCCCAATGACATTGTGCAAAGTTCAGGTGCTGCAGTTTGTGCCTTGCTGTTAGGAAAGGCTACTTTCAGGATACTCTTCCAAAAGCTTCTTGTCATGAATGTAGTGTCTGACAGTAGATTTTGACATTTGAAACCCCCAAGATTCAAATAAACTGTGCAGTTTTAAAACTGTGATCGTTTGGTTTGTCTGTGCGTCTGTTACAACCCTCCTCACTGTAAGTGCCCATGTATCTTCTGTCTGGCAAATATTCAACTGTCCCATGCTTTTATTCCTTTTTTATTATCGCCCCAATTGTGCTTAATGGTAATTTCAACTGACTACAATTTTTTTGCAACCATTTCCTAATCTGTGTGGATCCACATCCTTCTGTCTCATTTGAGTGACCAGATCTTTGGGTTTAGCCATGTTAATGAATAACAAAGGGATTTTACATGTGTGTAACCTCATATTTATACCCCAGGAAAACAGGAAATTGTCATAGCCAACAACAGTGTTTTGTTTTTTTTTCCACAAAGTTTCAAATTATTATAAAATATTATTTAGGGGTAAAAATAATTTTGGGAGTGGTGGCCTTGACTCCAAAACTCTCTATATTCGGTTTGGGCTTAAACAAAAATCCCGTAGACTTATTAGACTGCTTATCAACACGTTACTTATGTTGGCAAAGGTGGTGATAGCTAGAAAATGGATGGCACCTGAAGGCCCGACTTTGAGTAGCTGGATCGACCTTGTTAACGATACAGTCGGCCATGAAAGGTTCATGTACACCAGCAGGAACCTAGTGGATAAGTATGAAAGAATATGGTATAGGTGGAGGATATCCCCATATGTTACGGAAGGGTTGAGGGAGGTGGAGCTCTCCTAATGAATGCTCGGGGCAGACATCCAGCAGCCTATTGTTGAGTCATTAAGGTCAACGATTATATTCTGTATTATCAAAACTGTAATATTATTTCATTGCATCTTGAAATGGTGGGAGGTGTGCATACCTTGGCTTGTATATCTGAATGTCAATGTTTTTTACTTTTGTGATACTATTGTATATGGTTACTTGATAATACCTGTAACACTGTGTGGGTTATAATTGGGGATTAAGTCCAATGTTATGGGCTTTTTTGTTGTTTAGAATGTTATAAAAAAAAAAGTAAAATGCAATAAAATTTTACCTGATTTAAAAAAATAATTTTGGTCCATACGTTTTTGAAAGAATACACTATTCTTAAAATAAAAGAAACACTCTTGTAGGAATGATGTCTGGTATATAAATGGCAAGTCATTTCTCTATTTTTGAGGAAGTTTTAAATCATTATATGTATTATTTTATATCATTGTTTTTGCCCATTTTCTTGAGGGGTGCCTAAAATTATGGAATTAACTGTATAAGCCACAAATCTGTCAATGAAGCAGGAAGTAGCTTGAGGTCTCTGGTGGAGGCTGCCTGTTGGCCATCACCGATTTACAGCTTGAATTGATGTTTATTTTTTTTATTCATACTTTCTCTCTGTTTTTAAAACATAACCAATTAAAATGCAATTTATGTCTACCAAGTTCAAATAAGAAAACACATTTTATTTGTGACAAAACTAAAAACAGACTCTGGCTTCAACTTACTGGCAAGGAGCCACCATGAAACCATGAGAGCAATTTTTCTTTCAAGTAAAAAATATAAAAACAACTTTAATCAGACAGATGTTCATCACAGATGTATTAGAAATAAAACCAGTTTCAAAGTATTTCAAATTATATTTGGAACCTGCCTTTTTGGTCTAGTCATTCACAACAACTCACCAATCTGATCTGAGTCACATTCCTCATGCCTCCAGTCCTCTAATGGCAAGACAGATATTAGAGATTTCTCAGAGCAAGGAGCAGATAGTTGCTGGTAGAGACTGCTACTGTGTCTGGTTCTTGTGTACGACCATTGCACTCAGTAGGTCAGCAAATCATGTGGCCGTGGGAAGAAGTCTAAGGGCTAGATTTACTAAGCTGCGGGTTTGAAAAGGTGGGGATGTTGCCTATAGCAATCAATCAGATTGTAGCTTTCATTTATTTAGTACCGTCTACAAAATTATAGCTAGAATGTGATTGGTTGCTATAGGCAACATCCCCACTTTTCAAAACCCGCAGCTTAGTAAATCTAGCCCTAAGGGTTCAAGTTACAAATTATCTTTTCAGCTTCTGAATTACAATGCTTTTTAGATCTCTGGCTTTAGGTAGGGATTGTAGCCTGTTACACAAGTAGCATAAGATTTTTGCAATTAAAATAAATAAATAAATTCCAAATAGCAATAGTGTTGAGGTAAAATGTAAGGTCCAAGCGTGTTCTGATTGAACAGAGCTATTTTCAAAACAGGACAGCACTGCATGTTACAAGGGTTTTCTCCATGGGATATTTCTCCAGACAATATAGTTTTCATAAACCACTCGACAAACTGGAATCTGAGGTGGTTGGTCGACCCATTCTTTGGTACTGAGGATCAGATAATTGGTTTATCCCAAACTTGCCCCATAATCGGCTTCTGGTGAATCTGAAACTAACAGATAACCAACTGTTTGAGAAATTCCTTTTGAGAGCATAACAAGGAACATGGCATAATTATATGATCACAATTATTAAGTATATATCTATAGGCTTGTAACAAAAAGGAGCATAATGTTGGTGGTAGTAGTACCTGTAAGATAAACTATAGCACATTTGCTGGATATAGAAGACAATATTTAGAAAAAGTATCAAAATACTTCCAGGCCAGTGTTCAAATAAAGTGTACTGTAATCTATGTTCAGAAAATGGATTGCATTTAGGGTGACATCACATGCCGACCATAGCTATACGAGGTGACTACAGTTAGTATCATATTGAAATCTTATGTTGTATGCGCCAGAAATTGCCATTAAGTCGATAAAATAACCTGAAATGGCAATTGAATGTGTTTGGATAATTCTGTAATAAGCTAATAAACTATAAGAGGTTAAATACCTTTTAAACATAAGTTTTCAGACATCCTCAAAAGGTGGCAGACGTCTGCACTGTGTGTGGTACCACACTAACTAATGAGAAGTACCTAACAATAGGAAAGGAATTGAACTATCAGGTTGGTAAAGCAGATCAGATGTGTGTATGTGAGATCATTGGACAGAAATGGATAATACAGGGCTCCAGACTTGTGGGTGATCTGGTGGTATGGTATTGTGCTTATAACAGCTAGATATGTGCAATTTGATCACTGTTGTTTGTGGGCAAATGTCTTACAAGTCCAGCTATTTATTGAGGGGCAAGGGACAGGATTGCACCATATGTTAATCAGCTTAAGTGGGTGACACCTTTTGAAGTTGTATTTGCAAGAAGGGAAAATGGTTTTACATTTACTAAAAGTGTTGCTTAGGAATTTGATGCATTTTTAATTTCTACAAATGACCGATTTTAAAGTGTGCTGGGCAGCATGCTGGCATTATATAAATAAAATGCTAAAAAATAAATAAATATATATATAATAATAAATTTAATATAACTCAGCAATGTATTTAAAGCTGCATTATCACCTAATTGACAATTTTATTTACTTACTCTCTCTCAGAGACCCTGGAATGTAGTCGTTATTCACGGGCTCACTGGTGTGTCTTACAGCCACAGCTGAAAACTGATGATGTGTGATGCTGCAGACATGGGGGAGTGAGCGGGAGGAACAATCACAAGCCACAATCACAGAGTTTCTGATTGGTCCTCTCACTCACGATCTCCTTCTGTCCCTCTGCATAAATGGAGGAGCACTGAGAAATTATTTTTAAAGCTAAGCAAGTTTTTGAAATTAAATAAATGGCAACTTTCTAGTAGATTTCATTTCACACAACTTAAAAATATATCTATTATAGTAATATGGAAATTCACATAGGTGACATAACAGTTGAAAATTAGAGATGTGCGCAGACCCCAGGTTTTGGTTTTGGTTCTGGTTCTAAAACCATCTTTGTGTTTTGGCCAAAAATCTTAACGTGTTTTGGTTTTGGATTTAATAAAAAAAATGTGAAAAATAGGAGAAATTGTGATGTTGAGTTGGTTTTTGTTCCTACATTACTATGTATAGTATTAACAATAATTTACAGTCTATGCTCTAATGATCTCTTCACAACTGAGATGGTGGAATTCCACCTTGTTACTACCTCTTGCTGGGTGTAATGCATATGTTCACCAGTTACATGATCAATATTTATATGGTTGACACCATAATACAGACAGGGTTGTAAAGTCGACAATAACAACATCACCAGTATTATTAGGTCAACAATTGAAATGTAGACAGTATTATTAGTTTGACCATTTGAAAGTAGACAGGTTTTTTTTAGGTTGACAATAATATCCTTAACCATATAATACTGTCTACACTTCAATTGTCAACCTAATAACACAGTTGACACATCAATTGGTATTTTGCCACTGTTTAGGCTAAGACTCTTTGCCCTGGATACTTATAGGGTGGTTTTTGGAATACTAACTTATTAAGACTCTTCTGTTGGGCATAACATTGCTTTTTCTATAGATCATCATCTCCTATTCAATTTGCTGGTATATATCCTGATTATGGTTTAGCAACGGATATGGTACGCTTTGTTATACTTTTATTTATTATGTTTTTGCCTTATTTCGAAATTATGGTATGATTTTAGAGTGATCACTCTTTTAATATTGTCTGTGCATTGCTATATTTACCATTTGCATTTTTGCTACTATAAAGTCTGATCAATAATTACAATAACTCTGTTCTTTCATTGCGCAAGGGAATTCTAATTTTTCCATTACATTAGGAGATTGGGTCCTTTCTCCTCAGTCTATATGCCCCTGGCTAAATATTTTTCTATTAGGAAGGTCAGTTCTCCCACCACTCTATTTTCTCAAATTTTCAAAGAAAATCAGCACCACTAAGTTTATTGTGTGTGCAAAGCATGGTACGTGTTGAAATTCACCCAGTCGTAATGCACAAACAATGTTCGCTCTCTCCCGAGGAGAGTCTTAGCGGTGTGAGCAATTTTGCTATGACATTCCTGGGTTTTTCCAACAGATTGACACTGGTATGTTTCTTTGTGAAACCAGCGATACAAAGAGTAACTTGCCTGTGAATGAAATGGCACAGTGTGCTAGTACCACTATGCTGAAAGAATGAGGATGAGGAGGATGGTGAAGCTACTGGCACTGCTACTGCTGATGGCGATAGACCTACCTAGTGTGCTCTCGCGGTCATGTAGTCTTTTGTTTGATCAGTACCGCTTATTTGTAGTAAAGTGGATAGTTGCTAGAACTAATCTGCTAAAATCTGATGCAGTGATGGCAGGAAATTTAATGCACATCCAGTGGTAACACAGCCCTCATGGTTTTAGTGATCCTCCGTGTAACATGATGCTGACTGTCATGCTTTGCATACACTTGCTTCACAGACAATTGTTGTTTAAAACTATGCTTATTCTTCTTAGTCGCCTTCTGGATAGAGGTATCAGCAGCAGCAGCACACAAGGATGTGTCTTTGGAGTCAAGGATTGCATTAGGAGAGTCAGTTTGAATTGGAAAATTGGATGTTGGACTACGTACTAATAAGGAGCAGAGACGCTCAGACTTGGTTCCCCGAGAACCAAACACATCCGAACTTAGAAGAACCGTGTACTGAGTTTTCGCGCACACTCGGAATTGAAAACGAGACAGCGTCATCATTACGTCGTCGGATCTTGGGAGCTTTGGATTCTATAAGTACTGCCCTCCACGGCAATCCAGCGCTATTTCACAGAGGGACACAGAAGGGGTAGCACAGTTCTTGGCAGTCTCTAATGTAGTTGGGCAGTGTCATAGGTAGAAAAGAAAGAGGAGGGTAGCAGTGGTCTTCAAAGTCTCCAGTGATATTCAGGAGAGCTCCATTGCGCCACTGCCAATTGTCATTGCTGAAATACAAATAATAGGTCTGGCAGGCTTGGTTTTCTAAATCTTCAGTTATATTGTACGGTGTTATATGGGTAACATACAAAGAGGAGACCTCCATTGCTCCATTGCTAATTGTCATTGCTGAAATAGAAATAATAGGTCTGTCAGGCTTGGTCTTCTAAATCTGCAGTCACATTTTACTGTGCTATATAGGTAAAACACAATGGCTTTTTTTAGTGCATTGTCTGGCACCCTGGATTGGTCTGGGTCTGATAAAAGCACACATCCCGGGGGGGTTTTGGGGGTCAGCGCTCGTCACCATGTATTAGCTGTAGAATTGCCACAGTTACCCAAAGAACGGGTGGAACGATCAAATGAACCATTACTGATTTCATGATACAAGGACAATTCCATCTTGCACCACTTTGCTTTACTGACACTGCTGTGTGGCAATGTTTCCTAGATGTGCTATGAACTGCCGTGTGTTGGAGTCAGTGCTCTGTCGCTTAGCATCCAGCCAGGTCGCTGCAGTCTTTGTTTGAAAGTGTATTGAAATAATATTGTGACCTGTGAGCTGGTCAAAATTGACTGCAAATGACTTGAAATTATTGTTATTGATGTTAATAATAATGTAGGGGAGAAAAAAAGCAAAAATATGTGCTTTTAGCACAAAAAAGAAAAAATAGGAATTTTAGAAAAAAAAATTGGGATCCAAAACCAAAACCAAGACACACAAGGGCGGTTTTGCCAAAACCAAAACATAAAGTTAATCAAGATCCAAAACAAGAACACGGGGGTCAGTGAACATCGCTAATAAGGAGAAAGTGGATGATGAAGGTGTTTTTTGGACACTTACTAAAGATGTGTGATGGGCAGTATCAGAAACAATTGCTTTTACAATGAAACACTTAAAAGCAAGAAATCTATTTGAGTCACACAGCACCGTGCTTTTTCTCCACTAAATAGTTCAGATGTCTATACTATATACTATAATATACTATAACAACAACCAGTAGACACTGCTTGTCTACTCTTCACTCTGACATCCAACTGATCAGCACACATTTCTAGCAGACTGACCACTAAATAAACTGCTGTAAAATCACAGCTATTGCAATATAAATTGCCCCCTTCACTCGGTCCAGCCCTCTACAAGCGATTTTCTTAGCATGTGGATAGTAGGTTTGCTGCACTTCTGTGCTATCACTTCTAAAATGTCATATGTGAACAGGAAGAGGGCTATATAGAGAAGATATCGATCCAAAACTCACAAGATCCAACATTTTACTGGAAATTACATTTTGCCTCATTTTCAGATCCGATTTTGCGTGAGAAACTGAGTCATGACTCGGTTAGACTCACAACCCCAAAATTCGGACCTGACGGATTTCTCAGAATCCAAAATTATTCATCTCTACTGATAAAAACAAAAACACAAATGTAATGCCTACAACAATATAAAAATTATACATTATCCAGAGGATCAAGTGATATATGAGGAGGACAGGACTAGAACAAAAGTGCTTGTTACTGTACAGACTATAAAGGCCAGGTCTCGCAGATGGCTACATCACTTTGCCAAACCCTGTAAGCTCTTGAGCTCTGCACATATTTTCCATGACTGATCCTCAGCCAATCAGCTATAGACATTTGTGGTTGGGCCCATAGCTACCATCTCTACCCAAACCTAGAGACCCAGAAACAATGGAAAAACCATGATGGTGGGAAAGGGATTTAAGAACTTGAAAAGGAAATGAAGTCACCACAAACCAGACAGCCCTTTGCATGTATTCATGCAGTAATCAGATGGGCCCCACGTGGTTTAGTTAAATGTGGTTCTTTACATGTTCCAAAGATGAGGTTGAAAAGAAACAAAGGACCAAATAAATGGAAAATAAACAACTTTGTAGATCTGACAAATTGAAATGTTCAGCTAGCTGGAGAATATGGATAATCAGATACAGATTACACAGTCTCTCTGCCTTTTTACCACCATTAAACAGGAGTACTTCCTTCCAGCATGGGTCAAAGAGCTGCAGTAGACAGATATGTGACCAACACTCTAGCAAAATGCTTTAGGAATACTCTGGTCATCCAGAGAGTAAAAAAGAGAAGTGTGTGTATTTAGGAACTTGCTGTGTAAATACAGACTATTTTCTTTCAGGAAATATTTATTTTATGAGTTATTTAACTATATTTATTAGCCATGTAATAAGTGTAAGGGGCTTCTGCAGACTGGCTGTTATCAGAAACGATATGAGAGAAGATTGTGCAGATTGGGAGATATCACAAAAAAACAGCCACACAAAAAAATGTATGAGTGACTGCGCAACATTCTAAATGCAGAAACATAAATTTCTCTTTTCCCAAACTATTTCTTCTCTCTATATATCCTCTCTTCATCTCTGTTTCTTTGTTCTGGCAAAGGGAGATATGAATAAACCCAATGTGTTTGTTATCTGATAACCAGGGGATGAAGTTTACAGCACAGTGATCTGTTCATTTCACCCAGTGTCATAAATCTATGTATGGTATATACCTTTTATCTGAGAACTGTTCATCAATTTCTTCAAGTGTCCGCCCTTTTGTTTCCGGAATAAAGAAGTAAATAAATACTGTTGCAGCAACTCCCATCAGACCATACAGGAAGAAGGTCCAGGACAGACCTATAGATTCTGTAGATAAGATTACACAGTGTGCATGAATTAATACAAGTTATTAGTAACTTACAATGTACATTGTACAGGTGTAATAACTGATCAGTTATGTCTCTCATTATCTGGTCAAATGCAGCCTCTATTTCCATTTTATTCAGAACCTACTTGTACCCCGATTGTGGTACTTCAACAGATCTGAAGGACTGCAGTTTGGTAAGAACATTTCAGTTGTCAATACATGACCCTGTCAGGTGTCTCAGCAGAATGCAAAAAGAGAAACTGGATAGAGAAAATGCTTGAGGGGCAGGGAAGCAGGCAGCACAGTGAAGAATGGAATCAGGGTACAGGTAAATAAGAGGACATCTATTTGCCAGGTACAATAGATTCAGCCTCCCGTGTACGATATGTTACATTTTATTTCTGTATTGTAATGTGGAACAATATCTGATGCTGCCATTAAAATGCTGGCATGAGCCTCACAATTGTCGGAGGCAGGCTGGGCTGGGGGACAGGAGGGATCTTCCCCCCAGGCCGGTCCCATGGTGGGCTGTGTCACCTGCATTTTTTTCCCTTTAAAATATTCCGAATAGGGTTAGAGGGCCCAAGTTCCCACATATTTACTTATTCTCTGCCACTTCCTTTCTTCTACTTCGTGGCAAAAATAATAGTTTCCTTATGGGTATTACTTCAGTTTTTTATGTCTTTCTGTATTCCCCCCTCCTATTGTGTCCTCCCTTGTCTCTTGTCCTGTCGGAGACTGTTTGGAGACGAGAGCCGCCGTGATTGGAATCCTGGGTAAGCTATTCTACTCAATCTAATATTGTTAGATAATGCTTAGATTTTTCTCTATCAATGCAAAGGATCTGAATTCCCCTAATTAAAGGCGTATTGCCCTTAAAACTTTTGCAACTCAAGGCGCATATATTGTAGCCATTCAGGAAACCCACTTTTCAACCCACTCCCCGCCACAGTTTCATAACTCTAGCTACCCAACTTGCTATGTTTCTTCAGGTGCATTTAAGAGAAACGGAGTAGCTATTCTGAAAATTGGATGCCAGTATTTTACCTTGGTCTCCTTATATGCCCCGAACTCCCAGCAGCTCCCGATCTTTAGGAAGCTTTGCCAAGCCGTCCATAAAAGTTAAATGCGGAATGTTATTGTGTATGAGTGACAACAATGTTCCTCTAGTCCCTCCAAACAGTCTATGTCTTTGTTTAATACGGTCTCCCTAGCTTTTTCTCAATTGTTAGCGGAATATGACTTGTATGATGTGTGGCGAGCCTATTACTCAGGTGAAAAGGACGTACTTCTCTCATGTGCATAATTCGTATTCAAGAATTGATATGATCTTATCTGATAAATGGTCCCTCCAACACATTAAAAAAAAAAAAAAAAGATCTTACCCAATACATGGTCAGATCATGCCCCTTTGGTGTGGCAACTGGGGTCCATTGCTGGAGACTGTCTTCTTAGACCCTAGAGACTAGCAGAGCACATGCTGGCCAATACGGAGGGAAATCGAGTAATGCGTGAAGCCTTGGTTTCTTAATTAGAGACTAACAAACCCGAGGACACCACGATATACACCCACTGGTGCGCCCTTAAACCTTGATGCGTGTTCTCTGAGTTGTGTATTTTTGTCAGACCCAAAGGTATTATCCTTATAATCTGACTGTATCTTGATCTGTCTCCGCTTTCTCCTTCCTCTTTGTCCTCCCTTCCTGTCATAGAGCCTTTGTTATGTATTTGAATTAATGGCCAGGCTCTTAGTGGGAGAGATCAGATATACTATGTGAATGTACAGTAACATGGGGCTTATGTTACAAATGCTGGGATGATTATCAAACATATTATAATTAGACAGTAATTAATGATTAGCTCTTGACAGTGACATTTGCTTTTGTGGAGCCCTGGAAACATTTGGTGCTGTAAATTCAGATCTTCACAAATCAGTTGAAGTTTAAGGTATTCCAAAAGGAGAACCATGTAATTAATGCCCCATTCTGTTTGGTTACATTATACGATAAGTATTGTTTCTGTATAATTTCCCTCTAACAGAACAGGAAAAGTACCCACAAAACAAAACTGAAGCTGAGAATCATATCTATGCAGCTTTGTATTTAGAAATTAAACTGCCCTGCACATCATCAATAAACACACCCTAAATTAGTAACTGAAAACTAAAAAGTAGATAAAATGAATACAATTCTGTGAATAATATGCTCTACGCATGTTTGTATGTGGCATGTATATTAAAGGTCTCTCTTCCCATGCAAGATGAATGTAAAACTGAGCAGCTTACCAATGACATCTAAGAATGAAAGTGTGATCAGCAGGTTTGTTCCCCAGTTTAAGCTGTTACAGAAAGCAAATGCCCGACCTCGAATTTCAGCAGGGTATATTTCACTGAGAACCAGCCAGGTCACTGGAGGAAAGAGAGGAGAAATCCAAGTTTAGATTTACCACTACCCAGGGTCGTTGCAAATGCATGTCCTTGTGCAAAATCCACTGCAGGGTCTCCCCTATTCATTGGAGGGGACTTGGCTATAAGTACTCCTATCCACCACACACACACACACACACACACACACACACACACACACACACACACACACACACACACACACACACACTATGGCTTTTTCTATCCTGTGTTTTCCCTAGGCTCACTTCTCCGGTTTCTCTCTTTGTTTTGCCTTACTTTTCTGGTTAGTCTCTCTTCTCGAACCCACCTCCCTAGTTTCTCTCTCCTCTCGCACCTCCTCTTCGGTTTCTATTTCCTTTCACCTCACCTTTGACTACTTCAACCTCCTACGATTTATATCCTAACCCAACTTTTCCCTCTACAATCTATCCTAAATGTTGCAACAAGATTGATCTTCCTCTTTCACCACTCCACGCCCAAAATGCCCTCTGTAAATCCCTGCCCTGGGTTTCCATTCCCTCCAGCATTTAATCCTCCCTCATCGAGTTCAAGGCTCTCATGAGCTCCCCCACTTCATACATTTCTGACCTTGTTACAAGATAGACTCCCACTTGGCTTCTGCGATATGCCTCCAAACTACACCTCTCCTCCTATCTGATAACCTCTTACTCCTGACTCCAAGATTTCGTGCTGCTCCCCACCTGACCAGACTATCCACCAACCTTTAATGTTTCAAGGGCTCTCTCAAACCCATCTCTTCACTATAGTCTATTATACTCCCACCTGATACTATTTACTCTGCATGTTATACCAGTTGCAGACCCATGCTTACTCAGTGGCCCACTAGCTCCTATTGTCTCAGCATTGTCCTCTCCCTCCAGACTGTAAACTCTTACAAGCAAGGCCCCATTTACTCTTTGTCTCACGTCTGCACCTCCTTCATCAACCTGTCTGTGCAATTATATTTTGTATGATTTGTAATGCCGACTTTCTGGCACTGCAGAGTATTGATGATGATGATGATATATACCTATCCCACAGGGATGATGCATCTCTTCTAGAAATCAATATGTAATATTATATATTTATAATAATATATAATAATAATAATAATAATAATATTTTCTATGTATAGTGGTGGCAGTATTTTGTGTTTATTAGTGAGTGTGATATGTTTTTTGTGGTATTTTAGATGGACCAGGTGGTGCTGTGTTGAGAAACCATTTCACACCCACATTTCACTCATGTACAAATGTGATGCATACTGTGTAACTCTCTTCATTGGGGTTTTCTAAATCTGCAAACATGCTCTTAGTTTAGTGTTTTTTTTGTGCCATACCATACCATAATACAGAGCATCTTAAATCCTACGTACTTATTTGTACTACACTTACTTGGTCCAAATCCAACAGAAAAAGCGCTTACAAATGCCATCAAACTCAAAAGAGTAATCCAATTTAAAATAGTATGATTGGTGAGCATTCCGGCTCTGAAAGAGGATTCTGGGTGCTTTACCCGCTCATTGCTGAACAGAGAGGTTTCTGTGGGACTGGAAGTGCTCCTGCTCATGAGCCCTGATGTAAAGGCCTGTGTTCTATTCATGGGAGAACTGTGTTGAGCTTCAAGAGTGATGTCACTAATGGATTCCAACGTTATGGAAGAATTTGATATTTCATATGATGTATTATGTTGTAGAACAGATTCACAGCTCTTGTAAGTGTCCAATTTGATCATAAAACTTGCAAAACCTATTCCAGTTACAGAAATTGTCATTATTATGCATCCAACAAGCAGTAAAATTCTCCTTCCAGCTTTATCAGCATATCTCATTGCGACAAGTGTTGAGAGAACCTTCACTATCCCAAGACCTACGGATGCTAACACTGCTGAAGAATTGCTCTTGAATCCTACTGCACGAAATATGGTTGATGCATAGTAAAGTACATTTGGTTGTCCGGTTAATTGCTGAAAAAGCACCAATCCTAAACCAACTAAAGTCCTCATTCTCATATTCTCTTTAGAGCGGAAGAGGTCCAGGAATGAGTAGACTCTCCTTGATGAAACTGTTCTAACATCTTCTATTTCCTCAAAGTCCTCTAACTGAATAAGGCCATTCTTGGATTCCTGGTCTAAGGTGTTTGACTTAGAAGGTGTAGATGGGAGAAAAATAGTACTAATAAGTTGTACAATTGCTGGGAAAATAGCCACTAGAAACATGTATTTCCAACCAGAACCTGAGCTGGACAAAAAGTAGTTCATCCCATAGGAAAGTAAAATGCCGATGGTAATACCAGTTTCATAAAGAGACACAAGCGTACCCCGCTGGTGTGGTTGGACAATTTCTGAAATGTAGATGCAGCATGCCATGGATGAGATGGATATTGCCAAACCAGTAACGACACGTCCAATAATCAAAGACCAGAAAGATCCTGAAAATATTAAAATTAAGCTTCCTAACAACACCAACACATTGCTTGCGATTATGGCTACCCAGCGCCCAAAACGATCAATCAGGAACCCTCCTATAAGAGAGGCGAAAAGTGCTCCAATCAGAATTGAGCTCACCATCGCCTCTTGCTGGAAACAGGTGAGTAAAAACTCATATTTCAGCTGAAGTAATGCACCAGAGATTATTCCGAGTTCATAGCCAAATATCAGCCCACCCAATAATGAAACCGTGGCTGATAAAAGGAGGGTGGCTGCTGGACCTTAATGGGAAAAAAATAAAAGTTTAGCAACAGTTTGCAAACTTTCTCACAACTTAACAGAATATACATTTAGGGGATAGGTGTGCTGGGAAGGTAAGAACAATGTAGGATCTCACCACTCAACTCTCCATAAGTTAAAGTAACCATGAAGCAAATTGTATTTCTTACAGGGTCCTACTTTCTCATCATTGGTGTTGAATTTAAACACAAATAATTATGTTTGTAGAGTAGAATAGGTACTCAGTCACACCACTTAAGAGAAACTACTAATGATGCCTCCCGCACACCCCAAATTCGGAAGCTCTCCTCCCTTTTGTGCTGAATATCAGCTAAAGTTTAGCAGGTCAACATAAATAGCTCATGAGAATTTTCACTTAGTCTATAGGTGAAATCTTATCTTAAGATCCCTGGACTTTCATATATTGCTCCGCTGTGGCTATACAGGTAATGTATTGGAAGAAGAGTAGATTAGCTGACTGTATGTGAAGAGAGACATACCCATACTGAAGAGGAGGTCACCAGTATCCTTTCATCTTAGATGTAGCTGAAAAACAAACACACAATTAATAAGTTATTGTAGTATTGTTTTCAGTAAAGGTCATGATTACAACCCAATTAGGATAATTATGAAAATATAATGTTAACATTTCCAAAAATGTCCTTCTCTTATCACTTGAGAAAAGTATACCATATTTAGATGAAGTAATGCCATAACTCTCATATGTTCCAGAAGGGAGTTGTGGTATATATTTGGAAGCCATTAATTAATAGAACTGTTTGACAAGAGGGAAATACATTGGTTGGAAAACAAATTAGCATAACAGCACACTTCTTTCAGTGATGTCACAAAGGAGAGAGGTTTTGGGGAAGGAAGGAAAAGTTTAAAGCAAACAAAATCTTGAAAATTGACAGTTTTTGGGGATCACCCAGACGGCACTTTATGTAAGAAACATATGAAAGCCTAGTTCTAACGTTTATGTCCAATTGTTTATATTTATGTATGCCAGTTTCTTATTACTATTCTCATTCAATACAAATTGTTACTTTTTGTCATATTAAACAATAGAATTATATTTATTATTAATTTATTTTCCATGGCAGCCCTTTCAATGGGTTAACTCCCTAATCAGGTGTGTTTTCTCTCCTAAACTGAAGTGTATATAAAATGACTCCTCCTTCACTCTGGTGTCTTTGAGAAACTTCCCAAGCTTTTCTACAAAAACAAGCATAACATGTGGCTGGGAATATTGGTATGCCATAGATTACTTCAAGTAAAAAAAAAAAAAAAAAAAAAGGGAAAGCAAGTGATAACCCTGGATGAAGAATCTGAGGAATCAATGATAATGTATTGCAATAGCAATGTGTACATAAGTGTCCGGCAAGACTATTGCGTTTACAAAATCTCTCTTTCCCATCTATGAGCATGACGTACAGATATGTCTTACAGATACTCAGTCAATTTGTATACAAAAGTCCTGGACGGTTCTGAAACTTCCTGATGATTTTTGTACCAGGAACAGTTTTGGATAGAAACCAAATATTGGTATGCCATGGGAGTACTCCAAGGAAAAGAAATTACAGCGCGTATATTTATCTTAATTCCTTTGGTTGCTCCATGGCAGCCTACTTACAATGGGACCTACCGAAGCAATACAAATCAAACAGGGTGGGCATATTAGCAACAACACTGATAGTTCATAAATACATTCTTATTGAACGAATGTGACATCTAGAAGATAATATCCAGAGAAAGTGTGAAGAGATTACCTTCCAGCATCTGTTGGGGTCTGAGCTTTGCAATAATATTGAGAACCCAATGTGCCACAAAAATTAAATTTTATACTAGCGTTAAATCCTTTTCTCTTAGTCCATGGGGGACACTGGACCATGAGTTATAGAGCCGTCTTCAGGACATGGGCACTTTAAATAATTCTAACAATTAAATGCTCCTCCCTATTTTACCTCTCCATCCTGCAGGGAAGTCATTTATTTTACTAACCGAGCCCCACAGAACAGAACAAGAAACAAACAATAAGAGAGAGAAACAACTTCATCCCTGAATAAGAAACATTTAACTTTGGTAAACTTCTTCCCAGCATAACTAGAGCGCAATTGGGTGAACGCTCAGTGTCCCCCATGGACTAAGAGAAAAGGATTTAACGTATAAACTCTCATTTTCTCAATCATCCACTGGGGGGACACTGGACCATGGGGACGTACCAAAGATACTCCCATTGGGTGGGTACGCTTACAAAGTTGTAGGGTGGAGCACCCTATACCCAAACCTAACATCCTTAAACTTGTAAAAGGTATGTACGGAGCCCCACATGGCTGCCCAACTAAACTGCTCGGCTGAATCCCGATGCTGTGCCGTCCACAAGATGCTCACCGATTACACTATTAAAGCCAGCTGTGCCAATATCTATTATCCATCTGAGAGCCAACAGACATCCATCCGGTGCTAGGGTTTTCGGTGCCCTAGGCAAAATTTAAAAATACCACCACCCCCGATCTCAAAGCCCCTTCTTCCCTCAGCACACTGCCCCCCCCGGGTCTCAATGTCCCTGCCCCGGGTCTCAATGCCCCCTTCCCCTGGTCTCAATGTCCCCATCCTGGATCTCAGTCGCCCGTCCCTGGATCTCAATGTCGTCCCCTCTCCCCGTTACATATCAGTGTCCCCCTCCGCACTCTTTCCTTACCTTAAACTTGACTCCATAAAGATGTACCTCAATGCCAGGGTCCCATCTTTCACTGACACTGTCGGGCCATGATGATGATGTCACGCCCGACAGTCAGTGAGGGGATGGGGAGTGGAAGGGAGGAGACGGAGGGACGGTGCACCCCATTGGCTGTTGGAGGGGAGGGCGTCGGTGGTGGCGATCCATAGCCCCTCCCTGTGGATCTATCTGAAGCTGTCTGGCAGCCGTGGAAGGTGTGTTCAGCGGTCGCCGCACAGTATTACAGTACAATACTAACTGCATTTTACCTCTGTGGCAGAGCCCGGTGCCTTAGGGAACTGCCTAACTTTGCCTAATGGGAGTGCCAGGCCTGCATTCTATTAATCTATGTCCACCTAAATATGTGTCCGGAGGATCATTCTGACGGATGGATCCGTCTGATACTGTGGGAAAGTCTGATTGACCCTGGTAAGTAATTCCATAAGTGGGTAGCAGCACAGGAGAAGTCTTGTAGGCAGGAGTCAGAGGTGGTTACCAGAGAAGAGGCAATGTGAAGATCAGAGGTAAATCTAAGAGGGCGGGTGGCAGAGTATTTTGATATGAGATTTGAGATGTATGCTGGGGTAGTGTTGTTGAGGGCTTTGTAGGTAGGGGTGAGCAATTTGAATTTGATTCTGGAGGACACAGGGAGCCAGTGTAGGGTTTGCAAAGTGGCGCAGCAGATGTGGAGTAGTTATGTGTGTACACTTGATTGTGATGTTTATGTTATAAAATATGTAATACAATAAACCTTTTATGCATCAACAACATTAAATTTTTCACTTACTGTTCCACTTGGTGGTATATCACCACTCTGCACCACTTCACATGGGGACCTTCTGTCCGTATCCAAGCTGCAGGTGGATTGTCGTGTTACTTCATTTTCACGGATGAAGTGCAGGAGGTCAAAGTACCACAGGATCGGAACCTATACATCATCTGCTGCAGCCCCAGATTTTTTGGAGGCCTCAATCTTAATTATTTATTTTTTTGATTACAGTCCTAATATTCTGTATCTTTCCCTTGGCCCACTCAACATTTGCTCCAGGGTAATGTGGGAGGCATAGCCACATTCTGCAATCGGCTGTTGGAATATTCTTTATATTTTTCCACAAGCAGGGATGAGCCCAATAGGTCTCAATGAAGTAGGGAGGAGCATGTCTGGTGCAGAGGGAAGTGAGAAGATGGCGGAGGAGGAGCCGTTGTCGGCTGAGGTTCCCGAAATATTAGAAAAAAAAAATGATGATGGAGTGGTGGGGGATGGAGAAGAAGACAAAATACAATCAAGGGACAATAAAAGAGCAAAACCAATGAGCCCTAGAGAGATAGAGATAATGGTAAAAGTGCTGGACCAGTACTACTATGACTGCCAAAAGAAGAAATACTGAAAAGTCAATCACAGAGAGGAAGCGATTATGAAAAACCTGCTAAATCAAAGAAACTGCGGAAAAAAAGGACCAAATTCCAAATGCAAAAGCGGTGGTCAAATTTAAAGAATAAACAACAATTAAGACTTTAAGAATCTGTAAAAACATTTTTAAAAAAAGTGAGTATTACATGTGCAATGCAAAATTAAAATCTTATAGAACTGTTAGAAGGGCCTGTCAGCAATTTATTTTACAAATTACCATTTTTAATTCGATAAATGTTAAATTTATATTTACAGAGGGAAGAATCACAACGAAATGTGCTGCTTAGGTACGGTACTAAAAATGTTAAAGTTCCAGAAGTAATTATTATTGCCATCAGCTTTTGTTCATCACTTGATGTACACAGGTGTACAATTAAGCAAGCAGGCAGATCTAATACACATCTATAGAAAACATAGGTATGTGCTTTTCTTGTAGACTGTATAGACAAAGGTGTATAATTAGGCAAGCAGACATGATATACACATAAATTAAATAAACAGCTTCTATTGCTTCTAAGCATCTAATTGACAATTGACTGAAGTGTGGACAACGTACCACATGGTATACCTACAGACATCAGAAATTTACATACAAATGCCCCCGAAAGGAGTTGCAGTTTGAGGAACTATCGGCAATTGGTCATGAATTCATCATACACACTACGTGATCGGAAAGTAATTGGAACGAGTTTATTAAACAGTACGACCAACCAAAAGAATCGACAATTGGCATTTTGAGACGTCTTTTAACCATCATGTGAGTCTACACACTAACGCGACATTCGACTGAACAGTCTTATGTCAGCTGATTGACACGATTATTGGATAAAAAAGCTTCATTGTGGACCTAGCCTAAGCAATATATCCTCTTCAAAATTGTGAGTATTTATTAACCGATAACATGACTGTATATCATGATAGGCATTTCTAATCTCCTATCAGAAAATGCTGTTATTCAATCCTATCACCAATTTTTCTTGCTTATTGACTTCTGAATAAGTTAATCAGCAAGTGCTGCAGTGAGTTCCTTTATATTATGCCATAATGCCACCTGTAATATGCAGAAGAAGAAAATAAAAACTTGTCATCATAGTTATAGTCAGGGGTTAAAAATACCTAAAATATGCATTTTGTGTCATTTCTGAACTTATTGTGAATAGGTAACGAAGGGGATACTTTAGCTTTGTTGAGATATCATTTACAATTTGCCATAGCCTACTGTTCCTTAAGTCCTGTGTAATATCAGTGGGGTTAAAGCTAGTGGACTGAGCACCTCCATAGCACAGTTATCATATCATTTATCAAATACAAACTTATGACTATCCATATGGAATTCAAAGCACATAGTCAAAACTATAAGGTCAACTAAGAAAGTAGCTATTTTGCTGCATATTCAATTTAATATCACTCTGCTTTTGTGTTCTTAACAAATGTGCTGATTAAGCTTGGCCATATATAGTGCTACACAACTGAAATACAGGGTATTGTTTACTTAATGAAAGTTCTGGTTGATGTTAAGTTTTGATTGTAGTTTGAGATAAGTCTGGGAGTAACCAAGGCTTCTTGTAAGAGATCAGCTCTTGAAACAAACCTGGTGGTAGCAGAATTTTTAAATTAATTGTAAGTATGTGCTATAAAAAGGTAATTTTAATCATTGCTAGACATACCAGATTCTTTTACGGTTATTAACACCTTGTCACACATACACGTTACGCAGGCTCTGGTGAGTGCTGATTGTGACACAAGTGCTAATCATTGTGACATTGTGTTGAATTATTTATTGTCAGGATTATAATCCAAATCCCGAGTTAGTCAACAATATATGAATGTATAAATGTGATATAAGGAATAAATTTGCCTGTGTTATTCTGTGACACTATGTGCCACTACCCACAAGGGTATTTATTTGCACTGGAACTATGAGAAATATTTGTCACCACTAGGGGGGGCGGGGGAAGAATAAAGCTTCAAATAGCCTTTGGCGTGGGTATGTCCTGTCACTGGAGTAATTTTTTGCACCTAATAAGTCATCAGGGCACAGCCATGGACACACAAAGGGGACATGTGGTATGGCAGAACATGGCTGTCCTTATAACTTATATAAGAAAAAACTAATTTCTCCTAAATTTTCCTCCTATAATTGATATTAATAGTAATCAATATTCCTAATTAGGAAGATGAATGGCAACCCATACGTTAAATAAAGCTGTCTGTCATGCATGAAATGATTTGCAGTTCAACTGAACAACTTTATATAGCCGTATTTGATATCTATACATTGGTGACTTTTATACTGGATTGATTTATGATAAAATTGGGTTGGTATGACATGCGCCAGAAAAAAATCTGCTACTTAAAAACATTGGGGGTTAACAAGCGACTTGAAAAGGTGAGGTTGTAAAGTTCTGTCATCAGTCTAGCTGACCAATCACAGACCATCACCTAGATATTTTAGTGCTCTGGGCACGAGAGAACACTGGCACCACCACCCTCTCATCATTCCCGCTGCTGCTTTATTCTGTGCCTAACCGGCTTCTCTCAACTCATCTCCACTGACAGCATCACAACGCTACAGGGACTCGGGCACCCTTTCATCTTCTTTACCAGCAGGTGAAATGCTATGCTGTCCTGTGTCAGTACCGCATTCATAAATACCGGGAGCTACATGGGCAAATTGAAGGGCGGCTTTTGCGCTCTCCTTGCAGCCCTGCAAACAATAACACCGGCAGGGGTGAGAACAGAAGCAGTCTTTAAAAGACCAGGTCACCAATAATTATGGTCAGTCTTTTGGGAACATAATCAAATTGTAAGCTGTCCCTCTTTCCTGTCAATCCCAGACACCAAATATACTAATTGTAGTTTTATTTTATAATTGTTTTTGCTCTATGGTATGTCATCTTTAATAATTGCTTTTATATACTTTAAGTACTGTACCCCTTTTTTTCGTATATTAAATTTCAATGTAATGAGTTGTGTATTGCTCTAAACCAGGGTTGTCCAACCAGCGGCCCGCGGGCCACATGCGGCCCAGCACGCCTGTAAATGTGGCCCAGAAGGAGTTTTGGTTGTGGCAAGGGGGCAGCACTGTTAATGGAAAAAAAAAAATCCTGCAAAAAAAAGAAAAGAAAATACTTACCTTGCAGTCACACGGTCACGTCAGCTGGTACTCCGGCTCCCTCCCCTTGTCTCCTCCTCCGTGCGGTGCTCGCAGTGAATGTCGGGCGTGATGTCATCACGCCCAACATCCATTGCGGAGCGCAGCACAGAGGAGTCACCCGCGTGAGAAGAACAATCAGCAGCACAGAATTGGAGAAAAGAAGAGAAGAGGACAGGAGAACAAGCCGATTAAAAGGTAAGTTAAGGGGGATTTTTTTTATTATTTCAAGGGACGCTGACCAGTGAATAAAAGTCACCTGGTTCTGGAGCATCATGGACCTTATCTCCCTGCTACATACTTCTACTTGTAATACTAATGGGGCATTATATATTATTCTCTTTGGCCCATTATAAGTTGTTATCCCTTAACTAACATAGTGGTGTAATTAGCAAAACAGGTCACAATTTGGGGTCACAGTGATGTATATGTCAGGTACCGCAGGCCTGGTCAGGGCACCCTGATATACAATGCCTGGCTTAAATGCACTTTATTGATATTGCATCGAAACAATACAAAAAGTGATTATAGTATAATAACTAGAGAGGATTTTTTGAACAGGGCGATTGAAAGGTAAGTATAGGGGGATTTGAAAATAAAGTGATTATATATATATATATATATATATATATATATATATATATATATATCTTACTTTTTTTCTCATATATATATGTTAACTATGTTTTCTATGGTTTTTTGGATGATCAGCTATCGTTATTGTTAGTGTATATTATGTGCGGCCCAAACCAACTCGTTGTCTTCCAATGTGGCCCAGGAAAGCTAAAAGGTTGGACACCCCTGCTCTAAACAAATCCATAGCCTGTTTACAAGAGAAAGATTGGTTGGCTGTGTTAAGCCTTTAAATGCAAATGTGGAAGTGTTAACTCTTTTAGCTATCAGAACTCGGAGTCTGCACAATTGACTAATTAAGTTACAGGCTTATAAACAGATATAGGAGTGTGTGCTAGTAAAATAGATCTGTAAATTAAATCTGTAGACTAGGGAAAAGATGAGTGTAAGATTAAGTGCTGGAATTACATGCAGCCCCTTATAGTTGCTTCCAAGTTGCAAGTGCACGGAGTGCGGTTTGTGACAGGTTAAAGTTAGAGGAGTAGTTTCTTGACAAACTGGTTGATAATTTAATACATCAGGACCAAGTAGAATCAGTCTGGAAATTTACTAATGGAAAAAAAAATATTATTGTGGCAAACTAAATGTGAAAAATAATTGTATGTTTGTCTCTTTAGTGATCAATCTGTGACACACGGTAATATAAAATTATGCAATTGAGTTTCTTACAAAAATTATAAAAGACAAATACAGAAATAGAAGAAAAGTTACGCAATTCCCCATCTGTTGCAGGAGCACAGATAATCATGGACCTACTCCCCAACACAGATTGGCCTCCTGAAATAACACAATTTCTGACAGTTTTGCGGGAGATTTAAAAAAAAACAAAAAAAAAAACATCTTTATGCCGACAGACTGTACTCCAGTTCTCTCTACGATGTAAATCCCTTTTAGTACAGGACATAGTCAACAGTAGAGGACCTGGCTATGGCAAATGGTCACCTGATATGTCAGCAAAGCTACATTAACCCCTTCACTATCTGCCCACAGTCAGTTACAGGAATTCATCTTTCATTCTTAAACCCCTGACTGTGTAATAATTGTGATATTAGGGCTTAACTACATGAACAGTTTTAGTCTTGTGATCTCACAAGATTAACTGCATCATGCAATTTTTAAGAAGAGTAAAAACTACGCAAACACACGGTCGTAGCGTTCTGTAAATTGCTTAAATTGCCACTTAATTCTCTATTTTAAGCAATTTGGTTAGTTAATTTGTATTGGTCATTGTTAGTTTGACATTATATCAGTAAAAATTTAAAAGTGGTGGTATGGAAAATGTAAGTATACATTTATGAAAAGTATTATAACATTCATAATCCCTGTCTAAGTGACCCTCTCACCATAGTATATAAAATATGTACTAATTACACAGTGATACAAATAATTGCTACATTAAGCAATTTCACTACCTGAAGCAGGAATGATCACATCATGAAATACAAACTCACAGATTATAAATTTGTGACAGATACATGGAAGAATCTCCTAAAGTAAACACAGGTGATCTGTACTTACTAGCTGGCACTTTCTCAGGATTATCAACCCAGAACACACAGCTGCAGGCTGGAGGAGGGATCACTCTTCAGGAAGTTGGGAGGAGGACGTGGCAGAGGAAAAAAAAACTTTTTAACTTTCTGTTGTATCCTTGCAGCTGTGATCCAGCCTCCTGCATACCTCTAGCAGCCTGCTAATGTGCCAGAATAGTTACCCATTTTTTTTTACACTAGAATTGACAAAACTGGAAACTATTTGCTAAAGAAAAAAAATGTGCATAAATCCAAAACAAATAACCAGACGTATATTTTTATTGTCCAACTTGCTAAAGAACAATAATAGCAACCTTATACACTTCAGGGCCGCATGGGCAGCCCTCTAACCTTGGCTTAGTAATAAGGTAAACAATGCATTTAATTTATTTAATTTAAAAAAAGACAATATATTTAATCAAAGAAAGAGACACCTATATGTAATAATAAAATTTTAAACAAGTACTAAAAGTTATAATACACAAATCTAATAATAAAGCAGGAAGGAGCTAGGGACCGCAGGTGAAGTCTTGGAAAGCATTATTGCTCTACAGAAATCAAAGCTAATTGCTGTTTGGATGCTATACTTTGTTTCTTGTTAATAAGCTTTAGTTTGTGAGATGTTGCTGTTTTTATTCCTCAGATTGGCAGCATTTCACTCCATTGTGAGGTTTGACTGTACTCTAACACATGCTCTGATTGGCCAACTCGTGCATTAGAGCAGTCTGTGGGCCGGAACTTCAAGTGGGGTTGTAGAATTTGATTTGGGGATCGCATGATGGCTATATATGCAATATTTTACATTAGAAACCATCTCGTTGAGGTTCCTGGAACAATTCACAATGACACTTAAGGTCTCAGAACAATGTCATACTAGCACTCAGGGTTCTGAGAACAATGCCACACTGACACTCCGGGTCCCATAACAAAGCTAGACTGACACTTGGGAACCCAAAACAATGTCAGACTAACATGAAGGATACAAGAAGAATGGATCAATTATACCTATGTTTATAGAACATTGTCATACTGACACTGAGGTTCCCAGAACAATGGCACATGGACATTAAGGTTTCCAAAACAATGCCACACTGACATATATATAAAAAATAAACCTTATACATACATCAGGCGCTCCCTTCATACATTAGGGTAAAGTACAGTATCTTCAACAGTCTCCACAAATGTCCAATATTGTAAGATACTGATCGGGTAGAATCTGCAGAAAATACATTCATGGCATAGTGTACTACTGTTGTTTTATATAAGAAAGTACATATCTTTTACATCTCTTCCACCTTGTGCATTACAAGTAAATAACCACATGACACCCGTGATCTTCACACTCGTGGCCCCTAAGGGCTTACAGGACGAATAAGATGTTCAAGCCTTTATCTATGCTGTTCCTTATGCAGATCGATCCTCAGATAATAATTCAATCCAGACCGTATACCCAAAAATAGACAGATCTAGTGCTCACTTATATGTATCAATTTTTGGTCTGTAAATAGTTATTGCTTTATCAACATAGTGGCAGATTTCTGTGAAGTCTGTTTTTATGTTATTTTGGGGCTTATGAGAAGTCCTTTGCTTTTTTTTATCGTTTTATTAAAATGTAATACACTAGATCTGTCTATTTTTGGTATTTTTGGGTATACGGTCTGGATTGAATTATTATCTGAGGATCGATCTGCATAAGGAACAGCATAGATAAAGGCTTGAACATCTTATTCGTCCTGTAAGCATATACCCTTAGGGGCCACGAGTGTGAAGATCACGGGTGTCACGTGGGAATTTACTTGTAATGCACAAGGTGGAAGAGATGTACTTTCTTATATGAATGTATTTTCTGCAGATTCTACCCGATTAGTATCTTACAATATTGGACATTTGTGGAGACTGTTGTAGATACTGTACTTTACCCTAATGTATGAAGGAAATGCCTGATGTATGTATAAGTTTTTTTTTCTATATATGAAGTTTAACATAGAGAAGGTTGTGGTTTTTCTCTATCAGGGTTTCCCAAACCCAGTCCTCAGGGCTGCCTAACAGTGCAGGTTTTCTGGATCACATGTGACATAATTAGGACCACCTGTGGATCTGTTACAATGTGTCAGTCAGTAATGAATACACCTGTGCTCCAGCAAGGAGATATGGAAAACCTGCACTGTTGGGGCGCCCTGAGGACTGGGTTTGGGAAACCCTGCTCTACATATATTTATTCGGCTGCATACCTTAGTAGAGCGCCCTAACAGGTCAATTTTATACATCACAATGCCACACTGACAGTCACGGTCCCAGAACAATGGCACACTAACATTTAAGGTTACCGAAGATTGCCATACTGACACACAGGGGTCCCAGAACAATGGCACTCTGTCAGGTGTTGTACTGAACATTTCCACTCTTACACATATGGGGCTTGATTCATTAAAGAAAGTAAGACAAAATATTTTCTCCTGGACAAAACCATGTTACAATGCAAGGGGTACAAATTAGTTTATTTTAGACATAAGTTAAATACTGGCTGTTTTTTCATGTAGTGCACAAATACTTGATAGCTTTATTTGTACACTGAAATTTAAAGTTAATCTAGGACATGCCCCATCCTAACTATAAATCTATCTCCACATTTTAAATTTACCACCCCCTCCAATGCAACATGGTTTTGCCCGGGTGAGAAGTTACTAATTTTTTGCTTTATTTTTCTTAATGAATCAAGCCCATTGGTCACAGAATATGGTCATGCTGACACTAAGGGTCCCAAAACAATGGCACACTGACCTCAAAGTTCCCATACCAGCACCACACTGAAACTCAGGGTTCCAGAACAATGGTACACTGACACATGTGGTCACAGAACAATGATACACTGACTTAAGCTAGGTACACACTACACAGTTTTCATCCAATAATCGGCTAAATCAGCCGACATACGACCGCTCGTTCAAAAGTCGGGTCAGTGTGTGCAGTGACACAATGGTCAAAAGTCTGCCCAAATGGACGATTGTTGCCTCATTTGGTTGGTCGTACCGTTTAATATTTTCGTTCCAATCTCGTTTCCGTTGTGTAGTGTGTATAAACTTCCGACTGATCAACAACAGTGAGTACGAAATTACAGTTATTGCTCACGACAACATGGCTGTAAAAAGTCGCTAAAGGGACGTCCGCTCTTCCCTTTATCGTCCTAAACAAGTCTAGTGTGTATGCAGTCCATGGACCGAGCAATCGGAACATCGATCGCATGTAAAATTGATCGGCATAAAAAGTTGGTAGAAAATTCTGTAGTGTGTACCTAGCTTAACACTCATGATCACAGAACAATTCCACACAATCCTTAGAACAATGTCACACTAACACCTGTGGTCACAGAACAATGCCAGACTGACACTTGGGTTACCAACTAAAAAAGGCTGTGCAGTACTGTCATAAAACATATGGAGCAAGCATCAGCAACATGTGGATTTCCAGCTACTGGGAAATATTAAGTGCCAGCATAACATGCTAGCCTTTAGTGTTCTAAAAAAAATACTTACAAAATTGCATATTTGTGCATTTAACTGTATACAGTAACTTGTATTTTACATGAATTTGCATGTAAAAGTGTCCTAAGGGACATAAATAGTAGAGATGAGCGGGCTCGGATTAGCGCAATCCAAGCCCACCCGAACAGTGCGGATCCGACGGCGATCCGAGCACTGTTCGGGTATTTCCGGCGGTGATAAAAAATGAAACCGAGGCTATGACGCCAAATACCTGCGTCGGATCTCGTGAGACTTGGTTTGTATAAATTCCCCGCTTGCGGCTGCCATCTTCAGTCGGGCTCAGATCAGGGAAGAGGGAGGTTGTATTGTAGTGGTGCTGCTGTGTCCTTTCACTCTGTCCTGCTTAATCCAGTTTTTACTTTGTCCTGTGCTCTGTCCTGCTGATAAGTCCAGTGGTGCTTTTGTCCTGTGCTCTGTCCTGCTGAGTCCAATGGTGCTTTGTCCAGTGCTCTGTCCTGCTGAGTCCAGTGGTGCTGTGTCCTGTGCTTTGTTCTGCTAAGTCCATAGTTATTTTAAAATTATTAAAAAATCATAAAAAAATAAATAAAAAAATTTATACAAAAATAATTTTAAAAAAATATTAAAAAAAATATTAAAAAAAGTCTAAAAAAAATTCTACTGCAATATATAAATACGTTCACTGTTCCTGCAGTCCAGAAATATTAGTACTGCAATATATAAATACGTTCACTGTTCCTGCAGTCCAGAAATATTAGTACTGCAATATATAAATACGTTCACTGTTCCTGCAGTCCAGAAATGTTAGTACTGCAATATATAAATACGTTCACTGTTCCTGCAGTCCAGAAATATTAGTCTTGCAATATATAAATACGTTCACTGTTCCTGCAGTCCAGAAATATTAGTACTGCAATATATAAATATGTTCACTGTTCCTGCAGTCCAGAAATATTAGTACCAGAGTTTAAACTACGTTCACTGTTCCTGCAGTCCAGAAATATTAGTACCAGATATTAAACTACGTTCACTGTTCCTGCAGTCCAGAAATATTAGTACCAGAGATTAAACTACGTTCACTGTTCCTGCAGTCCAGAAATATTAGTACCAGAGATTAAACTACGTTCACTGTTCCTGCAGTCCAGAAATATTAGTACCAGAGATTAAACTACCTTCTGTTAGGAACCCCTCCAGCCGGCACAACACAACCCGGAGTCTACTCTGCCAGTCAGGTGTTCACTGGAGCCCCTGATGGTGGGGACAGACTGGGCTGCAGACTGACAGAGGGTCGTGAAGTGTGTACCGGCTGGGGAGAACCCAGGCAAGAAGAGTCAGGTCCACGCAGAGGTCAAAGGCCGGCAGCAGGTAACAGTAATGATGAACAAGCTGAGGTCAGAGGTCACAGGCAAAGTAGCAGAACGGGTAAACAAGCCAAGGATCAGGGTCACAGGAAACACAAGCGAAGTCCAATACGAAGCCAAGGGTCATACACGGGAAGTCAAACGTAGATACAGGATACAGGAACTGGAACAAGCAGGTCAGCAGACTGGAGCACAGAAGCTATAACCGGCAATGAGGCAGCAGACCTCATTGCCTTAAGTACAGACACAGACCAATCAGCAGTTGAACACACTCCTGCAGGCTAATTTACTAGTATCCAGCAGGGCCAATCAGGGCTTGCCCCTGACCTACACAGTTGCAGGCTAATGCCTGTTAATAAGCCTAATCAGCCCACAGGCTGCCTGCTATGCGCATGCGCCCGGCTACCAGCACCGCCGGGACGCAGCGCTAGTGTACTAGCGTCTGGCCGTTGCCCTGGTAACGGCCGGACAGGAAGAGGAAATGACGTCCCGGTCGTCAAGGTGACGGCCGGGACGCTGGGGCGCATGAGAAGCGAGCCGCGGCGGCTGTGAGTACCGCCGCGGCTCGTGACAGTACCCCCCCCTTGAGGAGGGGTCAAGGGACCCCGACACCCAGGTTTTCTTGGAAATTTCCTGAAGAATTCCTTCAATTGTTTGGGAGCATGGAGTTGTCTCCGCGGAACCCAAGATCGTTCTTCTAACCCGCGGTTCCTCCACTGTACCAAAAAGTGCACCTGTCCTTGCACTTTTTTGGAATCCAAGATTTTCTGAACACTGTACCTCTGTGGCTTGCCTGAAGACTGGGCTTGAGCTGGATAAAGAACTGGTTTTAACAGAGAACAATGAAATGTGTTTGGAATTCTTAACGAGCCCGGAATTTTTAACCTAAATGCAACAGAGTTCACCTGCTTGATGATGGGAAACGGCCCGATGAATTTAGGGCCCAACTTCTTGCAAGGTTGCTTCAGCCTGATATTTTTTGTAGACAGCCAGACTTTCTGGCCAACCTTAAGAGAGCAGGGGGTACGGTGTCGGTCCGAAAAAATTTTTGCAACAAGTGAGGCTTGTTTTAAAGATGAATGTACTTTCTTCCAGACAACTCTGAGATCCCTGGCAGTGGAACGGATCTCCTGAATACCAACGGACTGGAGTGAATACAAAGAGTTAGATCTGGGGTGGAAACCATAATTGCAAAAGAACGGAGAGGTTTTCGTGGATGAGTGACAGGAGTTGTTACAGGCAAATTCTGCCCAGGGCAACAAGGAGGACCAGTTGTCATGGAACTCAGATATGTAGCATCGCAAGAACTTCTCCAAGGACTGGTTAACCCTTTCAGTCTGCCCATTTGACTGAGGGTGGTATGCAGATGATAAACTGACCTTGATTCCCAGGAGGGTACAGAATGATCTCCAGAACTGCGCTATGAACTGGGAACCCCGGTCGGAGACGATGTCTGTAGGGAGTCCATGGAGGCGGAAAATGTGTTGAATGAACAAGATTGCCAAATCTCGAGCAGTAGGAAGCCTAGTGAGTGGAATGAAATGCGCCATCTTGCTGAACCGGTCTACCACGACCCAAATGGTATTGTGTCCCGCAGAGGGTGGCAGATCGACTATAAAGTCCATGGACGGATGTGTCCAAGGTTTACCAGGGGCGGCCAACGGAACTAACTGACCTACCGGGCGAGTCCTGGGAACTTTGTTCCTGGCACAAACTTCACAGGACCGGACGTGACTCTTGACGTCAGCAGACAGAGACGGCCACCATACAGTACGGGAAAGTATCTCTAGTGTTTTGTAGATGCCAGGATGTCCAGCAGTCCGACTGTTGTGTGTTTCAGCAAGAACTGTCTTCCTTAAATGAACTGGGACAAACAACCGTCCTACCGGAGTGTTGTCAGGAGCCAACTTCTGAAACCTTTGTAAGGTACAGCTCAGATCTTGAGTTAATCCGGCATGGACCATGGATACAGGAACAATAGGCTCTGGGTTAGTGACTGGGGCATGATGTGCCAGAAAACTTCTAGACAGAGCGTCTGCTTGAATATTTTTAGAACCAGGACGATAAGTGATAATAAAGTTAAATCGGGTGAAGAACAGTGACCACCGAGCCTGACGGGGGTTTAGGCGTTTAGCTGACTGAATATACTGCAGATTCTTATGATCCGTTATAACGGAGATCTGGTGTGCAGCGCCTTCCAACCAGTGTCGCCATTCCTCAAAGGCCCATTTAATTGCTAGTAATTCTCGATTTCCCACGTCATAATTGGTCTCTGCTGAGGAGAATTGGCGGGAAAAAAAGGCACATGGATGCAAGCGGTGAGTCTGAGGATCCTTTTGTGACAAGATAACTCCAGCACCGACGTCAGAAGCATCTACCTCGAGAATAAATGGTACCTTTGGGTCCGGGTGTCTAAGGACCTGAGCGGACACAAAAGCTTCCTTTAAGGTTTTAAATGCATTTATTGCTTGCCGTGACCAAACAGCCGGATCACCCCCTTTGCGGGTCAAGGAAACGATAGGAGCCACGATGTCAGCAAAACCGCCAATAAATCTCCTGTAATAATTGGCGAATCCTAGGAATCTCTGGACCGCCTTGAGGTTATTGGGTTGTACCCAATCCAGGATTGCCTGGACCTTGGTGGGGTCCATGGAGAAACCCTCTGAAGAGATTATATAGCCAAGAAAGGATACCTTCTTAACCTCAAACTCACATTTTTCGAGTTTCGCGTAGAGATGATGTTCCCGTAGTTTCTGTAGGACTTGTCTGACATGACTCCGATGTGCCGGCAATGAATTGGAATATATGAGAATGTCATCTAAGTAGACAACAACAAAGTGTCCCAGGAACTCACGTAACACCTCATTAATCAAATCCTGGAACACAGCAGGAGCGTTACTAAGGCCAAACGGCATGACCAAGTATTCGTAGTGGCCCGAGAGCGTGTTGAACGCCGTCTTCCACTCATCACCTGCTCTAATGCGTATGAGGTTATAAGCACCACGAAGGTCGATTTTTGTGAAGACCGTTGCTCCTCTTAATTGATCAAAGAGTACAGAGATGAGAGGAAGCGGATAGGTGTTTTTAACCGTAATCATATTCAGTCCCCGATAATCGATACATGGTCTGAGTCCACCGTCCTTCTTGGACACAAAGAAGCACCCAGCCCCTACTGGAGACTTAGATGGCCTGATGAAGCCTTTCTCCAGATTTTCATCAATGTACTCCTGCATGGATTTGGTCTCTGGACCGGAGAGAGAATACAAACGTCCCTTGGGTAGTTTAGTACCTGGAATTAACTCGATGGCACAGTCGAACTCCCGGTGCGGTGGTAGAATATCAGCAGCCTTTTTAGAGAAGACATCCCAGAAGTCATGATACTGGGAGGGAAGCTGCTCCGGAATGGACCGAACCACACGTAGAGGTACTGTCAAACAGGACTGTGAACAATGAGAGCTCCACTGGACAATCTCTCCTTTTGCCCAATCTATGACAGGGTTATGACAGGATAGCCAAGGATGACCTAGAATCAAAGGCACTGACGGGCATTCAATGAGACGAAAGACTATAGATTCGGAGTGGAGAGCCCCAATCCTCAATTGTAGTAGCGGGGTCTCCCAGGTAACCTTACCGCCTGGCAATGGAGCACCATCTAAGCCACATACCGTGATGGCGGATTTGAGTTTAACCCGCGGAATTCCAGCAGAGCGGGCAAACTCGAAGTCCAGGAAGTTACCTGCAGCTCCACTATCAATGAAGGCCGCCAGACCCACAGAACAAGCACTGAACGTGAGCTGTGCAGGAACCAATACCGCATTTTTTTGGGAGACAATTTGTAGACCTAAGTGAACTCTCCCCTCGTTCCCTAGGCATGCTCGTTTCCCGACTTGTTTGGGCAAGAACGGGAGAAGTGGCCTCTTGCGCCACAATATAAACATAAGCCTTGTGACCGTCTCCTGTCTCTTTCCTCAGAGGAAAGACGGTATGCTCCCAATTGCATTGGTTCCTCACCATCCTGGGAGATAGGAACGAAGGCGGATGGAGGAGATGACGTTTCCTTTTCAGTTTTCCGCTCTTTATATCTCCTGTCAATTTTAATGGAGAGGTGCATCAGATCCTCCAGAGAGCTAGGAGACGGGTATTGCACCAGCGAATCTTTAATCTGTTCAGATAGGCCGACACGGAACTGACTACGTAAGGCAGGGTCGTTCCATCCACTGTCAGGTGACCATCTACGGAATTCCGCGCAGTATTCTTCTGCTGACCGTCGGCCTTGTTTCAAGGACCGTAGATGAGCTTCTGCGGAGGCCACTCGATCCGGGTCATCATACAGTAAACCCAATACCTCAAAGAAGGAGTCTACGGACTGCATGGCCGGACTGGTCTGTGGCAAAGAAAACGCCCAGGACTGGGGGTCACCCTGTAGAAGGGAAATAATAATCCCAACTCGTTGCTGCTCTGAACCGGAGGAGCGGGGTCTCATACGAAAATAGAGCTTGCAGCTCTCCCTGAAGTTCCGAAACAAGGTTCTATCTCCGGAGAACCGATCCGGTAAATTCATTTTGGGCTCACAGATGGGACCTGGAGGAGGTTGTGAAGCTTTTGTGGCTTCTTCTTGAACAGACATACGCTCAGCCAATCCCTGCATCATCTGATACAAAGACTCAACATGGCCTGCTATGGTTTGTGCCGGAGACGGTGTGGATCCACTTGCATCCATCCTAATCTTGTCTCCGTGAGTGGGCCGGTTATAATGTTAGGAACCCCTCCAGCCGGCACAACACAACCCGGAGTCTACTCTGCCAGTCAGGTGTTCACTGGAGCCCCTGATGGTGGGGACAGACTGGGCTGCAGACTGACAGAGGGTCGTGAAGTGTGTACCGGCTGGGGAGAACCCAGGCAAGAAGAGTCAGGTCCACGCAGAGGTCAAAGGCCGGCAGCAGGTAACAGTAATGATGAACAAGCTGAGGTCAGAGGTCACAGGCAAAGTAGCAGAACGGGTAAACAAGCCAAGGATCAGGGTCACAGGAAACACAAGCGAAGTCCAATACGAAACCAAGGGTCATACACGGGAAGTCAAACGTAGATACAGGATACAGGAACTGGAACAAGCAGGTCAGCAGACTGGAGCACAGAAGCTATAACCGGCAATGAGGCAGCAGACCTCATTGCCTTAAGTACAGACACAGACCAATCAGCAGTTGAACACACTCCTGCAGGCTAATTTACTAGTATCCAGCAGGGCCAATCAGGGCTTGCCCCTGACCTACACAGTTGCAGGCTAATGCCTGTTAATAAGCCTAATCAGCCCACAGGCTGCCTGCTATGCGCATGCGCCCGGCTACCAGCACCGCCGGGACGCAGCGCTAGTGTACTAGCGTCTGGCCGTTGCCCTGGTAACGGCCGGACAGGAAGAGGAAATGACGTCCCGGTCGTCAAGGTGACGGCCGGGACGCTGGGGCGCATGAGAAGCGAGCCGCGGCGGCTGTGAGTACCGCCGCGGCTCGTGACACCTTCACTGTTCCTGCAGTCCAGAAATATTAGTACCAGAGATTAAACTACCTTCACTGTTCCTGCAGTCCAGAAATATTAGTACCAGAGATTAAACTACCTTCACTGTTACTGCAGTCCAGAAATATTAGTACCAGAGATTAAACTACGTTCACTGTTCCTGCAGTCCAGAAATATTAGTACCAGAGATTAAACTACCTTCACTGTTCCTGCAGTCCAGAAATATTAGTACCAGAGATTAAACTACGTTCACTGTTCCTGCAGTCCAGAAATATTAGTTCCAGAGATTAAACTACGTTCACTGTTCCTGCAGTCCAGAAATATTAGTATCAGAGATTAAACTACGTTCACTATTCCTGCAGTCCAGAAATATTAGTACCAGAGATTAAACTACGTTCACTGTTCCTGCAGTCCAGAAATATTAGTACCAGAGATTAAACTACGTTCACTGTTCCTGCAGTCCAGAAATATTAGTACTAGAGATTAAACTACGTTCACTGTTCCTGCAGTCCAGAAATATTTGTACCAGAGATTAAACTACGTTCACTGTTCCTGCAGTCCAGAAATATTAGTACCAGAGATTAAACTACGTTCACTGTTCCTGATTGGTTTAAGTGCGAATGTCCTATTTCAACAACATCAGGGTGGGTGGGAGGGCCCAAGGACAATTCCATCATGCACCTCTAGCAAACTCTTGCAAACTGCCATCCTGTCTGCCACTGCAGTGCCACTCCTAGATGGGTCACGTGTTTGTGCCGCCCACTTGTGTCGCTTAGCTTAGACATCCAGCTACCTTGATGCAACCTTTTGGACTAAAAACAATATTGTGAGGTGTTCAGAATAGACTGGAAATTAGTGGAAATGAATGTTATTGAGGTTAATAATAGTGTAGGAGTGAAAAAAATAAATAAATATGGATTTTAGCACTTTTTATGCTTTTTTTTTAAAAAAAATCAGAACCCAAAATCAGAACCAAAACCTTTAGTGGGGTGTTTTGGCAAAACCAATCAGAACCCAAAACCTCAAGCTAATCAGAACCCAAAACACTAAAAGTGTCCGGTGCACACCCCTAATGAATAGCACTATAAATACATAAAGTACATTGCTTTGGCTAGTTTAAAGGTTGTGACGTAAGTTTGAGGCAGAGGAAAACCTTTCAATAATTGTAAAATTTATGAACTGTAAAATCATCATTTGGTTCTTTTTCCTTTCTGGATACCAGGGGGTATAGTTTCTAGACTGCAGGTTTTAAAACGTGGAGATGTTGTCTATAGCAACCAATCAGAATCTAGCTATCATTTTGTAGAATCTACTAAATAAATGATAGCTTGAATCTGATTGGTTGCTATAGGCAACATCTCCACTTTTTCAAACCTGCAGTTTAGCAAGTATACCAAAAAGATGTTCTCCTCAATTTTTGTACTACGCTATAACTATCATTTACATTTGACTTTTTGTATAATGCACAATTATATATCTCACATATAAAACCTGGCATGTCACACGTCAAATATGTTTGGAGAAACAGTGAAAAAAGAAAAAGTTTGTAGGAAAACAAATCAATGTATGGAAAACATACCGCTACATGGTGCTCTGTGTCTTTTCTGTGTATAGAAGGAGTTTTCGTTCTGGGTTCATTGTAATGAGCCGCAACTGCAGTTTATAGATGACGCCACTTTCCAGGCAAAAGATGGACGATTCGCCAAGATCTAGTTTATACACAACACAGAATACATTTTACATCTTCAGACCCCTTTTATTAGTCCAAAATATTAACTGCTTAATCACATGCCAGCCATTAAAGCATCACTGCAACTGCTCAGTCACAGCTGTAGGGAGATGCTTACAGGAAAAATATTCACCTCAGAACCAAGGACCACTGGGCACTAACAAACACAAACAGTGCTAACCATGTAACAAAGCAGTCACATCTGAACAGATTATTGACAAGGATTTCAAGGGCAGTGCAGCTATAGCAACAGCATTTCTTATGTTAATTAGGCAAGGCTTAAAAGACTAGGTGATCACTTACAACTTACTGTCTGTTTTCTGATGACATTTATAGCAGAGTGCAACAGATGTTTGATGAAAATTGCTTGTATCATACTAAGCCAGTTGCTATAGGAGCTAACCCTCTGCCTGTAGGGCATTATACATCATCTTACTTAATCTATTACATAATGTAGTGAAACGACTATTTAAATATATATCAATAATTATTATATATTACTAAGCTGAATAATGAACACAGGAGTGTTTACACTTACATAAATGACCGCTGTGCTCTCTGTCACTCCTCTGCAGCAAGTTTCCAGGAGGAAGGAGGAAGTTTCTTCTCTAAACCAAGAGCCACAAAGGGAGCAACAACTTGGCAGACCTGCTTTACAGAAATACACTAAGGGGTATATATACTATGCAGCGGTTCCGTAGAACCGCATGTTCCAAGCACTTTGAAGTCATTTTCTTCAAACGGTAATTTTATTAAAAATCCAACGGGCTTTGTCTTTAATAAAAGTGCAGTTTTATGGAACCGCCACATAGTAAATATACCCACGAGTGTATTGGTGGATTCATACACAGAGATGGGATCAGTGATGTCACAGTAACTCAAATTGCGTTCTTTTTTTCAGCTTTTTGACCTGTAGCAGAATCTATTAGGATGCTGCCCTAAAGCATGATTGTCAATTGCATACCTGCAGACATTTAGGAGCAGATTTAGCAATCCTTCTAAAAAGGAAAAGTGGAGGTGCTGCCATTGGCAACCACTCAGATTCTATCCAAAATCGGGAGAGTTGGGAAGTATGCAATTGTTTCTAATTGTCATGGAATCTCAATGTAAAATGGTTTGGGTTTATCCGCGCCCCACCCCGAATGAGTGATATGAGAATTATATAATTTTTACTCTGTTTTAACGTCATACTTACCAACTTTCTGTTGGTGAAATCCGGGAGCCTGCAGAGGAGGTGGGCGTGACGGGGGGGGGGGCTCCAAGTGACGTCATTTTGGACCTGCCCCCATGACGTGATGACGCAAAATGCGTCATTTGACAGCGGGGGCGGGGCCAAACGCCGCGATTCACCGGGAATCGCGGCGTTTGGGACTTAATTCTGCCCACTTCACTAGGAAGTGGGCAGAATTATCCAGATGCGGGGGATTGCCACACTCGCCCGGGAGCCCGGGAGACTCTCGCAAAATGCGGGAGTCTCCCGGATATTTCGGGAGAGTTGGCAAGTCTGTTTAACGTTTTTATTTATCTAATCCTTGTTTCTACTGTTTACAATATATTTTGAAAACTTCCATTTTCTTTTCTTGTACATAGTTGATATATAGTATAATAATGTGACCTTTTAGAAGTTCAATTGTATATCTTCTATACAAATAATATGTATATAAATATTTCCTGCGTTGTATAGCAGATTTTTACTATTTTAACAATAGCTTTTATACTTTGATATTTATTGAATTAGACTGTGTCCACTAAAAGAAGTCCCCTACTATTTAAATATTATCTGCCACAGGATGCACTAAAATGCCTGCATTAGCTAATCTATAAAAAAAAATAATAAAAAAAAAAAAATGACCGCCGTAGCCAACTGAGTTTGCGCAATAGTATTTATCTAGGATTCGTCCACACAAATATGGCCGCCTGTATGTTTGTATATAGGCTTTACAAATAGCTCCACTAAAATGGCCACTGAAGACAAATCTACCCAAAAACGGCCTTCGGGGGCCCAATACGCATGCGCAAATCTTAATGCAATACTAAAATGTATCATAAAATCGGATGTGCAGAAAGATGTCGCTCTTGCGCAGTACAATCGTCGAATTGGCGATATTGTGCGTAGAAGCTAAACAGGTATATTCACGTTCTTCATGTTGTGATTCATTTACTTCTGTTATTAAAGTTGTTCCATTCATATTACACTATGTAGTTCCTTTATCATACACTGCCCTGAGATCTGAATGCATGTGATCATTCCACAAGGAGAGATACAGAAGAACTCGGGATTCTATGAATACAGATAAGCCTGACTATTACTTCTGTTACGAGTTCACTTAGCACTCTTAAATAAAGCACTTTAGAAAAATACGGTACTATTAGATGTCTGTGCTATTTCTACTTTTTAAGATCCACAATATCTGAGCTAACAACTGGCATCCAAAGGATAGCAGCCACCTGAGCATGGTTCAGGGAGTATTTGTGGACGTTCTTTCGCGTTCTCTATCCCTTTAGATCGTGCTTGAGGACAGTGCCATTTCCACCTCCATTTTTTATTATAGATATATATTATACATGTACACAAAGTTTTGTCATTATTTTGTAGATAGCATCTTGTTATAAATTTAAAAGTTTTTGTTTTAATATATATATATATATATATATATATATATATATATATATATATTGAACTAGGATTGTAGCAAAATAGTGTAATATAAGGTTACTCTACTGTGAATTTTATATTATGTATTAGCTATTAGTAAATACTGTGTTATGGAACAAAGATGGATTTCCATGCCTTGAACTTAAATATCCAGATAAATCAATTGTATATTTTGATCATATGGTTGGGCAGGTTCATGAAGTGTAAAATATGAGTATACATTTGAAATATATGCATACATATCTTAATGGGCATTTCAAGATTGTGACCTTAGTTCCTTAAACCAAATGTATGGATAGGAATATGTTTTCCCAAAGTCTAATGAGCCATCTTTATTTGGATAAGTATTTATAATTTAGGTCCAAATAGTTTAATGAACCAACCATTGTATGCATAATAATACATATATGAAGTATATAAACAATATATAGATATGAGTGCAAATAATAAATTTGCAAAATAATATATATGAATATGTATAATTATTTAACCATATAAATCTGATTAACATGTCTTATCCGCTCTGTGAAGTGATGTAACATATTTATTATGCTCTTTACGTAGCCGCTAGCATCACTTATGCAATGGAAAGCGAGGCAGAGATCTGCAGCCGGAATCGAACGCGGGAGTATTTGGAGGGGTTGCAACTGGTGAAACAGGGGGCTGAGGCCCGGGTGTATCGGGGTCGCCTCCTGGGGAAGGCAGTTGTGGTGAAGGAGCGATTCCCCAAGACTTATAGGCATCCAGTTCTGGATGAGAAGCTGACTCATAAGAGGACCTCACAAGAGGTGCGCTCTATATTTAGGTGTAGAAAAGCAGGTGAGTACTTTTTGTTTTCCACTCTTCCTTTATTACGCTTGATAACCGCTACAATTTTATTGCATTGAGACTCCTTGAAAATTTTGTTGTGCCTCCAAATAGACGGTGAGAGCAGTGAAAAGTCAATGACCATGGAAGTGCTTTGATCTGATTGTCTTGTAAGTGTAAAATATTGGTTTGGAATATAGTGAAACATGTACTTCATCACACACTTGATCGAAGTCTGTTTAGTATGTGGGTCAGACCTTAACAGAAATATTGCTACTCCTGAATTACTTTCTAAGTAAGCAGAGCTGTTCTGACATTCAATTAAGACGATAACGTGCCATCCACCAATCTCTACAACAAGTTGTAACTTTCCTCCCAGGATATCTTATGCTTTAAATAAACATTGGTTAAACGTCAATATATTTGTGGTTACAGCTTGAAACTCCGTACTATCATTTATGCATGAACTTTCAATGTAATTATATTCCTGGTTTATTTTTTTCTTAGGTATTTCTGCACCTGTGGTCTATTTTGTTGACTACATTTCCAATTGTATATACCTGGAAGATATAGAAGAGTCAGTCACAGTCCGAGACTATATTATGTCCACACAGGAAGATGGAGGCAATCTCTACAGCCTGGCAGAGAACATAGGTCAGATTTTGGCACATATGCATGACGAGGATGTCATCCACGGGGACCTCACCACCTCAAACATGCTACTACGGCCCCCACATCTAGAGATGAACATGGTTCTTATTGATTTTGGTTTGAGTTTTATTTCTGGTCTTCCAGAGGACAAAGGTGTTGACCTTTATGTCCTAGAAAAGGCTTTTCTCAGTACACACCCCAACACAGAGGACGTGTTCAAAGCTCTGCTCAAGAGTTATGCTGCCGCATCTAAAAAATCAGGCCCTGTAATAAAAAAACTGGAAGATGTCAGATTAAGGGGAAGGAAAAGGTCCATGGTGGGATAATTATATATATTTTTGGGTATTACTCTTCGGTGTACGATGTTTTGTTGAAAATACTTCATATGTTAAAAAATAAATATTGATTAATTTTAATTTTCCTTTTTATGCTCCAGATACCCATCACAGTGTCTTCATTTATTGGGCTTAGTGTACTTATAGGCTCTGCCATGTGGGTGGTGAATGTACAGACCTCAATTGAAGGATGGACCATCCATGTGTCTGTCTGAAGAAATATTTCCTTATCCTCAAACAGGAGTTCACAGACCATAAATCTCTATATACTGCATACATTATGGGATTGGCAGGCAACAGTGTCATAATATCTACAAGGTTGTAATATCGACATAAATAAGTGTAAAAAAAATAAATATATAGCAACACATGTTAAAAAAAAAACCAACGGGTTCTACCCCTTCTAACAAACAGCTTAACTAACCCTAGGGACCCCCTGAATTTACTACTACCAGCACTAGGCCCTGCAAGCCTGGCCTGGTGCCACTATTGTAGGTAAACCCCCACTGGGCTGGGTTCACTAGGGAGGTCGGGTTTGCAAAAAAAGATGCCTCCCACCTTTCCTAGGCTAACCAGCCCTGGGCTCATAGCACTAGGGCTTTTCCCTCAGCCCTTGGAGGTGCATGTGGGGTAATATTGTTTAAATGTAGAAATCCATGTTGTCCGTGTCATCCAGGTTCCCGGATGTCACGTGTTTGGGAATGCTGGCGCTTGTAGTACTACTAATAACAGCACACCCATAACTGTCATGGGAAGCTGTAAACTAGGGAACCACAAGTGCAGCATGCCCTGCACCCAGGGCCTGTTGGGGACCTGTAGTGCACTAAGAAAAAATGTAAAGGAAACACACACAAATGTCAAAATTATTTTAATTGAAATAAAAACACCTCAAAACATCCCTCATTCACCCTTTTTATTTCTTATTTAGATCCAGGCTCTTCATCTGTTAAAAAAAAAAAGAAAAAAATCCAGGGATACTTGGCTTGGCAAAATAAAAAAATTTAATAAGTGATGCAATGCTAGCTCCTAAGAGTACCTGGCGTAAATGAGCTCTCACCGACGGAGCAGATATATATATATAATGGCAGTGTGTAAAGATTTTGCATGCCAACATTTTATACCCAACCCATTAATTCTATGGTATGCTGCTTTTGCAGTATTTGCTTTTTTTTTAAAGAATTTTATTTTATTGATTTCGGGCATTGATCACCTGTCTCTAGTCCTTATATTCAATCTGTGTGGGCTGCTTAGCTAGCGTGTGTTATTTAATAGTGTGCAGTCACATGTGTGTATATAGCGTAGTTACACAAGAGTTAAACAAAAGGGGTACATTTTACTTGAAAACACAGCTACAGCAGTACAACATACAACACTTTTCCGTGAGTACGTTACCCTCCATTGCCTTAATTGTTTGCAACCCATGCTCCTTACAACTGCTTTTTGACTTTGATTTTGTACTTGTTGCTTTTGCTGCTGTTTGTGTTCTGACCTTCAAACCACACTTTCTATTTACCTCTCTCACATGCTCATATTCTTTTTTCACCAAGATTTACCAATAGCCACTCAATTTTTCATTCATGCTCCCAGTTTCCAGTTATTTCATCTGTTACTCCTAGTTAACAAAATGTTGCATGCTTTTATTTTATCTTAACTCATCTCAAATACTTACTGTTGTTTGACATATCGCCAACTAGTGTTGATAATTTCTACTCCTTACATACAGTTCATTCATTACCTGCTCACCCCATCTGTCTCTAAATTATATTGTGCTTTTTTTCCACAGTACCTTATGCATCTTACTCTGTCTACTCCATCAAACCCTTTACAGAAACCTGGATTTCCCCCGCCTCTTCTTCACTCACAGTCCTTGTCCTGGTGACCATGATGGTGGTGGAGTAGGCGTCCTAATGTATCCTGGTTGTACCTACAGGATCATCTCCCCTGAACCATCTTTCTCCCTCTGCTTGGCTGTTCCTTACTCTTCACTTCAATGTCTCTATCTGCTACTGCCTCCTTATTCCTAGATAACTTTATTGCTTGGCTTCCCAAATTTTCTCTGCTGATCTCCCCACTCTTGGATTTCAATATACCGAATGACACCCCTTTTAGCACTGCTGTCTCTTAACTCCTCACGCTCACCTTATCCCATGGGCTCTCCCAGAGAATGACCTCTCCAACCACCAATTCACCCCCCCCCCCCCCCTGCTGATCACAATATCCTTTCCTTTTCCCTACCATTTAATTATTTGCAGCTTGTTTAACAACAATGAAGATTAAAACTATATAAACCTACATTTTTTATAATCTTCATTGTTGTCATGCAAGTTGCATATAATTAAATGTATGCTATTATTTAACGACCTGTGTGTTATAATATTTTTATAAATTGTCTACATTGCAATCTTACCACCCCAAATATTAAGTGTTGGTAGTGTTAAACAAGATTTTCCTTTTGCAAACATATCTATCCACCTCATGTAACCCTGATGTCATGTCTTAGTGGATGTCATCTGCTGACTGTTCAATCACACGCCAGGGGCGGATCTAGAAAACTACTGTACCCGGGGCGATTTAGGGTGGGCGATTTAGGCCCCGCCCCTTTCTAACAGTTTAGGCTGCCGACGGCTGCACAGTATGTGCAGGTCCGTCCAGCCGTGTCAGGCAGGGACAGTGTGCTGCCCGGCTGCTCTGATTGCGCCCCCCCCCCCTTCCTGGATCCGCCACTGTCACACGCCTGCAATTCGTATCTGTGTCCGTGCTAACTGTATTACCAGTTTGTGACTATTCATTTACATGCCATTCGTAATTGTATTCATGTATCATGTATGTATCAGTTATTATTTTTATGTATGTCATCTGTAGGATGATTGTTTACTGCTACAGAATCCATAACGACCTATAAATAAACAACGATGACGCAATTAAGGTTAACCATAGAAAATTTAGGATCATCATATTCCTAATATAAATACATGAACCACAATACAAATACAAATTATAACAAGTCCTATAATTGTAAAGGTGCATATAAACGTAGAGAGGATATTGAGTTAAGAAAATATGTTTGGGCATGCTGGCACTTGTAGTAGTACAAGCATTAGCATATAGTAGTACAAGCATTAGCATACCCATGGCTGCCAGGGGATGCTGGCACTTGGAGAACCACAAGGGCCAGCATGCCATGATACCCAGGGCCCGTTTGGACCTGCAGTGCACCAAGACAAAATGTAAATAAAACACAGACACAAGTGTATAAATAATTTAATTTGAGACAAACACCCCTACACTACCCTCACTCTTTATTGCTCATTTAGGACCTGAGTCATTAAGGAGAGCAAAGCAAAAAAAAAAAAAAGGAGTAACCTTGAACCTGGGCAAAACCATGTTGCATTGGAGGGAGAGGTAAATTTAAAATGTGAGGACAGATTTATAGTTTGGTTAGGGCATGTCCTAGATTAACTTAAAATTTCAGTGTAAAAATAAAGCTATCGAGTATTTGTGTGCTAGATGAAAAAGCAGCCAGTATTTAACTTATGTGCAAAATAATAACCTAATTTTCACCCCTTTAATTGTAACATAGTTTGTCCTGGAGAACATTTACACCTTTTTTTTTGTCTTGCTTTCCTTAATGACTCAGGCTACTTGATCCCTCTTGAGTTTAAGCCTTGGGAAATCTGCATGTTATATATATGACTACTGCCGCTAAGCGGTGGGGGAGCATTTTTTTTGCAGACCAGGGGGTAAGTGTATCAAGCTGAGAGTTTTCCGGCAGGTTTGAAAAGTGGAGATGTTGCCTATAGCAACCAATCAGATTCCAGGTATCATTTTGTAGAATGTATGAAATAAATGATAGCTAAAATCTGATTGGTTTTCAAACCCACCGGAAAACTCTCAGCTTGATACATTTACCCCCAGATTTCTCTAGGGAATGCATTCTGGGTTTGCTTTGGAATTACGGCCTAATGCTAGTTTTCGTTCCCTCGATTTTGCTAGTACCAGCTTAGGCTGGCAGCACTAGGGTTGCTTAAACTGTTTGGGGGAGGGGCACACCATGTTTGTTTTTTGTTTTTACATATATTGCCGTTTTTATTGTTTTATTGGATGTTTAAAAGTTTTTAAATATTTTCTTCATGTTTTTAAAAACATTTTAGCCATTTTTTTTTATTATTTTTAAATAAAAATAAAGAAAAAATGAAAGGCCAAATCTGGGGTGGTGCATAACTTACGCTTACTTTAGATGCCATAGCTCATGCTACTCCTCTGCTATTGACAGGCATATCTTTAGGTGTTTCCCCCTGTACTGCAGTTACATGAACACGCTGTTGATATACTTTGCCAGCACACCCCTTCCTCCTATGTTGCGCCTCTCTAAGTATAAGGAGTCACAAGTGTAAGATGCATTCATATCTGTATTCAGATATATGCATACATTTTTTATGTTCATGCGCGGTATGGAAATGCATATTTTACCAGAAAACCTGGGCATGCGTTCAGTTCTAAATGAACCCCCTAATACCTCCACAGCTTGGGCCCATTTACAGTTAGAAGTAAATCCAGCTTGAAGGTGCAGTTTTGCACCTTGGCAAAACTATGTTGTGCTAAATAAAAAATATAAATATGTGCAGACAGACTTCTAGTTGGGATGGGTGCATGTCACAGATCAACCCTCAAATAAAACTATTTCTGTGTTGCATGCAAAAGAGATGCCTTTCCATCACATAGTTTATCCGGGTGCAAATTTGCATCCTTTAGCTGGATGTGCTCCTAGCACTAAATGAGGCACCTTGTGTTCAGGCTGCTTTACAGAGAGTGAACAGGTACTATACATGGTGGTTAATCCAGTATCTGGAGTAATATAGATTTGTGGGATTGTCCTAAATGGAATGTGAGCAGCGGCTCAGTTTTGTCCATTTTTGACTGCTTTAGTGAAGCAGCTCCCAAGTTCCATTGCAGAAAGGAAGACGTGTGCGGACTCCAGAGGTGGGTAACACGTAAGAAAGCAGCATACCTCCCAACATTTAAAATTCGTAAAGTGGGACAAAATAAGCCCTGCCTCTGTTCTGACCAAATTCTGACCACAAATGACCATATTTGGACGACTCCACACACTTTCTATTAAGCCACACCCCTTTTGTAGCTTACTAATCGGATGTCCTGCCAAAATCAGGGTAGTTGCAAGGTATGTGTGGCATAATATGAATTGGGGGCACAACTGTGTGGCATAATATGAATGTGGGGCACTACTGTGACATAACATGAATTGGGGCACTACTATGGCATAATATGAACTTGAGGGCACTAGTGTGTGGCATAACATGAATTAAGGGCACTACTGTGTGGTATAATATGAATGTGGTGCCCTACTGTGGCATAAAATTAACTTGGCACTACTGTGTGGCATAATATGAACGTTTATTTGTTGGTCCCATTACTGTTATTATTATCCTGATTTTAGCTAGGGATGTGCACTGGCCACTTTTGGTGTCTCGTGTTTTGGATTCGGATTTGCTTGAGGTTTTGGGTTCGGATTTGTTTCGCAAAACACCTGACGAAAGGTTTTGGTTCGGATTTAAGGTTTTGGATTCGGATTTATTTTGAAAAAAACATAAAAAGTGTTAAAATCAAGTTTTTGGGTTTATTTTCACTCCTACGCTATTATTAACCTCAATAACATTCAATAACAATCATTTCCACTAATTCCCAGTCTATTCTGAACAACTCACACCTCACAATATTGTTTTTAGTCCAAAACGTTTCACCGAGGTAGCTTTCTGGACTGCATAGTGCAGTGGTCCTGGTACACAATTTGGTACCGGGGCCACAATACCTCCGCCTTCAAATGGTCTGAATTCCACTGCACAGCTGCCTGCTCCTACATCCTCTGCAGCATATACAGGGTGTAGTTCGAGCGTGTCAATACCTCTTGTTTTTGACGATGACAGGTCATTTTCATTAATTTATAATTTGGCAGCAACAGTCAACGTTGTTTAATATCTGATACGCCTCTATCTGGACTGCATAGTGGAGTGGCCCCGGTACCCAATTTGGTACCGGGGCCACAATACCTCCTCCAACTTTCAAGTGTAGTGTTTATAATTTATAAAAACTACAGTAGATATATAGCACGTCAATAACTCTTGTTTTAAACGACCATGGTACAGAGCATTCATCATTGAGATCCCATCAAGTATGTGAAAGACAGACAGCGTCGAAGTGTTATTTGTTGACTTTGTTAACCAAAAAATTGTCCCTGTTGCAAATATTCGTGCAATGAAGAGTGACTTTTTCATTTAAAGGCTCAAGCTTTCAAGTGTAGCGTTTATAAGTTATAAACACTACAGTAGTTCAAGCACGTCAATACCTCTTGTTTTAGACGACCATGGTACAGAGCATTCATCATTGAGATCCCGCTCTTAAATTTTTTGTAGGGGGGGGGGAGGAGGAGGGCTTAGATCCTTGGGTGAAGCTGGACCACTAGTAATGAACACGGGCCAGGGCCTAAGCCGTTCCTTGCCACTACGTGTCGTAAATGGCATATTGCCAACTTTATTTTTCTCCTCAGATGATTTTAAGTTTCACTTTTTGCTACTTTTTGAGAACTTGGGCTTTTTGGATTTTACATGCCCTGTACTAGGAGATTGGGCATCGGGGCTTGCCAGACAACGTTGATGGCATTTCATCGTCTATGTCATGACTAGTGGCAGCAGCTTCAGCATTAGGAGGAAGTGGGTCTTGATCTTTCCCTACTTTATCCTCCAAATTTTTGTTTTCCATTATATGTAGCACAAGAGAGCGTACCCCTAAGCCACACACACTCGGCAAAGCCTTTAAAAATGATATGCGGCACAGGAGAGTACCACTGGACTTATACTGCTGAATCAGTGAACTTTGTAATATAGCAGTACCACTGGACTTATACTGCTGAATCAGTGAACTTTGTAATATAGCAGTACCACTGGAATTATACTGCTGAATCAGTGAACTTTGTAATATAGCAGTACCAATGGACTTATACTGCAGAATCAGTGAACTTTGTAACATAGCAGTACCAATGGACTTATACTGCAGAATCAGTGATCTTTGTAATATTGCAGTACCACTGGACTTATACTGCTGAATCAGTGAACTTTGTAATATAGCAGTACCAATGGACTTATACTGCAGAATCAGTGAACTTTTTAATATAGCAGTACCAATGGTCTTATACTGCAGAATCAGTGAACTTTGTAAGAACTTTGTAATATTGCAGTACCACTGGACTTATACTGCAGAATCAGTGAACTTTGTAATATAGCAGTACCACTGGACTTATACTGCTGAATCAGTGAACTTTGTAATATAGCAGTACCACTGGACTTATACTGCAGAATCAGTGAACTTTGTAATATAGCAGTACCAATGGACTTATACTGCTGAATCAGTGAACTTTGTAATATTGCAGTACCAATGGACTTATACTGCAGGATTGTTTTTGGATATTTTTTTTTAATTTTTTTTTTTTATAATTTTTTTTTTTGCTTTTTTTATAACTTTTTTTTAAAAAATTTTATAACTTGGGAATAATGGGGAAATAACAATGCCCTTAGAAGGACAGAGCACAGGACACAGAACCACTGGACTGAGCAGAACACAGCACAGTACAGCACAGCACAGCACAGCACGAGATATTGCAGGACAGAGGACCACCTAACACAACCTCCCTCTACCCTGATCAATGCCCGAGTGAAGATGGCGGCGGCTAGCGGGGAATTTATAGAATATGAGTATCGCGAGATCCGACAGCGGGATTATGACTCAGAGCCTCGGTTTCAGTTTTGCAATTGGCGGGAATACCCGGATCTGTCTCGGATCTGGCTCGGATCGGCAACGTTCGGGTGGGCTCGGATTTCAGATATCCGAGCCCGCTCATCTCTAATTTTAGCGTGATAAAATAAGAAATATATATAGTATATTTATGTACAACTGGCACACCTGGACTTGACTAGATATTAGCTGGCACACTGGTAGAAAAAGGACCAATGCATTGCTATGTAAGATAGCATGAGAAACAATGACATGTCTATCGGACTGACTTCTTGTCACATTGTGATTAAATTCTGCTTCTGCTTTTCCAACTAATATTCCAACAGTAATTAACCTGGATGTAATTCATTAAATGTCTGTAACTAGATTGCATCATTTTGGTCAAGTAGTTGCAGTTGGAAAACCAGTGTGAAAAGCTGAAGCCTATTGTTACTGTGACAAAGAGTTAGATTTGCAGGCAAATAATGATGCAACTTACTAGTAAGGATTTTAACACAATGTAAACCTCAGTCTAAGCTGTGGTGCTGACAAACAAACTAGACATCAGTAATTATGACTTGACGTTCAAGCAGGGATGTGTTAGACTGGATTTATATGTAGCCACACATGTTCAGTGTCAATCTGATAAGGCGTGCTGCTTGTAGTCAGTGAGTAAAGGGGTGGGAGTGGACTGTCTTCATGTAGCTCAGTGGTGAGAGCTCCCGCCTCCCATCTCACCATTCAGAGTTCAATTCCCTCATTCTCCAGCTCTGCAAGACGTCCTAGCACTGCAGTCTGCTCATGATTGCATTGTATTTACACGCTTGCTAGATTAACAGTTGGATCAAGTGCCCAGTTTCTCACCCTGTGAAATTGTGGTTCCACCGGTCCATGGATATTTTAACACCAGCCATACATCATTGTCCAGAGGATATGTAATTTATCTATATTTTCAACATTTTAAAATAACGTCCAGGATGTCTTCTGTCACATCTAAACACATCTGCACTGTATTGACTTGACAGACATTAATACACTACAATCCCCAAATGAATTAAATATACAGAATTAAATACATTTTTCCTGGGTAGTTAAAATCAAAAAACAGGGGCAACCTTTCCATTGAGAAACTGTCAGCATCTATGTAATAACTATATGTACAGTGGTCAAAGTAGAAATTTAAAAGTGACTGTATGAAAAATGTAACGGAATTTAAGTGAATGGAATTTAATAATTTTGATTATTTAATGAAGGTAATAGAAGAAGTGGCGGTACGGCATAGCACCCTATGCACTGCAACTTACACCAGTGTATGTATGTGTGTGTGTTTATGTGTGTATATATATATATATATATATAACACACACAAAGCAGAATAGTGGACTAGCGCACATCATATTTGAGTGGGGCAGCATGGTGGCACAATTTGTACGTTCTCCCTGTGTTTCTTTGACTTTCCTCAGTGTACTCCGTTTTCCTCTCACAGTCCAAAAGCATATTGGTAAATTAAATGGCTGCTGACAAAATTGAACCATAGTGTGTTTGTGTATTTTCCGTACAGCACTGCACAATATGGTGGAGCTATATAAGTAAATGGTAAATGATGCAATTGGTGCATTTACTGGGCACCATTGTAAGAGACCCCTTCATTCGTGAGAGGACACTGAGCTTTTTCCACAAATGTAGCAAAGAAGTAGTCTCCTTTTCACAAGGATGCAGAATAAATATCCATGTAGCAACAGACAGAAAAACAAAGTATGAGGGGACAAAAGGCAGAGGTTGGAAGATCATCCTGTAGTCAACCTGTCCTTTCCTAACTTCAGATGAGTCATCTTTATTATCTAAAGGTTCATTATTTTGCCCCGCTTCTTGTATTAGGCTGTTTCATTTGGATGATATTCTTTATAATATGGAATATATTTGAAGACATAACTATTGTTCTGCATGACAAGACATTGGTTCTATTTGAATTGAAAAAGTGATTTTGTTCCTTCAGTGACCTTCCCTAGGTTGATGCATAAATTAGAAAATAGGCATGATACCTTGCAACATAGATTCAGACAGCGTCAATATACAAATTCATCTTAGAATGAGAGGTGTCCTCTTAAATTTGCGCAGATTTAAAGGCACTCCATTGGTTTTGAAACCTACTGACAAGGGAGATGCAATTGTCCCAATAGACTATGTATCTTGTCAATGTGATGTGGAATTGTTGCTAGCAGATAAGGAATGCTATTCACAGTTGACACATGATTCAACCAATAGCATTAAAACAAAATCATACTTTTATAAAAGGATATTAAGTGCTAAATGTCATATTACCCAAAAACCTTGCAGGGCTTGTGACTGTGTTATGGTTTATACCTGGCTACATTGAAGAATGGGCCAAGCATAACTAGACTTAAGGAGAGCTAGCTGATTATATTATGTGTGGAATATGAAAAAGGTGCCCTATTTAAAATATAGACAGAGCTTGATCTTCGTCGCCTCTGAAGACCGATAATCAAGTACATGTGTGCGGTGGGAAAGGCTTTGCAGCCTCCATCTAAACAGGAAATGCCCCCATGAATGTATTTTCCAATTTCATTAAAACGTTATCCTGCATGTCTGAGCCAGAAGAGACAGATAAATGTGCCTATCCCATACTTGCCAACTCTATCCCATACTTGCCAACTCTCCCAGAAACTCCAGGAGACTCCCGAAATTCGGGTCGATCTCCAGGACTCCCGGGAGAGCTGGCATTTCTCCCGCATCCTGCAATTCCCTTGTTAAAATGACGCGATTCACAGAGAATCTCCCGGACGTCGCCTACTGAAAGTAGTCCGTATGGCCTAACCCCACTCGGCAAGGCACACTTCCATCCAAATAAACTCCAAACATTATTGATATATTTATGTAAACTCTATATCAATTCTGCTTGTTATTTATATCAACATATTTACCACTAATACTTCACTGTATCAAAATTAAAGTAGATGGCTGTGATACAATGTACCTGTCTTGTGCTCACTATCACACCTGAAAGATTCAAAACGTCTCCATCCAATGCTAGTATTTCTCCAGAAAGATAAATCCGCCTGCATCTACTTATATCCCCTCATCTCTCAGGTGTTACTTTATCTCTTCAATAGCAGCATATATATAGAGTGGCCTATATACCTTTTTGCTTTAATTAATGTTTGTGTTTTTTTTCCAGTGGTGCACTGCACAATATGTTGGAATATTTCTAAATACTAAATGATATGGTTTTAAATAGAACCATGTGGGAATGTGTATATTTGATCCCTTTGCTCGTCCTCCCTTCTCTCCTCTTGCCTCAACTGGCTCCTCTTGTGCCTGGTCTGTCTACCCTCCCTTAGGATGTAAGCTCGTATGAGCAGGGCCCCCTCCCCTCCTGTCTCCATGCCTGTTCTTCCGCTCCATCTTTACTGCATATGACTAGCCGGAGTTTCTGAAGTATTGGTACTTTTTGTTCATTGTTCTGTATGGTTTCACCCTGTATAGTCTACTGTTAGTGCTGTGTGCTGCGCTGCGGATACCTTGTGGCGCCTAACAAATAAATGATAATAATAATATATGTATATATATATATATATATATATATATATATATATATATATATATATATAATTATTGTGTATATAGTAGTAACTTAGATTTCAAGCACATATCTCATTTTACTTTGACTCCTCCTCACTGCATAGGTGCGGTTTACAGATTATCAAAGTCCAGTTTTTCTCCTTTGATAAAAACAAAACAGCAGAGGATGCAGTGTCAAGCAGCAAACCATGAAATGTCTGATTGTGCTGTGGGTCTTTATTATGCTGACAGGTAAACGTAATCCTATATTATGAACAATTCATAATTTAGCATTAACCTCGATGTTTCTGCTAGTCTGGTGCTATCCGTATATCAGCTACATTGCCTTGTGGGATGTTAATACAGGTACTCCTCACTTAACAACCTACCCATTTAATGACCACTCGGAGTTACGACCAGGTTCTCCCTGGGTCCTCATTGTTATAATTGCTGCTGTTTGTAGAGCTTTACTGTACACATGTTTATTTTCTGTTATGCAGTGTTATGTAATGTAAAGCAAACTAACAAAATACAGTTTTCTTTAGTCTATTTCTTCATTCAGAATCAATAAAAATGATTACAATACATGCAGGTGCATATAACAGTACTGTACTCACTTAGCGACCAATTCGCTTAACGACCTAGTCGTAGGAACGGAACTCGGTCGTTAAGTGAGGAGTACCTGTATATCACTACAGAGTGAAGAAACCAGCATTTTGCACCTTCTGGTGTTACAGCATAATATGAACACATTAGATTTCATAAAAAAATATGCTTAACCTGGAACGGTCACTGTGAATTAACATTAAATGATGTATCAAAATGCATGCAAGGTATTTGTCCTAGAAATGCATAGTAAATATGATCTACCATATTAACCCTTGCCCCTTTGCTGGAAGCCACTCCCTAATGCCAGTGGCATTCTGTACAGATAGATTCATCTGGTTTTCTAGTAACATAAAATAATTACATTGAAATGAAGGTTATTCGAAAAGCTTAAATAATCCTTATTTTTACTCATGTTGTTTTAAGTGAGAATGACTAAGTGTACAATTATATGTGAGACAAAAGTTAATTTAATTAATCTTTACCTAGCACATATAATTGCACACAGAATTTGTCAGGCACAAGGATTACATGTTCATCAATGTTAGAATTGGAAGCGGGCTTAGAACTAACTGCTCTTGTTCAAGTAGTGATGGCTGGTGTTATAATCTGTGTAATTGAGAAGAATGGGTGTTAGAGGGTGAGGGAGAGGGCTTACCTGTACGTAGCAAACCACTTGTGCGGTTATCTTTTATGTGTAAATGTGTGGTTGAGAATCAGGAAGTAAATGTTGGGTGTACCAGTTATCCTCGTATTTTATAACTGTAGTCCTTGTGAGTCTCTGGGTAGTCAAATGGGTAATTCTTATCCTGTGACAACAGAAGGGACGGAGAGGGGAAAGATGGGGGAGTAAGCCCTGGGGGGGGGGGGGGATTTAGTCCAGTGTAGCTGAAATGTAGATTGCTGAGTTGGTTTCTAGCTAGATGCATGTATTAGAGTAAAGAGAATTTATGAAAAAGTGATTTTTATAGCTTTTGAAGTAGATAGTAGTGGAGGATAGAATAATAAAAGGTAGATAGAATCGAATTGGTAATGTAGAGAAAAGATGGGAGTAGATGTTACAGGCTCTGCTAGGAGTTAATGTTCAGCATGCAGCCCTAGTGGTCTAGGGTTGTTGTATAATATAGTATAGCTCCAAAATGTTTATTACTCAGTGACCTGTGCTTACACAGTGTATATATCTTGTATTGCTCTTAGAAGTACAGTTTGTGCAAGAAAGCACCATATTCTTTACTTTTGATATCCGGATCCAAAATAGATGCTCTGGAACGAACACGCAAATTCTGCTTACTATCTTAATTTCCACTCTGTGTTACTCTGCTCCTATTGTTTCAGATGTGCCCTTTTCCCACTAGATTGTAAGCGCTCATAAGCATGACCCTAGCCTTTTCACATCTGTCTTTAGTTTCTCTACCATTTATGTCCCTATTTTATATATATATGTTTTGTTGTGCCTTACAAATCAATGATAATAATCATAAATGTAGTAACATACACAAAACTTAAAAACTTTATTGATAATCTTTGTTTCTCACCAGATTCCTTAGAAGTGAAGACATACAAATTGCAAACACCGGCCTTAGTGCAGAGAGACATTTTACTACGCTGTGACTTTATTAGCCTGGAGCCCGTTAGGCTGCAAGATATTGCTGTGAAGTGGATTATAAAGCGCAGTGGTGTGGTGAATCCAGTGTACATGTTTGATGGCATTACTACAAATTCTCAGAGATCAGGAAGCCATGTTGATCTCCGGTTCCTAGAAATGGGCAATGCATCATTATACCTGTCAGACCTGACTCTGGAGGATGAGGGAGAGTACACCTGCACTGTGATAATTTCACCCGATGCAGGGAAATCCACACTGTTGCTTAAAGTGGCAGGTAACTGATCAGCAATACAGGTGCAATGATGGTACTTTGAATACTGAGAGAGCAACCAAAAACTAGGATGAAAAATAAATGTCCCCTATGATCCACTGCAGTTTATGGGAAATTCAATTGCCCGCGTTACTTGAAAAAGTAATGCGGCCTGTGCACTATTACCGTTATTACGGTAGTTTTAACGCCGGCTTTTTGCTCGCAGCTTCCAGAGCTGCTAACAGTTAATATTACCGTAATAACTGTAATATGTTTAACGCTGCGGTACTTCGGGGGAATTGAATTCCCTTAATGTGCGATTCCATTTCTTTGTGTCCTTATACACATTTTCAGAAAACTGCAATTATCCCACAGTGGTGTATTTGGTAAGGATACAAGATATTGAGGATTATTTACTAAGAAAATTTACATATGCCATAACTATTAGCAATTATCCAGACATTTACTTTTACTGTATATCTTGCTCTAGTTCGATTGCAAATTTGGTGCATCAATGGAACTGGTGTTCAGATTGGGCAATACATCAAAGTTGCTTTTTTTTTTTAGAAATATTTGAGTTGGCTATATTGGGAGGAGGGGGGGGGGGGACAGCTTGTCTTTACCCACAAATCATGTTGGGTTGTTTAATAATAAAGCAAATGTTAAAAACTGCGGCTGGAACCATGCTCGTTGAGCCGGTTATCTGGCAATAGCAACCGGCATCCTATTTCTGAGAGGACTCGGCAGTCTCGAATATAGTTGGTTGTCAAAAAAACGGCAACCAACGTCTCTTCATTGTGGGCGTCAATCTGGTCCCCCACAATGAATGAGAGTAGCTGCCTAACTAATCTCATGCAGTTTGAGCTTGCTGCACTTGTGCAGCTAATTAGGCAGAACTTCTCTCTTTGGCCCTTCTGTGCATAAAAATCCTTCTGGTTGATCACCTGTCCTGGTTATAGTTGCTGCTTGAGCTAGTGTGCTACTTGTATCCTGACCTGATTTGTCTTCTTGTTGTGACCCTGATTGTTTATTGAATTTCTCTGTCTTCTCCTGTGACTGACCATTGCCTGTTCTTGGATTTGCATTAACCTCTGCCTGCCCTGACCTTGGGCTGCTAAACGTTAACCTCAACCAGCCCTGAACTCAGTTTGTATTTCGGACTTATCCTTATATCGCTGCGATTGCTTGCTACCTGCTTCCGTGTTCTGTTCAAGCAATCGGCAGTATAGTGTTTTATAAACTAATACTTCTGAGTATAAAACCTGGGGGCAACCATGTACTGTGGAACACATCAAGTTCCTTGAAAATAGGGCTGCTATAGATGAAAATCTCGTTTAGTGGTTCTAGTAGTTTATGATCACTTCCACTATTGCCTTATAATCTAGGTCTGAACTGTGATTCCAACAGTTTTATTTGCTTGAGGCCACCAAACATGATGAATACAATTATCATCTCTCTTGTTTTTATTCTGTACAGCACAACCTACAATAAACCTCGCACCAGTGAATCCGAATCTGACAGGTGGAGAGACAAAGACCTTTTTTTGTGAACTAAGTCATTTTTATCCACAGGATGTTGAAATAATCTGGTTTATGAAGAAGCAGGAGATGGAAATAGTTATTACCAGCAATATATGCACAGGAATTCCAATTCTGGGTGAAAATGGAACCTTTTCTGTCAGCAGCCAAGTTTCTATGATTTTCTCTGAGGAGGATAATGGAGTTGTCCTCATCTGTGAAGTGAGACACAATTCTTTGCTGCAGCCACTAAGAAGAAATACCACTCTTCACCTCGCAAGTGAGTGAAGACATCATATACTAGTGGTAGCCTTGTGAATACAATGTTAACTGGGATGGAATATTCTTGAGCCAGGCTTTAAAGGAATATTGACCAAAATGAGTGTTCCTTGCTATTTATGTATTATTTAGAACACATCTGCTTAATACAGTCTTTTGTTTTAAATCACAATTCCTCAGCTGCATAACCTTTGTTACCTGGGACCACTGACTCCTCACAATGATGTCATGACTAGATCATGCTGAAGGCCCCTTCCCCCACATGTGTGCCGTCGAAAGTATTGAAAGCCCGGAGATAGACATATGTTAATATATTGCATCAGGTTAGACAGGCATGTCAAACTCAAAACTCCAATTGAGCCAAATAATCTATAACCAAATAAAGTCTAAGATTGTGGTGGGCCGCAAGAAAAAGTCTCATATGCAATTTTGTAAGGTTTATTATTAAGAAAAAACAAAAATAAAGATTGATGTTTTCTTCCTGATGCATGACCCTGTGCCAGGGCCGGACTGGCCATCTGGCACTTCTGGCAAATGCCAGAAGGGCCGATGGCCAGATGGGCCGGTTGCTAGCTGGCCGGCCCCATCGCTCAGCGCACAGACTGTCATGCCGGAATTCCTGCATGACAGTCTGTGCGCTGAGAAATGGGGCCGGCTGTATACTTACTTCCTGGTGGCCGCGTGTCCTCTTCTCCCCTCCTCTTCTATGAATGGATCTGGCGATGTCACATGGGACGCGCACCACGTGATAGGTGCCGTCCTATGTGATAGGAGAGACTGCACAGCGCGCCGCGGAGCGCACAACAAGGTAAGGAAGGAGGGGGGGGTAGTTTATGTGCCAGGGTATGTAATGTATGTGGGTGCCAGGGTATGTAAAGTATGTGGGTGCCAGGGTATGTAAAGTATGTGGGTGCCAGGGTATGTAAAGTATGTGGGTGCCAGATTATGTAAAGTATGTGGGTGCCAGGGTATGTAAAGTATGTGGGTGCCAGGGTATGTAAAGTATGTGGGTGCCAGGGTATGTAAAGTATGTGGGTGCCAGGGTATGTTAAGTATGTGGGTGCCAGGGTATGTTAAGTATGTGTGTGTGACAGGGTATGTAAAGAATGTGGGTACCAGGGTATGTAAAGTATGTGGGTGCCAGGGTATGTAAAGTATGTGGGTGCCAGATTATGTAAAGAATGTGGGTACCAGGGTATGTAAAGTATGTGGGTACCAGGGTATGTAAAGTATGTGTGTGACAGGGTATGTAAAGTATGTGTGTGACAGGGTATGTAAAGTATGTGGGTGCCAGGGTATGTAAAGTATGTGGGTGCCAGGGTATGTAAAGTATGTGGGTGCCAGGGTATGTAAAGTATGTGGGTGCCAGGGTATGTAAAGTATGTGGGTGCCAGGGTATGATTATAGTGTGTACGTGTGTGACAGTGAAAATATAGTATGTTTTGTGTGTGACAGGGTATGACTATTGTATGTGTGTGGGGGCCGGCGTATGACCATAATGTGTGTGTGTGTGTGGGGGCCGGTGTATGACCATAATGTGTGTGTGGGGGGGTCAGTGTATGACCATAATGTGTGTGTGGGGGGGGTCAGTGTATGACCATAATGTGTGTGTGTGGGGGGGCATACGACTATAATGTGTGTGTGGGGGGGGGGGGATCGGTGTATGACTATAATGTGTGGATGGGGGGGGTCTTAATATAATGTGGGAGGTAGGCTGGTTAATCTAATGGTGAATTGCAGGTAGGGGCTAATTATTGGGTGCTATTCAATTTGTGGGGGATGGAGGGGCAATTTAATAGTGGGGCCTATCAATTTAAGATGGGGTGATTGGATTTTTAATTTAATGCTGGGGTGGTTTGGGAGCTATTAATTGAATGTGGGGCTGTGTGTGGAAAATGAGGTATATTTATTAAATGTGATTATGAGTTATTTAATGCCTGGGGTGGTTGTAGGAAATGGATATATTTATTAAACTTAAATGCTATTTAATTTCTTGCTGGGGTTGTTTGGAGAGAGGAAAATATTTTTATTTATTAAATGGGAATACTATTTAATGTCAGGGCTAGTTGGAGGGAAATAGATTTATTTATCAAATGTGAATACTAGTATTTTAATGAGTGGCTGCAGTGAGGCCTAATTTTAAAACGTGGATGCTATATTGATTTAACACCAGGGCTAAATTTCATTTACTCATGTACTTTTTCTCCTAATAGGGCATCCAACATTCCAGGATCCAGACAAGCAGCAACTGATCTAAAGACACCAGCAGCCACAAGTGGTGACCATGACAAGACAGGTAGGAGAGACCAGGACAGTCTGCCAACTGTTCTGAATTTGATGGGTGACTGTCCCGCTTAGTCAGGATTTGGTCTGACTACAAGAACAGTTGGGAGATATGTCCTACTTCACACTGTACTGCTTGTTAAGGCAGAACTGCGTGCACCTAACAGTAGTGCACACAGTATTGCCTGTGTATTTGTCAAAAATGTGTCTAATAGCCAAATTACATTATAGGAGCCCCTATGACTTAAGTGCCGGGCCCCCGAGCCTTAATCCAGTTCTGGTCAGCAGGAGGAATTTGTGCTCCCAGTTCCGCTCAGGACACAGCCTGCAGAGCAAGCCGAGGAGCTCTAAGTCTCATGAGATTTATTAATCTCGTGAAACTAAGCGCTTCCCTGCTCACTCTACAGGAATGTCAGCAGCATCAGAAGCATAGATAAGTACAGTGGGCTGGGGGTGTCATAATGTATCTGGGGGGGTGGAGTAATGTGGATGGGGAGGGTCTGATAAATGTAATGTTTTATTATAATGTATGTATCAATGCACCATTTTGACCACGCCCCCAACATAATGTAGCTACGCCCTTGGCGGCACCGCCACTGCACTGTCGCACACATTTTTTTCAACAGAGGTGGGCCTGTGTGCTTTAAATGCCAGGGCTGATTTTTAGTCCCAGTCCGGCCCTGCCCTGTGCACTCCATGCTGCTTTTGATCCCCTTCACCTGTCTCCTGTTTCACACTGCCCTTAATGCTGCTTTTGCTCCCCTACACCTGTCTCCCGTTTTACACTGTGCCCTTCATGCTGCTTTTCCTCGCCTTCACCTGCCTCCCCTGTTTCCTACTGCGCCCTTCATGCTGCTTTTGCTCCCCTCCACCTGTCTCCCGTTTTACACTGTGCCCTCCATGCTGCTTCCCTTCACTTACCTCTCTGTTGCCTTCTTTCTTCTCTTCTGGAATCTTTTCTTTTGTTTTTCTCTTTCTCTCGAGGCTCCCCTCTGTGTGCTCCTCACTGCAAATGTTGGTCGTGATGACATCACGCCCAACATTCAGTGCAAAGGGAGGAGGGCGCCGGAAACTGGCGTATTCTGGCGGGGCTGCAAAACATATGCGTTTGGGCCGCTAGTTTGACACGTCTGAGTTAGAAGCACTGTTATTTCCCAAAAACCAGGAAAAAAAAGTACAGTATAAGGAAACATTGACTGTGATCCTATGTTCAGCCCAACCTCCTAACAATAAAATCTAAGACAAATTTGCTGTGAACATTTATGGCTAAATTCGTTAAAGATCCAGTTGTTCAGCATTAGTACCGAACTGATTACTTGCTGAATGTGTGACCAGCTCTTTAAGCAGCAAATAGGATCACATCTTGCTTCAATGAGCAGTTCAAAGTATATTTTAAGATAGGCTAGGCTAGGAAGTATACATTTCCTATGATCTGAAAACATATTTTGACACTAGAAATTGTATTCTTTATCTGTCAATGTCCTCTACAATAAATATACAAATGTAAAATCCTAACTCAGAATTTTTATCTTGAAGTTTGCTTGTAAAAAAAACAGTGGCTGAATATTAGTAATGTTGTTGCCTCTGTTTTGCAGTTTTGCAGATACTCCAAGGAGATGTGGGATTTATCGCGACAGTTGTTGTCAGTACAATTGCATTGCTGTTATTAGCTTGCATAATATTCACTATCTTATATCAGAAGTTACTTGCTAAAGGTATGCTACAAAAAAAAAATTACAGTTCACACTCAACGAATATATTCACCAGTGTACCACCAAAATGAATTGAATGAAATAACCATTCCATACCTGGAATTAAATACAAAATGGTTAATAAAAATTAACTCATCTCAAAGATATACACCAACTTGTAATATAATTTCAGCTCATGTAATACATTGAAACACACTGGATACTCTTTAAGCAAAACACTGTCCACTAATACTTATGTAATATCCTGTAATAGTATAGGGACAAACTGTAACCATTAGATTAACAGAAAAAATGTCCTTACAAACATAAACTTCTAAATATGCTGTATGTGTAAAGTCCTAATTCTGTGGCTTAACCTCATCAGTCATCTGCCAGCGGTGAGTGTCCATTCTCTTTAAAGTTCTGTAGCATATATGGAATATAGCAATTCTTTAGCTAGTACTTCTATGCTCTAACTATTCTGATGGTCTTACCTAAGTGGGCATTTAATAATATAAACTACATAGGTAAACTCACAATTGTATAAGCCTTTAATCTAAGTATTTCATAAACACCAAGAAGAAACTGACCTAACAAACAATAACCGATAAGATTAAATATACAGCACAGACATACTATGTAACACAGAGCCGAGCCTGGAATGTTTGAGATTACAATGTAACAAATAATGTATTCTTTTTGTTACTCATACATAGACCCTTTTTCCCCTAGTGTCTCCGCTGGTGTCGCCCCTTATTCTACCAGAACTGAATGCTGATGATGAGAAGATGGTAGCTTTTTGCAATATAAGTGGGTTCAGGCCCAAAGCAATCGACATTCATTGGTATATTGATCAATCCAAGGGAGAGCCAGGAACAGATCACTCAGTGAATGGCCCTCTGCTGCAACCTGCTGATATAACAAGCCAAGCACACCATCCAGTCACTAAGCACGGCACTGTGTTTAATGTGACTTCCCAGTTATCTTACACCCCCTGTGTCCTGGATAATGGAGCAATGCTAGTGTGTGAGGTACAGCACAAAGCACTGCAGAGGAAAACCAGGCATGTGAGCCACATAAATGTAGCAGGTATGTATGTCTATTGGACCTGATATATGCAGTAATACATTTGTTCCAAATAGTCCCAGAAATCATAATTGATAATTAATTTTTTAATTCATTTGTTTAATGCAGACGCCTGTGTAATAGAACAGATAGGGGCATTTTGGGGTAACATGCTTTATTAGTCATCTGATCAGAAAGGAAGTGAATAGGGTTTGCGATTAATTCCCTTCAGAAGTTTTGTTTGAAATACATTTAGCCTGTTATTGAATTACAGTGTTTGTTAAAAGATAGGTCCATCTATTGTGGACTTAATATATTCATCTAAAGTTTTTATTTTTTTATTTTGTCTAGCTGCTACAGTATAGTGTGGTAGATATACTCACTAGTAATGCATATCTAATGTCAAGCTTGAGTTCACAGTTCTGGTCTAGGAAGGGGATTCCATTAACAGAAGTGACCCTTTTGGTATAATTTAGTTAAGTATATAAAATCCACAAAAGGTGGATATATCCTTAAAGACTTTTTCATCAGCCAGTAAGAAAATGAGTTTGTTGAAAAACATCTTCCTACTGGGTAACAAGGTCACATATTAATTTAAATATTATTTGTGAAATAAATTTAAGAGACTAGGAGGTATATTTAGTAAACTGCGGGTTTGAAAGAGTCGAGATGTTGACTATAGCAACTAATCAGATTTTAGCTATCATTTTGAAGAATGTACTAAATAAATGATAGCGAGAATCTGTCTGTGTGTTTGTGCGTATGTTAGGGAATATAGACTGTAAGCCCCAATGGGGCAGGGACTGATTTGAGTGAGTTCTCTGTACAGCGCTGCGGAATTAGTGGTGCTATGTAAATTAATGATGATGATAATATAGGAAACATCTCCACTTTTTCAAACCTGCAGTTTAGTAAATATAAAACTGAAAATTCTAAACATGGACAATGAAGGTCAGAGTTACCCTGACATTCCACTACATCTCTGCTATATAGTACATTATTATCTCCTCCCTCCATTACAGGTATCTGCAGCCCCTCCCACATAATTAAGACAGTGTGCTGATGCAATGTGAAACAGATCAAAAAGCTGAGTAATTTCAGACACTGTGACATCAGGGGCCTATTCTTTTTCGGCAAATCAAATCTAACAAGCTCACATTTAATTCATGTCCTCACCTTCCTCATAAAATGTCAGCCTGCTGCAGAGGAGTGATAGAGAGCATAATGGACATATTTAGTTATGTACAAACAATTATTTAATATATATTATTCAGTTCAACAATTCACAGACCTTGATGTAAGTTATGGTTAATAGTGGATTTACTTGCTCCATAAAGTTGGATATTTGAGCATCACATTTGTGTCTTCTTAAGAATTAAATTTAGCTTTTTCTGTAGAATTAAAATTAACTATATGCTGTATTTTGTTCAGCACGTCCTAAAAAAACTTACATTACAAGCTGGCCGCAAATTCCTCGAATAGGAGAAACACTGATTCTCAGCTGCATTGTGGAAAAGTTTTATCCGAAGCTGATAACCATAACCTGGCTGAAGAACGGACAGTCTCTGACCAATGTCACTCAGTTTGGACCTTTCCCTTGTGAAAATATTTATTATAGTGTCTGGAGCCAGACAGACTTTTTACTGACTGCAGATGATGATGGGGTGATTTTTACATGTCAGATCAGCCATAGCAGCCTCGGGAAGATAGAGGAACTATCCTATGAAATCAATTTAAAAGGTGAGTTTTCCACTGCAGTGTTTATCTATTTGTCTTGTTTGCTGCAAAATATGCCATTAGTTCAAATCCGCAAACATCACTAATGATGCACATTCCACATTTCCCCCCAGGAACACCGCCTGAGGTTCAGTTTATTTCAGCCGATCCTCCAACTCCCCACATAGGAGAAGAAATGTGTCTCAGCTGCAAAATCAGTAACTTTTGTCCTATGGATATAAAAGTGAATTGGTTCAAAAATGGTATTCAACTGGAGGCTGGGGTCTATAATTCTGTATGTGTGACCAGTAACAGTGGAGTTCAATCTATGTGTAGTATTTTAAAGTTCACTCCACGGAATGAGGATAATGGGAGTGTTTTCACATGTAATGTTCAGCACATTGCTCTAAAGAACTGTGAAGAGAGGTCTTACACGCTGAAGATACCATTGATCACAAGTATACATCTTGCTGATAAAATTTAAGACAATAAAATCATTTTGCACGTTTTTTAGCCTGCTCATGGTGGCAAAGTGATTTTGGCAGTCTGTTTATCTAAATGTGTACTTTCAAATGTGCGATCTGGATATTCCTGTGCAGGGCTGGCACTTCCATTTGGTGAAACTAGGTTACCTGGGGTCCCAATGTTTAGGTGGTGCCTAAAGCACTGAATAAGTGACACAAAGTCACTCAGTATTTTTAATGCCTGTTGCAGAACCCCCACACAATGCACAGGAGTCTCACATAAATAAGAGACAGCCAGCACCTTATTATTACTGCTGTGACTACTGCTCTTCCATGTCAGTGTTATGCTGGAAATGTGGCACTTGGCTATGAAGTCACAGTCAAGCTCCCTACTCCCAGTCTGAGGAGCAGAGGATGCCACCCTCTCCTCTTGTCTGCTAAGGTAAGAAGCAGTGTAACACCTGTGGGGAAGAGGCTGAGGGGGTGCCACTTCTGATAGGGGGCTGCAGAGGGCACCCACAGGGCTCATGCCAGCCCTGCTATTTTGTATTAAATTTCCCTACTCTGGAGGTCAATTACACAACTGATCCAGACTTGTCTGTACAGGACTCCCCCTTGAAAGATGGACTGGACTTTCTTTGGTGCTACAATTAGTGCATTCAGCGGTGCAAGTCACTATATATAGTACTTTAAATAGTTGTTCTGAGCCCAGCATACACATCTAATGATATAACAAAGTATAGCCATAACTGTTCTACATTGTAGCTGTTTTGGGGCCTAAAAAAAGGGTATTAATAAATTTAGTGGAAAAAAAGCTTAAGCTTTGCACATGCTACATCATTTTTTTTTTTTTTTCAATCTCTAAAAATTAGCCAGTAAAAAATAATTATGCATGAAGATGCTAAAAATTATGTAATGTCAAAAGTCCAAAACCTCCCTTCCCCCCAGGCAACAACTTCTCAATAAAATCTGGCATTTAGCATCCATGAAGAAAATGCCAGCGTACCTTATTAAGAAACCCATACATATGCCCAAATTTGGGGTGATCGGTTCATCTACAATAGTCCATTCAGTTCCAATCCACCATCTGACCAAATCCAGAATATCTCAGCCCTATTCCTGTGAATAGCTCTGCCTAGTGTGCTGGCCGCATAATGCTTTAATCGATTTGACCTATGTCCACCGGAGAGCCCAGACCTGGTCTTACATCCCCCCACCTCTCCCCTTTCCCACACCCTCACTATTACATATAACGCCACACGCCCCAGCATTCCTTTACGGTTTCTCATTGTAATATTGTTGCAAAATTCTTCTACCTATTTATGTTTTGCAATTGCCCCAAGAGGACTTGTTCTTTTTACTTTGTTATAAAACTCTCAATGTAACTTGGTGTTGCAATCTTGGACTACAGTTGTTTACCTGTCTACTGTGTGAAGAAATCTACAAATAAACGATTTAAAAAACTGCAAAAAATATATAATGTTAAAGTTTGTTCTTTTCTTCTTTCTACCTAGAGATGTAGTAAAATATGCAGTTCATCCAGGAGTGTCCAAACTTTTGCATCTTGGTATATATTATTAGAACCAGTCTCCGTTAGGCCACTGTGCCTTTGTGAGTTGGGGGACAGTTGGTATCTCACAGTGATAATCTCAAATAATGTGGCCATTGATGAAATACATTTGTAAAAACTGGTGCACAGGAAAAATGTACTCTAACTAGTAGCAGTACATGTACTTTAAACAGTGTAGTTTTTCTAAGCTGCTCTAGAAAAATTGTGGTGACTGGTTTCTATGGATTACACAACATTTTACTTCTGCACAATATTATGAAAGGAGTTAGATGGTGTTGAAAATTCCTTTAGCTCCAGTCAGGTTGTTAGATATGTAGAAAGTGCTGCTAATCAAAATATGATGGAATAATTGCAACATATACATTACTGACTATACATGTTAGATATTATAATAACCTAGGCTTATTATGACTAAACAGCAAGACTGCATTGATCTTATAGGTAAAATAGACACGTGCCTGGGACAGCATAGATGCGTTTTCTGTAAATTTGAACCCCCCCCCCCTAATTTTAATATTATTTTTAACTACTTGGTCTTTATCAACCACCCATTTAACTCATAATGAAAGAGGAGAGGATTCTGGGCAGTGGGTCATAAGCATGTATGGTGCACAAGTATTAATTTAGAGATTTTTATTCGCAATGCCTAAGGCATAATTGCATACATTCTGGGAAGGTCTGGGCGTGCCAGATTAGGGTGAGACCTCCTGGACTTCCATGAGAGAAAACAGTTCTCTTGGAATGAGCACACACCTCAGTGAACAATTACTCAATGTGAATACAAAGTTGCCTGCTGTCCTGGAATGTCCAGGAGACTCCTGCATTATTAGACACCAGACTGTTTCCAGGTGGGCACTTACGTGACCTGCAACAACATTAGCAGGGGGTGTATTTGCTGTATGGATCCTGTCACTTCTGTAAAAGTCACATGTGTATATTTGTTCCCCACCCTACCCCACCCTTGGATGGCATATGGAGGCCATTACAAATTGGTTCTATGGAGCCCACACATCTACTTACATGCTTGGCCTTCAAAGTGTGCAGGAATGTGCTGTGATAATGCAGATTGTGTCATCATACACCTTGCCAGCCCACTTAATGATGTAAATTACCTCAAGTCACTGCCACCTCTGTTTATATACTTGTCATTTACATCTCCCTAAGGTAGGGCAGATGTAAAAGTAGGCAAGTATGTGCTAATGTTATTATCAAGTCACCTCCACCTCTCCATCTCATACCTGCCATCCTCATCTCACTACAGCAAGGTATTAAACATACCAACTGTAAACAGAGCATTAATATGAATTGTCCCTGTGGTCCCCACAACAGAATGTACAGGATATGTAATGTATGTTTCCGTGGTTATCCCAAACAAAAACGACACATTTTTGAGCAGCTGTATGTTCCATTTATTCAATATATGTAGAAAAGGCGGGAAAGGATTGCGCACGCGCACTTGAAACCGATTAGGCTTTCCAGCCTCAGCGATGGTGAGTGTATCCCGTCATCCAGTGCGCCCATCGCCACATGACATGAGCTAACGGTGACGTCAGCGGTCCATTGACAGGAAGTAAGGTTACTTCCGGCTGCTAAAGAACTGCACTTAGCTGTGTCCGCCGCTGTGTTTACCCGTGAATTTACGTCCCCTCAGCTAACAGGTGCCCAGATAGGGGTTTGACGTTGTCAGGCACACTTGAAAACATGGGGACACATGTATTTAGGGATCTGCGATGGACACGGGAAGGCATATATGTATGGACCTGTGGGGGGCAGGAGCACACGTTTGTATAGACAGCTATGGGGTACGGAGGAATACATGTATTTAGGGATCTATTTGGTCTGGGTATCTATGTGGTGTTCTATGGGGCAAAGGTGATCATGTAGTATGTATGTATGTATGGATCTATGGGAAGAGACCATCACACACACCTGTGTAGGGTTCTGCGGGGAGACACGCACACCTGTGTAGGGTTCTGCGGGGAGACACGCACACCTGTGTGGGGTTCTGCGGGGAGGCACGCACACCTGTGTGGGGTTCTGCAGGGAGGCACGCACACCTGTGTGGGGTTCTGCGGGGAGGCACGCACACCTGTGTGGGGTTCTGCGGGGAGGCACGCACACCTGTGTGTGGGTTCTGCGGGGAGGCACGCACACCTGTGTGGGGTTCTGCGGGGAGGCACGCACACCTGTGTGGGGTTCTGCGGGGAGGCACGCACACCTGTGTGGGGTTCTGCGGGGAGGCACGCACACCTGTGTGGGGTTCTGCGGGGAGGCAGGCACACCTGTGTGGGGTTCTGCGGGGAGGCACGCACTTGGATTCAGAAACCATTTCACTGCAAACACTGATAGATTTTTATGGAAACTTATGCACAGTTAAAATGTATTTAAAAACGTGAGCAAATAGTGTCGGATCAACTTTTTGCTTTCCATCAGTTTCATAAATGTCTCTGACCAGTGTTTCCCAAACTGTGTGCCACGGCTAGGGCCGGTGGTAAGCAAGGTGGGGGCAACTTGGTAATTATTTTGACTTGTACCCTTAATTGAAACAATTAAGGGTGCCTCGAACTGAGGAAGTTTGGGATCCACTGTCCCTGACCATTATGTTATTAGCAATCTCAATTGACAAGCCAGCAGTTGGTTGCAGTCTCTACACCCACTACCAGAAGAGATGGGCAGCTTACTCGCACCTTAAGCCAATATGTCCTTGTTTATGATATCATCAGCTATCTTTCTTTGCCCTCTTCTAGTGTCTGCAAAGTTATACTACCAGTGGCTGGGTATCTAAATACTTCTAGACATTTCACACCCTGTTTTCACTTGTTAATGCATTTTCTAGATTGTAAGTTATTTTGTATGTTACTGTACAGTGTTTACAGCCTCCGACTGTAATATTGTGTCATGGATGGAATGTGATAAGTGATCAGCAAGCACATTGTAAAGATGTGTCCCAGGCAATATGTAATTTTTTTTATTTTTTTTTGAAAAATACTTTGGAATGAAGTGTTTCTGGGAATGAACTGTGAAACTCAAGCACAACTTAAAGGTTTACTGAACCTCAAACTTAACACAAAAAGGAAAGACCTTGACTTTCTACTGCAGCTCTATTAGACAGCAGAAGACACATCCTTATGGGAGTTTGACAAGGACAACATAGTTGTGAGAAGTTAGAGCATGTTTGTTATACCATTACTAATCCAGCCTCTGTGTATTATCTGCAATCTGTTCAGAGCATTTCTGTTTACTTGCTCTTTAACATATGCTATTACAAAGAAATATAATCCTTTTTATTTTTAGGGTGACAATATGGAGGTGCATGAACAAGACACCCTTAACAAGAAAGAGGATGTTGTTTGGCAAACACAAGCAACACATGATGAGGCGGATTTGGCTTTTCGGGTCTACAAGATGCTAGATGGGAATGAGGCATTCAGTAACGTATCTGAATTCCATGTGGTACCTGTGCAGGCTGAGGATGGCTCTATCATAAGTATTCAGGTTACAGGAATACAGAGAGATGAGGACGATGGTCAGATCTTGCAGACACAAGTGTTTGAATTACAGGATTTGGGAGAAACTTTGCAACCTCAGGTTGCGCCTCTGTGCCAGGAAGTGTCTGTGGATAATTCAGAGGGCCAGCCCATGCAGCAGGTAGGTATTCGGCTGTTAGATAGGATTTGTTTATATTGCAATTTTCATGTGAATATCTTCTTTTTTTTTTTTTTTTTTTCTGTATCCCTGCCTATAAATTTTGGTATGCTGAAGTTCATTCCTAAGTGTGCACTCATGCTGACAATAACGTCGGGTACAGGTAGCCGAATACACTACTTTTCATAAACCTTTCCCCAGTCACGTGAGAGTTCTCATAATATATGGGTGTCCAACATACCTTGCACTAATACTTATAAGTACTTAAGTAAATTCTGTCTTTTGCTAGCCTTAAATGTCTTACATAAGTGTATGTTGTTAATAACTTTCTTGCATAGAATAAACCTAGCAGGGCTATTAGTCGTACAGAGCCATGTTATTGGAAGAGAGTGAAGGGGGTGGGGTCAGGCACTTTACGGGAGCCACTTATATTTGTAATTCTAGTTACTGCAGCTATGTGCTCACTCTATCAGCTGAGTGTGTACCAAATACTTTAGGGATCCACAGAGTTATATTACCGTGCAAATGAACACATTTGGCCTTGCAATGCAAGATGCTTTTTCACGCCCTGTAGTGTCAGCCTGGTGTCTGGAGGCCCATTTAGTAATTGGTAATTCAATTCACTGTGGTGGTGATTTGTTCCAATTTATCTGAAGTTTGGAAATATAGTTTGTAAACGGGGTGAAAGATTTGGTTGGCTCATTGGTAATTTCTAGAAGTTTTGCCTTCCTGACACGCAAAAGTTCAAGGTGACAAAAACCTATCGTTGTTGTGTAGAAATTAGGAGACTGCTCGAAGGTTGTATGTCAGAGAAGGAAATGCTTACACTAAGGATGTTTTTCTGCAAATTGAGTAAGAGCAAAATGGTTATGGAGAGCAAACGTATCTCATCAAACATTGCAAAGGTTGAACAATTAAACCAGACATAAGTTGTTGCATATATATAATGCCTTTTGTGACCTACAACTGAGTGTCTTGAATGTTAATAAATTTGAGGTGGTTTGGCTTAAGCAATAACAGATTTAGGTGGCAGAAGCCCTGCACAAGAGATATTTAAAGGACCACTAAACCTTTAAATGTAAATCATCAGCATCATCACCATTTATTTATATAGAAACCTGAGCACCCGAAGGAAACCCACATAAACACGGAGAGAACATACAAACTCCACACAGATAAGGCCATGGTTGGGAATTGAACTCATGACCCCAGTGCTGTGAAGCAGAAGTGCTAACCACTAAGCCACCGTGCGCAAAACCTCTAAATAGAAATCTTCGTTGATTAATTATGAAGGTAAAATACATTATTCAGTGGTGCATTGAGGACATTCCATTAGAGACAGACCCTGCATCTTTTGGACTGTCTTGATGGGATCAAACACAGGTTAAAAAGCTGAGCCTGCAGTCATGTGAACTGCTGTGACATCACTGGTCCTATTCTTGTGTATGAATCAATCCAAAGAGCGTTTCTGCAAAGGAAGTCTGCCATGCTATCGGTCACTGCGTATTTTGTTATATAAGTGCCTCCATCCTTACATGGAAGCTTGCAGCAGAGGAGTGATGGAGAGCACAGTGGACATATTTATAGAAGTAGTGAAAGAAAAAGAAACTAAACTGTTGCACAGTGTGATTTGGTATGTTTTTCTGTGCTTAAGAGAGCAGCACATCTGTCTGCATCATGCAAATGTCTAAACAACACAAAAAAAAGCTTGCCTCCTACAAAAAATGATTATATAGAATGAAAATATAATACCAGTTCATACCTCATACCAAACATTTTTAAATATTATAGTGGCAATCTTTAACCTGCAGATATTTTATATAAATAAAAAGAGGGCTCATAAGTTGAGTTTTAACTGTTTTTTTTTAAATATAAGTGGTCATCCTTGAGAGGGTACAGAAAGGGGTCTGATTTACAATGTCATAATTATGTTCAGATAAATGCAAATATGATAATTACATCAACTTTTTTTTGTCCAACGAGGGGAAGATTTGGTAAAATAGGAAAAAAAGGTTGGAACCTGAGTTTTCATAATATTCTTACTAATTTTATTTGAGGAAGAGGTAACCATATATATATATTTTTTTATATCGATCATCCCCTCTGTAAATGATATTATTAAAGAAAATACAATATGGATTGATAGCTTGAAGCTAAAGGGTGTCACCCATGTTGGTCCAACATCTACTCAAACATAAGGAAGACTAAAGTAAAAATCACTAAGAGTCCCAGACTATACAAATTAATATTTGTGTAAGGGTTCCCATGCAGTTGATTAGGTTTGTGGCTTTTCAGCACTTGATGGATGTAAGCCTCTATACCTGGGAAGAGCATGAGGTAAAAGCGATGGCTAGAATCCAGGTGGCTGACCCAATTATTCCAGAGTGATTTTCAAGAAAAGTCCCTTGAAAAATCAGATCCATAATATAATCCAGTGGAAGCATTTGAGGATTTAAAGAACAGAATCAAAGGACAGATGTGAGAGAGAAGGAATTCAAATTTAATAGGCATTTACTTCTTGTGAGTCAAGTGAGTGCGGACACAAAGGGGGAAGCAAGAACCTGATCTGTCGTGTGTGGATCATTACACAGATATTTTGTATGGACATATGTTTTGTCACTCTTAATGATTTTTTTTTGTTCAACTTACATTTGATTAGATGTTGAACTAAGATGGGTGACACCTTTCAGTGCCAGTACATCAAGCCATATTGTATTTGTTTCATTGCGGATTATAAGTATGGTGGCACTTGGAGATTGTACTTGGGCAGTGTTAAGGTGTCTATATAGAGGTGTCTGGGATGAGTTGTTTCATTTATTTATATTTTATTAAAGATTTTGTGTGCTTGTTTTCTTTTTTTAATGAATCACAGAAGTCCTAATAAAATAAAATATCAGCACTGTTATTCTGACAAATCTGCTGCATTAGGCTACACGACTATGTGCTCAGATTCAGTATATGGTAGTATATGTATTTAATATGATCCAAAAATCTGTTCCTTTTAAAGGAAACAAAAATAAATAATCCACAAGTATTTTGCTATTATATTTGCAAAGCAAACTGCACATGGGTGATTTAAGGTCATTACTCCTATGTAAACGAAGATGAATGAAAAATAGAATCCCTGTGGTAAAGTAAATACTGAAATATCACCAAAATTAAATAGTAAATTATTGCTCCAGAATAATCCCTTAGCATGAATGAATGAAAAATATCTGCACCAAGATTATTAATTTTTCCAAAATCAGGAATTGTGAATAGTTATGGTGATCTAAATATAACTTATTATAAGGCTCTATTTAAAAAATAACATAGCAAGCCGCTGACCTGGCCACTGGTTCCTCTCTCTTCTATCTCTATTATGATTTTCACTTTGTATTTTATCTATCAAAGGTACAATTTTATATAAAATGCAAGTTAGACTACAGCTATTAGTATTTAAATTCCAATATGGCCATATTAAAAAAGCTCAAAAGGAATGTTTATACAATTGTAAATGAAGACTTGGTTGTCTTGAAAAAGCGTTTAGGTTCTCGCTTTTCAGACGTAATAATGCCCTTCCTCAGGGCAGATTTGAGAAAATATCTTTGTCAGTGCTATTTACAAGTAGGTTTTAAACTACTAGTAATGCAGTGTCTTTCATTTGTATTATTGTCAAATAGTGGTTTTAGTTGCTTTTTAATTTTCTAGTTGTGTCACATGATCTGAGCATAGGACAGGTTTTCTGTAACAATATGAAACTGGTTCTTAAACCCCTAAATGTACTGTATTGCCTGTATCTTATAAGACCCTACTGTCATCCTCAGCACCATTGTCAGGATTTACCCCCCTCCCCCAAATACACATACACACTCCAAAGAAAAACATACTGGTAGGTTAATTGGTTGCTATCAAAAATTGACCCTAGTCTCTCTCTGTCTGAGAGTGTATGTTAGGGAGTTTAGACTGTAAGCTCCAATGGGGCAGGGACTGATGTGAGTGAGTTTTCTGTACAGCGCTGCGGAATCAGTGGCGCTCTATAAATAAATGATGATGATACACAGTCTAAGGCTGGGTACAGACTACCGCTTTTTCACCCAATTATCGTGCCAGTCACAAGATAAACGACCGTTAGGTCCGATATCGCATTAGTGTGTATGTTTCAGCGTTCATGTTTTATTGTTACAAAGCACATCGTATCGTTTGATTATATGAACAGACAAAAGTTGTCTATAAACAATGAAACAATATTGTGCAGATTCTGAAGTGTCTCACGACCAGCAGTGTAGGCAGATCTCCATAGAGTCGCTTCTTTTTAGATGATGGTTATGACAGATGAAGAGCACAGATCTAAAGGCAAATCTTGTAAAACAAGGATAATGTTTATACATTAATCAGAATGCTGATCAGTCGTTGGTAAAATCCTTAGCGATATTACATCAAGAGAAATTTTCTGTAGTGTACCCAGCCTAAATAGTAGGTCCACATCTTCTTTACTCCTTTAATGACTCCTTAATTAACTGGCTATCTGAGTTACTTCTCACACTCTGGTCTATGCTTTTGCTGTAACATTTATGTGACAATCTGAAATAGAACACATTTACAAACTGAAAGTTGTCAAACCATTAGATCTATACATGTATTATCCAGCAGCATCATTTTAATATAATATACATTCTATTACTTAGTTGCAATAATTTTATTAATGTTTGACTTAGAGAGGGTTCCATCATATTGAAAGAATTGTGTTACCAGTGCGGAGGGCTTTTGTCTTTCTTGTCAGGTCTCATCTCATGTTTTGAATGTGTGTATCTCTGGTTTTACTTTTTTTTTTTTTTTTCCTTGCAGAGTACAATCCAGGAGTATGAAGACCAGCCAGTAGCAACCACAGTGCCTGAAGTAACATCAGAACCAGAAAACTCAATCACTCAGTCACCTGTAACCATAGAAGAAACAGGTATTGATTGTATTCTATAGTTGTTGGGATTATTATTGCATTTTGATATTGTTTGATTGAACTGTTGCATACTTAACATCATCTACACACCTTTGACATAGAGCTTAGGTTGTTTTCTCTTCCAAGCTCCAGGACTGAAGACACTGTACCAGTGTGCAGAGTGCACATTCAATTCATGCAATTTGGCTGCATTGAAGCGCCACATGCGGAGACACTCAGATAAACACAAATGTCATTTGTGTGAGAAGACTTTTGGTTCCACCACAGAACTTCGCCTCCACGTGAATGTCCACTTGGGTAACTAAAAGCATGAACCATTTATATTTTTAGTTTCAGTATTTTTTATTTTTTTTGTAGATTGAAAGCTTATTTCTCAGTCAGCCCTCTGGTGAACATGGACATTAGTCTGGGCTTAAGCTTCACCGACAGTAGGCAGGGCCGTCTCAAAAAGTAGGACTCCTTCTCCTCCTATATTAGTTTAACATGGGCCAGGCAGTGTCTGTGTTAAAAGTATCTTCTGAAATAGTATATGAGCTCTGCACAAATGTTTACTAGATTATCTGGACGATTTTGTTTCCTTGATATCTCTTACCGCAACATTACTGATTTCTCTTTCATCCAGTTTGGGGGGACACTGCTACCATGGGTTGTGGAGGGGAGCTTGGGAGTTGGCACCTAGCTAGTTAACTTTTAACAACTGCTGACAGATTCCTCCCCTCTACAATCCCCCTGTCACCTCCCAGTTTTTTCTAGGTGCCCAAGGAGTTGGGCTGCTTTTTTTACTGCTAGTTTTATTTTCTATTTAATTTAAATTTTAATCTATTTTTTTCTTAACTAACTTTTAATTTTTTTCAGAAGTGGGAGCTCTGTCTTGTCAAGAACCATATTTGTTTTTTCACAAAGACAGAGCGGTATTAAGAACTCTCCCTTCTTTTGTTCCGAAGGTGGTTTCGGCATTCCATTTGTACCAGGAAATTGTGGTTCCGGTCTTTACATCGGCTTCTCATTCTGATCAGCAGTCTATGGAAAAGTTAGACGTGGTTAGGGCTCTCCGTATTTATGTTAAGAGAACTTCCCAGATTCGGCGTACCGATTCTGTTTGTCCTTTTTGATTCTAATAAAAGAGGCTGGCCAACCTCAAAACAGTCTATTGCAAGATGGATTAAGGCAACCATTAAACAGGCTTACATCAGGGCTAACCGTCCTTTGCCAGAGAGACTTACGGCCCATTCCACCAGGTCAGTAGGGACGTAGTGGGCAGCGAGAAATGGGGCTTCTGTGGACCAGCTTTGCAGGGCAGCCTCCTGGTCCTCTGTTAAAACCATTACCAAATTCTATCAGTTTAATGTATTTGCGTCTGCGGATGCAAATTTTGCTTGTAGTGCTCTCTGAGCAGGGCTTTCAGAGCGGTCCCACCCTTAGGGGGCTGCTTTAGAACGTCCCCATGGTAGCAGTGTCCTCCACACTGGATGAAAGAGAAAAGAGGATTTTTGTACTTACGTTAAATCCGTTTCTCTGATTCCATCTGGGGGACACTGCGATCCCTCCCTTCTGCTTTTCCTCTGTGGGCTCTTGGTTGATTGGCCTTCTCTCCTTTGGGTTTTTTGATTAACTGGGAGATGACAGGGGAATTGTAGAGTGGAGGGGTCTGCTAAAAGTTAACTAGCTAGGTGCCAACTCCCGAGCTCCCCTCCATAAGCCATGGTAGCAGTGTCCCCCAGACGGAATCAGAAACGGATTTAACGCAAGCACAAAAATCCTCTTTTCCCTACTCCACCCCACCCCCTTTGGGCTGCGAAGGAAAATCTGCGATATAGCATTACCGTATTAACAAAAAAAAAATTGCATCCGCCATGTTCAGCCTTAATTGACCCTTTGAGTGTGTGAGAGAATTTGCTCTATCGCTCTGCCATTGTCTACTCCCCTCTGGGATATTACTCCTTATTGGGAATACCTTTCATGTCCTGGCATGGAGCACCTGGGTCTTAAGGAAGGGGCTGGAGCTCGCAGCTAAGTACAAACACACTTAGTGTAAGGACTTATTTTTCCAGGCTTTCATTAAAGTGCAATTTATGTAAACATGAAAATATATAAAAATTTTACAAAAATTAAGTGTATTGTTATAAATAAGAACCATTTGTATAATGTGTCATGTGTTCAACATTGCCTGTTGAAAGAGGTTACCCTGAAATGCATATCGGGGACACAGATATTGTTTGACCTAATCAACATTGTTTAGACAACATTATTGTATTATCTGCTCAATTATTCCTAGTGTTTGTAAATGCAACTTATTTTAATGTATTAACAAATGGTTCACTTGGTCTATATACCTATTTTCTTCTCAGATGCTTTCCAATCTTTCCACTATGATAGGCAGTCTGTTATAGCCTTTATGCCCCTCATTTAGCTTATAATGTGTCTCCCAGGAGGTGTCACTGAGGGTAAAAACTGATAGAAATAAATTACCAGCTTGCTTGTAATTAGAGATGCACAGGCCCCCAGAATATCACAAATCTGAGTACCGAGCCAAGCTGGCTCGGTACTTTCCCGCTTCCTTGGATCTGACATTGAGGCAAAATGTCATTGTTGCATCATCGGATCTCGCATGTTTTGGATTCCATAAGTACATCCCTCCACCGGAGATCCAGCACCATTGCTCACACAAGCACAGGAGGGGTAGCAGCGTTCTTGTCACTCTCCAGTACCATTGCTCTGTGCCATCGATATGGATCATGATCAGTCAACGGAAGAACATGATCATCAAACCGCTGCTGGCACCAGTCTTGATGACAGTACAGTAGTCCTTCTACGTCCTCTATAAAAGTTTATGCACAATGGCATAGTTGGGTATAAGTCAGGGAAAAAAGTCCAAAAAACAAACTTTAAAATTGGTAAAGAAAAAAACTCCCTTCTCTCAGCTAGATCCCAGCACCTGCAGTCTGCACTGTCATCATCCTCACCCTCATCAGTGTGTATATCATCCTCACACAATAATAATTCATTCCCTTAAGCCCATTTATAGCTTGTTTTGTGGGTACCCAAACAAACCAAGCGCTTCGGCCAGAAAAGTGGAACTCATTGTCACTGAAGTGCTTGGTTTGTTAAACTGTATTTGTCCTTTTTGATATCCAACATAAGAGTGGGTGGGAGGGCCCAAGGACAATTCCATCTTGCACCACTTTTCTTTTCTGCTGATGTATGGAAATGTTTCATAGATGTACTGTAAACTGCCGTGTGCTTGAGCCTTTGTTCTGTCACTTAGTATCCAGCCAACTCGCTGAAGTTTTTAGCCGAAACTGGATGAAAATAATATTGTGACCTGTGAGGTGGTCAAAATGTACTGAAAATGAAAATGAGTGTCATTGAGGTTAATAATAATGTAGGAACAAAAAAAGGCAAATTTTGTATTTTTTTTTTTTTTTTTTTTTTTTTAGTAATTTTTGCAAAACAAATACAGAACCAAAACAAGAAGTTTTAAAACCGATCCAAAATACGGGAGTCGGTGAACATACCTACTTATAATGTCTCCCAGTACAGAACACTGAGGAGAAAAACTGATATAAATAAATGACCAACTTGCTTATAAGGTCTCCCCTGTATCACTTTATACCATTGTGTTTACATACTACATATTGCCCATCCAATCTTTGATTATTTGATGAGAAAATGGTAGGAAAGCCGATATTTTTCTGATGTGTTATACCTGTAGAAGTGCAGAGTATAGTTATGACACCCTTGCTATTTTATTTTATTACCAAAATCCCATATGCTCAGTGTTTTTTTTTTTTTTTTTTTACATGACTTGACTTCTACTCATGTAATATGCTTTTAAACCCATAGGCGATCCTTTCTTTGTTTTTTATGGGGGTTTTTTCCGTTGTACAGGATATAAAACGAAAAAAAACAAACAACCCACAGTGATGCAATCTACTTCTTGCAGTGATGCAATGATAAAGAATGAAAAGGTCAATACCAGATGGCCAATCAGTGGTTTTCCCACACTCCAGCCAATCAGACACAAGCTACTTTGATATGAACGCCTCTGATCCAATTCTCCAGGCAGCAAGTCACGTTCTTATGCACCATATCTTAAACAGGCCTTTAGTGCAGGAAAATCTCATCTTAATTTGAGGAGATTAACCAGTTATCATAACCTGGGCTTTAACGGCTGTTCGTCCATCTGAACTCTGGTCCGTTGGCCTGTCCCTCCGGATCTCTGACAACCCTTGACCCTCCTGCTCCTGAACGCTGGTCCCCATGAACTACTCCTGCTCCTGTGATTACCTGGAACTCTCCCAAACTCTCCCGGTACCTGCACTCTGTAGCCCTCACTGACTTTTCTTGTGTTTCATTTGATCATACCACCAATCCATTTATTTAATTTTTATCTATTTTTCCCACTTTTTATTTTAGTATTCCCCACTCTCTATTGCTTAGATTGTGTTTTCATCCATTTCACTGTATTTTTCATTCATTTCACCATACCACCTATCCATTTATTTTATTTATTCCACCTTTATTTTTGTTCCCCACTGTACATTGTCTACACCGCTTGATCGTGATTTCATTCTCCTCCACTTCACATTGTTATTGCTCTGCCACTACTCTTCTCCTTTTACATTGTCCACATTGGTTTCACTGCTTTGTCTCCGCTTCTAATTTGATCTGTTCCACTTCGGACTCCCTTCTGCTGCCCTCCTCTCTGTACTTCTCCCCCTCACCTCCCCGCTTTCTCCGGCCGTTCTCTTATTCCCCTGTCTCTCATCATGCCGCCTCGTTCCTTTCCTATACCCATCCTCTCCCCCAGCCCCCGCCAAGGGCCCATATCTCTCTATCCTATCTCTCACCCCCCCTCGCTCCATCAACCCTGACAATCTCATTCATATCTTCTCTTCTTCATCCCTCCCTTTTTCGTGTGCCCTCTGGAACTCCAGGTCTGTCCGTAACAAACTGTCCTCCATTCAAGACCTCTTCATCTCTAACTCTCTTAATCTTCTTGCCATAACTGAAACCTGGCTTACTTCTTCTGATACTGCCTCCCCTGCCGCTCTCTCCTATGGGGGCCTCTCTTTCACCCACTCCACCAGACCAGACGAGCGTCCAGGTGGGGGAGTGGGCCTCCTCCTATCCCCTAACTGCACTTTTCGGGTCATACCCACTCTACCTTCCCTCTCCTTCTCCTCCTTTTGAAGTCCACTCCATTCGGCTCTTCTCCCCCATCCACCTCCGTGTCTCCGTCATCTACCGTCCCCCTGGCCCTATCTCTCTTTTTCTCGACAACTTCGCCGCCTGGCTCCCCCACTATCTTTCCTCTGACCTGCCCTCCATTATACTGGGTGACTTTAACATCCCTATTGACAACTGTTCTGACCCTGCCACCATCAAACTTCTCACTCTTTCCTCCTCCCTTTGCCTCACTCAGTGGACCTCCTCCCCTACCCACTGTCTTGGTCACTCCCTCGACCTTGTCTTCTCTCACCTCTGTGATCTCTCTGACTTCTCCAACTCTCCCTTCCCACTCTCCGACCACCATCTCCTCTCCTTCTCTCTGTCCTCCTCCCCTTCTCCCACCTCGCCTAAAGCCACCCTCACCAGGCGCAACCTTGACGCTATTGACCCCATCTCCTCCGCCTCTCTTGAAACTCTCCTATCACCCCTTCCCTCTCTGGCCTGCCCTGATCAGGCATCCTCTCTCTACAACCAATCCCTCACTACTGCCCTGGACACCATTGCCCCGACCTCTTCTATCCGCCGTCGTCGCCTTACTCCCCAACCCTGGCACTCCAAACTCACCCGCTCCCTCCAAAAGTGCTCGCGCACAGCTGAATGCCTCTGGAGGAAATCTCGTTTCCTGGCTGACTTCCTTCACTTCAAATTCATCCTCTCCTCTTTCTGCTCTGCCCTGTCCCTTGCTAAACAATCCTTCTTCAAGTCGCTCATCTCTTCTCAGTCCTCCAACCCCCGCCGCCTCTCTGCCACATTCAACTCCCTCCTCCGCCCCCCCCCCCCCCCTCCCACTGTCCCGCTTTCCCTCTTGGCATCTGACTTCGCCTCCTTTTTCTCCTCCAAAATTGAAGCCATCAGACGCAACATCTCCTCCTCCCACCCCTCTCCCCCCACTCCCACCGCTTCACCTCCCGCCATCAACCAGCTGTGGTCCTCCTTCATCCCCACATCAGGTGAAGAATTTCGCTCCCTTTTTCTTTCCTCTCTACCCTCTACCTGTCCTCTTGATCCCATCCCCTCCCACCTCCTTCGCTCTCTCTCCTACTGCCTGCTCCTACCTCGCACACCTCTTCAACCTATCACTCTCCTCTGGCGTTGTCCCATCCTCATTCAAACACGCTCTTATCTCCCCTATCCTTAAGAAACCCAATCTGGACCCCACCTCTCTTGCTAACTACCGCCCTATCTCTCTTCTCCCATATGCCTCCAAATTACTTGAGCGGATTGTCTGCAGCCGCCTCACCAGACACCTCTCTGACAACTCCCTCCTTGACCCTCTCCAATCCGGCTACCGCCCCCTCCACTCCACTGAAACAGCCCTGGCTAAAGTTACCGATGATCTCCTATCAGCCAAATCCAAGGGTCACTGCTCCATACTCATCCTCCTTAACCTCTCCGCGGCCTTCGACACCGTGGACCACCCCCTCCTACTGCAAACTCTTCTCTCACTCGGCCTCTCTGGCTCTGTCCATGCCTGGTTCACCTCATACCTTGCTAACCTCTCCTTCTCCGTATCCACGTCTGGTTCTTCCTCCACCCCCTCTCCTCTCCCTGTTGGAGTCCCTCAGGGCTCTGTTCTTGGCCCTTTACTCTTTTTGCTCTATACTTCCTCCCTTGGGGCTCTCATCTCCTCTTTCGGTCTTCAGTATCACCTATATGCTGATGATATTCAACTCTACATCTTTTCTCCTGATCTTTCCTCCTCCCTCCTCTCTCGTGTAACTGACTGCCTCTCAGCCATCTCATCCTGGATGTCCTCTCGCTTTCTTACAATTAACATCTCCAAAACCGAACTCATTGTCTTTCCCCACCCAGGCTCCCTTCCCACCATGACCTCTCTATCGTTGTTAACAACTCCACTATCTCCTCTGTCACCCAACTCCGCTGCCTAGGTGTCACTCTCGACTCCTCTCTCTCTTATGCCCCCCACATTCAATCCCTTGCCCAAGCCTGTCGCTTCCAACTCTGTAACATTGCCCGCATCCGTCCCTTCCTCTCTCAAGATGCCACCAAAACTATCATCCATGCTCTCATCCCCCGTCTCGACTACTGCAACCTCTTCCTTACTGGCCTCCCCTGCTCCCGCCTTGCTCCCCTCCGCTCTATTCTCAATGCGGCTGCGAGACTCATCTTCCTCTCACGCCGCTCCTCCTCTGCCTCCCCTCTCTTTCCTTACACTGGCTTCCCTTCCCCTACAGATTCCTTTTCAAACTCCTCACCACCACTTACAAGGCTCTCTCTTGGGCCATAGTTACCTGCCTGTACTCACTTTTCCCCTCCCTCCCTCTCTTTCATGCTGTGCCTGAGCCCCCAGAGTTATAGTGCTTACTGTTACTTGTACTGTGCTGTTTCACCTTGTACTGTGCCATTGTTTGTCCTTGTACGGCGCTACGGATACTTTGTGGCGCCCTATAAATAAAAATTAATAATAATAATACTGCCCCTTACATCTCTAACCTCCTCTCCATTCACACTCCCGACCGCTCCATGCGCTAAGCCAATGATCGCCGCCTCTCCTCCACTCTGATCACCTCTTCCCACTCTAGAATCCAAGACTTCTCCCGTGCTGCCCCCCCTTCACTGGAAGGACCTCCCTCGCTCCATTCGTCTCTCGCCCAATCTGTGCTCCTTCAAGCGGGCTCTTAAAACTCACCTGTTCCTTAAGGCCTACCAACCATCCACTTAACCTCTCACCTCTTCTGGTTCTCCCCTGCCCCCTTTCTCTCTCCCCGTTGCTTCACTGGCTCCCTTATGTACCTGATTCTGTTTACCCTCCCTTAGGATGTAAGCTCGTATGAGCAGGGCCCATCTTCCCTCCTGTCTCCATACCTGTTCTTCCGCTCCGTCTCTACTGTATCTGCCTGCCTGGAGTTTCTGAAGTACTGGTACTTTGTGTTTATTGTTCTGTACTGTCTTACCCTGTATAGTCTACTGTTTGTACCATGTACGGCGCTGCGGAAACCATGTGGCGCCTTACAAATAAACGATAATAATAAATGTCAGAGAACCTCCCCTTAATGAAAGTACTGTATAATTTATGTAGCCTGACCATCCTACTACAGGAGTAAGCTATTCCATTAATAAAATACTATGAAATGCTGCCAATGCCCCTTTTGTATTTTGCACTGCACATTTCTGAAATTGGTGCTATTTTCCTATTTCAGCGTTTATCCCCACAATAGAGGTTACTGCTGTAATAGGTGTTCTGTAACTCATCATTTCAGGGTATTACTCATCCTGAACTGTGTTTTATGTATTGGATTAATTTGTTTTTTCCCCACTTCTAAGGAGAACTTGGAGAAACATGTTTATGTAATTTTACTGTATCCACACAGTCTCTGCTAAGCTGGATTGTGTGTGGCACATTGTAGCTATATAGATGAGCACTATCAGCATTGTTCCTCATGCTTTATCACAAACACTGGTATAACTGTATAGGTACATGTCTGTATAGATGTCAATAATTAAGGCTGACACTACTATGAATATGAAAGAGTAGGAAATTCACTACGGTCTGGTCTCTAATTTTGTATGAGCAGGAAAGAGGCAAGTACATATTCCCAATAATACAGTGTTACTATAGTCCCTTTTAAATTAGTAAAAAAATGTGGTGCTTTATGCATTTATTGTCATTGAGCAGCATTTGTTGTGTATAAAGATTCCTGATGATCACACTGTGACTGTCCTGAGTTACATGCTTAAAGCAACTTAAATTGCTTATGGAATTGCTATTTATTGGTCCAAGTGTTGTCATGGTGGTTGACTGCATGTGTTATGGAACATTGTACCAGAAAATGATTTAATACATATGGATTTGGGAATATTGGTGCTAACTCCTTTTTCCTGGCACAATCTAGTAGTTGCTTTTATCATTTCATCCTTTACTGTTGCATGGTATTGTCCCTTTAAGGTCTTAAATGTTTCTTCTGCTGTTCTCTGTGCAGTCAACCTACCCTGACTATTATTACAATGAAAGTTATTCAAAATTGTCTCACTTTGACACGGAGTGTCTTTATACCACTTTCAGCTATGTTATTTGTGTCGATTTATTTGATTTTAGATGGTTCCTTTCAAGGTTTAGTTCAAAAAGCAGATTTGAGGAAGTGTATTAAGGCTGCGCTACCACTAGTAAATCTCCCCTTGTGCCGCCCTAAAGGATGCAGTATAAACTCCTTGTACGTGGATCTAATAGTGTTATTGGGCACCCTGGGGGAAGTCTTTGTGATGTCACTGCAATGACATTGTAGGATTTTCTCTTGAAACGAGGACGCACTGTGTTGTGTGGAGCTAGGGATTGCGTGAGCACGCGGAAACTGCATCTCCTTGCTGTCATTGATAGGCTGACTGTTCTCGAAGATGACACCATTCTGTGCCTGCCATGTTGTGTCAACTACTTTGCGACCATAGACATAAAATAGCAAATAAATGACGCTACTGAAGCCTTGGGGTGGAAGCTAATAATACATCATTATTTGCATTGCAGGGATCCGGCCTCACAAGTGCAGAGAGTGCGACATGTCATATGGGACGGCAGCAGATCTACTGCGCCACACAAGATCTGCACATACATTTGAGAAACCCTTTCAGTGTTGCTACTGCGATTATGCAAGTGTGGAGGTATGTGCACATTGACAACATAATACTGTGTTATTACATAACTTTTTCTGATGTCAGAAATTCTAAGAACAATGGAACTGTTTCTCATTACTGAACTCTGCCTGGATGTCAAATAACAAGCAGTCTTTGCATGACCTCCTTTCCCTTTAACTTGGCTTCATCCATTGTATTTATTTTTGTTTGTATGATGTTTAACACACTTCCGGGGTGCTACATATAAAAGATGTTTCTGCTTTTGTATCTGGAGAAATGGCTGGCTCATTGATTATTAAAGCTGCGTTACCACCTAGTAAAGTCTCCCTTTTTGCCACCACTAAAAGATGCAGATAAAAACATGGTTCTCAACAGCTTGCAAAAGAGGAATTGAAAGTCCATCAAAAAATGTTTCTTTTTCCTTCCTTTCTCTTATCAAATAGAAAAAGTTGCTCAATGGTAATTGTTTAATGATGAAAACATTGTCTGATACTAGTTGGATGTGAGTTGAGCTGCTTGTTGCAGCTGATTGGGCCGCTGACAAGCTTCTTACCATTTGATACACTCTATTTGGAAGTGAGCCGTTTATTACAGCTGATGACGATCGGGATTACTCTTTGACACGCTGACTCGCCTCCTACTATCTGGTAGGAGTATAATCGTCTATATCAGGATTTTAGATTTGAGTTGTTTAGGATGTTTTGTTTTTATGCTTTTTAATAAATTATCTGGAGGTAATACACTAGATGTGATTTCTATTTCCCTACATATTGTCTGATAACGGATCAATGGGGAATGAATACATGGATGAACTTAACATCATTGGAATGAATCCCCTTTTGTGTATGCAAGTCCAATATTGATAGCAATACTTGATGTATGTTTTGTTTGGACTTTACTATCACTTATGGGCGTTACCTTCAAATCTTGCTTTCTTGCAAATCTTAAATTATCGGTGATGAATTATGTTTTGATCCAGTATTTTTTTCTGTTTTTTACATATTTAAACGACATCTGATCTAAATGTTTGGAGGAATCACTGAACACCATTTCAGACAATGTTTTCATCATTAAACAATTACCATTGAGCAACTTTTTCTATTTGATAAGAGAAAGGAAGGAAAAAGAAACATTTTTTGATGGACTTTCAATTCCTCTTTTGCAAGCTGTTGAGAACCATGTTTTTGTCTGTTTGATGCGCCTTCTGTACTTTGATTTATTTATTTGTATGGTTAATGCAGTGGCATTATATTGTGTATTTAGGCTGTCATTAAGCAGGGAGCGCTATAATTGGGAACCTTTGATTATATAAACTAAAAGATGCAGTCAGATTCTGCCTAGATTAACACAGCCTTGAATATGATGACATTGTATCTTTACGATCTTCATTAGAATATGTAAGAATTCCTAACTGTATAATAGTGTGATGTATTTACAGATTGAACCATTTCTTTCATTACTGTTACGCTCATTTTGTAATGTCTCTTTAGGCAAATAGGATGAAAGTCCACATTCGGTCCCACACCGGGGAGCGACCATTTATTTGCAGCCTTTGTCCTTTCGCCACTACTGACACCTTCAAATTGAGAAGACACATGAGAACGCACACAGGTCTGTGAGAAGGGCGATTGGGTTTTCTCCTGGTTTTATTTTGGATACTTTTACTGTGTGTAATACCCTCTTATAGCCTACGCGTGTTATCGTTTGTCTCTATGATTATAACAGATGACTAAACATAACTGTAAGGAATGGAGACAGTGATAACTGCAGGCTACTGTATATAAAGTTATAAAATATTAAATTTCTCTCTCCTACCACTGGGGGACACTGCCAGACATTGGGGTATAGTAGTGGGATTGGGAGTTTAGGCACTAAAAACTCTTTGATTTTTACTCTCCTCCTCTGCTATGCCCCTCCTCTTCTAGATACCTCAGGTTTTTTTTAGTGCCTTAGGAGTTAGGCCAGTTTAGTATAGGCTCCTGCCTATATGTTATTTAGTGATAGTGTTTCACGTTTGTATTTTATTTTTTTCTTAAGGGTGCTTCGCGGGGATCGATCCTAAGTCCCAGAGAGGGGGAATAGTCCTGGGCTTCCTTCACCCTGATCCCCGCGCAAGGTAAGAAGTGGCTGATGCCCGGGTCTTCCTTCACCAGTCTTGCCGGTAGTTCATCCCCTAGAAACGAGCTGTTCGTTGTGGATAGCACCATTAGGGCTTTAGGTGCCCACGGAGGTAGACCTCTTCAGCGGGCCACAGAGATAGGTCGCGCGGGGGAGATCCAGGATCCATCTCTCCCCGCCGACGGACTAGCCGGCAAGCCCCCTCCTCCATACCCCCACTTCCCCTGACAACGAGCAGCGGGGTCCGTTAGCGCTCCCTCCTTATAGAGAGCGGCGCTGCAGGAGGAGGGCATTGACGCACACGCTACCTGGGCACTGTAACAAGCGTGTTGTGGAGAGATTACCGACAGCCATATTATAGATGAGCTGTTCGGTAACTTAGAGAGGAGCAGACATTTTTTTGATGAAGGCGGAGCTGGAGGAGGACCTTCGTTTCCCGCGCTTCTCAGGATCCTGCACAGCGGAGTTGCCATCTTTAGCTCACACCGAGCAGCTGCATGTTGCTTCTCTCCTCTCATTTACCTCTTCTGTGACTGGTATCGTTAAATCCTGTGTTTGTTGTGTACAAAAACATTTTAAACATTCATGGTTGATTGTTCTACCTAGCGGGAGAGGTTAAAAGTTACTGTGGGGCAAATTTGTACCCAGGTATATAGATTTGGCTACAAATTGTGTATTGCTGTAAACAGTTAAGTTTAGACAATAATCATTTATCTGTCTAGTCATAATCAGTTTAGACTATATTTAACCAGTAATGTCTAACAAGGAGTCCTCTGACAGGGGATCCTCTGGAGGGTCTGCATTGTATTTTACTTGTGCCATGTGTAAAATAAAACTTTCAAAAGGACAGCATGACAAAGGTACCCTTTGCGCTGCTTGTGAGACCGGATCTCAGGAGCGTCACGCCCCAGCTCAAACACCGGTAGCCATAGTAGAGCCGCCTTGGGTTAAATCCTTTGCTGCAACTATGGAGAAGTTTACTACGGTGATGTTACAGGCTGCAGAGATACGTCAGAATGTAGTTACAGAGTCTCAGGTATCTCTCACTGCAGGGCAGCGCTCTTCACATGTAGCAGGGGCGAGTGACCAGACAGAATTTGCTGGCACATCCTCAGAGTTCTCTGACTCATAGTGATGATCGCCTACTTGCAGTCTCCCACAGAGCCAAAAGGGTCTCACTGGATGTAAACCAGGGTCGTAGCCCAGGCTCAGATATCCCATCAGATGAGGATGGGAATATAGTCTCGGATACTCAGGAAGAGGACTCGCTGAGTATTATGACCACCTCGGTGGGTAATATTGAAAGCCTGGTGTTGGGTATTAGACATAGCCTTGGTTTTGCTGTCCCTACACCCTCGGCTCCCTCAGGTTTCTCCATTTTCAAAAGGACTAAATCTCAGGTTATGTCTTTCCCACCGTCATCAGAGATGGTACAGATTGTGACGGACGCTTGGTTAAACCCAGGAAAACAGTTCGTTATGCCGGATAGATTTAAGAGTTTTTACCCTCTTGCAACAGAGGATTGTATTAAATGGGAGGCGTCTCCCAAGGTGGACAGACCCATTATCAGGTTGTCCACTTCTTCTGCCATTCCTACCCAGGAGAGAGTATCTCTTAAAGACTCCACTGACAAAAAGTGTGACAATGCGCTCCGGTCCGCATATGTGTCTTCCGGTAGCTTGTTTAGGCCCACTATGGCAATGGCATGGGCAAATAAGGCGGTGCAGATTTGGGCAGAGCAGTTGATCTCGGCCATCCAAAGTAATGCTCCGCTACCTAATCTCCTGGTTCTCGCTGAGCACATTCAGGAGACGGCGGATTATATGGGACAGGCATCCATGGATGCAGTAGCAGTCCATGCCAGAATTGGCGGCCTTATTATGGCGTCATGACGTTCCCTGTGGTTACGTTCGTGGACGACGGATGCTGAATCTAAGAGGTCCTTGGAAATCCTGCCTTTTGATGGAGTCACTATGTTTGGGCCGGAGCTTGAAAAAGTGATTTGAGGTAGCCACAGAAGGTAAGAGTAATATTCTTCCTATGGGCTCTCGTAAACCGCGTCCAGCTCAGTTTCGGTCCTTTCGCTCCTTCTCGCAGGGCCGTGGCGGCCCACCAAGGGGTCAGCCGGCGGTTTTCAGAGGAGGCGGCGGCAGAGGTAGGGGCGCTCCCAGACGGGGAACGTCGCGTCCCAGTGAAAAACCTGCAGCATGACTCCTTGGCCCCCACGCGGGTACCCGTGGTGGGGGCACGGCTTCTTCTCTTCAAGCGCCAGTGGTGGTCGGACGCTTGGATTCAAGGAGTGGTGTCGAAAGGATATTTTATAGACTTAATCCAGTTTCCACCAATAAGGTTCCTTTCCTCACCGGTGCCTGCTTGTCCTCTCAGAAGTCAGGCCCTGCTGGAGGCAGTGGCGAAGCTTCAGGGTGCGGAAGTGGTGGTTCCGGTGGCGGGGCCAGAAAGGGGTCAGGGGTTCTACTCCAATCTCTTCTTGGTTCCGAAGCCGGACGGAACATTTCGCCCTATACTGAATCTCAGGTCCTTGAACAAGCAAGTGATAGTCCAGAGATTCAAAATGGAGTCTCTTCGGACAGTCATTGCAGGGATGGAAGAGGGAGAGTTTCTAGCTTCCATCGATATAAAAGATGCGTATTTACACGTTCCCATATGGGAACAGCATCATCGGTTCCTGAGGTTTGCGGTGAGTTCCGATCATTTTCAATTCAGAGCCCTTCCGTTTGGTCTGGCATCTGCTCCTCGAGTGTTCACAAAAATCATGGCAGTTATGGCAAGTGCCCTGAGAAGAAGGGGAGTCACGATAATTCCATATCTAGACGACCTTCTTTTAAAGGCGAGGTCTGCAGAGATTTTATCCCGCCAGGTTCAGACCACAATGGAGTTCTTGAAGGACCATGGGTGGATTCTGAATGTGCCAAAATCGTCTCTCATCCCAGCTCAGCGTATGCGCTTTCTGGGATTGGTGTTCGACACAATGGTTCAGAGGGTGTTCCTTCCTCAGGAAAAGATCATCGCCCTCCAGCGGAGAACCAGAGTATTATTGGATCGTCCTCGAGTGTCCATGCTCTCTTGCATGAAACTTCTAGGAACTATGGTGTCAGTGTACGAGGCAGTTCCGTTTGCCCAATTTCATTCCCGGTCTCTTCAGTTGGAAATTCTCCGGAAATGGTCGGGGTCACAGGAACGGTTGGACAGACAGTTCATTCGACAGTCTCCGTTAACTCGACTGTCATTAACGTGGTGGCTCTCCACGAGCAAGCTAAGCAAAGGTCAGACCCTCATCAGGCCTCTGGACCTTAATGACCACGGACGCAAGTCTTTCGGGTTGGGGAGGAGTCACGGGACCGTTAAGGTTTCAGGGACTCTGGTCTCCCCAGGAGTCGGCTCTTCCCATAAACATATTGGAGTTGAGAGCTGTGCTCAAGACTCTGTTAAAAGCTCAGTGGTTTCTGGAAGGAAAACACCTGCAGATACAGTCAGACAATGCCACGGCTGTGGCTTACTTGAATCATCAAGGAGGAACTCGCAGCAAGGTAGTCATGCAAGAGGCTGCCAAGATTCTAATCTGGGCGGAACATCACATTCCCCAGATATCGGCGGGATATATCCCGGGAGTGGACAACTGGGAAGCCGATTTCCTAAGCAGGGAGAAAGTTCATCCAGGGGAGTGGTCCCTGTGCAAAGAGGTATTCGCTCTTCTAGTTCAGAAATGGGGTCTACCAGAAATAGACCTCATGGCTTCCAGACTGAATTGTCAGGTCCCTCGGTACTGTGCAAAGTCCCAGGACCCTCGAGCATACGCAGTAGACGCCATGGCAATTCCGTGGCGCTTCAGGCTGGTGTATCTGTTCCCACCTTTTCCGATGCTGTCTCGCGTCCTGAAAAAGCTAAAAAGAGAACGCGTTCGGGCAATATTGGTAGCCCCTCATTGGCCTCGCAGGGTGTGGTTCTCAGACATTCTGGGAATGTCAGCAGATCAGCCGTTTCGTCTGCCCATGCGCGCAGACCTGCTAGTTCAGGGCCCTCTTCATTATCTCGATTTAGATCGGATGGCTTTGACGGCGTGGCTGCTGAATCCTTAGTTCTTAAGGCTAAGGGTTTTTCGTCACGAGTTATTGCGACCATGATTAGGGCAAGAAAGTCATCTTCTGCGGCTATTTATCATAGGATCTGGAAGGTTTATATCCTTTGGTGTGAATCCAAGGGTTTCCATACTTCCAGGTTTAGCCTTTCTAGACTGTTGGCTTTTTTGCAGGAGGGCCTGGATAAGGGACTCAGACTGGGTTCCCTTAAAGTTCAGGTGTCTGCACTGTCAATTTATTTTCAGCGAAAATTGGCACTTCTGATTGAGGTTCAGACCTTTTTACAAGGAGTCCTTCATATTCAACCCCCATTTTCTCATCCGGTAGAACCTTGGGACTTGAATTTAGTGTTGAGGGCTCTTTGTCTTCCTCCATTCGAGCCCCTTCATACCGCAGAACTGCACCATCTGTCTTGGAAGACGGTTTTTCTTCTAGCTATATCTTCAGCTAGGACGGTGTCGGAATTAGCAGCACTCTGTTGTAGTTCTCCATTTTTGGTGTTTCATGAAGACAGAGCGGTGTTACGTACTAAACCTTCCTTTGTTCCAAAGGTAGTGTCTAGGTTCCATCTCAACCAGGAGATTGTGGTTCCGGCATTTCGTCCGGAATTGTCGTCTTCAACTGACTCTGTTGATTACGATCTTCAGCTACTGGATGTGGTTAGGGCTCTCCGGTGCTATGTGGACCGCACAGCCTCTACTCGTAAAACAAAGGATCTGTTTGTTTTATACAACGTCAAGAAGCGTGGTTGGCCGGCGTCTAAACAGATTATTGCTCGGTGGATTACTTCCACTATTAGTCTGGCTTATGTCCAAGCTTCTCAGCCAGTTCCTCAGATGCTTAGGGCTCACTCGACCAGGGCTGTTGGTGCATCCTGGGCGGCACGCCATGGGGCTTCGGCTGAACAACTGTGCAAAGCTGCCACTTGGATGTCTGTTCATACTTTTGTAAAGTTTTACAGATTGCAGGCTTTCGCATCTTCTGATGCGAGCTTTGGCAGAAAAGTATTACATGCAGCCGCTCCAGAGCATTCCCTCCCATGAAGCTGCTTTGGTATGTCCCCAATGTCTGGCAGTGTCCCCCAGTGGTAGGAGAGAGAAAAGAGGATTTTTACTTACCATAAAATCTATTTCTCTTTCTCCACTTGGGGACACTGCGCTCCCTCCCTTGCTCTGTAGACGATCTGTTTATGAATGTTTATGATTTGGGCAGCTCCTTATAGTACACTTGGTTAGTCAAAACTGAGGTATCTAGGAGAGGAGGGGAGTAAAAAAATGAAAGAGTTTTTAGTGCCTAAACTCCCAATCCCACTACTATACCCCAATGTCTGGCAGTGTCCCCAGTGGAGAAAGAGAAATAGATTTTACGGTAAGTAAAAATCCTCTTATAAATATGCTTAATTTCCTCACTTCCCATTGGATTAAGCAGAATATATTTTTTGTCTTTATGCTAAATAAATGTCTTGCTTTGTTTTCTAGGTGAGAAGCCCTACACATGTCACTTATGTCAGGCCAAGTTCACACAGAACACCAGCATGAAAATGCACATTTTGAGGAAGCATACAGAGAACTTGCCCAAGGAACATTGCCCTATATGTAATGCTGCCCTGTTTGGGAAGAATGACGTACGTAAGTATTTTTACTGACCATTTAAAGTGACGTTCCTGAAAGTAATGGGGTTTGTGAATAAAGGAAGATACGTTATTAGAGGATGGTAAGATATCTAAAACTGCTGGAGAGTTCCACATAACACACAGATAAAAAGCTTTATGAAATGTTTCATAAAAGTGCAAAAACATATCGCCATTTGGTTTCCCATGCTAAATTAAATGATCGTTACAACTTTCTATATTTTTTTTAAAATGTTTACTTTATTAAACAAGAGACACAATAAAAAAAAATAATCAGGTGAGGAAAGTTAAGAGCTTAATACATGCTTATTTGTTCATCCTCAAACAATGGACTCCTCTTCTCCCCTTTTTGCTCCTTCCTACTATTTTTTTCTAGTGTTTTGCACAGAACCTTTTGCCCTTTTTTTTTTACTTTATTACCACTACTACATATTTAGGAATTGTGGCAGGGATGTGCCTGATACCCCCTCCATCTGCTTGCTCACAAAATGGATTTCCATCAACCTCATAGCATCTTTCAGCTGCGGGTCAAATGGACCTTTGGCTGTCTAGGGTGAGGAGGGGGATATTATGGGTTTTCATGCCTGCAGCATTTATGGTTCTCACAAACTATTACTAAAGTGTTGCAGGCCAGGAGGGCTTCCCCCAGACTCTTGGGTATTCAGAATCATTATTTATTTCACTTTATTTCATTGCATGCCTCATCTCTTGAGAAAAGCGGCAGAACCACAGGATTTTTCCCTTTCTAAAGTGACATTTGCAGTGGATCAAATATGCCTGTGGGGATTGGCACAAGTATTCAGTATTCTCCAGTGTCTTTTCTAGACTGACAGATGGATAGTGTGGGGTCAGGGAGGAGGTTCTCCACATGATACATACGTTACCAATAGGATTACTTATCAAACAGCATGTCAAGTATAGCAGCAGAGTTGATCCTCTAGCAGCATCTTCCTGTTGCAAAGTTACACCGTAACACCGGCTGCCTGGAACAGGCTGCTGCTCTCCTCAGACCAGCTCCATTTCATTGAAGTGCTCTTTTTTGTAAACTCAATTTCTGAGAGGATGTGTTTGTCACTCTGGGACCCATAACTCGGACTGTATGACAACTAGGCCCTCACAATACCTTGCATTGTAACTTCTAGAGAAAGATCACTCTGACAATGACTGAATCTGATTGGTGAAGCCTGTTCTGGTATCGGTGAGTGTATATCCTCATTGGAGGGGATTTTAGAATCTTCAGCTAGGCCCTGCAGAAGCCAGAGCCTGCAGTGGTCAAATTCTGGGCCTGAACTGCATAAAATTATTAGTTAGGCCCTTTTCTCCCGTTTATGCATCCAAATTTAGAGGTCTTCAAGTTCTGTAATTTCACTTCTCAGGAAAAGTTGGAGGTGTGATCATTCTAGTCCCGGTGGAGCAGATTGGGTTGGGTTTCTATTCAGTTCTTTTATTGGTACAGAAACCAGACAGAACTTTGAACCTAAAATCTCTAAACACCTAGCATTGTAGTGACAAGTCCATGGTGAAGTCTCTGAGATCAGTCATAAACAACATAAAGTGTAACAAGTTCATGGTGTCCATGGACTTCAAGCATGTGTCCTAGTGTTTCCTGATCTGGGAAGGTCATCACGTCCTTCCCAGACTCACAGCCAAGTCTCATCATCATCAATTTTAGGCTCTACTGTTTTTGGTCTGGCAACAGCACCAAGATCAGGGCAGTTATGGATGCTTTTTTGAGGGCAAGGGTGGTGATCATAAATCCTTACTGGGACAAGCTGTTAATCAAGGCAAGATTCTTGTCTTTATACCCAACTTAACTTGTTAAGTGCCAACTCTTACTTCCCCCTTACTCAACCCCATGGTAGCAGTGTCCCCCAGAAGGGATCAGAGAAACAGATTTATCGTAAGTATATAAATCCTATTTTTTTTTCCTTATGGATGCCACATTCCTGTTACCTTTTCATTTGGACATGGCATCTATTTTTCCAGTGCCAAATCTGAGTATTGGATATCTTTGTAATCATCTGCAACTGGATGTAGACTTTAGTACTCCACTTAATTGTGACAGTATTTTAGAAAGGAGTAATACATTGCTTGGCTATGTTTATATTACTGAATACATAGTGCACGCACCACAACAAGGGCGGTAGTAGCCGACTTGCCCACAGCAAATGTCAATGCAATACCCATACTTTTGCATTCTGTCATAGTATGGAAACTGAAAACCATTCACAAATACCAAAGTCTGTCAGCTTATATTTTTAGGTCTAAATGGTGTGTAACTTGTAGCTTGGGCATTTTGAAATCTGTTTGGTAACATATTGTTTGCAGAGGTTCACATCCGCAAGCAGCACACCTACTTGGAAACTCCGCTGAAGTGTCGCTTCTGCCCTGAAACGTTTCATGAGCGTTACATTCTCCGGCAGCATCAGCTGAGCCACAGGAATGAGGTGCAAGTAGCAATAAAATCTGGGAAACAAAACACAAAGACCGACCACAAGAATGTGAGTAAACTGCTTTCACAACTCAAATATATTATATATACTTATATATTTTATATCCGAATATCTCTTAAACTATGGGTAGTTGGACATTGCTGCTCTATGCAAAATTCTGTAAGATGAGTCTGGAGAGAGGAACAGAAACTGGGTAAGGGTAAGGGGATATTGCACAAATTATAATGTCAAGTTAAAGGGGCACTCGCGAAGATACAATTTTGTTTCTACATCAGCATAACATGTGTTAATTGATATATTGGTTGAATAGGCTCAATAATGTAAGTATAATTACTTGAAATAGAAAAGATGAAAGAAAAATACCCAAAACTATTTTTTTTGGGGGGGGGGGGGGGGGGGGTGAGGGGTAGATAAGTAAACCTTGTTTTATACATTGCTTAGATTGTTATAATATGGTAGTGCAGTGTGTGTGGTCTCTTTTATGTACATTTTTTTTTTCTATTATCTGCTGATAGGTGGATGGACAAGATTCGGAAACAAAAGATGAATTTGCATGGAACTTTGTACCGACGAATGGGGAGACGCAGTTGTATTTGAAGATTGACGGGAATGAGCAGTCTGGCACTGTGACTGAATTACACAGCATCCCCATGCAGGTGGAGGATGGCAGCATTGTACAAGCTATAGTGGTGCAGAGCGCTGACCAGATGAACACTGAAGTGTATGAAGTTCAGGATCTGGGACAAGTTCTGCAGCCACTGGTGGGTCCTCACTCCTCTGAACCCATAGTCATAGCCATGGACCCTTCTACCATTATTCAGCCCACACAGAGTGGATTGGAGCAGGTATGTGGACATGGCAATTAAACAATGTCACACTAGTGTTTGATAATACAGACAACATACTGAATACGTTTTCTAGAAGATATTTCATCATCAGTTATTTATGACACCACTAATTCTGCAGCGCTGTATCATCAGTGTCACATCAGTGTCTGCCCCTTTGGAGCCTACACTCTAAATTCCCTAACATTTTTGCACTCCACATTGAACTTCCTAAAGGTTTTGCCAGTATTAGACAATTTGGGATAATGTGTATTTGAAAAACACCAGAACCATGTTGTGGCATTTTGTTACTTGCATCTAGTCAGCTCTGCCAAACACTGATTATTTTTCTTTCAGTGCATGGCCTGAAGTAGAGCAGACGCAACACTCCCACTTATAGACACTGTTTCATCTATGTTAGGGCTCTTCAGTGCAGGCTATTTTTTTCTCCTCCACATGCAAAGTGCTTTAGAGACAACCTAATTGGAATAATGAAGAGTAGCTTCATACTGTACCTAACATATTTCTTGTGGGGTTTATAATTCCTATATTGTGTTCTCTATTTGAAGAGCTTGAACCCTGAGTGTAGCCTCCAGGAAACGGACACTTCTGAGCCCCCAATAACAGCCAGGAAGGGAAAGAGGATTCAACTAGTCACCCCGGAAGAACAGATGGGTAAGAATGTTCTCTCTTAATGTAAACTAATGTTTAATACAGAAACTGTTAACTAGATTTAATTAATTTTTATCAGATACAGTGATGGGTCTGACCTCCATGTGTAGTTTTATAAAAGGTAATCAAAGGTTTTGCTGTGTTATAGAATATCAGATAGGGATGTGTGTGTGTGTGTATACATTATTACACACTATATTAGCTAAAAATAATCTGTTAATTTATGATTTAGGGTTTAATTTGTTAAATCGGCAAATGTTTAACAATTAAACTGGCGGTTGTACAATTATGTTGCAGTGTGTTTCCCATTTATTCTCAAGACTAGGGGTAAGCAGTGGACTAGTTTAGAAAGAATTTCTGATGTTCGAAACGGACACATCTCGGCTTTTCAGATGCACTATTTCCCAGATTTTATTTGTGAAAGACTTAATAGGAAAGCTGGGGTTATGAGAGGAACATAAGGAGGAAATTCCCTGTTTGAATATAGAGGCACTGCTCCAGTCTGGGGAAAGGGTTAAGGGCCACCGTTGGATCCGTAGCTATTTATAAAGGTCCCGTTTTTAAACATGGCTCCTATAGAGCTGTGGTGCCTTCTTCCTCCCAACAGTTAAGGTTAATATCTGGGGTCACTATGCTGAGAGGGAGAGGTCGTAAACAAGAATATTGAGGTCATTGCTAAATTTGGCCCAAATTTTGATGGAGATGCAAGGCCAAGTACAGGTACGAGGCAGGGTCTGAGGTTCTGAAGAATGCGGAGCAGGAGCCCTTGTGAGCCCACCACATATCGATTTGCTTTGTGCTAGTAGTTGGGTAAAGTTGGGTTCATGCATGTTTGGTCAATTATTTGAAATTTTAATCCCCAAACCCTTAATATGTTTGGATTGCCAGGTCAAGGGGCATTTTTCTAGTACAGGTTTGACTCTTGCAAAACCGAAATGCTCACCATAAATATTTGCGAGGCTAATTTTTCCTTTGTAATAGGCAGTCAGGCTCCAGGCACCAGCTTCTAAAACTGGTGAAAAGAAAATAATTTTAACTTGCACATATCTGACTGGTCACTAGAAAACGTCGCACCTTTCAATGTCGTCCCTTTCATTCTAGAAAAAAAAAAAAAGCTACAATATGATGATGTTGTGGTTTTGGTAACCTCCTATTACTAATATGCCTTTCATTCTGACAGAGGTAAAGCTACACCGATGTAAAGACTGTGATAAAGCGTTTGCGACCGGCGTAGAGCTCCTCAAGCATAAGAAATATCATAAGCCAGAAAACCTGTTTAAGTGTCCTTTTTGTGAACATGAGACCACAGAGGTATGTAGATGTGGCAGAGTTTGCACTAAAATGTGATTCATGCTCCATTGTAACTGAAATTTATAATGTTTCTTTTCCCTTTATATACAATCTATGTACTGGACAAAACTTGTCATGTTGTATTTGTTTAGTGGGGCGTTCCTATAAAACTTAAGGCGCTGTAATGATTGTCCTTGAAAGACTGTTCTTTCCTGAAACTTGTGCAAATTTTGTGGGATGAGACATTTTCTGGGCAACAGGATTTTATTGTATCTTTTGTTTGTGTAGGCCGTTGATCTGATACTGCATGTCCAGGTTCATGGTGATAATCGTCCATTTAGTTGTGAGCACTGCAGCTTCGCCACCACTGATTCCTTCAAGCTGTCCAGACACATGAGGACACACACAGGTCAGTGAGGGCTGGGAATCATTTTAGTACTTGCCAGATACAACTATACTATTTCCTGTCTGTCTGCCAGCAAACTCTTATTCTATCCACTTTCTTTTTCACTTCTGTTCTCACATCTCAGGAATGAGAAATACACTATATGGACAAAAGTATTCAGATGCTTGACCATTACACCAACAGAGACTGTAATGACATTGTATTCAAATACATATACTTTAATATGAAGTTGGTCCCCCCTTTTTGCAGCGATAGCAGCTTCCACTCTTCTTGGAAGGCTTTCCACAAGATGTTGGAGTGTTTTTCTGTGGGAATTTGTGCCCATTCATTCTGTAGAGCATTTATGAGGTCAGGCACTGATGTTGGAAGAGAAGGCCTGGCTCGCAATCTCCGTTCCAGTTCATCCTAAAGGTGTTCGATATGGTTGAGGTCAAGTTCTATGCGGGCCAGTCAAATTCTTTCACACCGAACTCATCAAACCATGTCTTTGTAGTCCTTGCTTTGTTTATTGGGGCACAGTCAGGTTGGAATAGAAATGGGTAATCCCCAAATAGTTGCCACAAAGTTGGAAGCATAGCATTCCAAAATGAAGCATTAAGATTGCTCTTCACTGGAGATAAGGAGCGTAGACCAAACCATGAAGAACAGCCCCATACCATTATCCCTCCTCCACCAAACTTCACAGTTGGCATAATGCAGTCAGACAAGTAACATTTTTCCAGCATCTGCCAAACCCAGACTCGCCCATCTGGCTGCCAAACAGTGAAGCGTGATTCATCACTCCACAGAACACGTTTCCACTGCTCCACAGTCCATTGTCGGTGTGCTTTACACCACTCCATCCGACGCTTAGTACTGGTCTTGGTGATGTGAGGCTTGCATGCAGATGCTCGGCCATGGAATCCCATTCCATTAAGCTCCTGTTGCACAGTTTTTGTGCTTACATTAATGCCGGTGGAAGTTTCGAACTTTTCAGCTATGAAATCAGCAGAGCATCGGGGACTTTTATGAGCATTAGCAGTCGTTGATCCCGCTCTGTGATTTTACGTGGTCTTCTTCGGTCTTTCTTCTTCGTGGCTGAGTTGTTTGTTCCTAAATGCTTCTACTTTCTAATAATATCACTTGCAGTTGACTGGAGTATCCAACAGGGACGAAATTTCACGAACAGTCTTATTGCAAAGGTGGCATCCTATCACAGTACTACGCTTGAAGTCACTGAGCTCTTCAGAACGACCCATTTTGTATCACAAATGTTTGCAAATGGAGACTGCATGACTAGGTGCTTGATTTTATACACCTCTGGCAACGGGTCTGATTGAAGCACCTCAATACAATAATTAACAGTTGTGGCCAAATACTTTTGTCCATATAGTGCATGAGCAGTTAGTTTCTCAGAGATTATAAGGGGTTTATAGACATTGAATGATTGTTTTGTTTGTGACTAGTTGTGCTATTAAACTGCATTTTGTTTGACATGGATATTGGATAGTGATTATTGAGATTTTTTTTAGTGATTGATAAAGATCTAGTTATAGGACTTAATCTACAATATATTTTTATTTTGGTAAACCTTTTAAGGTCATTTTATTTTCTCTTTCATCCAGTCTGGGGGACACTGCTTACCATGGGTTGTGGAGAGAGCTTGGCGAGTTGGCACCTAACTAGTTAACTTTAGTACTGCCGACAGACCCCTCCCCTCTACAATCCCCCTGCCACCTCTTGTTCAGTTTTTTTTAGGTGCCCGCGGAGTTGGGCAGTGTTTTTTAGTGCTTAGTATAAATTTATATACTTTGATTTTATTCTTTTATTTTTTAACTTTCTGTTACAGGTGGCAATGCTGGAGTGTGTTCTACTATAGAGAACACACTCACAGCTGAGCAGCGCAGGCACTCCCCTGTCAGATGAGAGCCAGCGGCTCTCACTGACAGGGACAGGAGGAACGGGTGTCTGAATTGGTAGTGACAAGCGGTCTCGCGGACCGCTGTCACTCCTGGAGCCTCCCCGATAACCGGCGCTGCCACTGCAGGCATAGAGCGCCGGTTATCGAATGTTTCAGTTGGCGGTGGCCATCTTGGATTTCGGGAAGGAGATCCTAAGGAGAAGGCTATACCTGGATCCCCCCTCATGCATAGGAGGGGGCATCGGGTATTATCCGCTGCGGAGACCTCCCCTGGAGGTCTCCACTACTCTGCTACAAAAATACCTTTTATTTTTTAATCGGCCACAGAATCGCTGCAGAAGCAGCATTACTGAAGGGGGGGAGTTAACACATAGAGCTCCCCCCTCCTTCCTGAGAGAGAGATGGTTTGTCCCAGTCTTCTGGCGCCAAGGAGAAGCCCGGGAACAGGGAACAGATCTGAGGGAGCAGGCACCAGGATACTGCTGTTGGACTTCTCCCCTATTTTGGCCTATGGGCTAAGTATCTGTTTTATTTAAACACATATTCTGTGTTGCTGTGTACAATTGAGCTAGTAGGGATAATTTTATAGTTCTCCTACCTGGTTAAATTTTAACTTGTGTTTAAAATATTACAAGTACAACTTTTATATCTAGATTAGTTGATTCTTGTAGTTATTTTCCCTCTACACACACATATCTCTCTCTCTCTCTCTCTACTCAGAAAAAAAATATTTTTTTCAGTTTAAATCTGTCTGTTTGGTGTGCCTTCCTTTATAAAAATGTCAGATAAGGGAAAGGGAGCTATGGCAAAATATTTCACATGTTCAAAATGTCATGTAAAATTACCTTGTGGGCAGAAGGACCCGTTGGCGCTCTGCTCTGTTTGTGATGTAGGAGTCCCCCCAGCGCAATCCCAAAAGGTGGCAGCCCCTCCATCGGAGGAACCGGCCTGGGTGGCCTCCCTGACACAGTCGGTTTCCTCTTTAGCCCACATGGTTTCTCAATCCAATCAATTGTTGGCTAGTGTGGCAACTTCGGTGGCTAATAATCCTAGTACACCGTCGGCCCTCCCTGTTTCCTCTGGTTCTGGTGGAACGTCCATACCAGGACCTTCCTCACTACAGACGGACCAAGCCCCTGTTCCCACAGAGCCGCCATGGTCCGCAGCTTTTTTAAAGGGTTTGAATAAACTGAACCAGTTACTCGAATCCCCGAACATTCCGCCTGCTAGAAGAAAGCGGCTTAGATCTGATAATACCCTTATGGTCCTTTCAGATTCTGAGGAGTTTTCAGAGGAAGAGGGGGAAATTAACTCTGATTCTGACCAGGTTATACCTTTGGGACAGGATGAAAGCTCTAAGAACCAATTTATTAACGATTTGGTTTTAGCAGTAAGACAGGCGTTGGACCTCCCAGAACCGGAGGATCCGATTCCTAGAGACAGAAATCTTTTTAAGAAGGCCAAAAGAAAGGCTAGCCGTTTTCCCCCTTCCGTAGAACTTAAAGATATTGCAGAAGGAGCCTGGAAACAGCCTGAGAAAAGCTTCACTGTTCCCAAAAGATTTTCTTCCTTGTATCCATTGCAGGAAGAGGATGTGGTTCGCTGGGAGAGTATTCCAAAAGTGGATATTCCTATAGCCCGTTTGGCCAAGCACACCTTACTCCCAGCCCCAGGTTCTGCATCTCTGCAAGATGTCAATGACCGCAGGGTAGAATCCCAGCTGAAATCTATATCTGCGGCTGCGGGTTCTTCCTTTAGGCCCACATTTGCTTCAGCTTGGGTTGCTAAAGCCATGGAAGCATGGGCAGACCAGCTAGCAGAAGCCTTACAGGACTCCGAGTTACTCCCCCTGGCTTTGCATTTGAAGGAGGCATCGGGGTACCTGTACGAGGCGGCCCAGAACACAGCGGCTGTATCTTCTTCTATTCAGGCTGCATCTATCTCAGCAAGAAGAATGTTATGGCTGAAATCCTGGGAAGGCGATGCTGAACCAAAAAGGTCCATGGAAACCATTCCTTTCTCAGCAGCAGGTTTGTTCGGCCCGGAGTTGGATACCCTGATTTTACAGGCAACAGGTGGCAAAATCACTTCCTTGCCTGTATTTCCTAGCAGGAGCAGAAACCCTAGGGTCAGCTCCTTTCGTCAGCCCTTTTGGGGGACCTCCTTTCCTAAAGGACAGTCCTTTAGAGGCAGACAACCCAATTCTCGAGGCTCCTCAGCCAAGGGGAGATCCTCGTTTGCAGCTAGGCGCCAGGCCTCCAAGGCCCAGGAGAAGCCTACGTCCTGACGACCACTCTGTTATTCAGGGGGCGCCAGTGGGGGGACGTCTGTCTTTGTTTCAGGAACAATGGGCAGAGTCCTCCCAAGATACTTGGATTCGGGGTATTATATCCGAGGGGTACAGAATAGACCTGTTAGGCCCGGCTCCACATCGTTTTTTCCAGACTCCGCTACCCCGAGATCCTTTAAGAAGACAGGCTATACAGGATTGTGTCGCCTCTCTTCTTTCTCAAAAAGTTATCTGCAGGGTTCCAGATTTCCAGAAGGGACAGGGGTTTTATTCGAACCTGTTTCTGGTCAAGAAACCGGATGGCTCCTTTCGTCCCATCCTAAATTTAAAGGGCCTCAATGTGCACTTAAGGGTGGACAAGTTTCGTATGGAATCCCTAAGGTCGGTAATAAACGGCTTAGAGAAGGATCAGTTTATGGCGTCCGTAGACATAAAGGACGCATACCTCCATATTCCTATATGGATTCACCATCGGTCTCTCATAAGATTCTCGGTGGGATCCTTCCACTATCAGTTTCGGGCCCTCCCCTTCGGCCTCTCAACAGCGCAGAGGGTTTTCATGAAGGTCATGTCAGTTATGGCAGCATGTCTTCACCTTCAGGGAGTCCAGGTCGTGCCTTATTTGGACGATCTGCTCATCAAATCCTCCTCAGAGATTTGCTTACGTCATCACTTGTCCCTCACCTTGGTGGTTCTCGAGGGCCACGGATGGCTGATCAATTTAAAGAAATCCCAGATGGTTCCATGTCAATGCATGTTTTTTCTAGGCCTCATCATGGACACCAGCCAGCAAAAGGTGTTCCTGCCTGTGGAGAAGATCGCTTCAATTCAAAGCATAACATCCCAGGTCTTGTCTTCCCCCAGCCCCTCAATGCACTTGTGCATGCGGCTGCTGGGAAAGATGGTGGCCTCCTTCGAGACCATCCCCCTTCGGTTGAGCCCATTCTCGTTGTTTCCAGTGGGATCTGTTGACAAAATGGTCAGGATCCCACCTACGCTTTGATCTCCAGATGATCTCTCTATCCCCGAGGACGAGAGAATAACTCCAGTGGTGGCTGATTCAGGATCACATGATAGTGGGCAGGTCCTTCGCTCCATGGTCATGGATCATAGCCACAACAGACGCCAGCCTGACAGGTTGGGGGGCGGTAATCCTACACCTCAGACTCCAGGGCATTTGGTCGGTTCAGGAGTTGACCCTGTGTATAAACGTGCTGGAATTGAAGGCTATTCTTTTAGCCCTCCGGGGGGCCCAGTGCCTCCTTCAGGGCTACCCTGTCAGAGTTCAGTCCGACAATGCCACGGCAGTGGCATATGTCAACAGACAGGGAGGAACCAGGAGTGTAGCTGCAATGAATGTTGCAGCTCAAATCTTGATTTGGGTAGAACAATATGTTCCAGCAATATTCATTCCAGGAATAAGAAATTGGGAGGCCGACTACTTAAGTCGAAATCAGATGATGCCAGGGGAGTGGTCACTCCATCCGGAAGTGTTCCAGACCCTGGCTCAGAAGTGGGGTCTTCCAGGATATAGATCTCATGGCCTCCAGACACAACAGGAAGGTTCACAGATTTTGCGCAAGGGCAAGAGACCCCTTAGCGGTGGCAGTAGACGTTATGACGATGTCATGGGACTTCAGGTGGGGATACCTGTTCCCTCCGATTCCCATGCTTCCTCGTCTGCTCAGACGAGTAAAACAGGGAGGTCTGCCAGTAATTCTAATAGCTCCCTCATGGCCGCGCCGAGTCTGGTACGCAGACATACTCTCTATGGCAGAAGGTGTGTGGTTTCGTCTTCCATCTCGAGATGACCATCTTCTGCAGGGTCCCTTCCGTTACCAGAATTTACCTCAACTCACTTTAACGGCATGGCTGTTGAAGCCAGCCTCTGGAGGGCTAGAGTCTTGTATATTCAGCCTCCCTATGTTTTGCCTACAGAGCCGTGGGATCTCAACCTGGTGCTGGACATGCTTAAAGGGCCTCCCTTTGAGCCTTTACTTGTGACCGATTTGAAGTGGTTGACCTGGAAGGTCCTCTTTCTTCTGGCTATTGCATCTGCGCCTAGGGTTTCAGAATTAGGTGCTCTGTCTTGCCGGGAACCATATCTAGTTTTCCACGAAGACAGAGCAGTGTTAAGAACCCTCCCTTCCTTTGTTCCTAAGGTAGTTTCGGCTTTCCATCTGAACCAGGAAATTGTAGTTCCGGTTTTTTCTCCCTCTTCCCATTCGGATTCAGATTCTATGGAAAAGTTAGATGTGGTTAGGGCTCTCCGCATTTATGTAAAAAAAACTTCTCAAGTGAGGCGTACTGATTCCTTGTTCGTTCTGTATGATGCCAATAAGAGAGGCTGGCCAGCCTCAAAACAGTCCATTGCAAGATGGATTACGGCTACCATTAAGCAGGCTTACATAAAGGCTAACCGTCAGGTGCCAGAGAGACTTACGGCCCATTCCACCAGATCGGTAGGGGCGTCATGGGCAGCGAGAAATGGGGCTTCTGCAGACCAGCTTTGCAGGGCAGCCACCTGGTTCTATGTCCACACCTTTACAAAGTTTTACCAGTTTAATGTATTTGCTTCTGCGGATTCAAATTTCGCTCGTAGTGCTTTACGACTTGGGCTTTCAGAGTAGTCCCACCCTTTAGGGGCTGCTTTAGAACGTCCCCATGGTAAGCAGTGTCCCCCAGACTGGATGAAAGAGAAAAGAGGATTTATGTACTTGCGTTAAATCCGTTTCTCTGATTCCGTTTGGGGGACACTGCGATCCTTCCCTTCTGCTTTTCTTTTGTGTGCTCTTGTTTGACTGCCCTTTTCTCCTTGGGCTTTTTAATTAACTGAACAAGAGGGGGCAGGGGGATTGTAGAGGGGAGGGTTCTGTCGGCAGTACTAAAGTTAACTAGTTAGGTGCCAACTCCCCAAGCTCCCTCCACAACCCATGGTAAGCAGTGTCCCCCAGACGGAATCAGAGAAACGGATTTAACGTAAGTACATAAATCCTCTTTTCTCCTTCATCCTTTCTGGGGGACACTGCTTCCATGGGGTTGTATGAGGGACATGGTGTAGGCATTCAAATAGTTAACTTCCTGCCAACAGGTTATATCGCCTCTACAACCCTGTGCAAACATCAGTGTGTTTTGAGTGCCAGAGGAGTAGGACACCCACACCTTCTCCCAAATCGGTGTTGGCACGGATTCACGCGCTTGCTTGTCTGCGGAGATCCCAGCGTTGAAATGGAGATGATGAAGACTGGGGGTACTCACTTCCTCTCCTGCCCCTTTAACAAACAGCAGCAGGGCTGGATGTGAACTTGAGCCTTGTCGGTCAGACATCCACCTCCTCAAAAGCAGAGACCCTTTTCAGGTAGAATCTGCTTGGTTTACGTCCTTTGTTTGGGACCTGGACTGGTTAAATCTGTTTCTGGACTCTCCTAGAACCAAGCGTCAGGTCCACTTATCCTCTCCTCTCACTTTCTGACTCAGAAGGGTCTTCGGTGGAGGAAAGTGATGTATCTGAACCCTCAAAGAATCAAGGCATTGAGGATCTGGTTCTGGCAGTTCTCCAGGCATTGAATCTTTTGGATCTAGTGGAACCTCGGTCAGACCTAGGCCTCTTTAAGCACAGGAAACAGCAGGTTGTCTGTTTTCCGGCATCAGTGAAGCTTACAGATACAGCTGTATCAGCTTGGAAACTGCCAGATCGTAAATTCGATTATACAATGTAGATTTCCTATTCGCTAATACCTGCAGGGTTTAGATATGGCCGCTGGGAACAATTTCCTAGGATGGATATGCTGGTGACCAGATTGGTTAGACATACTACTCTTCCAGTGCCAGGTTCTGCGGCAATCCCTGATGCCACTGACCGCAGGATGGAGGGTTTTATTAAATCCATCTTCCTGGCAGTAGGTGCCTCACTAAACCTTGTTTTAGCTTAGATTTTTGCCCTCTCTTCAGCCTCTCATCAGATTATAATTTTTATACATATATGTTTTAATTTTACTGTATATGCACAACTATATATGTAGTGTTGGTATGTATTATATCATGTATCAATATGCATTATGTTTTTATAAATAACAATAGATGATAAAAAGTTAATCACACAGCTGTGGTTGCGAATTACAAGTGGTTTCCACTATAAATAGACTCAGAATAGAGGGTGGAGCTATCTTGAGAAAGTCAGTTGTTTCTGACAAAACGCGTTGACTGCTTCATCTTTGCTACTTTTAATATTGGACTATATTTTCCTCAGTACGGTCCTTTCCAATTTTGTTACCTTTTTTGGATGTCTATTGTTCACTCAGATCTCGGTCACCAAGTACCCGGACTCCTCTTCAGTTATATAGATATATGTAAGGATAAGAGATCCTCCTCTTTAATAACTAACATATTTTCTCTGAGAGTGATTATTTACCACCTGTGTGCATATACTGGATCGTGGACATTATTTAGGCTTATATATCAGCCACCACATCACATGAGTTTTATTGGCATACCTCTTTAACTAAAGAGAATGAGTTATTTATACACTCTGATTCAGAGATTCTATCCTCTTTGCAACCCGCACAACTATACATCAACTGGATTGTGGATTCCATTTGGGCTGAACTTATTTATAAATATTGGGGACGTTTTCTCGCCAACAGCCAAACTTGTACTATTTTCTATATAAAGATCAAGCTGGACCGTGGATTTGAATTTGGGCTGAGCTCATATTGAGAAAGGGGGTGGACTCTCCCTATAAGCCACTATATTACTAGGGCAAGTTTATACTACCTTTTACCCAAGACCGATATAACTCTGAATCTGATATTGCACTATTTATGATTATAGACTGTTTTCTTACACAGCTGTTTATGGACATAAATTAGGAGTGGACTGGACTGCCCAGCCACCCTATTTTGTAGTAGTATATACTTATTATTTTAATTGTTTTTATTAGGTATCTTTTGCTATATTAATCTCACTGCAATTGTGTTTGCATTATTGATTTTGAGTCAATAAATGTATTTTTCTATACAGAATTTCCACCACAGTTTTATGCATAATAATTTATTTTTTTCTACAATCGCCTCACTAAGACCTAGGTTATCTTCAGCGTGGGTCACCCAGTGAAAAAGAGACCTGGGCTCGCCAGCTGGCAGCAGGGTTACAAGACTCAGATCTTCTTCCCCTGGCTGTACATTCAAAGGAGGCCTCGGGTTATCTGTGCACAGCCTCAGTTCCTCATCTTTTTTGGCATCTGCAGTAGTGACCCGTAGGACTTTCTGTCTGAGGTCCTGGAATGCAGACGCAAAGGCAAAGAAATCTCTGGAGGCTCTTCCCTACTCTGGTTCAGTCCTCTTTGGCCCTGAATTAGAGATAATTATCTGTCAGGCCAAGGGAGGTAAGAATACCTTCTTTTCATTGAGTATCCCTGAACCAAATAGGGTTCCCAGGTTTGGATCCTTTCACCAACCTTTTCAGGGGGGCCTTTGATGAGACGTCATTCCCAGAGGGTTAGAGACCCATACTCTGACATCCAGTCCCAGGCGCCCAGATTTTCCGGCAGCTTGACTGGACCTTCCCCTCTCCGTGAACACGGGGCTAGGCGGGCGCCTGCTGTGGGTCAGAGTTCTTGGAACAGCATCCTCCCAGGACTTGAGGAGTGGGGGGCATCATACAAGGGGTGCAGCCCCTTGGAGGCCATGTTCTCCCAGATTTACTGTAGCAGCAGGGAGCCCTGGAATATATTTCATTGTGTCCTTGTGAATTGTTTTTGGTTCACCACAAGTTTGACCACATATAGGTAGAACCAGGGAGTGTTCTGGTTGTGTAGGAAGGAGTTCCCCATTTGTTGCAGTTGAGGCCCCTCTAAAGAGTCAGGAGGGAAAAGCGAGACATGGCGTTGTCTGCAAAGCCTTTTTTTTTTTTTTTTTATTCCTTATTATTTTTTTCTTCTTCCTTTCACATGGAGTCCTGCAGATACAGTTGCAAACAAAGAAGGTTTACAGCATGGTGTGAAAGCTGAGGTGCTGCTGTGAAATTTAAGGGCGCTCACGTGGGGTGATATCAGCAGCAGAGTGGAAATCGCCATCACTGCTTTCTTCCCCCATGCTACAAACAGGAAAGTTGAATTTTGAAAGAAAGCGATGTTGACAAATGAATAATGCACTGTGTAATCCATAGTGCAGCGGTTCCCAAAGTGTGCGTCGCGGCTTCCAGGGGTGCCGTGTCGCTGTCACAGGGGTGCCGTGGCCAGAGGAAAAAGCAAACAAACAAACTTGCCATTCCGGTGGCGCCCGGGACCCAGCATTCTCCTCCCTCTTCGCATTGAATGTCGGGCGTAATGCCATCACGTCCGACATATTCAGTGAGCAGCGGCAGGAGAGAGAAGGATGCTGGGTTCCGGGCGCTGCCAGATTGGTAAGAAGACAGAAGTGAAGATAGAAGAAAGAAGGCCAAGTATGGTAAGTAAAGAAATTGAGGGGAAATGGTGATAGGAAATAGCAATGGAGGGGCAAAAGTATGGAGGGGGCACAGAGTGTGAGGATGAAGGAGGACACAGAGTGATGACTCTTTGTACATGTTGTTGTTTTAGTTTGTTTGATCTTATTCCTCCTAATATTGGCTGTAAATTATTCTTTGATAAAAAAAATATTCTTTTCCCTTGGATTTGTGTATTATTTTTGCAAACAACTTACTAAGTATTTCTGTCCTGACCTAAATACTTATTACGTTATTTTCACCCAGCTACTTATAAAACAGTACTTTGTGTAAAATTCTCATTTACATCTGCCATTGTTTGTGCATCACTATACTGTCACTTTATCTAATGTTTGCGTTGGTAGTTATAAGTGGTATTATAAATTATGATTGTTAGCACAGCATTGTCTGTGTAACTTAATGGGAGTTTGGTGGGGGAGGCATTAATGAAAATTGTTCTACAACCTGACTGACATGTTTTATAGAAAAAGTGAGGGTGCCAATAGCATCTGTTGCATATTTATTGTTGTTTTTTTAAATTGTACTAAAGATAAGTTAATGAAGAACAGTTTTCATAAATACTCTAATACAGACATTAGTTAATTTTTAACTCTACAAATAGATGTTTAGTTGAACGAGGAACAAAAGAGTCTTTTTAAAGATTCATATGCAGATTTTCCAGATCTGTAGGTCTTAAATCAGTGATGGGCAACAGGCGGCCCTCTTAGCCTTTACCTATAGCCCGCCGGCTTCTTCCTGCTTTGTCACATGTGTTTGTTATAGGTGTAACACTTGTTTAAAATGCTTGCTGCTATGTTCTTACAGATGGGGTCTCTTGATTAAATGTGTTCTTTTAACTTTACCATTAATTTTGGTAATGAAAAGTAATGTGTGGTCCTTTTAAAGGTTAGAGGCCCACACCATGTTTCAGGTTGAGCATTACTGTCTTAGATGAAAAAGAAACTGTGCCCAATGTGATACTAACTAGCTTTCTACTTCGTCATATTATCCTACATCCACCGCCTCTTTATTTTGCTGATGTTTTCCCTTTCATAGGTGAGAAGCCATTCACGTGTTCTGTGTGTCAGGCTAAGTTCACACAGAAGACTAGCATGGAAATGCATATTCTGAGGAAACACACAAAGGAGTTACCCAAACTTCACTGCCCACTGTGTAATACGGTCCTCACAGGGAAACACAGTCTAAGTAAGTACTTGTTAGCATGTTGATAGTGGGAGTGTTTATTTAAAACAAACAATAATTATAATGGAGCATGTGCAACCCCACCCCCCCCACACACACACACACACACCTGTCTATGAAAATCAGATGGTTAAACAAATGGGGTGGGGGATGAATCATCACTACCAATGTTTATTTATAGAGCCCCACAGATTCTGTAGTGCAGACAGTCATCATACAAATAAAACATAAATTAATACAAAGAGAGTGCAAGAGAAGAGAGTTGGTGTGGCCAAGCAGAGGTGTATCTTGTGACAAGGGCAGAGATGTATGGGGAGGAAGTGTTAGTGTGGGCTTTGTAATTGAACAGAATTCTGTAAGGGATAGGGAGCCAGGGAAGGGATTTACGGAGAGGAGAGAAAGAGGAGTCTAGCCTTTGCATTCAGGGTGGCTTGTAGAAGGAAGGAGCGGGTTATTGGAGGGTCAGAGATGATGATTTTAAAGTAGTCCAGGTGGAAAATTATGAGCAAGTGTCCCAGTCGAGGGTGACACATAGGTAGCGGGAGAGCATGATGCTATGGACTATGAGGGAGATGTGTAGGGGGGGAAAGCTAATGAGCTCTGATTTGGACATGTTAAATTTAGAGGCAGTTGGACACACAGCATAGGAAAGAGGGGGAGAGCTTCGGGGAGGAAAGGTAGATTTGAGTGTTGTCTGCATAGAGGTGATAATGTAGACCAAAGGATCTTATGAGTTTGCGAGAGAGGAGGTGTAGTGAGAGAAGAGCAGAGGGCCAAGAACAGATCCATGAGGTACCCCTATAAATAGATATAGGGAGAGGAGTCTGAAGTAGATACGCTGAAAGAGTGGCCAGAGAGGTAGGAGGAAAACCATTAAAAGGCACTGTTGCAAAGACCAAGGGACTGAAGGCTGTCATTGAAAAGAGTGATCGGCTGAGAATTCAAAGAGTATAAAAAACCCCCCAAAAAAAACCCACTTCTTTCTTAGGGTTTCTTGAGGATCACTAAAAAGCTTGTCTTGATGATGTGACTCTTATTATCAAGTCTTTGGTTGAGGGCTTAATGGAAAATAGTTCACTTGAAATGATCACCAATGAGCAAAACTTGAGTTGTTGATAGGGCAACCGTATCCTTTGCTGCCTCACACAGGAACTGGGAGCTGGTACCGCAGGTGAAGAAAAATCTGTACAGAAGTAACCATTGGAGGGACACCTAGTGTGTTACCATAAAACAAAATGGACAAATAACTGCTCTTTATTAGTGGTGTAGTGTGGTAGGGCACCAGCATGTCAGATCTTCATGTTGATTGGTTGAGAGGTTCTTGCCTGGGAAATGAAAGAGAATAGAAATACACATACAAAACCATGAGGTACAGGGGTACCGTTTAAGGCTATTTGAGGTAGGCCTGATCACATTGTTAAACAAGAGTCTGAGTGGCACGGTATCTGATATGGGGATCATAAAACTGTGGTATGGAAATTAGTGCAGATTTTTTTTATTTTTTTCATTTTTTTTTTTAAGTTACTTTAACTTCTATGTTCATAGTGAAATCCAGAATAGAAGGTGCTTGATGAGGAATTAAGAGTGATGTTATTTACATCTGCTTTGTTGGTGTAAGCAAGGGCTGTTTAGGAGAACAACAATCTTTTTAAGCCAAGATTCTGAACTGTTTCTTACTTCCCCAAAAATCTTAGGTGTTCCATGCTATGGCAGCATCCACTTGTGCATGGTGGGGAAGACTATAAAATGTCGGCTTAAATAGATTTAATAATCTGACAATAGTTGTGTATATGACAGATTCTCAAAATCTTGATTGGCATTTTCCTTGAGGTCCCGCAACTGCTTATCGCTGGTGACCATGTGATTATTTTTCATTTCTTTCAATGTGTGTTTTTACTGAAAAACACATTTTATGAGGGGAAAAAAGGCTAATTATACATGGTCTATATTGCATTCTGTTCATGTTTACAAGAACATAAGCAAAAAAAGACAATACGCACCTTAAAGAAAATGGTAGTTGGTGAGAGAAGAAACTACTAGTAGATTTCTGTCAGACGTAGGAAAGAGAATTTAACCCAACAGTCCTACTGACTTTCTCTAGTCCAATGTTTGTCATGTTGTCCGGCGTAAAACATTTCACTTTAGCGATGGCCAATGAGAAATCAAGTGAAAAGCACCAAGAATGAGCAGACGTTTGTGTGCTGTAAATATAAACTTTGTTAGATTGTGTTGTAATTTAGAGACATTTGGAAGCTCTGTTTGCACTGTTCAGGTCCGATTAGAAATATGGCCCGAGTAAATGCTTTTACAAATTTAGCCTGTGTGAGATGCAACCACCTAAAAGCGGAGGCGAGGGGATAGCATTACATTTTACTTGTCTAATGGGATCCATGAATCCTTTGATCTAGCCTCAGAGCTTTGTATTACAAGAATTTTTACTGGCTCATAACCAAATGTTTGTTCAGTTCACCTCCAGAGATTTTACAGGCCCTTCTCTGCAAGTGCACTAGGGGCTCTTCATCTGGGGGTGCAGAGAAGGCTGCTTTGAGAACCCCATTGATTAGGGAGAATTGATGATTACTCTATATTCTGTAGTCTAATTATCAACATCAGGTAAAATCACCTGTTAAAATATTTCCTTTAATTTTTCAGAGATTCACATCCGGAAACAACACTCTCACTCAGAGGCTGAGATGAAATGCCGCTTCTGCCCTGCCACGTTTCACGAGCGCTTTGTCCTCCGGCAGCACCAGAAGACCCACAGAAATGAGAAGAGCTCAAGGTCTAATGTGTCAGGGGTCAGCTGCAAGCGGAAAAGAGTTCGGAATGAGACTGGCATGAGAAAGGTGAGGCAATAGTAAAGATCTGAGAATGGGCTTATAAGATGTAAATTAAGAGTGAGTCATTACAGACAGTTTAGAAAATAAAACAATTTGCACATTTCAAATAATTTATCAACTCTTTGCATGCAAAACATAAAAAATGAAAAACTGGCCAAACTCGATATATACATAAGACTACTGACCTAGGTGCTCACCTCAAGCAGGAAAAAACTTGCTACATACACTGACCAGTGGAGGTGACAGTCAGAGTTTCAAATGAAGCAAATATATCAAAAGATCATTTTTTAATCCAAAGAATCTCTGGAAACATGCAGAGAATATCTGTATAAGCAGTGCGTTCTGACGGTTATTCCATCAGTTCATTAGGAAACCTTGGGTGGTATAAGGAATAATACATACATTATTACATATATTAGCTGTTACCTCCAATTTATGTGACGTGTATGAAAGCCAGGCCTACAGTGAAGATTTTGCCCATTAACTATACACACAGTCTAAAAGCCCCACACACCAGGGCATGAAAGACCTGTTGGGGAAACTAGAAGCCAAGTGGCCTATGTAATGTCATCCGTCGAAATGCGAGTCAGAAATTTATAGATTTATTTGTACTGACCTATTGTAGTGCATGTTTTTTGTAGGTTTTCATTTTCAGCAGGATGGCACATTTTTACTAGGTTTTTCTCTTTCATCCATCTGGGGGACACCGCTTAACCATGGGGTTGAGTAGGGTAGGAGGAGTTTGTCACCTAAATAGTTCATTTACAAGCTGCCGACAGGCCCCTCTCCCTGCCAACCCCCACAGGAACTGTTTTCTGTAGGTGCCCAAGGAGTTGGGCTGAAGATCAAGAGCTGCTGAACAGTGACATTATTCACTGTTTAGGACTTTTTTTTTTTTTATTTTTTTTTTATTTTAAAACTTTTTTTTACTTACTTTATAGCAACAGACGGGTGTGCTCTGTAGTAACAGAGCACACTCGTCGGGAGAAGCAGCTGCCAGCAGGGAACCGAACGGCTCTCGCTGACCGCTTCAGGACACTGTGTGAGAGTTTCTCACAGTGTGACAAGCGGTATGTACAGACGGCTGTCACACTGCTATACAGGATACCGGCGCTGCCACAGGCATAGAGCGCCGATAGTCCTGTCTGTCCCGGGGGCCATGTTGAAGGAGGTAAATGGAAGATACCAAGTCCCCTCCTCGGTGGAGGAGGAGGAGGAGGAGTTACTTGGTAATTGGCCGGACAGAGCACGGTTCTACAAGGGGCACCAGGAAAACAGTGCACAGGCGATTCTACTTGATGAAGTAGAATATCCCCGGCACACTGCGGGCGGGGAGAATGTGGAGCGCAGTAGAGGTGGCGGTTAATAATAGAACCCCACCCACCCCTGCTGACAGGGCGGTTGGATGGTCCCAGTGGTGCCAAAAGTGGTCGAGGGGAAGGAGACTGCAGCCATTTCACGAGAATACAGCTGCTGGCAGGCTTCACCCTGGTTAAGTACATTTTATATACTCTCTATATGTAAGATAGGGAAGTATAGACTTTCTGGGCACATATTTGTGAGGGCATAATATTTAAGATTGTAGCTCTCATATTTGGCAGAAATACTATATTTTGACTAAGTCATAGATTAGTTTGTATTTTCTGTGAAAATATCTTGTGTGTATATGCCTATACTTTATTTTGCTGTGTGTTGGCTTTATTTTCTGTAAAAAAAAAAAAATGTCTGAGAAAAGGAAAGCAACACGTGCCAAGTTTTATTCCTGTTCCAAATGTAACACTAAATTATCTGGTGAACATCAGGACCCAGGGGTGCTTTGTGCTTATTGCGCTGGTGCGTCAGTTGCTGCACAGCCTAGCGCCAGCTCCATTCCAGTAGCAGATCCTCCTGAGTGGGCGCCTGTTTTGACACAAGGGGTTTGTACCTTGGTCAAGCTATTATCTAAGACCACTGAAAGTCCAGCGGTAGCTGCGGTGTTACCTTCTACCTCTGGAACGGTATCTCCCATTAATTCAGGCATTTCTACGGAGAGGACAGGTTCTTTGCCCCTGGCAGTAGGACAATCTCCTTCCCTAGCGTCTCGGGTATCACCCCCTTCAAGGGAGCCGGAATGGCCTGCAGTGGTAAAAGGTCTGGATTAGTTAAACCATTTGTTAGATAACCCTAGACATTTACCTTAGAATAAGAGACATAGATCAGCAATTTCACTTTTTCTTTTGTCTGACTCCGAGGGTTCCTCTGAGGAGGAAGGTGAATTGTTAGAGGACTCTGATCCTTCAGTAGTGGAATCAGAGGAAATTTCTAGATATCGGGGTATGGACGATCTGGTTAAAGCAGTACGTCAAACCTTGGGTTTTGTAGATTTGGAAGAGACTAGGTCTCTGGACCGGTCTCTTTTTAAGAAGGCTTCAAGATAGGCGATCAGTTTCCCTCCCTTTGCAGAGTTGAGAGAGATTGCAGAGGCTTCCTGGAAACAGCCAGACAAAGTAACAAAGTTTGCTATGCCTAAAAGGTTTGTGTCATTATATCCTCTGCAGGAGGAGGATATGGCTCGCTGGGAACAGTGGCGAGGTTAGTCCGCCAGACTACATTGCTGGTACCAGGCGCAGCTTCTTTACAGGATCCGACTGATCGTAAGTTGGAATCTTTTTTGAAGTCGCTCTTTATAGCTGCTGGTACAAATTTTAGACCCGCGTTTTCATCAGCTTGGGTTGCAAGGGCAATGGAAGCATGGGCTGGCTGGGCAGTTGGTATCTGCTTTGCAGGATTCGGAGCTGCTTCCCTTGGCTATGCACTTAAAGGAAGCCGCAGGGTACGTGTATGGAACAGCCCAGAATTCAGCATTCACTTCTTTTATTTCGGCTACAGCTGTAGCGGCCAGGAGAACATTATGGTTGAGGTCTTGGGATGCGGATGTGGAATCTAAGAGATCGTTAGAATCCCTTCCTTGCGCTAGTGGAGTGTTTGGTCCAGAATTGGACTCCATGATTTCGCAGGCAACTGGAGGGAAGACCATCTTTTTGCCTGTCCAACGTCTAGGACTCTGAGGTTTAGTTCCTTGAGACAGCCCTTTCGAGGGAGTGTTTTTTAAAGGGGTCAGACGGTTAAATCAAGATCTTCTGGTGGTAGGAGACAATCTTTTCAGGGAAGTTAATCTTCATCCTCCTCTTCCGGACGCCCCTCTAAGCTTCCGGATAAACCGGCCGCAAGACGCCCACCCTCCTCTATTGGAGGCAGAGTCATCAGGAGACAAATGGATTCAGGGAATCCTAACTAGATTTAGTGGGGCCAGCTCCTCACAGGTTTTTTGTAACCACTTTGCTCCGACATCCACACAAAGACAAGCAATGCTCCACTGTGTTGATTTGCTTCTTTTGCAGGGAGTTATTGTAGCGGTTCCGGAGGATCAATGGAGGCAGGGGTTTTACTCCAACCTCTTTTTGGTCCAAAAGCCAGATGGCTCGTTCAGGCCAGTATTGAACCACAAGCAGTTAAATCTTCATGCCAGAGGGGTGCAAATAGTGCCCTACCTGGACGATTTGTTAATAAAAGCTGCATCAGCGCAATTGTTGGAACAACATCTTCAATTTACTAATCGGGTTATGGAGAGACATGGTTGGCTCCTGAACTGCCCGAAGTCCCAGTTGATACCTTGTCAAAGGATGTCATTCCTGGGACTAATAATGGACACGGCATGTCAGTGTTTTTCTTCCAGAGGACAAGATAGGGTCCCTACAAGAGGTGAGTAACATGGTTCTTTCCTGCAGGAGGTCGTCGGTCCTTCTGTGCATTAGACTGTTAGGAAAGATAGTGGCATCTTTCGAGACTCTCCCTTACGGCAGAATCCACACTCTGTGTATTCAATGGGACATGTTGAAGAAATGGACAGGGTCCCATCTGAAGTTAGATCGTCAGCTGGTGGTGGTCTCACAGGAGGCGAGAGAGTCTCTCAGATGATGGGTTGTGAGGGACAATCTGATGGAAGGCAGATCCTTTGCTCCGTGGTCTTGGATCTTCGTGTACACGAACGCCAGTCTCAGGAGGTGGGGGGCAGTGGCTCTTCACCTGAGAATACAGGGACTTTGGTCAGTGCAGAAGTTTGCTCTTCCCATAAATGATCTAGGATTGATGGCCATGTTGAAGGCATTACAAGGAGCACAGCGTGTTCTGCAGGGAATGCCAATTCGCATTCAGTCCGACAATGCTGCAGCAGTGTCGTGCATGAACAGGCAAGGAGGCACGAGGAGTGCAGGAGCAATGGAAGTGACACTTCAGATTTTAGCTTGGACTAAAAAATATTGTCAGCAGTCTTTATTCCAGAAATTTAGAACTGGCAAGCGGACTATCTAAGCCGGCACGAAGTTCTGCCGGGAGAATGGGCTCTTCATCCGGAATTTTTTCAGTTGTTGGTAGGTAGACAGGTGGGGACTTCCGGATCGAGATTTGATAGCGGTGCATCTCAACAGAAAGGTTCCAGAGTTTTGCGCAAGGGCAAGAGATCCACTGTCAGTGTGTGTGTTGACTATGCCATGGGACTTCAGGTTAGGTTACCTGTTTCCTCCCATATCAATGATTCCCAGGGGCCTTCGCAGAGTCAAGCAGGGAGGTCGGCCAGTCATCCTGGTTTCTCCAACTTGGCCACGAAGAGTCTGGTTTCCAGAAATTTTTCTTATGGCAGTAGGTCCGGGTCTTAGGTTACCTCTTCGGAAAGATCTGCTAATTCAGGGATTACATCAGGATCTAGCCTGGCTGAATTTAACGGCTTGGCTTTTGAGGCCAGTCTGTGGAAATCCAGAGGATTCTCTTCGAGGGTAATTGATACTCTCATCAAAGCTAGGAAGCCAGTTTCGGCTCGAATTTACCACCGTATCTGGCGTACATATATAAAATGGTCTGCAGTCCAGAGTCCTTTCATCTTGCTAGGTTTCTTGCTTTTCTACAAGATGGCTTTTGATGGAGGTCTTCGATTAGGAGCTCTAAAGGTTCAGGTGTTGGCACTTTCTGTATATTTTCAGAGACGTTTGGCTGAGATTCCGGATGTTAAGACTTTCTTACAGGGAGTTCTTCATATCCAACCTCCCTATGTTCCACCAAGGGCTCCTTGGGATCTTAATTTGGTCCTTAATATGCTGCAGGAGCCTCTGTTTGAACCGTTATAGTCGGCAGAGTTACGGTTCTTAACTTGGAAGGTGGTTTTCCTACTTGCTATTGCCTCAGCTCGGAGGGTGTTAGAGATGGGGGCTTTGTCTTGTTGTGAACCTTATTTGATCTTTCATGATGATAGAGCGGTTCTAAGAACAATTCCATCATTCCTCCATAAGGTGGTGTCTGGTTTCCATGTAAACCAGGAGATAGTTGTTCCTGTGTTCACAGAGGATCCTCAGGGATCCGGAGCAGGGAACATGAGATTTTTGGATGTGGTCTGGGCTCTACAAATTTATGTCAAGATAACTGTAAAGATTTGTAGGACAGATTCTTTATTTATCTTGTTTGATTTCTCTAGACATGGTTGGCCAGCGTCTAAACAATCTATTGCTAGGTGGCTTACCCAGACTATTAAGCAAGCTTATGTCAGTGCTAACCGTCCTGTGCCGGAGCGTATTGTTGCTCATTCTACCCATACTGTGGGGGCGTCTTGGGCTGCACGAAATGGGGCCTCAGCGGATCAGTTATGCAGAGCAGCCACCTGGTCCTCGGTCCATACTTTCACAAAATTATACCAATTCAATGTCTTTGCGTCATCTGACGCCTCATTTGGCCGTAGTGCTCTACATGCTGGGCTATTGGAGCGGTCCCTCCCTTCAATGTCCCCCAGATGGATGAAAGATAAGAGAATTTATACTTACGATAAATCGGTTTCTCTGATTCCATCTGGGAGACACTGCGATCCCTCCCTTCTGCTTTCGTCTGTGTGTTGGTTGATTGGCCTACCTTCCTGGGGCTTTTTAATGAAACGGAGTTCCTGTGGGGGTTGGAAGGGGCCTGTCGGCAGTTTGGAAATTAAATATTTAGGTGCCAAACTCCTTCTACCCTACTCAACCCCATGGTTAAGCAGTGTCCCCCAGATGGAATCAGAGAAACCGATTTATCATAAGTATGAATTCTTTTTTTTTTTTTCCAGTGCCACTATATATATCTTACATATGCCTATTATGTTGATAACTATACCAATATAACTTATGGTTTTCTGTATAAAACCGGTTCCAAACAATGCCTAATGGATGCTCCAATGGCTGATATAAATTTACTGTTACCATGTACAGTATATCTGTACTGGGTGTCTTCCTGAACAGAAATAGTTGTTTTGATACAGAATGGGTACCTTATACTGGTTGGTTGGCCTATATGAGAATTTGCTTTTGTGGTACCATGCACTGATGATTAGACTCCTGGACACATGCATATAACATATACTACCTTTTATAGGCTATATAAATGGTCTGCTAGTCCCACAATAGATTTTATCTGTTATAGAAAACTTATTAGTTGTGTACCGATCATTATTCTGTGATATGCTGAAGAGCACCTTGTGCCCTATGGCTGTAAAGTTACAGTATGCCTTCTGGTGTCATCTACAGTTGTTTGCTTTCTGCTTTAACAGTCCCTATTATTTATGGAGAGCATTTGTGAGGACTGAAATCCTTAGCATGCTGGTTGTTTTTAGGTACCCAAGCTTAGGTTGCATCTTCTGTTTGTTGTATCTGTTTGCTGTTTTTCTGTTGGAAAGAAGTCTGTCTTTGCCTAATATTTGATAACCTACAGGAATAATACCTAGATAATTTATACTAAGGTCCTTTTGAAATAATATATAAACTAATATCTAGATGTTAATAGCCCTGCTAGTTATGGAACTATAAGTACTATATGACTTTTATATAAGCGTATTATCCACCTTTTATTCAAATACTAGTTACACAGTACATACTTTCTAAGCGGTAAGACATGTTTTATTGTGAACTTTGGACTTCTGTGCTTGTTACCTGGAGTTCTGTCCAATCACGCTTTCTCTGCCTCCCCACCTCTAACTTGTCCTCTTTCCATTGGAGGTCCTTCAATGCTCTGTACTCAGCCCTCTGCTCTTCTCACTGTAAACCTCCTCACCGGGCAGATTAATCCGCTCTTTTGAACTCCAATACCACCTATAGACCAATGATGCCTAAACTGACCTTTCTCTCTTGGCCTCTCCCTATTCTCCTATATCTTGCATCCAACTGCCTATTTGCACTCTCCTTATGGATCTCCCAATACTGCAGTGCTCAACATGTCCTGTCCTATCACCCCCCCACATCTTTCACTACACTACACACTGGTTTGTTCCTCAAATCAAGTCTGCTGCCTTCGTGTCATTCTCCTTTATCTTACACATCTCTTATCCAATCTCTCCTAAGCCTGTTGCTTCCGACTTTTTGTCTAGGGTGAGAATGGTCCATATTGTGGCAAAGTTCTTATCTACTCTCATTATCTCCTGCCTTGTCTTCTCCTGCTGTCTGGCATCTTTCTCCTGTCTCTCCCCACTTCAATTCGTTTTCAACACTGTGGCAAGATTTTATTCTGCCATTTCCCTGCTATGTCATTCATCCATACATGTTCCCCATACTTTGCAGAATCCAATACAAACACGTCATCTATGAAGTCCTCAATCTACCCTTCCCCTTATATCTTTGACCTTCCTTATACACTCCCTCCCGCTCTCTCCATTCTGCTAGCAACCTGTGCCCAACTCCGCACTTTTTACCACCTCCTATTCCCACATCCAAGATTCTCCTGCGCTGCCCCTCACCTTCGCCAACACCACGACTCCACGTTGCACATGCTTCACTTATTTCAACCTCGTTCCTATCCATTAAATTGTAAACTCTTAGGAGCAGGGCCCTCTTTCCTCTTATTTAGCTCATCCAGATGTGCATCATTGTATTTACGCCTCCTATGTTCCCTATTATGCTTAATGTTTGACCAGTGTTTTTGTTATTTAGTTCAGTTTTTATGCTTGCTGTTCAACTGTGTAATGCTTAATTAATCACTCTACGGCACTGTGGAATATTGTGGGGCCCTATACTGTCGCGTGCCCTCGGAATCGAAACGAGGCAAAACGTCATTGTTACGTCGTTGGATCTTGCAGTTTTTGGATTCCTTTTTTAAGATCCAAAATAATGGTGGGTTGGAGTGCGGGCTGGTCCAGGGACAATTCCGTCTTGCACCATTTTTGTTTTTTGCCACTGCTGTGTGCCAATGTGTCCTAGATGTGCTAGAAACTGCTATGTGTTTGTGTCACTGCTCTGTCGCTTACCATCCAGACAGGTCGCTGCAGTACTTGTCCGAAAGTGTATGAAAATAATATTGTGATCTGTGAGGTTGTCAAAATTGACTGCAAATGACTTGAAATTAGTATTAGTGAGTTTATTAATAATGTAGGAACAAAAAAGAGCAAAAATATATGATTTTAGCATATTTTAGTTTATTTTCTAAAAAAAAAAACCAAAAAAACGCGAGGGTGGTTTTGCCAAAACCTAAACACGAAGCTAATCCAGATCCAAACCCAAAAACAGTTCACGGGGGTCAGTGAGCATCTCTAATATATGTGTGTATGTATGTATGTATATATATATATATATATATATATATATATATATATATATATATATATATATATATATATATATATATATATATATATATTATAATATATGTGTGTATATATATATGTGTGTATATATATATATATATATATGTCATCAACATTTATATAGCGCCAGCAAATTCTGTAGCGCTTTACAATTTGGAACAAGCATTAATAAAACAATACTGGGTAATGCATACAGACAGAGAGGTAAGAGATCCCTGCTCGCAAGTTTACAGTGTGTGTGTATATTTATGAGGGAGAGAGACTCCACTTACAATGGTATAGAGACTGCTGAAGATGCTTGAATTTTGTCTCTAGTTGGAGTCTTCTCTATTTTGAATTAGTCAAAGCCCTGTACTTCACTACCTCCATTTTTGCTTTATATGTGTATAAGGTGGTCAGGGGGGGTGGGGGCTGGGATCTTTTCTAGGAACTGAATATAAATTGTGATCGAGAATTTAGTTGTTTTTTTTGTGTCCTACCCACACCAGTGGGTGGTGTCTCACTTTGTACTAACCTTGAGGGAGTAGTGGATAGCAATTTCAGTGGCTTAGCAAAATTCAGTGGCTTAGCAAAACAGACCACTAGTAAGTATTAATGTCTCTGAATATTTTAATTGCCTTTCTATTAAGCATGAGCTTTAAAATGTGAGAAGTTTGATCAGACAGGCTATACTGAGTTAAGATACTTAACATTATTATTTTATTTAATTTTAGCTTCGGCCAATAAATCTGCTGGAGAATGAGCCAATGACCAAGACACAAGAGGCAGAGTTTGAATGGCAAGTGCTTCCCACAGACCAGGAGACAGAAATTCATTTTGTGATCAGTGAGTCGGAAGACGCCAACACTGTGACTGAGTATCATGTTCTCCCAATGCAGGCTGAGGATGGGAGTATAATTAGCATTCAGGTGGCAGGGCTGCAGGAGATGGAACAGATAGATGCTGGTGCTGTCCATGCACAGGTGTTTTTAGGAAAAGATATCTGAGAAAATTGGGAGCCTCTGGTTGAAGAAACTGTCCATCTCAAGGTCTGAGGAATGTCTGATCAGCACCCTGTAGACAAGGAGGCAGGGGTCTGTTGTAAACTCAGCACTTCTCATTCACGTAGCAGGTGATTAGGACTGCAAACATTGGCAACCTTACAGGGATAACATCAACTATGCATGTTACTTTTTCTGCAGAAGTCTCTGAAAAAGTAACTAATTATATGTACATAGTTAAACAGCTTTTCATTTTTTTTCTGTACTTGTTTCCTACAGTTGTGTAATTTAAAAAAGTGTTCAAATATGAAAGCCACAGATTGAAAATGAGAAATCCAGAACTGAAAGGTGTTTTATTTTGGGGTTTTTTTTTTTTTTTTTTTTTTGCATACCAGGTGTATGGGAATAAAAAAAATCATATGACATTAACGCTTTAAAGCATTGTTAAACCTAAATTACAAGTTGTTTGATATACAAGAGCTACTAATAACTGCACTGCTAGTCTGTATTCCCCAAATAGATGAGAGAGAAATGTCTATAAAGCTGGCTGCACATGGTCTGAACAATTGGAGCACTTTCCAATTTGACCACATGATCTGGCCACTCACCTCTCATACCGAGGTATCGGAGCTCTTCCAGTTGGTGCAGGTAAAGATATCTAGTGGTCACCCTCTGAACACATTTTCCATTGTGCCCTGGTAATCTGGTAGTTTGTATTCAAACTACTACAATGGGTCACTGAGCTAGATTATGGGCTCAAAGCATGCACTATTGGTCTAAAGTATCGACACAGTATCAAGACCAGCTTAAAGGTTTCCATAACACGACAGAAGTTGAGATGTTTGACATTGTACTGCATTTACATTTGCTGTGCAGTTAAATGCAAGTTTTTCTGTTTTTGCTATATTCTACAAAAGGTGATTTTTGCTTCAATGATCAGAACTTTCTCATATATCCAAGTTTTATAAATATTAATGTTAGAAGCGCTCTTGTGTATGGCAACCTGTATCTTGGGGTTAATGATCGTTTAATTCTGAACAAAGAAAGTGCCTAAATTTAACTAAAAAGCTTTACTGAGGGCATGCAGCAGTATTGTGTGGAAGCTGTAGCAACTGCAACTCTTGTCATTTTGAATAAATGAGTTCCATATGTGTCTAAAAGCAGCGGTTTGGCTTATAAATCCATACCTGATTAGTCTTACAGTCTCTAGAAAACATGTCTTTGGTTATGTCTGCATAGCTGCTCCTTGCAGGATTGTAGTGATAATCTCTGAAAACTGGCCAGTGTGATTGCCACGAACACGCTCCCAGCTGCCGTGACTTTGGGGTGTTTGCTGTATGAGGTCACACACGATTTCTGCCCGCAGTCTCTCTCACCTATCACACAGGTTCTAGACCTACGAAATCGCCCCCAACACAGCGCTCTCACCCCCCCAGACGCTTCAAGGTTCAGCCACCACCTATTGGGTACGGGCAATAGGACTCCAATATACTGTCCCTCACTGGCACACAGGCTTCTACTTATCCACAAACTAACAAGACCCACACCAGCACACACAGGGTTAACTCTTCACACCTCCAGACTGTTATACAAATGTAAATACAAGCACACACAGCTTGTCAATCAAATGTATCAACAAATCACACACTGGCATTCCAAGGGTTAACCTGGACGAGCAATCTCTTCTAAACAGGCTAATGAATCCATTAGAGTATCAAGGACGCAACTTATTAAATTTTAGATTTAATATACGAAAATACAGGGCATTCAGATATAAAGAAAAATAATGAATAAACAATTAATATATTGACATAACCAGCAAAAACAGTTTAAAATAAAAAGGATTACATTCAGATTTGCACTTGCATGAATTGCATTCTGGCCAAGGGGAATTGGCTAAGAAGATGGACAGCTTATCAATGTAACTTGATTTCCCCAAGAGTCTGACAGAGTTTTCCTTCAGAACACAGATTTTTAAGCAAACTCAAATGGGACGGCATTCACAGGGGCAGTGTGAATGCTAATGTGGGGGCAGAAATGTCCCCTGGGTGTCACCTCAGGTTTGTTCAAACTATTCCTAAGATTTGACCTGTTGGTAATTCTTCACAGATATATCTCAGAGAAATAACACCCCCCTCAATAAACCGGTCATAATCTCCGGCACGTTTAAATACCAAATATGATGAGATATCTAATCTCATCCTGAAATACATGTGACTATGGCTGTTCCCTGTGTAGTTGGTATCTATGTTTTAAGACCCTTGTGTGGTTTTTGCCCCTCAGTACGGGTGACATCCAGATTTCCCAAAATATGAACTATGACAACATTTTCCTTTTGAAGGTCATATTTCTATATACCTGTATAAGCTTTCACATGCTGCCTACCAGGATCTCCAGCTGTGATTGGCACCACAAAGTCTATTCAAGTGTCTAAAGCGAACATCTTATCTCCTCACACTGGGATGTAAAAAGCCTTCAAACACAATTCCATCAGACTCTGCGTCTTTAACTTTTACACTAACTTATCAATGGATTCATTTGATTCAACCTATTTACACTGCAGTTATGAATTATCCCTTATAAATAACTGCAAGCTCTCTATGTTCACGACACCTTCCCTTTTTAAGAGATGGCATGGGGATTGACTTAGAGGTCATTGCCCAAGCCATCTCCCACAGATCCCACCTGTTTCAAATGGAATAGCTGTTCGCTGGGTCTCAATTGGTTCTCTGGGGAGAGGGGTTAAGAAGGGGTTAAATATCTCAGACAGCTTGGACTTCTGGTCCTGCAATAGCTGTGGGCTAACCTCTGTATTCTTAAGTGGTCCTATCCCTGGCGCTGCAGATACTAGATCCACTGGCAAGTCCTTCTTCCCCTCATCTGGCAATCTACAGACTGTCGGGGCACACGCATCACGGTCATTATGAGCCTTCAACCGATTATCCTGAAAATGTCTCTATCATCCTGGCAGGGGGATCATACCACTGCTTCTGGCTTGTCTGGGCCTGCGTCATGTTCTCATGTACCAACCCTGTTACAGTGTGCACTTTGTCTCTAATCCTCATGTCCTCTAAGTTAAAGCCTGAGGGAAAAATGGCCTGGGATTCCTGACACTGCACTTCTAGGTGGGGACATAAAGTAGCAGGGTTGCTGGGCCCCTTATCTACCCTCTCTGTGTTGCTCACTGACTGAGTCTCCTTGTGGGGGCTGCCTGAAAGAACGCCTCCCTCCCCTAGAAACACATCTAAGTGGGAACCCCTTAAGTCTGGCACAGCAGAATACCTACTTCCACTCTGCCCTGCTCTCCAGTTACAACCTTCCCTGTCAGTGGGACACCCTATGCACTTCTTATCTTGGGGGCTACGGAACAGGACACTCCCCTCCCCCTTGGGCTCATCTATCTGGGGGTGTAGAGTAACAGGGAGTTTGGGCCCCTCATCTATCTCCTCTAAGCCGTTAGGCGGCTGGCTAAGTAAGTGCGGGCTAACAACTGACCCCCCTGTCTCTATAGAAAACTCAGATGACTGGTCAGAACTCAGATGTAGATCTGAGTGGTGAACATTAGAACTACAGGTCCCAGCAGCAATGTAAGGATTGCGGTCACTCGCTACTTCCCGTTGGTCAGGACTATGTGTCTCCCCCACATGCTCAACCGCTCTGTGTGCAGCTGGTTCAGGCACAGAATACACATCTTCACTCTGCCCTCCCTCCCAGTTACCTTGTACAGCATCTTCTGAGCATATTACCGGGGTAGAAACATTGTCTTTCTCTAGCACAACAGAATTAATCACATGGTCACCTGTCCCATTTCTAGTAAGCATAATATCTACACCAGTATTATTGCCAATATCTGCAATAACAATGTCCGCTGTCCCTTTCCCATGACAAGATGTCAGTGTAAAAACAGGTTTGGATTCAAACGCAATACTGTTATTGACATTATCCTTAAGACATTCTCTTTCCTTATCACATCCTGGCACCTGGAAAGAAAAAACATTGGTATTCTCAGCTGATTCTAACACAGTGACATGTGGGGCATTAACTTCCTTACACATTACACTATTAGGGGTTTCCAAATTACCCCCTATTACCTCGGGTTCTTCCCATAAAATCATCATAATTGCCAGAGTTAACACTGGCACCTATCGGCTTCTCATCATCACATTTCACTAGCACAGCACCAGATGCAAAATGATCACAGAACATTTCAGGTTCTTTACACAAAGTCACATGATTGACAGGTTCAGCATTATCCCATACTACCTGGGCTGAGTCACACGGTGTAACAGAATTAGAGATAGTAGGAACAACATTTACGGGAACATACTGAGAGTTTAACCGTCCAAGATCAGTAACTATTAAAACATTTTTGCGAATATTTTCAGGCACTTCCCTTTCTTCCACAGAAATAGGCTTCTCTACAATTATGTCCTCTTTAAAATCAGCCTCCTCCAGTAGCAAATTCTGTGCAGCATCTGGTAGTATGCTGCTAGCATCAGCTTCCCCCAGCAGAGTAAATGGGGTGATTGATGCTCCCGCTTGTGAAAGCAGCTGCTGCAGGCGCTGCCTTTCATCAGTCACCCGGCTACACTGATCTTGCCAGAAATGGGGTATGAAGCCCACCCCGGAAATATACCTCTTCTTGAGCATATTCAAAACACTCCTCTAGGCAGTCAAGCTGTTCCACAAGACTCATCTTGTAGCCCGGAATAAGAACTATCATGCGATACTCGCTGAAAGGATGAATCGGGCTGTCCTGCTCCCAGAGGAGGTGTTCGATGATCTCCCCGCCTGGCTTGTTGTGGCAGGAGAAACCTTGCAGCTGACCTTCTTCAAATAGCACTGCCATACTCATCATGTTAAGTGGATCCTTTGGATCTATGATAATGTACCCACTTGGATCCTCTGGTTCAGTGACAATATCCACACCTTGATCCTCTGGTTCTGTCTTGGTCCCCAGCTCAGGTTCCATATCACATTGCTTCTTTGCATCATCCTCCAATAATGCGCAAACCAGCTCCTTTTTAGTTTCATCTGTCCAGTTGAGACCTCGCTGCTCACACAGGGCAATTAAAACTTCTTTTGCTTTTTACTTGTAAGCAGCTGCCATCCTTGCAGCTACTTTGCAAAATAAAAGATAGAAAAGAAAACAAGAGAGAAGGGGAGGGAACTGCTTTGCACGTATGTCTTTAAAAATAATAGGCCCTGAGCTTTGTCCTTGTTAAACTATTGTATTCCTCGCAAGGTTACAATCAGTTTATAAGTGCAAGGGTTAATTGCTTAAACCATGCACTTAATACTCTAAGAAATTAAATCATCCCACCGCTATGCCACCAATTTGTCACGAACACGCTCCCAGTTTTTTCCTTCAGAACACAGATTTTTAAGCAAACTCAAATGGGACGGCATTCACAGGGGCAGTGTGAATGCTAATGTGGGGGCGGAAATGTCCCCTGGGTGTCACCTCAGGTTTGTTCAAACTATTCCTAAGATTTGACCTGTTGGTAATTCTTCACAGATATATCTCAGAGAAATAACACCCCCCTCAATAAAAACCGGTCATAATCTCCGGCACGTTTAAATACCAAATATGATGAGATATCCAATCTCATCCTGAAATACATGTGATTATGGCTGTTCCCTGTGTAGTTGGTATCTGTTTTAAGACCCTTGTGTGGTTTTTGCCCCTCAGTAAGGAGTGGCATCCAGATTTCCCAAAATATGAACTATGACAACATTTTCCTTTTGAAGGTCATATTTCTATATACCTGTATAGGCTTTCACATGCTGCCTACCAGGATCTCCAGCTGTGATTGGCACCACAAAGTCTATTAAGTGTCTAAAGCGAACATCCTGGAAGCTGCTAAAAGTGGCAGGCTTATCTCCTCCTACTGGGATGTAAAAAGCCATCAAACACAATTACATCAGACTCTGTGTCTTTAACTTTTACACTAACTTATCAATGGATTCATTTGATTCAACCTATTTACACTGCAGTTATGAATCATCCCTGATAAATAACTGCAAGCTCTCTATGTTCACGACAGTGACCTTATATAATATAAGATTTTAATTGTGTGGTGTTTAAAATCCTATTGCAGTGAGATGAAAACTCTTTAGTATGGAGTGTCCTTCTTAAAGACAATTCTGCCTTCACAGGGCTGGAGTACTATGCGCACATATTTACGTAACCGTCCCCATTGTAGTGTCACCAGTTAAACGTCAGGGAGTTTAAATTGTATTGCATAAGCTTGTTGGCGGTGGGGGGAGCATATTATGCCTGCCTTGTCATTTTATGGTGATGTCAGGTACACTTTACTAGAGAATATCCAACCAACGGTGCAAGCTAGTTAAGGTTATTCCTTATATAGCCTTATTACATTTAAATAATGTGGACTGCTCCTTTAAGAACAATTTTGGAAGCATGTGTCCACTCCAGTAAGTATATTTAGGTGGACAACTATTCGAATGAGTGGTGAAAATGGCAAAATGCCTTTAAGATGGCAATGAAATCGCTCCCTCTTTCCACTTTCATGATGTATGACTGTCAATGAAGAGAACACAGTTGGATAGGAAGAGCACCTCGTGCAAGATACTTGTTTTCTTCTAAACTAGTGTTTGTTATCCTGACACTCCAGGTATGCTGGGACTTGTGAAACTACAACACCTTTAGTGTCACAGGTTAGCCAACACTAAAGTTCTAAACTGAAATGTGTTTCCTACTCCCAATCACCTGCAGAATAGAACAGTATCAGTAGTCGCCTTGGAGTTTCATGATCTGTTTAAGTGCATTCAGCCTGCAGCCTTGCTCTTAATATGGTCATGAAAAAGGGAACAAAACAAAGGTGAAATGAGACAACAAATTGTGTATGAGTACATTTCCACTTTTTAGTGTTGTGAGCGGTCTACCATTAATATGAAAACAAGAAGAGTCAGAGCCATGGTAAAAGTTTTATCACACAAGTCACTGTGCAAGAGTATATGGGCAAAAATACAATTGTTTCCATATTGAAGAATGTTTGAAAAGTATGTGTACCTAAAAAAAAGTACGGGATTTGTGTGGAGGTTTTGTTTCTCACTTGCTGTTATTGCTAGATAGACCAAGTGCTACAGAATGCAGTGGGTAAATGTGATGCTAGCCAGATGATTGGTTGTTACTGGTGAAGTGGTTAAATTCCAATGTGTTTCGAGAATAACTGTCATGACCAAAGTTAGTGAATATGCAGTAAGTGTTCAGGAACAAGGTCGTTAACATATCTTAAAAAAAAAAAAAAAAAATTGGAGACCACGAGAATGAGGCTGACATGCTGTAACAGAATTGTGACAATAAAAACAATGAGCATTGTCATAGGTTAAAAACAAAATACCGCAATTAAAAATTAACAATGGAATTTGAAAATCACACTTAATTTACAACACCTCCATATACAATCTGCATTGATCAAATTGTTATGTGAAGAGAACAACCTAAAACCACTATTAAGGAAGTGCAAATAAGTCCACAATTACAGAACGTTCTTACAGGCTCTTGTCTATTCCATACACCATCTATTCATTATGCTCCCATTATCATACAGATGTCACCTAGCATCCCAGAGCTGTAGGAAAGATTGGGAAGATGCAGGCAATCGCAATATAGTACTAGGGCTGTAAATGTCATTGACCAACCTATTCATTTTAAGGTGCCTTCATATGTTACATTATGATTAGCAATATAATCATCCTCAGCTATTTATATAGCACCACCAAATTCCACCATGCTGTACAGAGAATTCATTTACACCAGTCCCTGCTCAATTGGAGCGTACAGTGTAAATTTACACACACGAGACAATTTTAATAGCAGCCAATTAACCTAAGAGTATGTATACGATATCTGGCAATTGGCCCAATTTTAAAGTGTGTGGACCAAAGAAAACACCATTGTCCAATAATTAGGCTGTAGAAATTGATCGGGTAAATTGTCTTCCATTTTAGAATGCATATCATTCATTACTGCACCTTATTTGTCCTGGTGCAGCGTGGGATAATCAAGAGTATATGAAACCAAAAATGGTCAATGGTGGCAGCGTTTAGACTCACATCATCTATTATATATAATAATGTATCCTCGTAGGGGAATTGTATAGGCACAAACAGTCATTGTGCAGTTCCATTACCGCATAAACATACAAAACTCCAAGCTGAGTGCTCTCCTATAGCACATGAAAATACAGTACTACTTTTGATATAATTAGCATTTACAGGCAGGTAATATGTGCCACAGTGTAGGATGCCAATACCAGGTTAACCAATTCAGAGGTCTCCCAGAAATGCGGGAGTCTCCCGGACATTCCAAGAGAGTAGGCAACTATGCGTTAAAGAAAAGCAGCTAATGAATCTCTAGTGACTGAAGTGTCTTTTACGTTTCTGTCTCCATTACCTGATTAAATCTTGGTCTCCATGAAAATGGCCACCTCCATAGGCATCAATACATGGACATAGGACACAATTTCTGAACAATGCCATCATGCCACAGATGGCGAAGCCAACCACGTCTTGTACTGGCTCCGCGTCCGGGAGAATGCCAGATTTTTCAGGGAGTGAGGGAGATCACCCCTATTTCAGGGAGTCTCCCTGACATTCAGGGAGAGTTGGCAAGTATGCTTTATTCAGCAATGGCTCTAACAGAAAACTACATACAAATAATGTTATTAATGTCTATTGCACAAGCACCAGATATAAATATAATAATAAGATAAAACACATCCTGTCTATTGAACCACTAGTTAGTTATGTTTATACAGATAATCACAAACATACCTACGTATATTGCCATTAATTGTGTATTATACTCCATTAAATAATTATAATTAGGTGTCGGACAATATGAATCTCTGTTATTGCTATAATAAAATTCAGCTGCTAAATACTTAAAAGAGAACAATAGTATTATCTTATTCACACACACTGACCTGTTCTACATACTAATCTGACACAGAGCCATGTGAAGCTTCAGATTGCAGCAACTCTTAAAGATCTCCACCTGCAGTTTAAAGTCTAGCATTAAATCCTGTACTGCTTTTCCATATGACTACTTCACACCTATTTCATACAGGCAGTGGTGTTATCCCTATCCCCTACATGTAGGGGTCATTTATAAACTGTAAATTGTGCCTTTCACAGGAACACATGCACTGTTCATGTGACAGATAAATATATATATATTTTTTTTACAATAAATATAGAAAGTGTTTAAAATATATGTGTATAAATTTTCTTTTTTCAACCTTCTTAAACAAAAGAAAAAAAAATCAAACAGAAAGAGTTTAGTCTGTGTATTTGCCAGCCTGACCATTACCACCAGAGGGCGATCTTAGTCTATGTATACAGCATTGAATGCATATAGCAGACATCCACTTTAGTGTGTGGCAGGGACACTAAAAAGCTGGGTACACACCACATTTTTCATCCAATTATCATGCCAATTACACAATAAATGGCTGTTGGGTAAGATATTGTATTAGTGTGTACGCTCACACGATCAGGTTTTATCATACCAAAACACATTGTATTGTTTGATTTGGTTTTATAAACTTCCTTCGATCAATCTATGTTGGGCAAATATGGAAGTGTGTATGCACTCACAACCAGCGGTATAGGCAGATGTCTGTACAGAAGAGCACAGATCTGAAGGTAAATTGTGTAGATGTGTACACGTAAATTTGCATGATCGTCAGGACTTTCAGTCGTTGGTAAAATCGTTACAGAAATCGCATCTGCTGTAATTTTCTGTTAATTGTGTACCCAGCTTAATTCGAGGTATCGTTTTCTCATTGGTACTATGTAAGCTAATTTCAGAGGGACACTTTATTGGACATATTTTTTTTGAAGAACTGTATCCTGAACATAGTTTGAAGATCCCAACTGCAAACTGTGTCTGCCTGACAATGAGGGTAATTTAGAGACAAAAAGCATGTTTAATTATGTGCCTATTAACCTGTCTCACTCTCACACATTCATGAACACCCATATAGACTTTTGGGAATTGACCCTGTAAAAATGCTTGGTGCAGTATTTTGTGAGACTGCATATTCAGATGGAAAAAACAAAAACGCCACTTCACAGTGCTGCCTACTCTTACTTTAGGCCACTTCTTTATTTAATCTTACATTGTTTCTACGCTACTTGGTTTGGCCTCATTTATCCTGTAGGAGTGAACATTGAGACTATCTTTGTTACATGTGTTACTATTGTACATTTCAATATTACTATTTACATTTGGTAGAATTGTGCCTATAAATGAAAATTCTTAAAAGTATAGTTTGAACTGGATATATCTGCCACTTCCAAGGACTTGTAAAAGACTTTGTGACTTCCGATTAAATTAGGAACGCCCCTGTAAATGTGCTCTTGCCACACCCTGAAACTCATTTAAATGTCTTACTTTACATGTGCATGTTGCATAAGGTACATGATTGTGCAGAGCTTGCATTTAGCTATAAAAGCTCCTAGTTCCCCAATTCCATTCTTGAGCAAAACTTTTCACCCCTGTAATCACTGCCATCTACCTGCCTAAGCTAAGCTTCAAGTGTAAATCTATACGCTGCATACACTGACCATTTTCAGTCTCATGTACTTTTGATTAACCCACTGAGCGCCAGGACAAATAAGGTGCAGTAATGAATGATATGCATTCTAATGTAGGTGCATGTTGTTACAGAATGCATTTTGCGCTGCTGACATGCATTTGTACAGCTTTGTAAATTGCGTCTTTAATGTCTGTAGTGAATAAGTTATGGCTGGGAAAGTGAGGGGTATTTAAAAACAGATTTAGTGAGTACTTTTACATCAGAATGCAGAAAATTTGCTTTCTGTGCATTAGGGTTACCCTTTCATCACAGGCAGCACGGTCGCTAAGTGGTTAGCACTTCTGCCTCACAGCGCTGGGGTCATGAGTTAAATTTCTGACCATGGCCTTATATGTGTGGAGTTTGTATGTCCTACTTGCGTGTGCATGGGTTTCCTCCCACACTCCAAAAACATACTGGTAGGTTAATTGGCTGCTATCAAAATTGACCCTAGTCTTGTTCTCTCTCTGTCTCTGTGTGTATGTTAGATAATTTCAACTATAAACTCCAATGGGGTAGGGACTGATGTGAATGAGTTCTCTGTACAGCGCTTCGGAATAAGTGGCGCTATATAAATAAATGATGAAGATGATCACAGAGTGCAGAGGACACACCGTCCTTTTACCTCAATTTCTGGCCATTCTACAGGCTTTTTTTTTTTACTTCACTCCTGTCCACCCCCAGCCATGTATGTGCTAAGTATCTACATTTTAAGCTACATTATTACAAGTACATCAAACAAACATGATCTGTATGTAATTGTAGAACTAAACCACAATGTACAACTTTTTCAGCTCCTCACTGGTGACTGTTTGTAATGGTCAATTATCTTTCTCTACATTTCTATGTTACTTGTATGGGATGATCCTCATTGGATGTTATTGACACGTACAGTTGATGTGCACCATATAAACACCTTTGTTTGCTCCAATAGCAATGAAAATAATTAATTTGGCCTGATTGCTTTTTCATGATGGCATTCCACACTACTCCGGTTGCCTTAGTGTTGAATGATGAATCCATGGGGCAGTGCCAGAGCGGTGCGATCACCTGGTGAGTAAAGTTTCTTAGCTCCCTTTCTGTGGTGTGCTGCCACCCCCCATATCTATTCCCCTACCCTCCCTCTGTGTCAGAATGACCCACTGGTATACTTGCCAGCTATGGAGACAGAGGATCCATAATTGGTTTGGTGACGCATGTTTCCCCACACAAAGCTGATCTTCAATACCCTCATGGTCGCCTCTATAAATGAGAAACTTGGAATGTGCTGACTCTGGCTGTGTCTGATTATCTGCACAGGATGGCCATAGGCAGAGCTTTAAACCTGTGACATAACCGACCATGGCTGATCCAAGGAGGGGGGCAGATACAAAAGTGGAGGCCAATTCTTTTTTTTTTTTTATATGTTTATTTATTGCGCTATTTATTGCTCTTATTCTTGGTGTTTATTTGTATGGTGCCACAGATTCCATAGCATCTAACATAGTACAAATAAATATGAAATGCATGAAAACAGTAGACATAATGTATAATAATAAATGCATGGATGCGATTAACAAAAAAAAAATTGCATGACGTACAGAAACAATTCAGCATAAGACCTGACAGGGACAAACAATAATATAAGAGACTGAATAGACATGTGACATAGAGCAGAGGACCCTGTCAGTGAGAGTTACATTCTAGCGCGAGGAGGTATTGAGACAATGGGATCTAAAGTGAAATTAACATAAGCGGTCCAGGTGGGTAGTAGAGGAGGTGGAGTGTAAGCAGTTGAACTAGGAGGGTGGGTTTAATTAGGTAAGGATATTAGACAGGGAGGATGGGCAAGAAGGGAAGCACTGAGGAGAGGAATATGGGACAGTGTAAAGAGACATGGAAAACAAGGTAGAGATGTGTGGTAATACAGATTAGACATACTGAGCAAACAAAATGAGAGGCAAGGTTAGAAAGTGGTTCTTTAAATCACCAGTGATCTTATCTATGCAAACAGGTCAGTAGGGAGAGTCTGGGCAGTGTTGGATTTTGTCATCATGTAGCAGTGATATCAGTTAGAGTGTTCATCAACTTTTACCTACTGTTTAACTCTGGTATAACTATGAATCTGATTATATTAATATTAATAAACTTGCAATAAAACACTTTGAACTGAACACATGATCAGTGACTTCAATCAATTAATAACTTCCCACAACAAAGGCTAGCAAAAAAAGTTGTAAACAGTGACAGAAAAACATGCCATCATCAGCTATACATATATATAGTGCTACTAATTCCGCAGCGCTGTACAGAGAACTCACATCAGTCCCTGCCCCAATGGAGCTTGCAGTCTAAAATCCCTAAAATACACACTCACAGACCAAGTGAGACTGATGTCAATTTAATAGCAGCTAAATAACCTACTAGTGTGTTTTTGGAGTGTGGGAGGAAACCCATGCAAACAGGAATTGAACTCATGACCCCAGTGCTGTGAGGAAGAAGAGCTAACCACTAAGCCACTGTGCTAAATCGATGTTGTATTTTCTTAATTCAGTTTTGACACTGGTGCAAATAAACTATGGAGTATTACCATGTATTAAGAAAAATATTGCAATATAGTGTTATTCTTAAAGTAAAGCCAAGAACAAACTAAACTTACTTGTATCCTAAAATACATTCAACCATGTGTCACATAGGGGCAGATTCAATTAGCCACAATGTTCCATTGCTGTACATTTTTACGGTAAAAAGGAGTGCTCACTTTTGCTCGCACCTCTATGGGACACGAGCAAAAGTGAGAGGATATTTCACTGAAAAAAAAATTGTGGCATAGCGTCTTGTGGCCGTTCCGGGACACTACATGGTGATTTTTCTTACAAATTAATCTGCGCCAGTGTAGTAAGACTCCCTTGACCTTGTCGGGTCAGAAAAATACCAAGTTAGATCAAGGTGTCTTACCATACGATATTGATCGAATCACTTAAATGTTGCGCCTAAAACAGTCTAGGTCTGTCCCTGGTGATTAACACTTCTCCTTCACAGTGCTGGGGTCTGAGTTCAAAATTAACACTAGTCTGTGTGAATTTCCACTGCAGACTCCAATAAAGCAGGGACAATTCACCCTAAGACATGACAGGCACAATGCAAAATAATCTCTGTACAGTGCTGGAGAATTGGTGATGCTTTATAAAGAAATGACAAGAAAAAGGCATTGTGTCGTGCTTGGGAAGTGCACTGAATGTGTAACACTGACAGTAAAATGCACAACAGGTGACTAAAGAAAAAAAAGACCACAAGTTCAGCACAATGATAAAGGGTTTATTCTACAACGAGAAGAACAAGCAACAATCCCACTGACATTGATAAATTCAAGCTTCCACTGTGACATACAGCTTCATGGTTTCCTTCTGCCTTATATAAACCGTATAGTGAGGCTGCTGGGTGTGTGGCGAGGAGACGTGGTCCCTGTCACACACTGATACACATCCATCCTCCTGTCACAGGGCAACCGCCCATTAAACTGTTTTCTGCGCCACCACCCTACCTCAATCCCCCGCTGCTCTCCCATTGGTCCCATGTCACATGCATACCTTGCGTGAGAGCTCGTTGATTGGTCCCGTCTCACATTCCTGACTCCCAATTGGTTTGGGCCTCCCGCCCCTTTCCTTCAGCTTCCAATCCGTCGCTAAGCGAATGACTGCTATCTCTCTGATTGGCTGACCGGCAACATGGCGAGGAAGGCGCACGGAGGATCCGACAGTGACCCCCGGCTCTGCCCGATGGCCGAGGAGGGTGAGCTGCCGGATTGCCGGCGGCATGAGCGACCAGAGCCTGGCAAGGAAGGAAGCCCAAGGTGGGGCCCGCAGCACGCCGGAGCCAGGGAGCTAGCGGAACTTTACTCGCCAGGTGAGCCACTGACAGGCAGCCTGTGAGGGACGGACACACCCGGCGCTGACCACATGCAATAGGCGCCTTTACTGGGGTCCAACAGTCCCACTGGTCCTCAACATACCCGCACCGTTATCCGGCATCACCAGCTGGTGTTCCACTGCTCAGTCCAGGGGCCCATCCCCTGAGCTGCTACAGAACCTCCTGACACTCTTATCGATGTCCTAATGCTTGGGGGGGCCCTAACAGTTGCCAAGGCAACCTATGACTTGATTGACAGGTGTCCTTTCTAATGGTCTGCATCATGCAACCAGCCTCCACCTTAGACTATACATGTTCTTGTAGCACCCCTATTTATATCTTCCCATTACATTCTGTAATATATAGCGTTGTCACATTGCTGTCTGGCAGGTTGTGGACTTCTATTCTGTTTGTATTACAGATCAAGTGATTCACACCCGAGGCATTAGGACTTTCTGTATCTACCACAACTAGTTGTAGAACTTGTTAGGGGGCAGAGCTGTCAATTATAATTAGATGCTGCACACTTAGCTTGCTGCTTGTTTTTTATGGAAATTCCGCATGAAACTTAAATCTCTTATATAAATCTAGTTGGGTGTGAATTTCAATCTCCCTTTTAATTTGATATTTTATATCTGAAACATTGATTACAGCCCCTATCTCTACATTTAAAACAATGCAACATAACATTTGTTTCATAATAGTCCATTTGTTTTATTATATGACCAGAATTGTGCAAATAATTATGTTTTGTAGTAATCATCAATGACCAAGCGTGTGAATTGTATCCGCAAATATTGTGTATGCTTGATATCAATCATTTGGTTTTTATTATACATCACCTGCAATATATTGACCAATAATATTTATATCTACTATGCTTAAGTTTTAAAGCTAATCTAGAAGTGTAAGGTAGAGAGCAAGTTTGGTGCTATTTACTATTGTGAGATTTTTTTTTTTTTTTTACAAAAAATTTTTTCTTTTTTTATTTATTTTTAAGAAGTAACTTTTAATTGAGGTTTTACTTCCAGGAACATGTCTTAAGGGATTTGATACACAAGATTTCCTTCCATCTAAGCTCTTGTTTTTTTTTTCTAATTTGAACACAAGGAGAAAGTAGCATTAATGGAGATTAGCAAGTGATCATTGATCCATATAAAGAACACAATATCGGGGTGCCAGTGGTAATATGGTGCACAGTGGTTAGCAGTGTTGCCTCACAGCACAGGGCCCATATGTTTTTTCTCTGTTCATGGTTCTATGTGCAAGTTGCATGGTTTACCTGTGTTTCTGTCATGTTCTTCTCCTTTTACTACAACTTTTACTGTAACTAAAAAAAAAAAATCTCACCATTACACTAAATTACAGTGACTTTTTAGATTTTTGTTTTTCCTTTTGGATTTTCTGATTAATCAGACTCATGTTAATTAGTGGAGTAGTTATTTTAGCTGTCATACGGAATTTATGGGGTGCAAGATGGGTGTGGGCCTTATAAAGTGAGTGACAACTGGAAATGACTTTCCATTTAAGTTTATCGCTACAATGCATATAATGGTGTTTAAGGAGATCTTGGGCTGGGCACACAGTACAGAACATTTCTCCTGATGTGATATCGTTAACGATTTTACCAATTAATGAAAGTCCTGATAAGCATGGTGATTTATGTGTACACACTATACACATTTTACAAGATTTACCTTCAGATCTGGGCTCTTCATCTGTCATAACCATCAGCTGAAAAGATCGTGACTGTAAACTCTATGGGTATCTGCCTACACTGCTGGTCGTGAGTGCAAACACACTTCAGACTTTGGCCGACATAGTTCCATCATTTATAGAGATTTTTAGTCCGTTTATAAAATCAAATGAAACACAATGTGCTTTGGTACGATAAAACATGATCGTTGGAGCGTACGCAATGCGATATCGGACCAAACGGTTGTTTATCGTGTGAATGGCGCAATAATTGGGTGAAAAACCTGTAGTGTTTACCCAGCCTTACACTGCAGGTTTCTGGTTGTAAATTGTTTCTGGAGAAATAGGGACTTCTAACAGGTGTGGCTTGTAGGTCTTTATTTAACAACAGTTATATAGTACATACATATTACACATTTGTTCAACAAGCCTATTGTGCTTCGCACAGTGATTTAAAATACACATATTATGAGCTGAATATGTACAGTCAGGGCCGTAGCTAGGGCTGTGTGAGAGGGGCGACCGCCCAGGGCACAGTGCCGAAGAGGGGCGCAGTTTTTTAATATTTAAGTTTGGTTAAAATTGAGGACTAGGGAGGCGACAGATTTCCTTCTCGGCCCAGGTGATATAATTTTAAGCTACGGCTTTGTGTACAGAACTTGCCAGCAGACAATCCTTTATGTATAGCTGAACATTAATGAATTTTTTGCACATGAATGAATCATATACCACTCCCTTTCCATCGTTATCAAAGCACTGTCATTATGTGTCTATGGAATTTGTGTTGCAGAACTGGTTAGATTGCATTGTAAATCATTGTTTCTATTCTGGGATGACATTATATCTCCACCCAATATCTGCATTTATTAATACTGAAAAGTAAGTTTAGGTTTTAAACAAAGTTTTTTTTTTTTGTTTTTTTTTTATGCAGACACAGCATTGATCTATTTGTATGAAAGTTGTAGCTCTTGTGCGGAGTTGTATTGTATCCCAGGGCAATGAGAACAAACAGTTCTGCCTAGTGATAGAAAGATGTGGCTTAAAACCATAGTGGGACCCCATAACAAGAAAGTAAAGCATTTAGTAAATGTAGGAGGGTACGTGCAAGCCAATAATGGTCACATGATGTTCGGTAATTGCCAACCTTCCCATACTTTCAAGGGTATGGAAGGGGTAGGGAAGGGCCGTAATCCATTCAATGGCTCTCTCCAGACTCAACCTCCACTAGATCCCTTGGGTGGCAGGATTTCAAATTATGTAGAGGTTTTAATGCTAGTTTGTGACTGCATCACCAAGGGGTACAAAAGCGACTCTGGGGAAAGCCACAGACCCTGAATAAACCTAGACTGGGAGATCCTGGTTTTGCTAGCGTTCCACATATTCTTCATTACTTCAGGTTGGGTTAGAAAAAGGACTTTCTCTCACTACCCTGAAAGTTCAGGTATCTGCACTTAGTATTTTCCTAAACACCACCTTGACTTTATTTTTCAATATTTGTTTCAAGCAGTAAAGATAATTCAACCTCATGTCAAATCCTTTGGCTTTTTTTTTTCTTGGGATCTCAATCTTCTCCTGGATGCCCTGATGGATCCCTTTGAGCCTTTACGACATGCCCTCCTCAAGTGGCTCACACTCAAGGTGTTGTTTTCGGTAGCAATCACATCTGCTAGACAAGTGAGAGAATTACTTGTCCTATGGTGTAAGGAGCCATTTGTGAACATCTATATAGACAAAATAGTGTTGCATATTAATCCAACCTTCCTACTGAAGGTAGTATCCACTTTTCCTATAGATCAGAAGATTGTTCTTCCATCTCTCTGTCTAATGACAAAGAGTTATGGTTATAATTGGTTGTTAGATTATCTGGTTACCTTTCTAGGATATAACAATTCAGAAAGACAAAAAAAGGATGGCTATTACACAGGCTTATAAAAATCCTAAAAGCACATCCTACAAAGTGTGTTCCAACCTCCTAGGTCTGGGCTAGGAGATTTTATTAAATCTCCTAAATATCTTGGCCAAAATACATCCAGGACCCTGCTCTGTGATCTAGCTCTCCCCTCCAAGCAGAGATTGGCTCTAGAGAGTGGGTGGCCTAACTGGCGCTGCTAAAGCCTTCTGAACACCTGTGTGGTGCTTTGCCTTCTGGGACTCAAATTAATCCAGGAGGTGCCATTGTAAGCCCCTGCGGAGCGCTATACTTCATCTGACGGCTGGGGGTATAGTGCAGCTGCTACCTAGTGTCACTTGATTTGGCCTCACCACTGGACCGCCAGGGATGGGGGGGCCCTTTCCTGACACCGCGAAGCTGCAATTTGCAGAGGCAGAAAAACACAGACAAAGGAGCCCCTATTCCCATTGGATAAACGCTAAGATTAAAGCATACTTTAAAAATATTTTTTATAAAACACGTTCAAAATGATGTGGGGGTATGTGGTCACTCTGACTAACTGAATAGTAACCCTACTGCCACATTTCTCATGAACTGTTTCCCAAAAAATGAATGTGCTTTGTTCTCCCACACGTTTTGAGGAATGCTAATTTTTTCTAGTGTACTGTCAAGATTACTTTCTAAAATACAAAACCAAAAACGCATTTGCCAATCTGTACAGGTTTTCATACATTAATAGAATCTGAGATGTTTGATGTTGATTCCTAGGCGAGATTAGTAGACTTGTATAATTTTAGTATGTACACCAATGGCTTGAAAGCAGAATATTTCTACCAAGAATGGCAAACTGAAGTAATATTTTAAATGCCTAACTTTTACTGTTACTGTACATTATTGTCATACCCATACCTTTACTGTTAGTTTAAGCTTGAAAATGCATCAATACTGTGTAGTAATGGTAATTATCCCTGGTTGCCCTTCATGAATTGGCAGTAAATCCATAGTACATTCCGGGAGACTCCCGAGTTTCCGGGAGTCCTCCCGGGAGAGCAGGCAATTCTCCTGGGTCCCGGCCAGCTCCGTAAAATTTAAATGGGGTGGGGGGGGGGGGGGGGTTAGTGACGTTGTGCAGGCATCATGGCCCCGCCCCCTGATTTTATTGGTTCAAAATACTGACAACAATTTGGAGGCGGGGCTAATTATGTGATTCTTCGAGCCCCTTCCCCACACACCCACCTGCCCCCGAACCTCACGGGAAACAACTTGCCAATGTTGGAAAGTATGAGTAAATCCAACACATGACTTTTCTCTTGTTTGCAGAGATGTTTGCATTTGAATGTACACATATGAGTAATGACACACTTAGGTCATGGTCTGTGTTATTATTGGGCTTTGTGTTGGCTGAGATTAGTCATAGTTCCCTGTAACAGCCATTTCCTCGTGTCAAGGATAATGTGACAATGCCTGGTCAGTTTGCTGGCATAACATGGTTTGTTTGTGATGTCTGCTGGGATCCTGACTGGAGCCTGAACAATCTTGTGTTGTCTTTCTCCTGCAGTCTAATCCCTTCCATAAGTTTTGTCTGTGTTCATACATCCTATGAGCTGGTTAATGTGTACCTGGTGTAGGAATAACTGGACACAGTTATTTTACAGTTGTAAAATTCCCACCATCTTTACAGGTGTGAATAATTAAAATTCCGAGGATCCAAGAAAGGTTGGCAATGTGTGACTCTTACTGATTGCATCTCCAGTGTCATGGCTTTGCTCTGTGTGTATACGTATTTATTTATATATTATGCAAATAAGTGCTTGGCCAAGATCATTCATATTATACATTTGGCCGTACTTGTATACATTTGTTGGGCCCTCCTCAGAGACACATTTTGGTCAGATGATGCAATTTGCATGCGGATTGCATCTTCAAGGCCCCATCCCACCTACTTCACAAGGGAAGTGAGCGTTATGCAAGAGGGTGGCCTGCTCTTGTTAAGATGGTAAGATGAAAACACACCGTGAATCAGGAGACATTGTCTCAGAGATCATGTAGAGAAGCCATTTACCGCTCCTGAATTGAAAGAAGCAATGTTTTCCACCCCACTGGCAACATTCCAGGGCCTGTTGGCTTAACAATAAGCTACCATAAAACCTTCAAAGAAAAACTGTGCACTAAGAGTATGCAATGTGATCTCGGACCAAGTCTTTCTCCAACCAGTCACTGGAGGCACATATTACCATTATACTTAAAGAAGGGAAGGACCTTGTGCCCCAGTTACTGAGCTATTTCTCTACTTAAAATTGACGGTAAACATATGGAGAATAGACTGAAATTCCTTTCTCAAAGTTAGTACGTGACACCAAAGTGGGTTTGCACCAGGCCGCGAGGCCTGAGAAAACACAGCGAAAGTACTAAATCTTATCCATTATGTCTGAGGCTCAGACACCTTCGTGGTCCTCCGGTCCACTGACACTGAAAAGTCTTTGACAGGGTGTACTGGGGGTATATATTAGGGTTTTTGGGGCACTTGCGATATGCACACACGATTTTATGCTTTTATAAATCACCTTCGACTAGGATCAAAATAAATGGATCCCTCTATATCCCATTTAACATCAGGAACAGCATCAGGTAGTGAAGCCCTCTTTCCTCACTTATCTGTGTCCTTTGCATAGAAGTCTTTGCACGATCAATCAGTATGAACCTATAGATAACTTGGCTTAGAATAGGAGACAAGGAACATTATAAGCTTGCACTCTTTGCTGATTACCTGCTAGCGACACTCACAGATCCAATGGTTTCATTCTTTAATCTAGAAAGTGAAATTCAGCAATTTGCTAAACTCAAAGTAAATTATTCTAAATCTGTAGCATTAAATCTTACCGAGCTAATATGCAAAATTGAATATTGGAGTGGACCAGATATACAGGCTATAAATAATGGATTGGGATAGAGGAGCAAGCCATTCGATTACCGGCAAAGTTTTCTCCATGGATTACCAATCTGCTATTAATTATCCATTCTGCAACTTCTTCTACTCTTCCTTGCTGGAAAGGCCTCTCTTTTGTGATCATTTGCAAGCAACTCATTGTTCCTGCCAGTATGGATCTTGTGGTCCTTTAAAAACTGGTTGGAGAGGGGGGTATTCCTGGCTGGCCAGCAGGTGATCCTGAATTTGTCCTTTTAGTTACATTCAAACTAAATGGAACCTCCATCAGGTGGCAGAGTAGTGATATCAACTGGTTCATCACTTCATTGGTACAAAGGGTTTGCTTGGAGAGCGTCACAGGATCTTCTCCCCTTTTGAACAACTATGCTCTGCTCCCTAGAACTCAACACATTAAACTTCTCAGTTATATAAAATCGTTTTTTGTAGATTCACACAGCACACTCCCATTGTACACGAAAGTGGGGGAGTAAGATCTCAGACACGAAATAAAGGAGAGCATGTGGTCAAAAATGTTGACAAACGCAAGGTGAGTATTTGAGAGAGTTTTGGGTTTCACATGTGTAAAGTCCTGTTACCCTGCAAAGGTGATTGGTTGTTTAAACATTGTGCAGCTTTGTGCAGCTTTATAAAAAGATCGGAACCTTTCTCTGATAAATGTGGCTCCTGCCTTCACCCTCTGCCAAAACATTGAGACAAATGCTTGAGTTTCTCTGCTTGTGCCGTTTTAATTTGGTTTTTAATCCGTATATTTTTCTTTTTCTTTTGTTTTTCTCCAGGGAAGAGGTTACAAGAATGGATTTCCGTTATTCTTTGCTTCCTTTTGATGTCCTTTAATTTCTGCAATCTATTGCTCTATTTCAGCTTTGAACATACAGCCAGCATTGTACTGAGCTTTGGTAAGTGAGGCCGCATTTTTTTATTTGTATTATATTATATGTGGTGAAGGGATACACACACAAGTCTAGGTATAGTTGTATTGGATTATTTGGCATATTGGTAATTGACAAATATTTCACTCTTATTTGTGAGGAATTCATTGAATATAAATAAAAAGGGTCAGAGAGGACACATGTCCAGCAGAGAATGATATTTTGTATCAAATCCCCCAGATGGATCATTTGGCCTCTGTGTCATCCTGCAAGACTTCTCCTTGTTATAAACAATGAGAAACGTCTTTGTCAGCAATGGCTTCACCACACACATTAGTACAACCTACACAGTGCACCAGACCCAACAGTGCCCTAATCCCTACATGCAACCTATCCTTTATTGGTCCTGGTTCCTCTCGCCTCCAGCAATATACCTCTTACCTGCTCATTGCCCAAGCCTCGATTATCAATCCATTCTGCAGTAGCAGGTATGGAGGACGTAATTCTCCTTCCACCCAGCACACACCTACTCCCTCTTCTGCCCCCCTCCCCCCAACACTCTCTCTCTACATTTTCACTCTGTTCTCAAGTGCCACCTGTCCTCATTCTATGGAACTTCCTTCACTCTGCCCTCTGTGCCATTCTCCCTCTCCATCTCTACACCTTAACTTGGCCTCATATCATCATTCAGTGAGAGGTGCTGCTCCACTGTAATAAGTGTCTTCCATCCGAAACTCCAACCTCCTGTGCGTTATCTGCTGCCACCACCTTGATTTCTGGAGACAATTTCCTATATGTAGTAATAGTACAGCTTAAAAGCCTAATTACAATGCGCAGTTGTTAGCACACTCATACCATTCTTCAGAAAATTAGCTATAAAACTGTGCCCCTCCCTTTCTAACGGTTGTTGTGGGCAGACCTGTTAGCTGAAGAATCTGTGAAACTTGTTCCACATGCTCATTCAGAGCCAATATGCTGAAGGCTGGCAGACTTCCTGCATTGCATTGATTCCATAGGATATTTCTAAGGCGCACACTTAGCATGCCCCTGTTAGCACATTTGTGGTTCCCACTACTCATTATTTCAATATAGAGAAACCATTTTTATATGTTTAATGGGCAATGTAGGTATGGAGGACCTGTCGCATATCAACTACTAATGCCCACTCTTGCATAAACTATTTTGCAATTTCCATTTCTTTTCTTTGCCCATAAAATCATGTTTGTTCTAGTGACACTGCTGCTTGCTTGCCTGGCACCCACTGTTGTCTTGTAGCACTTGTGTGACCGTCTTCTGAGTACTTTATATTTGGCAGGTATGTTTATCCTCCACTTGGATATTTTCATCTTTAGCAAATATATACATTATAAACTAAAAGTAAAACCTGATGGCTAAATGCAGGTAATCAGTTCTTATCACTGAATTGCTTGTTTGTTTTCCTGTGTGCACAGTTGATCTGTGTCAAGACACCTCATGTGCAACAGTTTTGAATGAATTGTAATTCTTTTAATTATATTGGTTTTTTTCTGAAACTAAACCTGTAAGGAATTTAAGTCCGAGTAAAAAAAAAAATAGTACCCTCAGCATAAATGACCTGCAGGGATTTGCTTGGGGTCTGGTGATGGTGCTCCCAATCCGTATTTAATAAATGATCCTCAGGGATTTGCTTGGAATCTGGTGATGGTGCTGCCAATCCGTATCATAAATTACCCTCAGGGATTTGCTGAGGGTCTGATGATAGTGCTGCCAATCCGTATTTAATAATGATCCTCAGTGATTTACTAGGGGTCTGGTGATAGTGCTGCCAAGCTTCAGCATAAATGACCTGGAGGGATTTATTGGGGGGGGGGGGGGGAAGTCTGGTGATGGTGCTGTAAAACTTCAGCATAAATGACCCTCAGGGATTTGCTGGGGGTCTGGTGATGGTGCTGCAAGGCTTTAGCATAAATGACCTGCTGGGCTTTTACAGAATTATGGTTATGGGTTATCTCACTTTACTGTAAACCTCAGGACTATAATCTAATCTAACGGAGAAATGTAAGTGCTTTTTCGGTCTTTTAACCATGTGTACAGGGTGGGATATCCTTCTCATCCCAGAGGATGTTTCCTTAACTCTTTATTGCTGGAGCTAATTGCATCTACATTGAGATCCATCTATTTGAGAACAAGCTTGCACCAGATGTATAATCATCAAAAACTATAATAATGTACACATTTTGAGGATAAACATACTGCAATATACGAATACACACATTCTGAATTCCTTGCCGGGAGCATCCCTCAAGCAAATGGTGAGAGAATCACATTGCAAAGATGCAGTATTAGACTTAATACTTACAAATGGTGACGGAATATCTGATGTAAATGTGGGGGGAGAATCTAGTAAGGTTTAATATAAAGACAGAGACCGATTCATACCACACAAAAACAAAGGTGTTAGATTTTAGGAAGGCTGACTTTGAAGAAATGGGAAAACATGTAAGTGACTCTTTGACAGAGTGGAAGAACATGAATGGAGTACAGGAGAGGTAGGAAAAATTAAAAAGTGAAATACTAAAGGCAACAGACCTTTGTTTAAAAAGGGTTAGGAAAAACACAAGGAAAAGGAAGCCAGTGTAGTTTGCAAAAGAAGTAGCAAGTATTATGAAAGCAAAACAGACGGCCTTGAGGAAATATAAGCAGACTCAGAATAATGAAGAGAAAGAGGTATATCTTGTTAGACAGAAGTAGGTAAAGGGGGCAAAAAATATTTTTAGGTATATAAGTGAAAGGGAAAAAAACAAAAGGAGGAATAATAAGACTAAAGACACACTGAGAGAGTCTTGTTGAGGGAGAAAAGGTAATAGCAGATCATCTGAATAATTTTTGGTCAGTGTTCACTACACAAAGATTAGTCAAAGGGGCCCCAGTTAAGTTGCAAGTATATTCATAAAAACAAGGTAGATACAAGTATATTTACTGAGGAGAAGGTACTTGGAGAACTCTCCAAGCTGAAAGTGGATAAATCAATGTGGCTAGATGGGATACATCCAAGGATACAAACATAGCTTAAAGGGGTGCTGGTAACACCATTAACAGAATTATTTATCCAGTACTAGCTACACGAGTAATTTCAGAGGACTGCAAATGGCAAATGTAATCCCACTGCACAAAAGTGGAAGCAAGGACGAGGCAAACTACTGACCAGTGAGTCTTACAACAGTAGTAGGGAAATTTATGGAAACACAAATATTCCATTCACGTGCAATTTGAGGGGGGGGGGGGCACTTACCCTGTCTTTATGAAATGGGCTACAGAGTAGTATAGTGTGGGACTGATGCAGTCATTGCAGATCAAACAGCACCTGCAGTATAAGTGTACTCTTTTTTTTTTTTTTTTTTTTTGTATTATTATTATTATTTTTAACTCTATCTCAGGAGATTTGGGCCCAGTGGAGAAAATATAGATGTGGGCAGGATATTTTAAGTAAATGTTATCTAACACTATTCAGCTTCTGTGCAAATGAACAGAAGCTGTGAAATATAACTTCAGGTAAACCTGGTCGCTAAGCAACCTTGTAAATAAGATATTGCCAACAATAGAAGTCGCTATGTGATAATGTGTTGTGAAAGCGGGATTGTATGTCACAAGCCAACGCTAGTTATTCGTGTGCTCAAGCCATTTTCTTATGCTAGAATACACAAATTATTCTGTTTACCACAGTGCATTATTCCATTGCTGAGCCTCACAACAATTGCAACCTACACACATGCAGCTATTTTGTGGACTGAAACAATATATAGCCTGTCAAGTTACTAAGTGACATCTCTGAGACAATTTGTGCCTCTGTCTTCAGTGATGACAGTAGTTCCTGATGAATTGATAGCCTGCATACTCATTAGGTCAGTGCACTAGGACCCCGCAGAATGCGCCTCTTTCATCCGTTAAAAAAAACACAAAAAAACCCACAGACGATTAAATCAATATTATATAAAATTGCCTGTAAATTTGGTGTTTTTATTGTAGGGGTGGACAAAGTAATGTAGAATTTAGGAGCTAGCACGATGTTACAAGGAACCAAGGAAGACGAGTCTCCATTTACATCAGTATAGGCTCTAAATATTTTCAGCCCACAAAATGGGCTAAATTTAACGTTGTGGTTTCAATGTGTGTAGCATATCACTGGACACATGTACTGCTGGAATAGCTCCAGTGATGCATTTGCCTGAATGCCTTAGTAACATAATACAAAAACCTCTTGCTTTAGCTATATAGTATTGACAATGAAGTTGGATAATCTTTTATACAAAGTGCAAACGATTCATGTACTTTGTTAATAATTAATACTCCCCTACCATTTTCTGGAACACGTTGTTTGTGTAACATTTGAGGGGTGTGTGTGATTTGGCTTTGAGTATCTCAGTCCCTCATGACACGTCTTACAAGATTGCACTGATACACTGCAGTGTTCCCTGCTCAAAGTATATATCGAGGCAGTAAGTACTGTGTTGCCCAAGGCACAGACATGTAGAATGGAAGAGCTCATTGACTGCATTACTGCTTCAAAAGGAGCACATGCTTCTATAAACAATAATTTGGCTACAATTCGATTTATTGTAAAATTGTTGTACCCAGCTTTAGAAGAGATCCACATCTATGCAATCTTACTGCAGATGCGATTTCAGTAACTCTTTCACCAACGACTTGGCATAAACATTCCAATTCATGCGTACACATCGACGCCATTTACAGTCCGATTTGAGGTCTGTATTTCTAATAACCAAATTCCAGGCAACTAAAAAAAAAACAATTACTGCTAGCGCTTAACATTTAGGGGGCATCTGTATTGATGTTAGTGGAGCCTTATCTTCCCTGGCTCCTCACAGGGGCCAATTCAATTTGGTAACGCGGCCTGTGCACTATTACCATTCGTACAGTAAACTTAACGTTGATTTTTGCTCTCAGCCCTCGGGGCCGCAAGTAAAAATCCGGGTTAAAATTACCGTATTAATGGTAATACTATTAGCGGCTGAATTGAATCAACCCTATAATATACTGCTGACTCTTAGATTTCACTGACTGGTTCCTGAATTCTGCACTGTTCTTACCTGATTTAACTGTATTTCTATAGCCAGAAAATCCGCATTTGGCTGTGTAGTCAGAGAGTGAATAGTTTTTGTTTTTTTTTCTTTTTGTGTGCAAAATACAGCTGTTAATTTTAAGTCCCTTAACATAACCCATTTGTAGATGGAATGAATTAATTGGCTGGCAACAATAGTCCCTGGTGGGATGTAATCAAACATTAACACATCTCCAAGATGAGCTGGCAGGAATTATCTAATGGGCAATACAAGTACTCTGTAAAAGATGGGTGGAGGACTCAATAAATTACACTTATTACCTGTTTTTCCTCTGCACAATATTGAACACTTCCCCGCAGGGAAAATGATCTTTTTAAGAGTGCTTCCCCCTGTTGAATGAGAATATAAAGAAAGTTAACCCCTCAATGACAACACAAGGGGTACGCCTGGTGGCAGTAGTAATGTAAGCCCACCACCCCCACAGTTAATTGGGGCTCCTTTTAATGTAGATTTATTTCTAGTTTGAATAATCAAGCATTTAGGTTTTTAAGTTTAAAAGACTAAATTTGCATTTTAAAAATATTTGATTCTGTCCTTGAATAAGGACTTGTTTTTACGGTAGTCACAGATATTTCTTATCTTGTTACTTAGCACTGGATTCATAATGATTCTTATTACTCACAGTTTAGGGCATGACATATACTGTAGTATAAATAAGAGTACCCTCATTCAGGGATTAGTGTGTATGCTGCATGTGTTCAGCACATTTCTCTTCCTTCCAGGCTCATACAACAAATATTATATGCTACCCTACCTTGCCACAGGCAATTTAACCCCTTCATGCCCCTAATTACAACAGTAACACTAGCTTTGCCCCACTGTACAGAGGATGTTTGTGTATTTATGGAAACATTTGGTACAGTAGATTATTAGTAATGAGAGGTCCCATAGACACCTGAAATTTTTATTTTTATTTGCAGTCCTGTGGATAAAGCCATCTCTACTATTAATTCTATAATACTTGTGCACTACTTATATAAGAAATGTTAGAAGCCAGAGTTTGAGGGTGAAGATTAGTAGACGTTTAGATACCTTTACTCCTAGCTGCATAATATTGCTTTTGTTACCTGTGGTTATGATTCTGATGCTTTCTATTTAGTTTGGCTTGTGTGTGTTGTTACAGATATCCGTGCTTACCTAGAGTCAAAACTAAACACATTCACTTGTTTGAGGTTTTAAATAAACAAAATGCCAGACTCTATTAGTATCAGAGCGCAGATAATCAGGCCACAGATGTTCACATATAAAAGCCACAGTACACAGCATACATGGGAAGTTTATGTACTCTCTGGTAACAAAGCACGGGACACTATTCACCATATGTACACCATTATCTGGGGAGGTACGTGAGTAAGTTGCGATTGTGTGGCTGTGTTTGACCGGGTTGGGTATTTTTTCATGAGTGTGAAAACGGCGACAACAAACTACCTACAACAAAAACCTGAGGACTTTGACACCGACAACAGGGATATAATAAAGACCTACCTAAAAAGTGACCCCTGACGTTCCAGAAGACTGCTCCATGCTGACAGTTACTGATTCCAAAGACACTGCTAGCCGGCACTTGAGTTGCACGTCAATTAGCAGAGGGACCTAGACAAATCTGAATTTACAACGGCAATGTCCGGACCCCGCAACTACATACTTTAATGTCAAGACGTGATTACAACTACCAACAGTTTGGCCAGTGGTAGAGATGTAAGATGAATGCGTTGTACTCATTAGTAATTTCAGTTGGGTGAGTATGAAGCTGTAGTACAGCAATACAAAGTAATCATTAATAACGAGTCTGTAGGAGTGTCTACTAAGAAACCAGAAGGCATTCATTGAGATGACTTCATTTTGTATTTATAGAAACGGGTTATGTTAGAATGAGCTGATCTTGGTTTATTAATATTATTAATACCATGGGGGAGGGGGGATCAATTTTCTGTTTTGTTAGATCCTACTTTTATATAGCATTTTTCTACATGTATCTTCCACAGCCCCAGCCTTTTTGGCTTAGGATTACATTTGAATTGATCCTGTATTTCACTTTTTATATTCAAGCTTTCACCTTATTGATATCATTTTTTTTTATTATTTTTTTTTAAATCCCTACTTACACTGTCTCTTTAATAGACTGAGCATACTACCAATATTATTATCCGTGTTCTCATCCTCCTCTGTCTTCATTGTGATCAGCATTCACTGCTCCAGACTGGGTCTGTTTACTTACTAGGCCTACAGGTTTATTGGATACAGTGTAACAATGATGGATGGATAGGGGACTGTGCTGGCTGTTGTATAGAATACAGTGTAACGGGGCAGAGATGGATGCAGCAGAGGGGCATTGTTGGATGGTATATGGGATACATTGTTACAGGGATAAATGGAATCGAGGACAGTGTTGGATGGTGTATCACATAGCGACTACTATTGTTGGTCTAATGTCTATCTGCCTGTTTTAAAAGCTGGAATATGACTTAATCAGCAAGCAATGAAAGCTGATATCGCTATCTTTTAAGAGATAAAGTAGACAGCTCGCTGTTTACAGTGGCAAATAATAAAAGGTGATAACCTTGGTGTGAAGAGGTGCAATAAAACCATAAATGAGAATACATTTGTTCCTCTTATATAAGTGCAGCCAGGTCAGTTTATTTATGCATGTCTTCTGCTGAACAGCAAATGATTGGAGCATTCTTGAATTATGCACAATGCTTTCAGGGAGATTTTCACCTCCAGAGTCTGGCCAAAGGTGGCTGTGTTTCAGGGACTGGAATATTTAAAAATAAAAAAAATTGAAAAAAATGTCCTCTAGCTATATTTGTGACACTCTTTGCTGAATAGTATAAAACAGTAGTTAATAGATTGGTGACTGATTACACAGCACTGTACAAAGAATATTGAATAACTCACATCAGTTCCTGCCCCAATAGAGCTTACAGTTTCAACTCTGTACCCTACAAACACACATTTTTGTCAGCGACCAACTAACCTACCAGTATGTCTTTGGACTGTGGTAGGAAAACAGAGCTTCTGGAGGAAACTGGTACAAACACTGGGAGAACATACAAACTGCACACCGATAGGGCCATGACCCCAGTGCTGTGAGGCAGCAATGCTACTGTGCCAACATTAACAAGAATAAGTTAAAAGCAGTAGAGGCATCTCAACAAACTGAAATAAATAAAATAAATGATTCAACCATAACTGGAGTGTTTGTCACTGTACTTTTAAACAAGTTCTGTGAGGACGTCGCTGTACAAAAGCCGCTATTACCACCATTAGTTATATCCTGGAGACTTATATGTTACTGATGTAAAGCTTGTTGTTATTCTCATGCTTCCTTTTTTTCCCAGGGCTTTTCTTTTGACCTTCCTTTTTTTACTTATGTTTAGGTATCTGTGGAATAAAGATGGTTAATAGCTGTTTTATTTCCTGCTAAGAGCAGGATGTTTGGTTTAATATAATGCTTGATATGCAGTGTATGAAGATGTTTCCCAGTGATTACAGATCCCAAAACACTGTTCGCTCTGTACCTGCTCTTTAATGACCCCTTTCCGGTTAACTAGCCAGACTCCTAAAGCTATATGTTTTCTTCAGTTGCAGGGATCATTACAGCTGACTTTGCCTCGGGGTTAGTGCACTGGGGAGCTGATACTTGGGGCTCAGTGGAGCTGCCGATTGTTGGAAAAGTAAGTTATCTTTCTCCCTCTTGTTTAGTGAAACGGCAAATGTTGCTGATTGCTCTAATTTATATTGCAGGTTGTGTAGTGGATCTTTGATATTTGATTAAGATATTTGATTGTCACTAGGAGACCCATATTTCAATATGGAATCTATTCCCCAAGTGGTAGATTGGAGGAGTCCCATTTTTGAAACACTCCCCGACTCTTGGGCACCTCTCCAATGGGATATTCTTCTCAGAAATACAATTCCATATTCAGTATGTGAACTACTATAAGATTAATTGTTAATTGGCTAATAAAGCTTCTGTATCCGTTTGTGATAATACGGGTAATTTTAATACATGTAGAACCCTCTATAACATGCTTTGTAATGAAGGAGATGACTGATGTCCTGAAATACACGCACAGATTTTGTTCCATGTAATCCCCAGTGCTGTTATAAAGGTGAACGCACTGCTAACAGTGACCTATATTTAATGGTGTCTAATGACTTTAAGGTTATTTTATCTTCTTTAGAAAAAGGGTAAGGCTGGGTACACACTACAGAAATATTCTCCCGATGTGTTACTAATAACAGTTTTACCAACGACTGGAGGGAAAAAAAAAGTCCCGATCAGCGTGCCGATTCATGTGTACACATTATACACATTTTACAAGATTTACCCTTCATCTGTCATAACCATCGTTTGAAAAGATCATGACTCGTGAGTGCATACACACTGCAGAACTGAAATGACTTTGTTGCACAAGATTTTTAGTTTGGTTTAAAAATCAAATGAAACCATACGATGTGCTTTGGAACGATAATCGCTCATCGTTGTAGTGTACACACTTATGCAATATCGGGCCAAACAGTCGGTTATCGGGTGATTGGCCCGATGCTAGGCTGAAAACACTATAGTGTGTACCCAGCCTAACATTAGTTCCTTGGAAACAGCCACAACATTTCATAGTTGAACATTGTGTTTTGTCTACCAGTACAGAAGCTCTTTGTTTTCTCTTAATTGCCATTGTCTCTGTTGCAGGCCTTTATCAGACCTTTTCGAGAGCATCATATCGATCCTACCGCAATCACAAGGCATGATTTTATAGAAACTAATGGTGATAATTGCATGGTGACCATTATTCCTCTGGCATGTATGGCCTACAAGTTCCTCTTCCTTTCTCCAGGTAATGTCATTACTTACATAATAGTGAGAATTCTATGGGTAATCTCTGCTTGACATAAAGTGGCATTAATCAGAATAAATAATGGGGATATTAATGGCCAGGGTATTCATTACATGAGCTTCCCACACACACAGATATGGCCGTATTATTCCAAATAACATGAACTATGAGTTATTTGGGCACTCGTGGATGGCCAGAATACATGACTCGGGTAGATGAGCTGGGTGGAATAATTGCCCATACATATGCAAACTGTACAACGTGTCAATGCATGCACTGTCACCAGGTATTCTGTTATAGCTGCACACAGTGCGTAGTCTGCCAGTTTTTTTTGTCTGGCTTTAGTCATGCGCTGAGATTTGAGGTTTTGAAGCAGATATTGTATATTAAATGCATAACCAAAAGGAAGTGAGCTAGGAAATTAATACTTTAGTAATGAGATGTTCTAGGCTGAGGGGAAGCTAATATGGGATAGATCTCCATGTCTACTAATCACTTCCAGAACAGTTCTGTTTTTGAGATCCCCTCTTGATACTTTATTTCAAATAAAGTGTAATGTCTGTAATTTTTTTTTTCTTTACCAGAGAAGAGTTAATAAATGTAACAGTTTGCACATTTTTTGCCACTTTGCACATTAAGGTGGAACACATGGAACAGCATGATCCTTATGGCATTATTCACATGAGTGTATGAGGCTGTGTTTCTGTGAATTGCAGCATGTTCAGACAGATTCAGTTGTACTAAAGTGAACAAAGTGTCAGGAATGAATATAAAATGGCTGTTCACATGTTCCAGATCTGTTCATCTTTGTTCATGGGAATGACTGTTTGCACATACTCTGAAGTATTTTGTTCCCAGTTTATTTATGGGGATGTAACTTCTATTTTCCATCACAGATCTCCTCTACAAGACATATGCCACAGAGTGTTTCATCTTTGCCCTGGCAATGTTCGTGACTCTGACTAACCAGATTCACAAGTGGTCTCATACATACTTTGGTCTTCCTTTCTGGGTGGTCTTCCTCCAAGACTGGCACATCATCTTACCGCGCAAACACCACCGCATCCATCATGTATCGCCACATGAGACCTATTTCTGCATCACAACAGGTGAGGAGTGCTCTACAAAACATCAGGACCACTTTCATCTTCACTGACTAAGTAACACTACATGTTTGTGACTCAGAACTTACATAATAGTGCTGGCAACTAACACTGTGGGGGGAAATGAGAAAAGATAGCTGGATACATAGGTTGAATACTATTGAGGTTTTTTTTTATTGTATAGAGACAACAAAATACAATAACTAAACCAATACTAATGAAATACAGTTGTACATTTTACATTGTGTGTTTTAATTTTATTGGATAAAGGGGAAGGGTAGAGGGACGGCAAAAAGGAAGTACCCCATTAAACCCATTGGTTCAAAACTGCGCAGTTGCAAAGTACAGTTGGGAGGGGGATGTGGCAGTAAAAGCGTATTGTTTTGTAACCCATGGTGAGAGGGAGAGAGTCTTAAGAATGTCCCGGGATGCTATTACACTCAAAAAAGAATGCTAAATGTTACTCCAGTTGTCTTAATAAAAACCATTCAGTGCATTCAAATACTTATATTGAGGGTTTTTAATATAATATTGTGAAGATACCGGGTTTATCTGGCCTGAGGCTACCCGCTTCATGCTGGCTGGCCACCCACGGGTGCCTCACTATGCCAGGGAAGTCTAACCAATACCTTTTAGGATTCGTATAGGCACTCAGGCAAATGCAGTTAGAAAGTAAAGAAATAAATTTATTGCAATAAAAACAATCACTAGATTATTATGTACACACAGTAAATAAATGCCAGCAGGTTTACCACATCATCTGTCCCTTACCCCACTATCTTAAGGAGCTACAGTCACCTGGCTGTCCAGACTTGACAACCCATGGATCTCTCTCCGCTGCATATGTAGACTCTGGTAGAGAACAAAAACTCAAAACCAGATCTTGCACCTTCCATGAATGAACTCCCAAAATGAACAGCACCTGCACCCCTGGAGTGGCTCCTTATATCTAGGGTCCAATTTCCACAGTACTTTATTTCTCCCTCGGCAAACTCCTGGGTCTCGCTCTAAACATTGGTAGGTCCTGAATCAGACGGTTGGAGGGGGGAGTGAAGATGAGCTGTGCTTCCACAGAAGCCCCCTGCTGGGATGCAGACAAAAAGTCTGGACTAGTCCTATGGAGAACAATGGATACTAATTGGCTTCCCCCACCTCCAAAGATAGGGTAGCAGTCAGCCCCTCCTAAAATTAACGCCTTACACTACTTTGTGATGTCACAGTGTCCCCAGCTGTTCCATGCTTCCTGTAGAGAAAGGAGGGGGGAGAATGAAAGCAGCTCCAGCCCGCTCACCTGTATCCTGGACACCACCTGATCTTTACTTATAACTCATCCGGCTTCACTTTAAGGACAATGAATAACCACCTCACTGCCACATCATCAATATACAATACACAATATACATATTTACAATGAGCTAGAATGTCCCCTTATCCACAAGCAATTAGACACTGCAGGGGTATTCTGTTGAGCTGGGAAACAAAAGCAAGGGCTGTAAAAAGTAAATGCTATAATCCACATTATGTGAGAAACAGGATGGTTATTACACTCGTTTCGTCACAAATATTATTGCTCATTATTTTTATTTTATTTTATTTTTTATTTTTTTTTGTGTAATGTGTATATAACCCAATAAATGAGATGGGATTATCTTTGTTTGAAAAGTAATATTTAATGATTAGTGCTACAGAGATGATCAGCTTAAATATGTTGCCGAGTGCTGAAACACTTTATAAAGACAATGCAAAGTATGCAAAAATACAATTGCATTCAAAGAAAAAAATTGGGAAATGTATTAAATTATGTTTGTATAATGTTAACAATAGACCCTTTGTAATTTTATAGTGTAGTTTTCATCAACTGTGCTAATGAATATAAAACAAATACCATAAAAAGGTCAGAACTATGTTGCTCCATAGTCTTAGAAACCCTTCTCTTCATAGCGGTTATTGCTCATATTTGAAAATTTCCAAAAGCATCCATATTTGTAACCTTAACCTCTTACATGAAATAAATCCATTTAGCTTTATTGATCTGATGACCAGAAAATACATAACATAGACCTGTGGTTGTCCATATGCTTTTGAACTACATTTTCTAGCACGTTCTAGGGCGGTTCCACAACAGCTGTTGCCTACCTCTGCCATGGGAGATGAAAGCGTCTGTTTCTGCCTATGTGGACATCCATTAACCATATAGCCTCAGTCACCTTATTATTGTCCATTAAGATACTGTTAAGAGATAAGCATTTTGTATCCTGTTGATTATATTTGTGATTGTGTTTTTGTTAAGGTTGGTTGAACTACCCACTAGAGAAGCTAGGATTTTGGAGGCGCCTAGAAGATATCATCCAAGGTGTAACGGGCGACAAGCCCCGATCAGATGACTTAAAGTGGGCTCAGAAAGTGAAATAATATCCGGTCAACTCACTTCATTCTTGAAACAATTGCCAACCTTTTATTACTAAGAAGTGAAAACTAAAGCCATCAGCCAAATATGTTAAAGACTGACATGGAAATAACTGACTAATAAGCACAAAACTATATTGTGCTAACTCCGTAAGACTTTAATCCAAGGACTTTCACACTCCATGCTAAGAGAGATGCAGGGCAGGGAATGCAACTCTGTCCTCTTCATACAGCAACTGACGGGATTTGTTTTTGTTATGTTTTTTTTGTACTGTTTTTGCTGATGTCTTAGGTGACCTTTCACCTTGCTGTGTCTCATGTGAGCGTCACATGAGCCAGAAAAGAGGAAGATTGTACACTATCTTGCACTATGGAAACACATCGGTGAAGTCAATGACATTTGTTGTATCAACATGATTCTGCTGCCCATGGAAAAGCCTAATGCAAATATGAAGAATAGTTCTTTTTTGTTGTTTAGTATTTCTCAGTTTGTCATGAGATGTGCGAGAAGGGCTATAGGTGCATGTTACTGAGAAAATTATATAGAGGCAGCCAGATTGTGGGCGTATGGCACTTCTGTCACCCAGTGCAGTGCTTCTTACATAAAAACTGATGTCTAAGGAAAGACGGAATGGAACTGGAAATGAGGAAAGCATTGGCTGGCTGACGCGTAACCCCTGAGTCTTTGAAATATATCTATATTTTTAAATACCTATTGATTGATCATGGTGAGGGGAGATGAGAGATTCCTTCACACACATATATATATTTTTTTAGACTAGGCAACAAATCAATAAAACGTGCAGTTAATAAGTAGCAACAATCCTTCAAATTAAAGTGTAATTAGGTTCCTAACTCACTAGTGTGATGCTTGGTAGCCAGTGTGTGAGGTAGGTACCACAGGAGGGTGTTCGCTGTTGTGATAATGGTGTTTGGCATGGCAGCACAAGTTAGCCGTTGTGATGATGGTGTTTGGTATGGCAGCACAAGTTAGCTGTTGTGAGATGATGGTGTTTGGTATGGCAGCACAAGTTAGCTGTTGTGAGATGATGGTGTTTGGTATGGCAGCACAAGTTAGCTGTTGTGATGATGGTGTTTGGTATGGCAGCACAAGTTAGCCGTTGTGATGAATGTGAAGTTGACACCTGGGCTTTTTTTTTTTTTTTTTAAATAATAACACGTCTACCAGCAATTCTATCACACTGCCCTCTGTTTTGGAACATCAGGCCACCTGACGCCTGTGTTTCTACATAGGAAACTGATCTGCAACAGAGATAATGGAGTAATGAGCATGAACATGAAATGTTTGTGTGTTGTCTGAGAAAAGTACATGGTACTTGAATTGTAAGTTGCATTTATTTGTTACCTTCATGACTATATTGCTGATTAATAGAAAATGGAACGATCACAACTTAATTATCTGCAGCATTGAATCCCTCTTGTGATGACCCGATCAGCCTTATAAAACTGTACACCTATGAAAGCAAATTACGAGGAGTGTTTATTTTGCCATGTATGCTGCAGTAGCTACATTACATACGTTGGAATAAATTCATTTGAGTACAAAGCATTTGTATTACACAGGTGTAACATTTTATATGTCTGATCTGGGCACCCAAAGCCCTTTCCTTTAATAAGCATCCATAATGTGTTTACTGGAAGTTAAGTGGTTAAATGTGCCAATCTGCTTTCTGATTGAGCTCTTGCACTTAGTACTACAAAGCAGGGCTGACCCTTTCTAGGAACCAGAGAGCAAAAATATACAGCTGTCCACTCATTGTGTATAGATCTCAACATGGGCTCCTGATTTTCTCCATCTTCTGACTAATTAAAGATACACGGTCTGTGTATTGCAGTGTGCATCTATCTAACCCCTGTTATCTTCATGATTGCTCAGTCCACCATGGTGCTTTCTACTGAGCCACACGACCAGTATTTCCAGACGGAGAATTAACATGTATTCTGTAAACGTTATCCATTCCTTGTGCTTTCCACTGATATAATGTGTGACTCGTTAGTTTCTTACAGATAACATGAAAAGGGTGGCTTTGTGCTTTGTCCAGGTTAACCGGAAGTTACTCGGTTGTGGCTGCTTTAATCTAGTATGGTTTAACATTTTGCTAAAAGAAAGTTCTTGGGCTGTCGTGTTCTGTAATTAATGAATGGATTCTTTTGATTTAATATTTACCTCTAAACTTATAATATAAGTGTAATGTCATATAGAATAATAGAAACACAGCTGTGCTTTAAATCAAGGTGACATGAATGCACAAATCGGATGGTGGGTGGGTGCCAGTTACTTCTTGCATTACTAGTCCCCAGATGTCACCATTGCAGGTGACTGTTGTCAGCTTTGTGACTGGCTATTACTATGAGTATACATGGTGACTGACCAGTGATAGAGCTGAGCACAGACTGCTGTACTTCCTACAGGCAGGTATGAGGATAAAGTACAGCGACATTAGTGGTATTGTTAAGGAAATAAATAAATGGTTTGTACACAAAGCAGCAGATCAAGATAGAGTATTTCTGCTGCTTGTCATTCAGTGACAATTACCTCTTCTGCATTTATCCTCTTTAACAGTCTACTTTGTAAACCATTGGGGTTGCAGCCTTGCCAGGCGGTATACACAGCTGTGTGATGGTATGTCTAGCAACACATGTTATTCAAGGTCTTCTGTATCCAAGCCTCAGTGTGAAATATTATGGTAGAGATGGATGGCAATTTTAAGGTGCTTTTGTTTTTGTTTTTTTCCCTTTATATAAAGCCTTAAAATATTAACTTTTCTGCATAATGAGGAACTATTTTAATTTTATGTTCTAAATGTAAATATATTTATAACAGAAAAAAAATGAGACCTTACTAACAGATTGTGGAAAACTTTGTGACTTGTTTTTATTTCTGATCCTGAATGATTGGTCACGGATTCTAACCTGCACTGTGAAAGAATGGTGAGGTTTACAGGGGGATTACCTGCTATGTTGATGATAGTATTATACAGGACTAAAAGCACACCTCAGGTGAACCTGTCATCCTCTTAAAACCACATTTCAACTTTAAATTAGAATTTCTTTAACAGTAGAAAGTAATCCCAACCTCCCGTCACCCATCTGAATCACTCTCCTTATTTGCACTGAATGCACTGGCACACATTAAAGGGTGTTAGATATCGTACATGAGTTTGACACACAAATGGTATTTTATATACTAAACAGTTCATGGTTTCATGTGCACTGGAGTGGAATTTAATTCTTAAATTATTTTTAATCCATTGATTATAGATTACTGCACTATACAGCACAGTGAATGACTGGTATAAGGATTGTGTTGGTGTGGTATTAAGAAGACAAAACAAATCACAACTTTTTGGCACATTTTAGGCTCTCATTGAAGAGGTCCATTGAAACTGATATCATTTTTTGTTTGTTTTTTTTGCTACATTTCAGCATTTAGTGAATGTAAAAATCTTGTCATTGGCTGGGTAAAATATGGTACAAATACTTCCTTATTTTATATTGTATTACAATTATACTGATGAGGACAAGCACTGACACACTGTTTTTCATTTGGCCTGCAGTATGTTCCTGGAAGTTTCCAAAATGCAGTTTCTGCAACACAATAATTTTTATGTGCCTGTGGTATATCAACTGGAATAGGGATCGTTGATTCTCATGGAGAAATTAATGTGGCGTCCATATTGAATGCTGTATTTAAATTTTTTAGTGCATTGGTCCCTGATTACGTGTGGTGATCTTCCCTACAGAGAACAATGCTGCAATTTTCAGCTGATAACGCTGCGTTTATAAATGGCTGAACGGTCTACTGGCTTATGGAAGTGCCTTAGTGTATTCAGCCTAAAAATATAGGTGAGGGTGAGGGCCAGTGTATTTTTATTTTCCTTTCCCTTGTAAAATGAGTGTGTCAGCTGGGTAAGAAGTCACTAAGCATGAGGATCATTATTATCCTTTATTTGTTAGGCGCCACAAGAGTTCCGCAGCGCCGTACACAGTACAAACAGTAGACTATACAGGGTGAGACATAACTGAACAGTAAACAATAAATACCAAAACTTCAGAGGCTCCAGGCAGGCTGATGCAGTACAGACGGAGCAGAAGAACAGGTATGGAGACAGGAGGGAAGAGGGCCCTGCTCAAATGAGCTTACATCCTAAGGGAGGGTGAACAAAACTCAAGCACATCCTCATTTATTTATATAGCGCCACTAAGTCCAGCGCGCTGTACAGAGAACTTGCATCAGTCCCTACCCCATTGGAGCCTAGTCTAAATTCCCTAACATACAAACAGACAGAGACTAGGGTCAATTTGATAGGAGCCAAATAACCTACGAGTATGTTTGTTTGTTTTTGGTTTTTTTTGCTTTTTTTTTTTAAGTGTGGGAGGAAACTGGAGCACCTGGAGGAAACCCACGCAAACACTGGGAAAACACAACCTCCACACAGATAAGGCCATGGTCAGGATTTGAACTCATGACCCCAGTGCTGTGATGCAGAAGTGCTAACCACTAAGCCTCTGTTCTGCCCACGAATGTAGATGTGGAAATAGTGGATCAACTGCAATACTCTAAAACCATAAACATGACAAAGCAGCAACTGGTCATCTGATCTACAGGAAACAGCTTTTTCTCTCCTAGTATAAATGTGTTTAGAAAACATGGCTTGGTTTTCTCTAAAAGACTATTGTTATAGATTGTCTCTTATGAAATAAATGATGTTACAAGCTAGTTTGGGGTGGAACCAATGTTTGTAAAATGTCTGAGGAACATAAGAATTAGTGACATCGCTGATAGAAATGTTTGGTAATATTTTTGCGAACACATATGTGTATAGTTTTAGTATTTAAGTAAGAAAACAAGATCCAAGTGCTACCTTCAGGATTCAACCATGTTGCTTCACTGCAGATCTCAAATGGGGTCTTGTAAAGTTTTTTTACCCCCTTTTAGTGGATTTTCTCATACAAATACCATAATGTGCTCCCTCCTGTAAATTTGGAAGGATTTGAAAGTCACTGATAAGTTGAGCATATATAAAAGCACAAGTTCATAGGTCAAGTTCTAAGGTGTCTTTCTGTAAGATGCTTAATAGTTTACAGAAGGTATTACAATATCTTATAATACTAAGTATTTAAATGAAAACACAAAACACTTGGTAACAGATTGTGGCACACAATGCCATAAAGGGTCTTTGATTAAGCTGCTAAATGCTTTTTTTCACAGATCCACACTGATATCTCTGGGAAATGACTGTGCAGATGCTTTGCAAAAAAGCTTGCTGAATTTAGGGCCCAGATAGTGATACGCATGCCAACAAAATAAAAATTGTCTCTTCAAAGCACTGTATGACCACCCCCTAATTATGTATTAATTTTCCTTCCGGTATACTGTGTGGAGCCTTGTTTATATCAAAGTCCTGAGTGAGGGGACATTGGAGCTGTCTTTTTACATGTCACAGTTGTATGTTTTAACGTCATAGGTGTTTGTGTCTAAAAATCACACCCAAAGCATGGGTAAAGAGGCTCCCTGGCCAACCAAGATGCTGAGAATGCCCCCTAAATGCCCACTCTGCAACTGCTTGAAGCTAATTTGAATATTTTGTTCTTCAACACGATCTCTGAAAGGAACCCTGGAGCTAAATTGTACACCCCTGCAGGCACCATTTTCTAGATAAGCTAAGCCATGTACTTGACCACAGACATAATTGTGCAAAAATAGATGTGATTTCACAATACAGAAGTTATTTTTACAGTTCCTCCGGATAACCATTTTAGACTGTAAGATAACATGGGCCCCCCTTTCTGCCTACCTCCCAATGCAACCAGTTCTTCTAGGGCTCACCATTCTCCCATCTTCCTTGTTTACTACTCCTTGGCACAGCTCACTGCTCTCTTCCACGCCTGTTTGATGCCATGTAAAGGTATTCATTTTTCCAACCAGTCTCGGCAGATGTAAGACTATACTAGGCTCTTTTCACAACTGCTAAAATTTTATATTTTTTATTATTACTCCTCAAACTAGCTTCTTGCTCACATACAGCACTAATGCTGGTAAATTATCCTAACTGAGCCTGGTATATTAGGTTACATACCCACTACACATTTACAGCGTTCAGTTGGGCTCACCTACTGATATTTTATGCCATACACTAGACTGGATCTGAATGCTGCTTGTAGTATTTTAGCCTGGTGAATGTCTGTGTGGTTCCCATAACGGGCAGTCACTCCATTCACATTATGCTCACTATATAAATAGTGGGTATGTGCCCTATGATTAAAAGGGTATTAGAAGTTGTCCGTCCCGTGACTGTTGTACTTACGAAGAGGCTGTTTTAACGTGTTGAAATGAATCCATATTTACTTATCCAAGCTGTGGCACAAGAGAAAGACACAATATATTACTGAATACCATGTATACAGGGCCTGTGCTAGCATATCTGCCCCCCCCCCCCCCCCCTGCAAAAATTAATTTTTGCCCCTCTTATAAATTATTTGTTCATTCAATAATGCTTTTCTACTTTAATAAAAAGTAATACAAACACATTAAAAAACAAACATTTATTGCTATATGAATAATATAAATGAGGACTATGTATTCTTTGTAATGACATTTTACATTTTTGACAACTTGGTGAGGTTAAAAGTATAGAAAAAATGGGCCCTCCATCATCCTCACACTATGGTCCCCTATCAAACTTTTGTCCTTCCATCACGGTTTGCTCTTTATCACACTTACCACTGGCCCCTTCCAATCTTTACTTGCCTTTCTATGACTTTCTTTTCTTCTGTCGTTTCCTCTGGCTCCTCTCAGCGCTGCTCCTCACTGACAGTGTCGGGACATGATGATGTCAGCGGGCCGCTCTTTGCATTGTCCCCTTAATAGCATGAATGGAACTCGCCCTTACAAATGACGTAAAGCTTGCTGTCGGTGTGTGTTTAACAGTAAAAGGCAAGATGTGTTAGATGCAAATCAAGCAGTGAGAAGGGCACTGTCACTGGAATCATTTTCTGTGCCAGTGGACAAGTGGGGAAGGCACGTGGAGTGCCTCTAATGCACGGTGACAATCGCCTTGCTTACCGCGTTCCGCCTGCATGTATATTGTGGATGTGAGCAATGTATTGGATATGAGCGCTATGAGCTGCCTATGAAGTTAGAAGGATTGTAGGGATACAGATCTTTAGGCTGCTTGAAGACTTAAATATGTAAGCACAAATGTGTGACTAACCTACATAAGAAGAAATGAACTGTAATTTGGAAATACTTTCTAATTCTTTTGAAGAATAATCACTACAGCTTTTGTCCAATGCCATATATGCCACACTGTATTTTTCATAAACCCTTAGAGGAATATCTGTTTATGCCATGACCTGTGTGTGACCTCTAATGAAATGAAAACACATAACTAATTATGCTGGCTTGCTTGCTATGCAGTAAACTGTGGTGTGTGGTGCCCTCTAGTGGAATAGTTAGTAGGAGACGTTTGTATAGCCCTAGAAAAATAATATATATATTTTTGGGTGGGGTACGTGATAGCGAAGAGCTAAATTGTGACATGAGTTGCACCAATATTTTAATCACGCCTGAGTTAATTTCTGACTTTTAGTAAATGAAACATCTTGAAATGGCAGCACGGTGACTAAGTGGTTAGCACTTTTGCCTTACAGCACTGGGGTCATAAGTTCAATCCCCGACCATGGCCTCATCTGTGAGGAGTTTGTATGTTCTCCCCGTTTTTGCGTGGGTTTCCTCCGGGTGCTCCGGTTTCCTCCCTTACGCCAAAAACATACTGGTGGGTTAATTGGCTGCTAACAAATTGACGTGTGTGTGTGTGTGTGTGTGAATTTAGACTGTAAACCCCAAAGAGGCAGGGACTTATGTGAGTTCTCTGTACAGCACTGTGGAATTAGTGGCGCTATATAAATAAATGGTAATAATAAATGCTGACCTACAATAATGACGCAAAACACACATACCCGCAGGGGACTGTGGAGGTCTTAAACATCAGTTTGTTTTCAAATCCAAGGGCGGTACCTCACACAGACACGGCAGAATCTGAGCAGATCTAGTCATTTATACCCAATCCCCAGGCACCTATCTTTTGGGACTTCTGTTTCATATTCTGCATGCCATTTTCATTTCACATTTTAGCTCTGTATATTGTTGTATTTATTATTTGGTGTGCACATCAACACAACTCGCCAGATCCCACCACCGAGTTTCAGCAACTTTCATTGTCATAGACGGAACACACCTTTTCCTTGTGTTAACACACTATACACAATTGCCACATATATACATGTCACAGCAACCATACTAAGGGGTATATTTAAGAAAGCACGGTAGTGCACTATCGTGCACTTACCGTGTAAATTAGGCCACGATGTGCTCTCCGCAAATTTATTAAAGGTGCATCGCAGCAGATATCATTGATATCTGCTTCTTTGCACTCCTGATCGTTTTTGCGAGCAGTCACCATTCAACAGAATGGTGACTGCTCCTGGCCGCAATCTAACAAGTCCCGAAAAAAATTTTTTTGCGGGAACTTGTTGTGTTAATGTACGCTGGCGTACATCATCCGAAATGCTGGTAAAACTTCTGTTCTTCGTTATGTCCAGCTCTGCTCTGGAGAGCAGAGCTGGACAGCGCATGGGCAGGGAGTGATCTTGTGATCCCTCCCTGTCACAGCCTCAAGTTCTCCGGACGGCACATGCGCAGTTGCATGAAGAACTGAAAATACACTGAAGAGGAGGAGATCCAGAGACAGCGCGACCGAAGAGGCAGTGGTGAGTATGTTTTTTTTTTATCACAGAAACAGCTGTTTTTCGGAACTGCTGTTTCTGTGTTACATTTTTCATATATTTGAGAAATACATCAATCCTTATCCATGCGATAAGGATTGATAAGTATTTCTCATTTTGCCCGATAAATGATAAATGTGCCCCTTTGAGCGCTAAGTGTACTACCCCAATTACTAGTTCATATCCAGGAGTGTAGTTAACTAAAAAATACACACAGCTGCTTGTACGAGACCTAGCAAGAGAAATAATACAATAGTTGGCGCTCTTGAAACTCTCCCTTCAAAATTAGAAGTGTAATTTCAAATAAACACAATCTCCATAAGAATATATATAGATTCTACGGAACCTTATTTAATAAATAATAACATAAAAATCCATCTAAAATAATAAATCATATGGGGAGAAGTCAAAGATCGGGGCGTCCCCCTAACATGTGATAAGCACTTCTCATCTAGATAACAGTAAACCCTTCACTAACATGGGAAATATAATTTTTCTACTAGATAAAATAGCAAATGAAACCGTATTTCAGATAAATGTTATTTAAATAGATAGATTCATAAAACCGGTTAGAGACTCACTCAAAAGGAATATGACACTGAGACTCCTAGACATAAGTCCTGTAATGTCTTTATCCAGGATCTGTGCATATATTGTAAATCTTGCAGTTACAAACTTGAAATTCACGGTACCGGTAACTTATATGGAATTCACACTAATAATCCGTTCCTGAAAGAATCTCGGCTTATATAGATATATTTTGACACACTTCTCCACAGTATTTCCACAATACACCTCTCCTGTTACTTGTATATTACAGGCAAAGAATAAATGGGCAGTTACACAGAAGTGACCTAGAAACTGCTGCATATGCCGATCTTTAGGCGGAGTTCACATCAATAATAGACTGTTCCTAGTAGAATCTCGGCTTGTAAAAGATTTTGGGGTATATTTAACAAATTGTGATGGTGCACTAACGTGCACTTAACATAGAATCCATGCCCCGATGTGTCCCCCGCATATTTATTAAAGATGCATCGCAGCAGATATCGTGGATATCTGCTGCTTTGCATTCTGCTTCGTTTTGAGGAGCAGTCACCATTCAATAGTATGGTGACTGCTCCCTCTTGCAATCTAACAAGTTCCGAAAAATTGATTTTTTTTGGGAACTTGTCTTGATAATGTACGTCGCTGGAGCTGGCATACATTATCATTAATGAGAAATCTCAGTGCTGTCAGCTCTGCTCCGAAGAGCAGAGCTGGACAGCGCATGTGTCGATCACCGCTCGCTCTCTGCAAACTATAGTTGCAGAGATCGAGGGAGATGTTTGTGCGCATGTGAACTGCACATGCTAAATTGCTGAAAGAAGAAGACTGAAGATGACGAGGAGGTGATCCAGGGACAACGCGTTCCGAAGAGGCGGGTAAGTGTGATTTTTTTTATCACAGAAACAGCAATTTTTCGGAACTGCTGTTTCCGTGCAGGGTTGTACATAAATGTGAGAAATAGTTCAATCCTTATCATTGCGATAAGGATTGAAAACTATTTTTCACTTTATGTTAATATTGATAAATGTGCCCCATAATTGCATAGGGTTCTCCACAGCATCGCGCAGTTTGAACTCTCCTGTTATGAGTATTGCACAGGCAAAACCCTAGACGGGCAGTTACACAGAGATGTCCAGAAAACTGCAGCACCGTACATTACATAATCACATGTCGATTCTGTATGTGGATAATATCAACACGATCTCAAAAAGTAACATAAAGCTTCCTCCACTGCCGATAGCTGACGCGTTTCATTTCTCTCAGGAATGAGACCAATCCCTCACTGCCTGATTTGCAACTACCACATCTTGCCTTTTACTGTGAAACACACATACCGACAGCAAGCTTTACATCATTTGTAAGAGTGACAGTTCCATTCCTGCTATTAAGGGGGCAATGTAAAGACCTGCCCGCTGTATAATGTTTTTTAGGAAGGCTTCAACATTATAAAGCAGGCGGGTGGTGTAGTGTTGTGGGGGTTCTTAACTTGTTCCTCTAGAGTGAAGAAGTTGTTGGGAGATGTTATTCTCATTTGATTTTGATGCTTTGTTCGGTGGAGTGGTCCTGGAGTGTCTAATTGTTGGTGTTCCTTTAGAGTGGAGTGGTTGCTTGGAGATGTTATTGCGTATTTGTTCTTTTGCTTGAAAAAGTGGAGATGTTGCCTATAGCAACCAATCAGATTGTAGCTGTCATTTTGTAGAATGTATTAAATACATGATAGCTAGAAACTGATTGGTTGCTATAGGCAGCATCACTTTATCAAACCCACACCTTGATACATTGACCCCCTGGAATACTTTGCCCTGTTGAAGAAACAGATGGCAGATGAGTCACAGAATGTGGGTGGTGATTTAGGTTCCCAAACATGATTAGAAGTGGTGGGGATCAAGTTCTGTTTTGTTGTGTTGTTTTTGTTATTTCTTTTTTTTTTTTTTAAAGTATTTATAGGTCTTAAGTCTGTATTTCTTTTGCATACACAGCTCATTTGCCTGCTTAAGTTCTAATGCTTGGTTCAGAAGTTTGTGTTGCCTTTACTGATAAGATTGTGTAAGAGTATTTAAGGTTGTGGTGCGGATGTAGTGGTTACTGGGGGATTCCTAGTTAATGGGAAAGGTGATAGTGCTGGTGTTTTGTAATAGGTGGAATATATTTGGAATGTTATCTGTGGCTATATGGAGTGAAGGGTAGCAAGTGGAGGTGGGATACACTGAGACTGTGGTATGTGTGTTGTGCTGTACCGCTGTGAAAGCTCTGTAGGGAATCTGCTGTCCACTGGATGCACTCAGTGGGTCGTCTGAGTAGTGTGGAGGGCGGGAGCTGCTCAAGGCATTATTGTTGGTTGTGGGCGTCTTGTCACAGGGATGGAGTGTCCGCTTACAAACTAAATGGACAATGTTAAAATAGAGTCTAGATCACCTTTGTTCAGCTGTTATAACTGAGTATTTTTGTATGTTAAGGCAAAGATTTAATGTTCAGTTTTTTACTCTTCCAGCCATATCAAACATAATGCTATTGCTATACTACTTCTACAACATTACTTACCCTTTGAACTGTACTCCAACTCAAAGACAGAGGTAATCTAGGCCATGTATAAATCACAGTACCCAATATACACACACAACACTGGGCAAAACAAATTCTTTAATATATTTTTTTGCATTGCATAAAGAGTACAGGGGTCTACTTCTGATACATAGAAGCTTCAACACAATCCCTAGGTAGATTCAATAAAACCAAAACTCTCAGTAAACATTTGAGAAAGAAGTCTATTAAATACCTGGTGGCCTCAGCCTATCCTCGTGCGACTATCGCAGTGGAAAGTGTTGTCTTATTAACTTACAAAATGTTCCCTGTTTAGAACAAAGATAACAGTCATTCCGAAACCTGGGCAAGACCCTTCGCTCTACTTTAATTACCATCCAATCTCCCTTCTAAATGCAAATTTTAAGATCTTTGCTAAAGTTCTAGCTAACAGGCTGAACCATTTAGTGCTCTGCTTAATCCATCCAGACCAGGTGCTTGGTAATACTAGATGTACAATTTACATAATCCATTATATCGACAACATAAAAACTCCCTTCACTGGTGCTTGCTCTGGATATGGAGAAGGTCTTCGCATCTGTATTGTATTACAGTCTGTGGCTATACAAGGTCACAAAATCCTTTCAAAGACACAGTTTTATGGGATATATACGCAACTCCTCCACAACAGTTCCCACCAACAGCTTCCCATCTAAAGCTTTCCAGCTAGTGAATGGCACTAAGCAAGAGTGCCCCCCCCCCCCCTCATCGCCCCCAATATTCACTCTGGTCATTGAACCCCTAGCTAGTAGAGTCAGATTGAATCTGGATATCTCAAGTATTGCCATTAGCAATTCCCAGTACAAAATTGCTCTTTTTGCAGATGATATCGTATTGACCCTCACCAAGCCTCACACACCTCTCCATATTTTATTCAAGGAATTGTCTGGGTGTGGCTCTTTCCATGGGTACAAGGTTAATAACCAGAAATCCAAGGACCTACCCTTCTACCTACCCGATCTTTTGAAAAAATTCCTTAACACAAGGTTTGGGAAAACCTGCCTTAACTTGAATTATGACTATGACTAGATTCAATCAAATATTTATGCGTTAACATATTTTGATGTTATGACCAGTTCTACAAAGCGAATTACCCACCCTAACTTAAAAAAAATCAACAGGATCTTTGCTATTGGAAAAACACTTGTATGTCTTGTATAGGGTAGGTTTATATAAATGATCCCCAGAGTCTTCTACTTGTTTCAGACCTTGTTAGTAATGGTTCCATTTCTGGTAATTAACATACTCCACACGGCATGCAACAAATTTATTTGGAATTACAAAAAAAACTTGTTTAAAAAAGGACTTCTGGCCAGATCACTGTTAATGGAGGGACTTGGACTACATTTATTTCTCGGATATTATGCTATGTGCCTAAGTCTGGCATACCAAGGCAAACATAATGCAATGGGTTGACTTAGAGAGTGAGCTGGTCAGTGAGAATCATTTGGGATGTATTCTTTGGCTCAAAAACCAACATAGACAGGGTCATGACCTTCCTGTCTCAACGGTGGGTTTGATGCTGTCCATTTAGGAAAAAATTAACAGAAGTGTGACAGAATTGGCCGCCTATGCCACCCTGTCTGCTGCTGCTGGGAACCGGACAGGCTTACTTTGCCACCGTTCCCTACATTATCCCAAGTGCGCCCTCTTGCCGCAGTAGGAGGAGCTTACAAGTGCTGCCACCACTGGACCTTACCAGCATCCAGAACCGGGTTTCTTCAGGGTGACTGACGCTGCTAGCGTACCCTGTTACTTGTGTATCTGGGCTGGTATCCCTGACCTTGTTTTATAGATCACGGTTGCTCTAGATGGATTCCCCCTGGCCTATCACACTGGCCAGAACTGCTGGGTAACGGGCAGAGCGGTAGTACTGGGTAATGGGTCCAGACCTCAGAACTGCTGTGAACAGATTAGAGTTGGGTCTAATCTGTTGGTCACAGGAATCGGCATAGAGAAGTTTCCATGCAGGTCTTGGAAGCAAGTGATGTTTATTTGCTCTTACACTGGTTAAAGGTACCAGTGATCAGGTCAGATGAAAGAAGAAGAACAGCTTTTAATAAAAAAACAGAGCCTTTTTTTATTTACATTTGGAGACTTGTCTTAGCAGGTAAACCTTCATTTTGTCCCTTTAACCAATCTGGGCTGATTCATGCACCCTGCATGTGAATCAGCCCAGAGAGTTTAACACCTTTAACATTGCTGCTAGTGGCAGGGGGAGTATACTTCCCCATGTCCATGAGTTGCCAGGGATAGGGTGGCTCAGCCCACTCTTCTCCCCTGATGCCTCTCTGTCTGGGGCAAGAGATTTATCTTTTAAATCTCCTGCCCAAACTGACTTCCAGGGACCCTGCTCTGGGGTCTGGCTCTGCTCCCTGGCCGAAAATAGTACCAGGTGAGAGCAGCCAGATCCCGGGGCAGCAGTCCCAGCCCTGTCGCTAGTTGAAGCTATTGGAGCTCCAACTAGGAACTTGGCGTCCTGGGACCCCCAGGAGGAGCTTCACGTCCTGGACCCATTTGATTCCAGGAGGCTGGTTGTTTAGTCCCTCCGGCAGCCATTGAAGCTGGCTGCTGGAGGGTGAAGGGGATCCAGGGCTGCCTCTGCAGCCCCAGCACAGGGTAAGTACTTTCTTTTTTTCATTTTACACATATACATGTACCTAGCGCCGGGAGTCAACCTCTTCAGTGCTGAGCAAAGGTTCTTTACCGGCGCTACAGCGCCTACACATACATTCCCATTTAGTTAAAATACATTTTTACACTCCCGTGGTTTAACCCTTTCCCTGCAGCGGTGCAGGGTGCTACTCACTTTCCACCCTCCTTAACACAATCTAATCTCTCTCTATGATTCTTCAACTCCCGATCAAAGCAAACACGGAAATAGCTTGATTTTTATAATGTTAGTGATGTCAAAATCGCACAAGTCTTGCATGTAAAACTTGCAACCAATCAGAAATGAGTATTGGTTTGAAAATGTCGATTTTCAGCTAACCACAGACGACTTTTCTAAACACGTGATAGTTTAAATCGCCACAAATCGCGCTAAATGAACAGTGATTTTGAAGATCAGACTAAAAATCGCTACTTAATACATATGGCGACTAGGGGACTGAAATCGATGGTTCTCTCTCGCGATTTGCGGCGATTTTAAATTGCTGACTGTTCTTCTGACTACTTCCTTACTCATATATCCTTGTTCATAATACAAGGAATAACACATGTCACATAGTGTATTATAATTAGATCACTATTTTATTAAAACATGGTTAAAAAGACTTATACAAGATGACCCCATAAGGAAATGTCAGATTCTCATCAGTTGTAGAAATCTATTTTAAAAAAATGTTATTCCTGGGCTAAAATAAATATTACAAAATAAGGTGGGATCCTTTCAAATCCCCTCCAGCCATTGTTGAAATGTTTTGACCAGATTAGAGATTGTCATAACTAGGGTTGAATCTGGTGCACATGGATGTACCCTGAACTTGTAAACAATGTGATTCAAAAGCGGAAATATGTGTAAGAATAAATTTGTTCAAATCTGACAAACTCCATTGTTTCACAAGATCCCGTCATCACTACTCAACTAATGGGATAATGCTTGTAATCCCAGTTAATATATTACATTGGTATACAAAGATTGTACATCATATGCGAGCCATAAATATTGAGTATTCCACTGAATATTAGAAAAAAATCTAGTGTCACTGCAGTTTTGACTAATGGGCTTATTTTATCTGAGGTTGTCCTCTTTAGCCACTACTATGCACGCTACACATTGAACTCCTTCCCGCTACAATCCGACTGAACCCAGATGTGAAGAGGATAGAAGTTGGACCCACTCAGTATAAATTAGGGATGTGCACCGGCGACTTTTGAGGTCTCGTGTTTTGTGTTTTGGATCCGGATTTTCGTTATTTTTGGGGTTCGGATTTGTCTCGCAAAACACTTGACGAAAGGTCTCGGTTCGGATTTAAGGTTTTGGATTCGGATTTTTTTGGAAAAAAACATAAAAAGTTTAAAAATCAAGTTTTTGGGCTTATTTTCACTCCTAGGCTATTATTAACCTCAATAACATTCCATAACAAGCATTTCCACTAATTTACAGTGTATTCTGAACACCTCACAATATAGTTATTAGTCCAAAACGTTGCAACAAGGTATCTTTCTGGACTGCGTAGAGGAGTGGGTCACCACAATATATATTAAAAACCCTGAACTTTTATGATTCGCACCAATAAATGTACCTGGACTGCGTAGAGGAGTGGGTCACCACAAGATATATTAAAAACCCTGAACTTTTATGATTCGCACCAATAAATGTACCTGGACTGCGTAGAGGAGTGGGTCACCACAATATCTATTAAAAACCCTGAACTTTTATGAATCGCACCAATAAATGTACCTGGACTGCGTAGAGGAGTGGGTCACCACAAGATATATTAAAAACCCTGAACTTTTATGATTCGCACCAATAAATGTACCTGGACTGCGTAGAGGAGTGGGTCACCACAATATCTATTAAAAACCCTGAACTTTTATGAATCGCACCAATAAATGTACCTGGACTGCGTAGAGGAGTGGGTCACCACAAGATATATTAAAAACCCTGAACTTTTATGATTCGCACCAATAAATGTACCTGGACTGCGTAGAGGAGTGGGTCACCACAAGATATATTAAAAACCCTGAACTTTTATGATTCGCACCAATAAATGTACCTGGACTGCGTAGAGGAGTGGGTCACCACAATATCTATTAAAAACCCTGAACTTTTATGAATCGCACCAATAAATGTACCTGGACTGCGTATAGGAGTGGGTCACCACAAGATATATTAAAAACCCTGAACTTTTATGATTCGCACCAATAAATGTACCTGGACTGCGTAGAGGAGTGGGTCACCACAATATCTATTAAAAACCCTGAACTTTTATGAATCGCACCAATAAATGTACCTGGACTGCGTATAGGAGTGGGTCACCACAAGATATATTAAAAACCCTGAACTTTTATGATTCGCACCAATAAATGTACCTGGACTGCGTAGAGGAGTGGGTCACCACAAGATATATTAAAAACCCTGAACTTTTATGAATCGCACCAATAAATGTACCTGGACTGCGTAGAGGAGTGGGTCACCACAATATATCTTAAAAACCCTGAACTTTTATGAATCGCACCAATAAATGTACCTGGACTGCGTAGAGGAGTGGGTCACCACAATATATTAAAAACCCTGAACTTTTATGAATCGCCCCAATAAATGTACCTGGACTGCGTAGAGGAGTGGGTCACCACAATATATATTAAAAACCCTGAACTTTTATGATTCGCACCAATAAATGTACCTGGACTGCGTAGAGGAGTGGGTCACCACAAGATATATTAAAAACCCTGAACTTTTATGATTCGCACCAATAAATGTACCTGGACTGCGTAGAGGAGTGGGTCACCACAATATCTATTAAAAACCCTGAACTTTTATGAATCGCACCAATAAATGTACCTGGACTGCGTATAGGAGTGGGTCACCACAAGATATATTAAAAACCCTGAACTTTTATGATTCGCACCAATAAATGTACCTGGACTGCGTAGAGGAGTGGGTCACCACAATATCTATTAAAAACCCTGAACTTTTATGAATCGCACCAATAAATGTACCTGGACTGCGTAGAGGAGTGGGTCACCACAAGATATATTAAAAACCCTGAACTTTTATGATTCGCACCAATAAATGTACCTGGACTGCCTAGAGGAGTGGGCACTGGGCACCACAATAAAATATATAAAAAACCTTCAACAGGTCTGCATTACACTACACATACGGCTGCTCCTCCATCCTCTCCATCATATACATGTTGGAGTTTTAGCGTGTGACAACCTCTTGTTTTTGATAATGTCAGTGCATTTTGAATATTTTTCAATTTGCCCCACACCACTGAATGAACTTTATCTATGATACGCATCTATCTATCTTGACTGCGTAGTGTGGTGGCCCCGGTACACAATTTGGTACCGAGGCCACAATATAATTAAAAAACCCTCCACGTGTCAGAATTCCACCAAAAAAGGGTATGGACTGCGTAGTGTGGTGGCCCCGGTACACAATTTGGTACCGAGGCCACAATATAATTAAAAAATTGGGCATCAACAGTCAACGTTGTTTAATATCTGATACACCTCTATCTGGACTGCATAGTGGAGTGGCCCCGGTACCCAATTTGGTACCGGGGCCACAATACCTCCTCCAAACATGGTACAGACAATTCGTCATTGAGATCCCATCAAGTATGTTAAAGACAGACAGGGTCGAAGTGTTATTCGTTGACTTTGTAAACCCAAAAAACTGTCCCTGTTGCACATAGTCGTGCAATGAAGACTGACTTTTTCATTTAAAGGCACGATCTTTCAAGTGTAGTGTTTGTAAGTCTAAGTCATATTATACTTTTGGTAAAATTGGTTTATTTTGTTCCTCTTTATGGTAATTAGTCATAGAATTAAAGTATGAAATAGAATTAAAGTATGAAATAGAATTAAAGTATGAAATAGAATTAAAGTATGAAATAGAGTGGTATAGAGTTGTAGTGTGGTATAGATAGAGTGGTCCACACAATATAATAATAAAACCCTCAACTGGTCTGAATTCCACCAAACAAGTATCTGGACTGCGTAGTGTGGTGGCCCCGGTACACAATTTGGTACCGAGGCCACAATATAATTAAAAAACCCTCCACGTGTCAGAATTCCACCAAACAAGTATCTGGACTGCATAGTGGGGTGGCCCCGGTACCCAATTTGATACCGGGGCCACAATACCTCCTCCAAACATGGTACAGACAATTCGTCATTGAGATCCCATCAAGTATGTTAAAGACAGACAGGGTCGAAGTGTTATTCGTTGACTTTGTAAACCCAAAAAACTGTCCCTGTTGCACATAGTCGTGCAATGAAGACTGACTTTTTCATTTAAAGGCACGATCTTTCAAGTGTAGTGTTTGTAAGTCTAAGTCATATTATACTTTTGGTAAAATTGGTTTATTTTGTTCCTCTTTATGGTAATTAGTCATAGAATTAAAGTATGAAATAGAATTAAAGTATGAAATAGAATTAAAGTATGAAATAGAATTAAAGTATGAAATAGAGTTGTATAGAGTTGTAGTGTGGTATAGATAGAGTGGTCCACACAATATAATAATAAAACCCTCAACTGGTCTGAATTCCACCAAACAAGTATCTGGACTGCGTAGTGTGGTGGCCCCGGTACACAATTTGGTACCGAGGCCACAATATAATTAAAAAATTGGGCATCAACTGTCACCGTTGTTTAATATCTGATACACCTAAATATGGACTGCACAGTGGAGTGGCCCCGGTAGTAAATTTGGTGCCGGGCCCACAATACCTCCTCCAACTTCCAAGTGTAGTGTTTATAAAGACAGACAGCGTCGAAGTGTTATTAGTTGACTTTCTTAACCCTAAAATTGTCCCTGTTGCAAATATTCGTGCAATGGACAGTTACTTTTTTATTGAAAGACTCAAGCTTTCAAGTGTAGTGTTTATAAAATATAAACAACAATACAGTAGTTTTAGAGCACGTCAATACCTCTTGTTTTAAATTATGACACGGCATTTTACTTTTGGTTTAATTTCTTGTATTTTTTTAAATTTGGTTTTACTTTTTGAACATGGCAAACGACTGTTGATTGGTCATATAATGCAAAAAAAAAAGGTCCAAGATGGAATTGTCCTTGGGCCCTCACACCCACCCTTATGTTGTTTAAATAGGACATGCACACTTTAACAAACCAATCATTTCAGCGACAGGGCCTACCAAACAACTTTGGCTGAAATGATTGGTTTGTTTGGGCCCCCACACCAAAAAAGCTATTCATCTCTCCCTGTACAGATTAAACAGGCTCTACTGAGGCAAGATGTCGTCCTCATCCTCAACCTCTGATTCCTCTCCCCCTACAGTGTGTACTTCCTCCTCATCACACATTATCAATTCGTCCCCGCTGGACTCCACAACCACAGGTCCCTCTGTAGTATCTGGAGGGCAGTGCTGTACTTCATTGAGGAATTGATTATTCATTTTTATAAACATCATTTTTTCAACGTTGTGAGGAAGCAACCTCCTTCGCCGCTCACTGACCAGGTTCCCCGCTGCACTAAAAACTCTTTCCGAGTACACACTGGAGGGGGGACAACTCAGGTAAAATAGAGCCAGTTTGTACAGGGGCTTCCAAACTGCCTTTTTTTCCTGCCAGTAACAATATGGACTGTCTGACATGTCTACTTGGATGGTGTCAGCAAAGTAATCATCCACAATTTTTTCTATTGTGACAGCATCCAATGCAGCGAGAGTAGACATGTCTGCAATGGTTGGCAGGTCCTTCAGTCCGGACCAGATGTTATCAGCATCCCCGCCAGTGCCTCTTTTGGGAAAACTGAGCTTTTTCCTCGCAGCCATAGATGTGGAAGAAAATGAGGGTGGAGCTGTTGGCATGTCACGGTCCTCTTCAGAGGACAATCTCCTGACCAGCAGGTCTTTGCACCGCTGTAGACTTGTGTCCGCCGGAAACAGAGACACAACATACGCTTTAAACCGAGGATCGAGCACGGTGGCCAGAATGTATTCCTCTGACTTTAAAAGAGTGACCACCCTCGGATCCTGGCAAAGCGTACGAAGGGCTACATCCACAAGAGCTACATGCTTGGTGTAATCGCAATGGCTTACCAGCTCCTCCCTCACTTTCTCCAGCTGCTTCTGCAACAGCCTGATCAGGGGAATGACCTGACTCAAGCTGGCAGTGTCGGAACTGACTTCTCGTGTGGCAAGTTCAAATGGCTGCAGAACCTTGCACAACACGGAAATCAGTCTCCACTGCGCTTGACTGAGGCGCATCCCCACTCCTTTGCCTATGTCGTAGGTGGCTGTGTAGGCCTGAATGGCCTTTTGCTGCTCCTCCATCCTCTGCAGCATATAGAGGGTGGAGTTCCAGCGTGTCACAACCTCTTGTTTGAGGTGATGGCAGGGCAGGTTCATGCTTTTTTGATGTGCCTCTAGTCTGCGGTAGGCACTGGCTGAATGCCGAAAGTGTCCAGCAATTTTGCGCGCCACCGCAAGCATCTCCTGCACACCCCTGTCACTCTTGAGGTAATGCTGCACCACCAAATTAATGGTGTGGGCAAAACATGGGACGTGCTGGAAATTGCCCATATTTAATGCCCGCACAATGTTACTGGCATTGTCTGACACCACAAATCCCCATGAGAGTCTAAGTGGGGTAAGCCACTGGGAGATAATTTCCCTCATTTTCTCTAATATGTTGTCAGCGTTGTGCCTCTTATTAAAGCCTGTAATACACAATGTTGCCTGCCTTTGCATGAGCAGCCATTTTTTAGATGCTGCTACTGATGCAGCTGTTGCTGTTGCTGCGGAAGGGGATGCATCTACCCAGTGGGCTGTCACAGTCATATAGTCCTTCGTTTGCCCAGAACCACTTGTCCACATGTCCATGGTTAAGTGGACAGTGGGTACAACCGCATTTTTAAGAGCACTGAGGACACTTGATCGTACTTCTCTGTACATTTTTGGTATCGCCTGCCTAGTGAAGTGGAATCTCGAGGGGATTTGGTACCGGGGACACAATACCTCCATCAACCCTCTAAATCCCACTCCACTGATGGCGGACACCGGGCGCACGTCTAACACCAACATTGCAGTTACAGCCGCAGTTATATGCTTTGCAATAGGGTGACTACTATCGTATTTTGTGGTCATGGCAAACGACTGTTGGACGGTCAATTGTTTTGTGAAAGACTTAGCGGTCTTACGACTTCCCCTCTGGGAAGATGACCGACTAACAGCAGCAACAGCAGCAGTGGCAGTAGTAGGCGTACCGCTGCAGGATTCCTCGGATGAATCCCGTATTGAGGAGGACTCAGTCTGGCTGCTGACTTGGGCTGCAGGACTGAATCTGATGGAGATTGTGGAGGAAGTTGACGAGGAGGGTGTTGCTGGTGTGTATCCAACTGGACCACGGGATTTAGGTGTCCCTGTACCGATGAGGGTCCTAGCCCCAGTTCCTGAACTAACCACTGAACTATGAAGGTTATTCAGGTGACGTATAAGGGAGGATGTTCCTAGGTGGGCAAGATCCTTACCCCTGCTTATTTGAGCTTTACATAAGCTACATATGGCCATACATTGGTTGTCTGGATTTGGATAAAAATAACTCCAGACCGAAGAGGTGCATTTTTTGGTCTTCTGACCAGGCATGACGATGGGCTTTTTCATCCCATGGACATCAGCTGTTTCCCCCCCTGGTGCCTCATTTACAATAACCACATCACCATCCTCATCATCAAGTTCCTCCACAGCGCCAGCTACATCATCAATAGCCTCCTCCCGAGCCACCTCTTCCCGTACAGTGATGGGAAGGTCAGGCTTGACAACCACCAACATCCTTGGACTCACCTTGTGGATTTGTGATAATTTCTCTTTAGAAGGCAGAGTTGTTTGCTGTTTTGTGCTGACAGCATAACTCTCTTCAATTTTTTGTAGGGGGGGGAGGAGGAGGAGGGCTAAGATCCGTGGGTGAAGCTGAACCACTAGTCATGAACACGGGCCAGGGCCTAAGCTGTTCCTTGCCACTCCGTGTCGTAAATGGCATATTGGCAACTTTACGTTTCTCCTCAGATGATTTTAAGTTTCTCTTTTTGCTACTTTTTCTTAACTTGGGCTTTTTGGATTTTACATGCCCGGTACTACGAGATTGGGCATCGGGCTTGGAAGACGACGTTGATGGCATTTCATCGTCTATGTCATGACTAGTGGCAGCAGCTTCAGCATTAGGAGGAAGTGGGTCTTGATCTTTCCCTACTTTATCCTCCAAATTTTTGGTCTCCATTATATGTAGCACAAGATACTGCAGAATGTGTGAACTTGGTAATATTGCAGTACCAATGGACTTATACTGCTGGATTGGTTTTGCAAATTTGGTTATAATTATTATATTTTTTTTTTTAAAAAAAATTTTTTTTTTTTTTTACTTTTTTTTTATTTTTAAAAAACTTGGGAATAGTGGGGAAATAACTATGCCCTTAGAAGCACAGAGCACAGGACACAGCACCACTGGACTGAACAGGACACGGCACAGGACCCAGCAGCACTACGGAACTCAGCAGGACAGAGCACAGGACACAGCACCACTGGACTGATACTGCAGAATGTGTGAACTTTGTAATATTGCAGTACCAATGGACTTATACTGCTGGATTGGTTTTGCAAATTTGGTTATAATTATTATATTTTTTTTTTTTTTTTTTACTTTTTTATTTTTTTTTACTTTTTTTTATTTTTTAAAAACTTGGGAATAATGGGGAAATAACTATGCCCTTAGAAGCACAGAGCACAGGACACAGCACCACTGGACTGAACAGGACACGGCACAGGACCCAGCAGCACTACGGACCTCAGCAGGACAGAGCACAGGACACAGCACCACTGGACTGATACTGCAGAATGTGTGAACTTTGTAATATTGCAGTACCAATGGACTTATACTGCTGGATTGGTTTTGCAAATTTGGTTATAATTATTATATATTTATTTTTTTTTTTAAATTTTTTATTTTTTTTTACTTTTTTTTTATTTTTTAAAAACTTCGGAATAATGGGGAAATAACTATGCCCTTAGAAGCACAGAGCACAGGACACAGCACCACTGGACTGAACAGGACACGGCACAGGACCCAGCAGCACTACGGAACTCAGCAGGACAGAGCACAGGACACAGCACCACTGGACTGATACTGCAGAATGTGTAAACTTTGTAATATTGCAGTACCACTGGACTTTTACTGCTGAATGTGTGAACTTGGTAATATTGCAGTACCAATGGGCTTATACTGCAGGATTGGTTGTGCAAATTTTGTGGTAATTAAAAAAAATTAAAGTAGTTTTTGGTATTTTTTAAAAAAACTTTTTTTTATTTTTTTAAACACAGGGGAATATTGGGGAAATAACTATGCCCTTAGAAGCACAGAGCACAGGACACAGCACCACTGGACTGAACAGGACACAGCACAGGACCCAGCAGCACCACTGACCTCAGAAGGACAGAGCACAGCACACAGCACCACTGGACTGATACTGCAGAACACAGCACAGCACAGCACAGAACTAAACAGCACAGAGGACCACCTAACACACCCTCCCTCTACCCTGATCAATGCCCGAGTGAAGATGGCGGCGACTAGCGGGGAATTTATAGGATCCGAGTATCGCGAGATCCGACAACGGGATTATGAGTCAGAGCCTCAGTTTCACATTTGAATTTGGCGCCAATACCCGGATCTGTCTCGGATCCGACTCGGATCCGCAACGTTCGGGTGGGCTCGGATTTCATAAATCCGAGTGCGCTCATCCCTAGTATAAATCATCATTGTTTGCTGATGACGTCTTACTGACTCCATCAAACCCCCTGATATCGCTTCCTAATCTTTTAAGAAATGTTGACTCCTACGAAAAACTATCAGGTTACAAAATCAATAATTCCAAATCTGAAGCCCTGGCTCTCAATATATCTACCCAAACCACTAAAACCCAAGAGTTAAATTTTGATTTTCAGTGGAAACCCTTATCAATTTGATGCCTAGAAACCAAATTACAAAAGACTACAACCAATTATTACAAACATTACACTTTTTTTTAAAATTCAAATATTATTACACTATATTTCCTTCAAATATTTCCTGTATCATATCTTACCACATTACAAACACTCTGCAAAACGTTTATATGACATTGCAAAAAAGCTACGATTAAGCAATTGTGAGGCGGCTTTAGACTACCTATTTTTATACAATACTACTACCTGGTTTGAATTAAGCCACATTATTTCTTGGCAAGTTGATCCAGGCACTAAAATATGGGTAGATATTGAAAATGACTTTACTCACAAACTCACTGACTATTCTTCCCCCCTCCATTCTGATCTGGATGCATCCACTTTTCCCACTAGGGAACAGCACAAAATTTACATCAGCCTGGAAACAGGTGGGATTTAGAGTGTTTTGCACATATTAGAAGAAATTGCTCCTCCCTTGTTTCCTGACTTGTGAGAAAAATACAGGAATTCCACATTCCCTTTAATTTCAATATCTCCAAATTAAATGTTTAATTCAAGCTCAAATGAAATCTTCTAGACTCCGCAGACTGATACTATTTGAAAGACAATGCATATATCAATTGGGCAGACAGGATCTCATATCCCTGTTATATCATAACACTTTATCCCATGTGGATCAGCCTCTAGAAGAGTGGGAAGCTGACATAGAGGAGACATTGGATCAGGAGGTAAGGTCGCTCACCACCAAAATGTTGCTAAAACTTCTATAAATAGCTCTATAAAAGAAAATACCTATAAGATATAAACTAGATAGTATATGGTGCCTTCTAAAATCCATAAAATATTCCCCTAAACCTCTGATTTATGCTGGAGACAATGTGGGAACATAGGTTCCATTTTCAGATCTGGTGAGAATGCCCCACATCTCCACTTTCTGAAAGAAAATTGCTGAATTGGATAGAACAGAACGTAGTCTCCCATATAGTTTTAAACCCCCTTGTCATGTTACTCTGCTATCCCATATAGATGCTCGCCAAACCAAGTGACAAATTAATTCCGCATATATGTAAATGAGCGCGGCTCCAGATAGCTAAAGACTGGGAAAACCCAAACTCTCCATGTATTGCAGCCGTTACATGACCTATCTGGTATATCGTCTCCATGGAATTACTCCATGATTGTATCAATAGCTTCCAAAATATATGGGAGCCCTGGTATTCATTTCACAAATCTACCATTCCAGGATCCCTCTAAATTTCTATACATCTCCTCCTACATTCTAACGTTGTGTGTAGGCAGGAATTCCCCCCCCCCCCTCCCTAAACTATATTTATTCTCTTGCCCAGCAGGCCATTTGGAAATTTAGATTCTCCCCTTTTTACCACCTGTGAAGATACTGGGTTTTATTGCCCAATTCTACCCACTTCCCTCTGGCAGGCCACCCAGGATTGCCTTCCTATGCCAGAGAAGCCTACCCAGTACCTTCTAAGGTTCTTATTAGTTACTGAGGCAAATGCAGTTTAAAAAGTACAACAGTACATTTATTTAATAAAAACAACACTTGATTATTATATACAAACAGTAAATAAGTAACAGGCAGGTTTACCACATTATCTGTCCCTTACTCCACTAGCTTAAGAAGTTAGTCACCTGGCTGTCCTGACTTGACGACCCATGGATCTGCAGATGTATTCCACTGGTATAGAATAGCGACTCAAAAAACCAACCACTCTGCAGCGTCCAGCCATCAATTCTCAGAATGAATCTCACCTTCGCCCTGGAGTGGCTCCTTATATCAAAGGTCAAATTTCCAGTGTTTTCCCTCCCTGGGCAAACCCATGGGTCTCTCTCTCTTCAACATTGGTGGGTGCTGGATGAAGGGTTTGGAGGGGGGAGTGGAGATGAACTGTGCTTCTTTAGAAGCTCCCCTGCTGAGTTACAGACAAAATCTCTGGACTAGTCCTTTGGAGGACAATGGATACTAATTGTCCTTCTCGAACTTCAGATATAAGATATCAGTCAGCCCCTCCTGAAATTAACACCTTCCCCTACTTTGTGATGTCACAGGTTCGCCAGCTGTTTATTGCTTCCTTTATAGAAAGGAGGGGGAGAATGAATGTAGCTACATCCAACATGTAATTAGACACTGAAGTTGTACTCGGGTGAGCTAGGGACATGTCATATTCCACATTTTGTGAGAAATGTTGAAGTCGTATAATTGGATGAACGAAAGTATATTGGTTTAATATTGTTTAGCCATGCAAATGCGATCCGTACGCCACGTGAAACGTGGCGAGGTGCGTTCGCACGGTAAAATACGCACACACACACACACACACGCATTACAACATTTAGTTATTTATATAATTTCATATTGGTTCTGTTACACTGTAATTCAGGAGCAGATAGTATTTGGTTTATTATTAGTCTATATATATATATATATATATATATATATATATATATATATATATATATATATATATATATATAAAACTGTATAAAAACTATATAAAAACTGTAACTAGTAACTTGTATGTTGTTTTAAGTAATGTTAAAAGTAATGTTTCAGGACAAAGATGAGGGACGGTCCCACCAGTAGGGGCAGCGGCTGAAAGTGGTGAGAATAATGAAAAGGTTAACACAGGGGGAGACATCCATTGTACTGCAGCAGCAATTTCAGCAACTAGTTCAGAACATAGTCATTTGGTAGACTTACATCCTGTCTGCACTACAACAGTTCCCAAAGGGAAAGCGGACATAGATGGTGACATTCCCTTAAAACATGTAGCAAAGCATGATACATGCACTAGGTCTGAAACATTTTAAATTTTGTCTGATTTCCCTGATCCTAGGAAAGATTTGACCAAATGTCAGCAGTTTATTAGATATTATGGTAATATGTATGAGCCAACCAATAACGATTGGCGAGTATTATTGAAGACCTGTCTTCCTTTCAATACTGATATACAAAAGTTCATTAAGGATTGTATGTTGGAGGAGAATGAATCCTTAACCGAGGATCATAATCAGGACAATATTAGACATATAATCACACAGTTGGCCATATATTTCCCAGTGATAGTGGACTGGAGTAAAATTTTTACTATCCAGCAAAAAGATAGTGAAAATGCAACAGACTATTTTTGCAGAGCTCTGATAGCAATGGGCAAATATACTGGGGTACCAGACATAAAAGATAATGTACGCTACAGAGAGGTTGCTGTTAAAGTTCTAATGGATGGCCTCAGGGAAAACTTGAAAAGAAGGGTGCAAACTTCATTACCATACTGGAAAGGAACCACTGTAAGTGCTCTCAGGGAGTCAGCTATAGAACATGATAGAAGTATGAATAAACAGAAAGAGACACTAAGTGATATGGTATTGATGGTAAGTATCCCAGCACTAGAGGGACTGCACACACGACCACCAGCATACAACCCACATAACAGGAAACCCAGAATAGTGAGATGTTACAATTGCAGAGAAGGACACATTAGGAGAGATTGTAAAAAGGAAGAGAAACAACATGAGTTGAGGAAGTGTTTTCAATGCAATAAAATAGGACACCTAGCAAAATATTGTGCAGTCATGACAGGGACGTGTTTCTACTGCCGTAAGGGACACATGAGTAAGAACTGTGTAGAGAGAAGAACGGATACCTGGGTTGGAAATCACATAGACATCCACAAAAGAGGCGTACACTCGATTCATGTTTTATAGATTGCATATCTGTTTTTGTTTTTTTTTTGTTGTTGTTTTGGTTCGTGCCTCCTGTACAAAATTGTGCCTTTATATGGATGCACAAAGGGTGGATAGGAGATTGCTGGAGGTTAGGCATACAGATATGCATCTCTGTATAGAACATTGGAGTAGGATTTATACCACAAGATACAACATAATGTGAAACCCTAGAAAATGTAGAATTTTCATGTTTTATATTTTTTTCACTGTTAGACAGGCATGTACTGGATACTGTTATATTTGAAGAAAGTGTTATAGAAATAGACCCCTTTGCCTTTCCCACTTAGTCAAGTAGCTGAATGTGAGGTACTGAGAATGACATGTGAGTTGGCAGAGGGAAAATCGATTGATATACATTGGTCTTCAGCATTTTTCTAGTCAAGGGGGCGATGTTGAGGTGACTAAGAAATAATTTTATAGCAATACCAGCACATGATTAGGACACTACATAGAGGACTTTATACAGTGACACAGTTACCAACTGAAGTAGCTGCTAGTAAGGTCCACACTTACACACACACGACCATACATGGCTGTCACACCAGGGCGAACATAGCTGTCAAATAGACAGCAGGGTTTTATGTGACAGTTAACAAATCTGTTTTGTTTTGTTCTTCGTTGTATTGTTTTAGTTCTGAAATGTGAACACACACACACACATGCACGCATACACATATTGGTTAATATATAAAGATTTGTGTTACCTGAGGAATAAACTGTCTGGAAGGTGAAGAGATGTGGTGAGGAGTCTGGTGGACTCTGGAGAGATGGACAAGGTAGACCAATAGAGCCATCCCATATCCCTCCTGCTGATGGGTTTTCCTCCAAGTAAAACAAATACACGTCATCCAATTACCACCATGCAGGATCCTCAAGTATACACTGGTGTACCAATGAAATATGTCTGGGTAGAGGTGTATTGAAATGTGTCTAATGTATTACTGTATCATACTCAAAGCTTTTGTTATTTAATGTGATAGTCCTAGAGTTATAATAGATGATAGGGGTATTCATGTTATTGATAATAGAGGTATAATGTATGAGTAGTGGTAACAAATTACATACTTTCAAATAACCATAAACCAGTGTGAACATAAAGTAGTGGTACTCGGTAGAACGAATTGAATAGAATAAGAGTTGGAACTTGATTGAAGTGACTGATAGCTTCGGCCACTAGTCCTTTCCCGCTACCAAAAGATCACTCCTGGGCAGACTCCTAACCTGTCAGTTTTTGAAATGTTCTTGACCCCTCGTGAGATGAGATTGTAACTGGGAGGCTAGGTTAGATCTTGAGAGAAGGTAAATAGTGAGACAGCAACCAAGAACGTCCAAAACACTGTTTCCTGAAAGGTCACACTAACTGTCAGGATGTTGGATCGGGAGAGTAAGTTGTGGAGCAGAAATTTCTTAAGCTTAGGTTATTTGACAGACAGATACCAGGTGTAGGCTACCAGCATCACGGCTTCAAGGGTAGCAGAGACACACTGGTGCCCATTCCACCCACTGCAGAGGGGCCAACACTCAGAGAAGGGTCCAAGGGCACTCATGAGTCTGTACTGGAAGGCCTCACATGCAGTTAGTAGCACCTGATTTAAAGGCTAAGACTATTGTCCAGCATGAAGTTGTAGTTTTTCCTGTTTTGTGTTCTCTCATTTCATTCTCTTCTAAGGGCGGTTAATTCTTTTGATTATTAGCAGGTGACAGAGACTGGTTCAGGTAATGATAAGGAGGTATTGGGGAGGAAGAAGTTAGTAGCATAATCAGTCCAGCCAATTACTCTATTCAATTCAGGGGTAAAGGAAAATTTGGAAACCCCGGAGCTTGGAGAAAGTGCGAGGGGCTATTGTCTGAGTAGCATTACGTCCGTAAGTACGGCGACCCCATGGTTAGAAAAGAGACACACCCAGCGATGCCAGTCCAGTAATATTCGGACTTGAGCAGGCATCCTTGAGAATGATTATCATTCTTGGGAGGGTAAGGTATTAGACCAAACAAAGTGCTGGGCGTGCTCACACGTGCCTCAGTGATTATATCAAGTAGGACTAGTTCTCTTCCCACTAAATATTCTTGAGGTACCCGAACTATGGGTGGGAGGTCACTAGGGAAAAAAGTACGACACCTAGGTCCCTTAGTCTGAAGTCTCCCAATGCTTTGCAAACCGATCACTGTTCAATCTGAGTATTGGGAGACTGGGAAGAACGAACAGACAGTAGCCCGCCCACAAGTGTTGATGAAAAGAACTGATGACATTATTAGAAGTGTGTATATTAACGCAGGCTGAAGGAGATTGTATATGACATTATTGATAGACATAGGATGATGCTATTGATGAACATGAAGTGTTTAAACGTATTCTGAGCTTAAAGACATGCGTTGGACAGAAGAACCTGTTAAACTTGAAGAACTGTAGTAGAGAATTCTGTATAGCTGATACATGTTCTACTGTACCTTTCCAAATAATGTATTAAGTGTTTTATTGCACCCTTGAAGGGCATACAAAAGGTTATCTCCAAGCTCCAGAAGTGTACGGTTTATAGTAAAAGAAGAAATCGTTTAGACGATTGAGACTCTCTCTTACGATAACTTGTTTAGATCTACAAACAGCGTGGTCATACACCAAGGGGGATTTGTATTACATAACAATGAAACGTGGTACTGAGATCCTGCATATAACATCTTTAAGGTGATAGTTTATTATACTATCAAAGGGTGGACTGTTGAAGTCGTATAATTGGATGAACGAAAGTATATTGGTTTAATATTGTTTAGCCATGCAAATGCGATACGTACGCCACGTGTTACGTGGCGAGGTGCATTCGCACGGTAAAATACGCACGCACACACTCGCATTACAACATTTATTTATTTATATAATTTCATATTGGTTCTGTTACACTGTAATTCAGGAGCAGATACTATTTGGTTTATTATTAGTATATATATATATATATATATATATATATATATATATATATATATATATATATATATAGTGATTATATGTACATTGTAGTGTTATTAAAGGTTTAGGTTATAGGAAAGGTGTCATGCCTGATATCATATTGATCCCCTAATCATCAGCAGCTGTCCGGTGCAGTCGGCGAAGAGATCGCACATTGCATACTTTAGTTATTGATATTAGGGAATAATCCTTTGTATGATGCTGGCTATGAAAGGAGCAGACCCCCTGGAGAGACGACCCCCTCCTTTGGATTCCTTAGACTGAATCAGCCTATGAACTATTTACCCTGAAGCCACCCTGTGCCTGGACCTATAGAAACAATCTACGTCATCTCTATTGTTCAAGTGTAACAATGTACTGTATATAATATAGCTGCGCTTCCTTTGGCTCTCAGTCTACTCTGACCACAGTTATCTAACAGATACACTGTTCCATTGGGACCCATGGAAGCGCAGCGATTGCAGCGGTATGTATGTATTTATCTTTTGGTATTGGCTGTACTGTACTGTACTTTATCATAATATAATAATGTATTGAATTGTTGACTATTTACATCTGCTAAAATAAACCACCATGTGCTTTGGACACACATACAATTGATTGAGCAATGCTTATTTTAAATCGATAGAATTACTTTAATAGAAACGAGGGACAGGCTGGTTAAGGTGTTATCATACTCGTTTAGTCACCCCCCCCCCCCTTCTCCCACTTCAAAATAAAAACAAATTTCCCAACATTAAATTAGACATTACCCTGTTTTAAGGGTATACTTAGATATGAGGCCTGATTCATTATGGCACGTATATGCTGGTATGTGCCGTATTTAGGGTAAAAGCCCTTTGCACATGCCCAGAACAGGACCACACAGCATTAAAAGCAGCAACATCCAATTGATCTTCAATCGCAAAGGACCCTTACTACAGCCTACAATTTTATGGGCAGAACAGAGAGGGGACTGGGAATATGCACGTAGTTGATTTACAGTAAGGGTGTGCCAAGCTCGAGTACATGCAGCAATGTCCGCTTCAAACTTTCGGTATCTCAAAGGTACATGTTTTTCTGTCATATTATTTGTACCAACTTCAGGCCAGGTGTAAGTGCAGTGATAGTGATGACAGATGTGTATGGATATTAGAACATGTGTTTTCAATCAGGAGCAACTATAAAAATGCATTTTATGTACAGTAGACATTAATAACATCCTAACAAATGTGTTTTATGGGGGGGGAATGTTTTTTTTTTTTTTAATGTGTTGTCATTAATGACATGTGTTATTATTAACAGGTGACATTAATTGATTTTTTGTAAATTTATATTCCACAGATGTACTGGACATATCCTGCTGTGTATTTTCTGTAAGAGCTGTTATGTATGTCTAGTCACTATTCAAATAGTGTGGTTCCAACTCACAATGCGGTTTAATAGCAAAAAGTAGCAGAGTAACCATTCAATAAAATAAGTACAACCGATTACATACACAGGCGCCCTGGATTCAGCATACAGTCATTCAGTCCTGAAGTCTGTGGTCAAGAAGACTGACTGTTGGTCCCGGAGCTCTTGTTTATATACAGTTGGTGTTACATTGAAAACAATAGAGATGATTTGGCATGTTTCCACAGGTTCAGGCTTCAGGTGTTAGGAACCCCTCCAGCCGGCACGACACAACCCAGAGTCTACTCTGCCAATCAGGTGTTCACTGGAGCCCCTGATGGTGGGGACAGACTGGGCTGCAGACTGACAGAGGGTCGTGAAGTGCGTACCGGCTGGGGAGAACCCAGGTAAGCGGAGTGGATTCCAAGCAGAGGTCAAGGGCAGCCAGCAGATAGCAGATCCGATAAACAAGCCGGGGTCAGGGGTCACGAGCAGACAGGATGGTCGGTATACAAGCCAGAGGTCAGGGTCACGAGAAACACAGGCAGGGTCCAAATCCAGGCAAGGGGTCATACACGGGTAGTCAATAGAATTTCCAAGACACAGGAACAAGGCACAGAGCAGGTCAGCAGACTGGAACAGAAGCTATAACCGGCAGTGAGGCTGCAGACCTCACTGCCTTAAATACATGGTTAGACCAATCAGAGCCTAGCTCTGTAACCACACACAGGGCCCTGTTAATTAATTAAATCAACACCTAAATAGCCTCCAGGCTATTAGATAACCTTGCGCATGCGCCCGGCTGTCCCCTGTTGCCGGGACGCAGCGCTACACTGTGAGGCTTCCGGCCGTTGTCTTGACAACGGTCGGCGTTGAAAGGGAAGTGACGTTCCAGTCGTCACGGTGACAGCTGGGACGCTGGGGCAGATAGGAAGCGAGCCGCGGCGGCTGTGAGTACCGCCGCGGCTCGTGACATCAGGACAGTCCAGTGAAATGCATGTCATTGGGTAGTTCAAACGATGCCCTTCAATGGTGGGGGTCAGCTTTCCAACAGATGCATACAAACCTACCCGCCGAAAAGCTAGTTCAAACTGGTCTATTTGTATTACACACACAATACCATTGTGATCATTTATTCCATATAATCCATAACTTGCATACCCAAGGTTCGATCTCTTAGCTGATGGAACCGGACGTCTGAGGATAAATAGGGGATTAGAATGATACTAGACATGATATGTTTCCTGTATCCTGAACCTTAGATCTCAATAAAGTGTATTTGACATTATTATATTTAACTATAAACTCTGCTACATTTGATTATAAATGACTATGTGTTGGAACTATTTTCAAGGTGAACGAATTACAAGTGAATGTGTAAATGTGTGTACCAGAGTTCGCATGTGTTGTGGTTAAATACGCTCTTCCACGCCGTAGCGTGCTATTCGCATATTTTAAGACAAAGACAATCAGATTGATAGATATTAATTTGAAATGACTATATCCAATTATTTGACTTCGACAGCTCCATCCTTTTATAGTGCACAAAGCTATCACCTAATTATGCTTACTATTCCAGGATTGTAATGAAGTTCTTTGATACCTGTACTTCTCACCACCACCATCACAGTCTCATTTTTGGTGTTTACGTCAGTAGAATGTTTTCCACACATCAACACAGTAGGAACATATCTGACACATAAGCCAATTACTAAGATGACACCAAGTATAAGAATAAGGAGCTTACCTATACTAGCAACCATTTCCTGTACCCACTCCCCTAGACCTGAGAACCACTTTGCAGGATTCAACCACGAGAACCATCATGCTACCTTTTCTTCAATCTTGCACAGTGAAGAATTATGGTTCTTCCGAAATTCCCATTTTAATTGTAGGATTTCATCCATCTTCCAGTTCATACTGTGTGTGTATGTATGGAGGTGATGTAGTCCTATGGATTTCAATCATTTCATCATGTGTAATGGTCATGACCTCGGGACCCAATTTACCTAGAAAACACAAACCCTTGGAACTCGGAGTTAACCAGGAATAAGCCTTTCTCCCACAAACACAGCACATTTCATCTGGGAGGACATAAGGTACAATACGATCATTGATAATATCACACAAACTTTTGACGAAACTACCCATGCCTAGTGTCTCCATTTGTTCAAGACAAAGTGTCGGCATGGATAACATTTTGACAATAACCTAGTAATATGTCCTAGTTTATGATGTCCATCACTATTCCTGTTTATTGGTGATCTTGAGAGTCTCCCATCAATACTGATGCGGCAAGCCATAATCTGATCAGGTAGGTCAGCTTCCCAATTCTCCAGTCTCTTTACATGTGAGATATTTAGACACAACAAAGACCGATCTAAGGAGTATTGGCAAAGCTTTAGACTAAGGGACCTAGTGGTATTATACCTCCCATCTATGGACCTCCCTCCCCGTAATTCAAGGACCTCAGAGATGTTTAATGGGCACGGTACTAGTCCTATATCATGCTGTCCCTGAGGCACATGAGAGCACACCCAGCACTCGGTTTGGTTCAAGACCTTACCCACTAGGGAGTGACAATCCTCCAGAGGATGCCTGCCCAAATCCAAATTACTATTGGACTGGCATTGCTGGTTGCACTTCTCTTCAATTAGGGAGTCACAGTACTTAAAGATACAATATTCCTCAGACAATAGTCCCTCACACTGTCTCCGAGTTCCAGAGCTAGCAGATCTTTTCATGACCCCTGAACCGAGTTTGACAATAGGCTGTACTGATGGTTCTATCAACCTTCCGTCCACCTCCACATCATCAATACCACTTCCAGATCCTTTCTCCGTCATCTGTCCTCCATCACAAAAATAGGATGTTCTAAAAAGAATAAAACGAGAAAAATCCTGGAACAAGAAAAATATAAAAACCGCCACTCCATTGCTGGGATAATAGTCTGTGCAACGTCCTTGGCTCAGGTGTTTTAGCTGCAGTCTTTAGGTCTCCCGGAATAGGTTCACAAGTGACAGATCTGTGTTGTCAATCTCGACTTTGTCTTGTACCTTCTCCGTTTTGTTGACTTTCCTGCAGTGAGTAGAATGGACCAAAATGTCTCTTTCTGCTACCTTCAGAGATGTGGTACTGGTCATCAACACTTGGTACGGCCCTTCTTAACGGTCTGTTAAACAACCTGAACGTAAGAAATTGCGGATCATAAAATATTCCCCAGGTTCAACATCATGACAGTTTGTTTCTGGCATTGTTTTAGCTGTTTGCTAATTTTTTGGAGATATTGCACAGTCAGTTCATTATTGCACTTCAAATCGTCCTGTGGACCTATGATCAAATGAGGTTGTCTGCCAAAAAGTGGGACAGATTAAGAGGAGGTCTGGGAGTGGTTCTGATGCTATGGAGGACTAGTGGCAAAGCTTCTGTCACGGGCACTAGGAGTCTTTACCCAGTATCACCCGCTGATGGTCTTATCAGAGCAGTAGAGTTGGTATATGATACTCTGATGGCAGGGTGATAATGGAACTGGAAACAGCAGATGGTTAGAGAATGCTCAGAAAGTCTATGACTAGCAGCACTGGTAAACAATAGGTAACTGAACACGAGGATCTAGATAGACAAGGACACGTGAGAGTAGTCAGTGGTCTGCGCACGGCAAGTTGTACCACTGCTATAGTGAGAAGAATGTCCAGGAGTAATAAGGAGGTGGAAGTCAGCGGTCTGCGTATAGCAAGTTGTACCGCTGTCTGTAGTGAAGGAATGGAATCCAGGTGAAGGTAACGGGGAAGTCAGTGGTCTGCGTGTAGCAAGTTGTACCACTGCTTATGTGAGAGGATATATGCAACTGGTGACACAGGGAAACAGGAATCAGTGGTCTGCCTCTAGCAAGTTGTACCACTGAATATATATGTGAGGAAGGACACGAGGAGATAAATGCTATGCAGAGTCTACACGGGTACACTGAACTTGATCCCACGTTGAACTGCACACAATAATAATAATGAATGAACAGCACTGCACAGATAAACAAAGTCACTAGAATAGTCCAGCAAAAGGAAACACAGTCAATAATAGCAATAGTCTCAGAGGATGGAAACTCCGGAGGAGAACAACTCAGTCCAGATGGATATGCAATACACCAGCACAGTCAATGAGAAGTATGCATACCGTGGTTCAGATGAGCAGGCTGTTAGAGATAGCTGCAGGGATACCTGAGCGGCAGGGAACTGACGAGATGAGAAGTCTTTGCAGAATGGAAGCGGCAGGTAGGTGCAGCGCACTGTAGGTAGGCCAGCAAGGACGACAAATACTCAGGAAGCAGTAGTATATCGAATTGAACAGCAGGAGACCACGGGAGAGCTGAAGCGATGTAGCAGAGCTGGAAGCCGAGGAGCGTAGACTCAATGCTAACAGGCAAGTTGACACAAATGGACACACTGTAGAAGCAGTAGGCAGCGGGTCAGCTGAAGGCAGGTAGAATGCAGACTGGAGCGCTGAGACGAGCAGGACTCTGTAGACATGCTGAAGTAGCTAACAGGAATCAGCTGGAACAGTAGCGATGTAACACAGGAGAGTTGAAGAGATCTGTAACTTGTTAGACACACGGAGGCAGCGGGTAGGAATCAGCTGCTGGAGTCACGATGAAACACAGGAGAGTTTGAAGTAATCTGTAACTGTAGATATACGGAGACAGCGGATAGGAATCAGCTGCTGGAGTCACGATGAAACACAGGAGAGTTTGCAGTAATCTGTAACTGTAGATATACGGAGGCAGCGGATAGGAATCAGCTGCTGAAGACACTAGGAACATGAGGAGTAGAAGTGGTCTGGAAACCACAAACGGCAAACAGGAATCAGCATCAGCTGAACACACGAGCAGGCACTGGAACACCTTCAGAGACTCATGAGGAATGAGAATCCAAGATCAGGCAACGTGGTATTGACCACAGGTGCTTAATATAGGGAGTGTTGCCTGATCAGCCAATTAAGTTAAAGGAACAGAACTGAAGGTTAAAAAGGGACTGCACACGCGCAGTAACCATTATAATGGACGGACACGGTTCCTAGCTACCTTAGCAGTCCGGTGAGTGACAGTACCCCCCCTTTTAAAGGTGGGCACAGAACACCTGGAACCGGGTTTGTCCGGAAATTTGGTATAGAACTTTTTCAAGAGGGCTGGAGCGTTGAGATCTTCAGCTTTGATCCATGAACGCTCCTCAGGACCAAAGCCTTTCCAATGCACGAGGAAACTAAGAACTCACGAAATTTTAGCATCCAAAACCTGAGTAATCTCAAAGTCTTCCTCCTGATGAACTTGAAGTGGCCGAGGTGCTGAAGGAGGAACCGAGAAACGGTTGATGATGAGAGGTTTGAGCAAGGAAACATGGAAGGCGTTGGAAATACGAAGACTCTTGGGAAGTAAAAGTTTGAAGCAAACTGGATTTATAACTTGAATGATCCTATATGGACCAATAAAACGGGGAGCAAATTTCATGGATGGAACCTTCAAATGAATATTCTTAGTAGATAGCCACACCCGGTCTCCGACTTTCAATGGTGGAATAGCCCGTCTCTTTTTGTCCGCAAAAGACTTATATCTGGCAGATGTCTTCTTTAAACAGGTTTTTACCTGAGCCCAAATATTTTTGAAGGTTTGACACAAAGTCTCAACAGCAGGAACTTGGGTGGGCGGGAGGGTAGGAAATTCCGGGAAAGACGGATGGTGACCGTAAACCACAAAGAATGGAGTTTTAGATGATGACTCATGGTACATGTTGTTATGAGCGAATTCAGCCCAAGGAAGTAATTCTACCCAGTTGTCTTGATTGGCTGACGAGAACATCCTTAAGAAAGTCTCAAGATCTTGGTTGACTCTTTCAGTTTGTCCGTTCGATTGAGGATGGTAGGAAGATGAGAGTGCTAATCGTATGCCCAAGGTCTTGCAAAGGGCCCGCCAGAATCTGGAAACGAATTGTACTCCTCTATCTGACACGATCTCGGACGGACATCCATGGATACGGAAAATTTCTCTAATGAAATGTTCAGCCAGGGTAGAAGAAGAAGGTAAACCAGACAAGGGAACGAAATGCGCCATCTTCGAAAATCTATCCACCACTACCCAAATGGTGTTGCAATTCTTACTAGGAGGAAGCTCAGTAACAAAGTCCATACTAATATGGGTCCAAGGCTTAGATGGAATGGGTAGTGGCTGAAGCAACCCCGCTGGAGTTCTGCGGGGGGTCTTGAACTGGGAGCATAAATCGCATGCCGCGATAAACTCTTTGACATCTCTCCTCATAGAAGGCCACCAATAACTTCGAGAGAGGATTTCAAAGGTCTTGCGTTCACCAGCGTGTCCAGAGAAACGAGAAGAGTGAAACCATGAAAGGATTTTTTTCCTAAGAGCAGGAGGCACGAGGGTCTTCCCAAATGGTAGCACTTTAGTGGAAGAAGCAGCCAGAGAAACACATTTGGGGTCTAATATAAAGTGGTTAGGACTCTCTTCAACGTCTGAGGACGCCACAAAGGCTCGGGATAGAGCGTCTGCTTTTTTATTCTTTGCAGCTGGTTTGAAGGTTATGATTAGATCAAAACGGGAAAAGAAAAGAGACCATCTTGCCTGACAAGGATTTAAACATTGAGCAGACTGTAGGTATGACAAATTTTTATGATCCGTAAAAATTGTCACCGGATGACGAGCTCCCTCTAACAAATATCTCCACTCCTCCAATGCTACTTTAATAGCCAGCAACTCCTTGTCCCCGATGGTGTAATTCTTCTCCGCAGGCAGAAGACCCCGAGAGTAAAAGGCACAAGGATGGAATTTTTGTTGCTCCGATTTCTGGGAGAGAATGGCTCCTAAACCAACATTAAAGGCGTCTACTTCTAGGAAGAAGGGAAGCGTCACATCAGGCTGTCGAAGGATGGGAGCAGAGGAGAAGGACTCTTTAAGAAATTGAAAGGCTTGGAGAGCCTCAGATGACCATTGCTTAGTATTGGCCCCTTTGCGAGTTAGAGCCACAATGGGAAATGCAATTGAAAAGAAGTCTTGAATGAAGCGTCTATAGTAGTTGGCAAAGCCTAAAAAACGCTGAATGGCACGAAGAGTAGTTGGCTGAGGCCAAAGTAACACAGCATTCACCTTTTCTGGATCCATTTGTAGACCAACTCCGGAAACAATATAACCCAAAAATGGAATCTGGGGCAACTCAAATTAACATTTTTCTAATTTACAGAATAATGAATTTTTCCGGAGTCTGGAAAGAACTTCGGCCACTTGTTGGTGATGTGAAGGCAGGTCTTGGGAAAAGATGAGTATGTCTTCCAGATATACTACAACACATACATATAACAAGTCCCGAAAGATCTGATTAATAAAGCCCTGGAAAACAGCAGGAGCATTACATAACCCGAAGGGCATTACTAAGTATTCATAATGCCCATCTCTGGTGTTAAAAGCTGTTTTCCATTCGTCAACGGACCTGATTCTAATCAAGTTGTAGGCACCACGAAGATCCAACTTAGTAAAAATCCGGGCTCCCTTGATCCGATCAAACAACTCAGTAATCAGAGGAATGGGATACCGATTTTTGATAGTGATAGCATTAAGTCCACGAAAATCTATGCAGGGGCGTAATGATCCATCTTTCTTCTTCACGAAGAAGAACCCAGCTCCAGCGGGAGAAGTAGAAGGTCGAATAAATCCTCGCTGGAGATTCTCTTGGATGTATTCAGCAGTAGCCTGAGTCTCAGGTAATGAAAGTGGATAAACACGACCCCTAGGTGGAGTCTTGCCAGGTAACAGGTCAATCGGACCTGTAGTAACAGGAAGGATTAAAAAACGAAATTTCTTCTCGGTGTAGGACACCAATCTGAAGGGTCACTGAAGACGTACTTTGGGTGATGAGACCGTTGATAATACGTGATCCATCGATAGCAGTCACCGTAACAGGAGTCTTCAGGGTAATCACTGGTAGGGACCATTGATTTACAAGGGATTCAGAAATAAAATTTCCCGCAGCTCCTGAATCAATCAGAGCTTGGGACTCGAAAGACTTAGTAGCAAATGAAATGGTAACGTCAAATGCACAGATTTTTGATTTCGTAGAAGATGGAGAGGACTCCAGGGACCCTAACTTCACCTCTCCAGAACTAGTTAGGGCCTGGCATTTCCCGATTTTTTTGGGGGCATGACTGGAGCATATGTGGGGCATCAGCACAATAGGTACAAAGTCTATTCTTAATTCTTCGATTCCTCTCTGCAGAGGTTAGTTTGGAACGTCCAATCTCCATCGGTATTACCGGAGGTGAAGCAGGACGAATTTTAGAAGTGGGTCGAAGAGGTGTTTTAGCTGAAGTAGTTCTCTCAGAGTCCCTCTCACGAAATCTGAGATTAACACGATGACAAAGAGAAATCAAATCTTCTAAAGACGTAGGGAGTTCTTGAGTAGTCAGTGCATCTTTAATTTTGTAGATATACGGAGGCAGCGGGTAGGAATCAGCTGCTGGAGTCAGGATGAAACACAGGAGAGTTTGAAGTAATCTGTAACTGTAGATATACGGAGACAGCGGATAGGAATCAGCTGCTGGAGTCACGATGAAACACAGGAGAGTTTGCAGTAATCTGTAACTGTAGATATACGGAGGCAGCGGATAGGAATCAGCTGCTGAAGACACTAGGAACACGAGGAGTAGAAGTGGTCTGGAAACCACAAACGGCAAACAGAAATCAGCATCAGCTGAACACACGAGCAGGCACTGGAACACCTTCAGAGACTCATGAGGAATGAGACTCCAAGATCAGGCAACGTGGTATTGACCACAGGTGCTTAATATAGGGAGTGTTGCCTGATCAGCCAATTAAGTTAAAGGAACAGAACTGAAGGTTAAAAGGGACTGCACATGCGCAGTAACCATTATAATGGACGGACGCGGTTCCTAGCTACCTTAGAAGTAGCACTCACAGTCCGGTGAGTGACAGCTTCTGGCCACTCCAACCCAGTTTCAGCCATTATCTTACTCAGTTTTGTTCTTAATGGTACCGTTTACCCTTTCCACCTTACTAATGGCTTGTGGTCGGTAAAGAGTATGAAGTCTGCTACTGATTCCCATAAGTTTACACATGTTCTGAAAGATATCACTGGTAAAATGAGTACCCCTATCACTTTCTATGATTCTAGGGATACCATATCTGCATACAAATTCCTGAACAATTTTATTAGCAGTAAAAACAGCAGTATTAGTGGCAGCTGGAAATGACTCTACCCAATTATAAAACACATCAGTACAAACTAATACATATTGAAATTCCTGCTTATAATTGGATATAGTCAATTAGTATTACCTGAAAAAGTCTGTCTGTAGGAGGGATATGGGATGGCTCAGTTGGTATTGACTTACTGACATTTTTCCTCAAATAAGTAAGACAAGACATTGCTTTCTTACCAGCTTGAGAAGAAAAACCTAACCAGTTTACACATACCTTCTTTACCCAGATGAGTCAGACCATGTGTTGCCTCAGACAGGCCTGGGTAATATTCCCTGGGAGCCACGGGCCTACCTTGTCCATCTCTTCAGAGTCCAGAGGACTCTTGACCACATCCCTTCGCCTTCCAGACCGCCTTTTCCTGTAAGGAACAAAAATCTTGCATTTCAATCAATTTCTGTGTGTCTATTGTCTGTAAAACCATCATTTTGTCAATTAATACATTTACAGGCAACCCTGCTGCTTCATCCGCCCTGCCATTGCCCACTGACACCGGGTCTTTCTGATATGTGTGGGCGTTGCATTTTATGACGGCTACTGCCTTGGGTAACCGTATCGCTGTCGGGGTAAATGTATCATACCCCGTTTTTTTCAACTCGCCGGGAATCGGCGAGTTGATAGCTAAAATTTAAAGCGACGCTGGCTTGTAAAGGCAGCGCTTGCCTTTACAAGCCAGCGCCGCTTTAAATTTTAGCTGTCAACTCGCCGATTCTCGTGAGTTGAAAAAACCAGGGTATGATACATTTACCCCCAGGAGCCTGCTGCTGTCATGAAGTTCCTAAGACACCAAAGGGCCCCAAATTATGTACTACCCCAAAGGCGTATACAGAGTCAGTGTATATATTAGCTGATTTACCTTCTGCCAACTCACACGCTCTCCTTAGTGTCACTAGTTCGGCCACTTGGGCTGAGTGAGGTGGGTATAGGTGTTTAGCTTCTGTAACATCCTCGTCAACTACAACAGCGTAACCGGTACATAGTTCTCACATCTGTGTCTGTCTATGACAACTCCCATCCGTGTAAAATGTAAATTCCACACTAAGGGTGTGTCACGCATGTCAGGTCTCGCAGTAAAAGTCTGGTTCAGATATTCCATACAATCATGTGCATCAGTATTCCTGCAAAACTCATCCCCAACCAGAGTCTCTTCTCCTTCCACCATTTGTGTCTCTCGAGGCACATATGGTAGGTATGTAGCTAGATTTAAAGTATTGCACCATTTGATGGTGATGTTTGCAGGTGCCATCAGAGCTAGTTCTCACTTTGTGAACGTTGCTGAAGAGACATGTCTGGTTTGAGCTGAATTTAACAGAGCAGAAACTGCATGTGGTGTATAGACAGTTGAATCATGTCCTAATACTACGTCCTCGCTCTTACTTACCAGAAGAGCAGTTGCTGCTACACTTCTGGGAGTGATCTTGCCACAGTGTCCAATTGTGCACTGTAGTATGCTACCGGTATACTAGCATCACCATGTTTTTGTGTCAGGACACCTGCTGCACAACCATCAGCTTCCGTACAGTATAACTCAAAGGGCTTTTCATAATCAGGTATTCCCAAGGCATGTGCTCTAGTCAGACTATCTTTAAGGTTAAAGAATGCCTGCTCTGACTCCTCTGTGTGTGTGTAACACGCTCAGGTTATGAGGATGAGACTAACTCCTGCAATGGGAATGCCAGAATAGATAAACCTGGGATACATGATCTACAATATCCACACATCCCCAAGGAGATACGGATTTGCTGTTGGTTCTGCGGCAGGGTCATGTTCTGTATTGCCTGGATTCTGTCCGTTGTCAAGTGTCTTAGCCCCATGACAGTGAAATGACTGGCAGACGGTGGAATCTGCATAAGGATGACAGCTGGATTGATCTCTACAGAGAATTGGCTCTCAACAACTTTGTTAACTCCCCTTAAGTCCTGGATTAATCTATAGCCCATCCCCCACTCTTCTTCACTGGGAAAATGGGACTGTTGGCTGTGCTGGATGTACGAACCAAGATCCCTTGTTGCAGCAGCCTCTCAATTACAGAATACACCCCTAATTCCACCTCAGGTTTTAATGGGTACTTTGGGATTTTTGGAACTTGCCTGCCACTTTTCAAATTAACCAGTACAGGAGCTACATTCACCATCAATCCAGTGTCTTGTCCATCTTTGGTCCATAGGGAACCCGGTATTTGCAAAAACATTTCCTTTACCTGAGATGGACTTTGTTCTAGAACTTGTTTTCCGTATGTCCTGTACCTCTTGTGCAACCTTCCCTGGTACATCTAGGAATACACCATCAGGGGTACAATAAATGACACATCCCATTTTGCACAACAAATCCCTGCCTAGTAAGTTAGTAGGAGCCGTTGCAGCCATGAGAAATTAATGCTTGGTGTGTAGTTGCCCGATAGTAACCTCTGTGGGTTTGGTTAAAGGGTAATTTAGCACTCTCCCCGTTACTCCCATAGCTGGAACGCAGAGCCGTAAGGAGGGTGGTGCGGGCGGTGCCTCTGCCCAGGGAGCAAGGCCTAGTGTGGGCGGGTGTTGCGCAACACCCGCCCACCCTTTACATATCACCAGTGAAATGGCAAAGTAGTCCTGCGGTGCCAACACCGCAGCACTACTTTGCCCATTGAAGACAGCCAGTGCGAGGGTGCCGACTTCCAGCTCTTGCAGCGTCCTGACGTACAAATAATGGCATCAGGATGCTGTCAAAACACAGGCGACGAGGAGCCGGCGCAGAAGGAAAAGGAGGACAGAAGAAGACACGCTCAGGTGAGTAAAATACTGCAGTGCTGGAGCGGACAGGAACGGGGGCTGGTGGAGAGGACAGGAGCGGGGGCTGGTGGAGAGGACAGGAGCGGGGGCTGGTGGAGAGGACATGAGCGGGGGCTGGAGAGGACAGTAGCGGGGGCTGGAGATTACAGGAGCCTGGTCTGGAGAGGACAGGAGCCGGGCTGGTGGAGAGGACAGGGGCCAGGTCTGGAGAGGACAGGGGCCAGGTCTGGAGAGGACAGGGGCCAGGTCTGGAGAGGACAGGGGCCAGGTCTGGAGAGGACAGGGGCGAGGGCTGAAGAGGACAGGGGCCAGGTCTGGAGAGGACAGGGGCCAGGTCTGGAGAGGACAGGGGCCAGGTCTGGAGAGGACAGGGGCGAGGGCTGAAAAGGACAGGGGCGAGGGCTGAAGAGGACAGGGGCGAGGGCTGAAGAGGACAGGGGCGAGGGCTGAAGATGACAGGGGCGAGGGCTGAAGATGACAGGGGCGAGGGCTGAAGATGACAGGGGCGAGGGCTGGTAGAGGAAGGTGTATGGAGTAAATGGGGGGGGGTCTGGAAAGGAGTGAGGGATCTAGTAAGGAGTGAGGGGTCTGGTGGGGGGGTGGTCTGGAGAGAAGGAGTGAGGGGTCTGGAGAGGAGTGAGATGTCAGAACTGGTTGGGGGAGGCTTATTTATTAAATGTGGGTGCTATTAATTTGATGTTGGGGCTATATGGGGGGAAATAGACATTTACTGTAAATGCTATTAATTAGATTCTGGAGCTGATTGTGTGGGAGGCTTGTTTTTAAACAGAAAAAGCTACTGATTTAAAGTTTGTCTGGTTGTGGGGAGGGGAACCTAGATTCTTCACTCACTGCTCAACTTTCCAGGAGGTCGGTAATAACATTCTCTTTTCCAAACAGGCCCCCAATATTCTAGGATCCATTTAAGCAGCAACAGAGCATAAGACACCAGCAGACAGAAGACGCCGGCGATGCTTAACCGCTGAGAAGCAGCATCTACTCCCATAAAGGTACATGGGGAGGGGGGGGGGGGCACCAAGTTCTGTTTCGCCCAGGGCACTAAAATGTCTAGTTACGGCACTGCTGGAACGGATTTGTTATTGACCTGTAGATTTAAAGTAGAAGTTATCACTGACCTGGCTGCCCCTGTATCTACAAGGAAGGTTTGTGTTGTACCAGCTATATCAACTGTCATTGTAGGTTTTTCCCTAAAATTCTCAGTTAAAGTAACTGACTGCAGAATACAGGTATGACCTGATCCCTGGCACTAGCTATCACTCTCCCGCAAAGCATTTGCTGCTATGACATGTGCGGGTAACTGTTGGGAATTTTCTAAAACTTTTGTGTCTCCTTTGTGGGTATCTATGTGATTCCCCTCTAGGAGTCACCGATCTTCTCTCTCAACAGTACTTCATTATGTGTCCCTCTTTATGGCAATTATAACACTTTGCTGTCACATATCTCTTTTTGTGTGTGTTGTAAGTTTGTGACCGTGCTTGTAGTCCCTCTAAAGCCTGGATACTCACCATCATTAGCCTATCACTTTGCACCTCTTTCTTCTTACATATATTTTTATCATGCACGGCAGACTCTCTAAGTGCATCTACCGTGATTCCTCTCCAGTTAGGTAAAGAGGTTTGTACCCTGGTCTACAGATTGTCTTTGAGACCATCCATTAGCACTGTAACAACTACTTCCCTGTGATGCACATCATCTTTTATGTCTGATATCCCTGTGTACTGGGTCATTGGTGACAGAGCTCTAGCAAAATAATCTGTTACATTTTCACTTTTTGTTTGATAGCGAAAATTTTGCTCCAGTTCACTACCACTGGAAAATATATGGCCAACTGTGAGATTATTTGTTTAATATTTTCATGGTTATCATCATCTGTTAAGGATCTGTCTTCCTCCAACATACAATCCTTAATAAACTTTTGTATATCAATATTGGGAGGAAGACAGGCCCTCAACACTCCTCGCCAATTTTTATTAGTTGCCTCATGCGCGTTACCTAAGTCTTTGACAAATTTCTGACACCTGACCAACTCTTTTCTAGGATCTGGGAAATCAGACATAATTGAATCTAGCTAAGATCTAGTCCAGGGACAATGCATTGCTACACGTTTATAGGAATTACACCATCTTTGTGCACTTTTCCATTGGGAACTGCTATTGTGTGGACAGGATGCAAACCAACCAAATCGCTACATTCAGGAGTAATTGCTGGAATTACTGTTTCGGTACAATGAATGTTCTCCCACCTATAACTTTCCCCACTACTCTCACCAATTTCAGCCAGTGCCCCTGCTGGTGGGACCGCTCCCTTTCCTGGTCTGTGTGGTGCCTCTTGCAGGTTAATAACATGGGCAATGGCTGAAATTATGGTGAGTTCATCATCTTCTTCAGAAATATTACCGCTAAAATGGCTTCACACAGGATATAAATTGCTTGTTTCATTTTTATAATTTTTTGTATCGGCTGTACTTGCCCCCCAACTGCATATGGTGGCAGGGGCGCGCTTGCGCTCCCTTCTCCTCGCTTTGCAATGCTTCTTTCCGGTATGCACGCACTAGTTTGCCACATGTTTCCTTCCTGTTGCCATAATTTTAAGCAGTCATTGTTTTTAATTCTCTTTTTCATTGATTTGATCAAACATATTTTATCTCTAACATTACTTAACACATCTGAATTGAAACTACCAACCTTGGGAAAAGGTCTCACACATTCCCTGGTCATCTTGACCCATTTGTCGTAGTACGCCGTTGCGTACGCACCATATTTCCTACACATAATATACCTTGCCGAACCAATCGGCCCTTCCTTAAGCAGCACCTCATCGACCATCTCTAGCGTTTGCTTAGCACCCATGTGGAAATGGACTTTTCCAACTCTTCGCAGCACACAACTACCACTATAGATGTTTATTGCCCGTGGACAAATTACACAAGCTGCGTCCACTCACCTCTTCTCAACTGTGTACCACTGAATAACACTCGCGATTGTCAATGTACACAGCGAGGACCCCTAACACAGAAACTGGGAGCACAAAAGTATCAACTTCGCAATACCCTGCCTTTCCAGCACACCTGCTGAGTATTCTACCACTGGTAGCACTAAGTATTTACTAATACCAGTCTTGCCAACGTATTCCCTCCCGCAACTTCCCAAGTCACAATCACGGTCACACGCTGTACCGTGCGGTCCGATCGCACCGCTTAGAGATACTACCTATCAATAAACTTTGCAATTACTATGGAGAATGCGACGAAAACCTCTTGTATTCGTTACCAGTATACTTGCCATGTATACCGATCCTCGGCCGTCCTACCTGTCTCGTCAAACAGCAACCGATATTCCCTGTCTCTTTGAACAGTAAATCAACTTTCACTTCATGATCACACAATTCACTTACACATACACCTTTGTTTTCTGCACAGAAAATTACTTTCCCAAGTGATTGTAATAACTTTTCAGAGGCTTTAACAATTGATCATACTATAAATATAACAGGACTATCTATCAAAACGACTGATTAAACACGTGGCAACAATACCGGAAATACACATATGCAATGCAGGAAATACACATACGCTATGCAATATAAATCACATTAAAACGCACAGTGACAATAAAAGAAAGTTTTTCCTTTCTTGTCCCTAGATTCTAATCAGTGCTCTTTGGATTACACAACAACGGACATTCGGTTTCACAACACAGAATGATAAACAGGCTTCGAACACATTGCGTTCTTATCCGTATGTCACGGGCACTAGGAGTCTTTACCCAGGGATCACCAGGTGGTAAGCTTACCAGAGCAATGTAGATGGTAATAGTGTACTCTGGTAGCAGGGTGATCACGGAACAGGCAATAGTAGATGATGAGATGCTCAGGAAAGTCTATGACTAGCAGCACTGGTAATATGGAGGTGATAATACACGAGGAACTGTATGGACAAGGGCACGTGGAGGTAGTCAGTGGTCTGCGTTAGCAAGTTGTACCACTGCTATAGTGAGGAGGAATGTCCAACAGAAACGAGGAGGTGATGAGAGTCAGCGGTCTGCGGATAGCAAGTGGTACCGCTGTCTGAGTGAAGGAATGGAATCCAAGTGGAGGTATCCGGGAAGTCAGTGGTCTGCGGTAGCAAGTTGTACCACTGCTATGTGAGAGGAATGGAACAGGTGATACTGGAACAGGAATCAGTGGTCTGCCTTCAGCAAGTTGTACCACTGAAAATATATGTGAGGAGGTGTACGGGGAGAGACTGCAACACAGGATGTACACGGGCACATTAAACACGATCCACAGTAATATGCACAATATATATAAATGACTGTACAGGTCTGCAAATGTAGGAAGTCTCTGAAGTAGTCCAGCACAAGGTAGCACAGTCAATGATGGCAAAAGACTCAGCGGATTGCAGACTCCAGAGGAGAACCAACACAGTCCAGCAAGATATGCAATACACCAACACAGTCAATGAGAAGTATGCATACCGTGGTTCAGAAGGCAGTCAGACAGAAGTGCAGTGATACCTGGGCGGCAGGAGGCCGACAGGATGAGAAGTCCCTGGATGTAAGAAGCAGGAGTCTAGTAGGTGCAGCGCACAGGTAAGTAGACCAACAGGGACACGAATCCAATGCTGACAGGAGGGTAGCGACCAGGGGAACCAGGAAGGCGTGGAGAGCGGATCAGCAGTGGATGGACGATAGGACTGGCAGCGTCAGCAGGACTCTGCGGACCCACGGGAGAGATGAGATGAGGCTGAGGTGCACAGGAGCAGCGGATAGGAATCAGCTTGCAGTCACGATGATGAACACAGGCGAGTTGCCAGCTGGAGGCTGTAGTGCACGGAGGCAGCGGATAGGAATCAGCTCACGGTCACGATGATGAACACAGGCGAGTTGCCAGCTGGAGGCTGTAGTGCACGGAGGCAGCGGATAGGAATCAGCTCACAGTCACGATGATGAACACAGACGAGTTGCAAGCTGGAGACTGCAGTGCATGGAGGCAGCGGCTAGGAATCAGCTCACAGACTTGATGATGAACAGGTGAGTGGATAAGGAGAGAAGGCTGTAATGCACGGAGGCAGCGGATAGGAATCAGCAAACAGTCACAATGGAATATAATAGCGTTGAAGTGGTATAGGAGACTGTAGTGCACGGAGGCAGCGGATAGGAATCAGCAAACAGTCACTATGGAATATAATAGCGTTAAAGTGGTATAGGAGACTGTAGTGCACGGAGGCAGCGGATAGGAATCAGCAAACAGTCACTATGGAATATAATAGCGTTGAAGTGGTATAGGAGACTGTAGTGCACGGAGGCAGCGGATAGGAATCAGCAAACAGTCACGATGATACAGTTGATGGTAGGAGTGGTAAGGGAACCACAGTAGTAGAAGTGGTTAGGAAACCACAGAGGTAGAAGTGGTTTGGAAACCACAGGAATCAGCAGCGCTGAATACACGAGGAAACACAGGAACACCTTCAGAGGCTCATGGGGAATGAGACTCCAAGATCAGGCAACGTGGTGTTGACCACAGGTGCTTAATATAGGGAGTGTTGCCTGATCTGCCAATTGAGTTAAAGGGACATACACTGAAGTATAGGAAAGGGCTGCGCATGCGCAGACCCTCAGGATGGAGGACGACCACGGTTCCTAAATGTCCGGGAAGAGGCACTCACGGTCCGGTGAGTGACAGTACCCCCCCTTTTAAAGGT